>NC_137330.1:14200024-14800024 GCF_965287045.1 Carcharhinus amblyrhynchos | reverse complement strand
TCCCATCTGTGCAGAAAGAGGCTATTCAGCCCATCAAATCTGCACCGACTCCTAAACAGAGCATTCTACCCAGGCCCTATCCCAGTCACCCCATGCATTTCCCATGGCTAATCCACCCAACCCTTGGACACTAAGGCTATGGCCAATTCACCCAACCTGCACATCTTTGGACTGTGGGAAGAAACCAGAACACCCGGAGGAAACTCACACAAATATGGGGAGAACAGCAACCCCGAAGCTGGAATTGAACCCAAGTGCCTCGTGCTGTGAGGCAGCAGTGCTAATCACTGTGCCACTGTGCTGCGTCTTGAACTTACTCAAGGCTGAGTTGGATAGATTATTGTTGGACAAAATGGAGTCAAGAATTAAGGGAGGGAAGACAGTAGAGTGGAGTTGAGATCACAATCAGATCAGCCATGACCTTACGGAATAGTAGAGCAGGGGTCTAATGACCAATTCCTGCTCCTGAGTTCGATGCTCTTAACTCAGTCTGGGTCAACAGCAGAACAGAATATAAGACCATAAGAAATAGGAACAGGTATAGACTATTCAGTCCTTCAAGGCTGATCTAACACTCACTAAGTCCACCTCCTGCCTTATCTCCACAATTCTTTATGCCCCAACTGATTAAAAACCTGTGGATCTCAGCTTTGAAAACATTCAAGGACTCAGCCTCCACAGCTTCCTGGGGTAAAGAATTCCAAAGATTCAACACTCTTCAAAAGAAAAACTTCTTCCTCAAACCCATCTTAAATGAGCATCCCCTTTTTCTGGGATTATGTCCTCTGGACCTACACTCTCCCAAGAGTGGAAACATCCTCCCAATGTTGACTCTGAATAACCCCCTAAGAACCTTATATGTTTCAATCATATCATCTCTCATTCATCTGAACTCCAAGACCCAGCCTATTTAATCTTTCCTCATATGGCAGTGCCTCCATAACCAGGATCATCCTAGGATCAACCTAAATAGCACTGATCCTGTCAAATATGAACCTCATGAAAGATTTTTTTTAGTTTACTTACTAGTGTCACAAGTAGGCTTACATTAACACTGCAACATAATTACTGTGACAATTCCCTAGATGTCATACTCCACGCCTGTTTGGGCACACTGAGAGAGAATTTAGCACGGCCAACGCACCTAACTAGCACATCTTTCCGACAGTGGAAGGAAACCGGAGGAAATGCACGCAGACTCCACACAGACAGTGACCTAAACTGGGAATCGACCCCAGGCCCCTGGCACTGTGAGGCAGCAGCGCTGACCACTGTGCCACCGTACCACCCATTGACAATGGAAAGCAAGAAAATGGAAGAGGCATTGAACAAGTATTGCCTTCACAGCAGAAAACTTCTCAAAGGTACTTGAGAATCAAGAGGTAAAAGGGAGGGAGGAGCCTAAAACGATCACCATCACTAGGAAAAAGCTTTAATCCTACAGGTTGAAAAGTCCCCAGGACCTAGTAATCTGCACCCTAATGTGTTGACACACACAAAGGATTGGTTAGCTGACATAAAACAAAGAGTAGAAATAAATGGTTCTTTTTCAGATTGGCAAGTGGAGAACCACAGGGATCAGTGTTGCAGCCTGAACTATTTACAATCTCTATCAATGACTTGGATGAAGGGATCAAGTGTAAGGTAGTTATATTTACTGATAACACCAAGGTAGGAAAATAAGTTGTTAAGAGGAGTTAAGAGAATCTGCAAAGGGATACAGGCGGGCTATTGCAGGAACATGTAGATAAGTGAGCAAATATTTGGCAGAGGTGATCTTATTAAAACACATGAGAGCTTGAGGGGATTTGATAGGGTGGATACCAGGAGGATGGTTCCTCTTGTAGGAGATACCAGAATCAGGGGGCAGAGTTTAAGAATAAGAGATCTCCCTTTGAGGACAGAGATGAGGAGAGCGTTTTCCTCTGAGAGGTTGATTAGACGGTGAAATTCTCTTCCCTGGAGAGCATGAAGGCTGGGTCATTGAATTTATTCACAGCAGAGTTAGACAGATTTCTGACAGACAAAGGAGTCAAGGGTTATGGGCACAGAAAAGTAGATAACAACCAGATCAACCACAATGATATCAAACAGTGGGACGTGCTAGAATGGCCAAATGGCCTATTCCTGCACCGAGGTCCCATGTTCCTGCAATAACCTCTGTACTGGAACGTCACAGCTTTGGTCCATTATAATTGATCACAAGCCCTGTTCCAATCGGCTACATATAAATATAGTGAATATCAGAATTTTACATGGATGTGAAATAAATTAAGCCAGCTGAATTATCAGAGCTCATGTATCAGGGAACTGGCCAAATGATTGATTAGCCATGTTATAATGTGATCTGATGCTTTCTTTAAAGACAAGGAATGGAAATGTGAGGACTGCTACAGGTAGTGGTGGAGACAGACTGAAGATGTTGACTCCATTTGCTATATGGGAACTGGACCAAATGAGAAATTGGGATTGAGCTTCAACCCTCATGTGTGTACCACATTCATGCTATCAATTTTGACATCCCATGACTATTTTTCCTATCTTACTGTTACACTAAATGTCTGTATCAATGGACCTAGAGAAATGGCTCACTGTATGTTTCTGTTCTCTCTTTGCAGATTTCAGTGGTCTGAAACATTTCATTCACTGGAGCACCCTCTGTTTCTCCCATCCCCCCGTCACCCACCCATGACTCCAAGCAGCTGTTCAGGTATAGATGCCTCAGAACATAAAGGTCAGGAGGAGGATGGAAGAGCAATGGGTATGGCACCAGACACCAAGCATGAGGAGTCAGAGGAACTGGTGGCACACAATGGCCAAGCTTCTGCTGGCTCCTAGGCGTCCTCACTCGACATTGGGGACATTGACACAGGAAAATTGAGAAGGGTGGTCACCCCAGCTTCCACTGACAGGGCAGTATGTATTGTGGATTGTCCCAAGTGGTTTTGCAGAGTTGCGCTGCATATTTCCGCCAAGGAGTCTTTCCTCAGCCTTACTGCACCACTGTGAGGCCCAAGGGGAACTCCATTCGGCACCCCCCTCAGGTGGTCTCATTTGCATTTCTCCCTACCTCATGTGCCATCAGCATTCTCTGTTTGCCCTGTCTTCCATTGGCTGGAGGAGCTGGTCTTTGACAATAATCCTGCTGTCACTTGCAAATGCGAACCTTCAATCAGCACTTAGAATCTCCTCACAGGAGGACCAGAAGTAAAGAAATCCATGCATTTCTCTTGGGAGTTCAATTCACCAAGGCAAAAAAAAACAACAACCAACTGTATTTGGCTTAAAAACATTTTTGTTTATTGAACACCTGAATCTTTCTGGAATGTTGTCAGAAAAAAAAGTCTTTTGCAAAGTTAACAAAGCTCTATTAGAATTGATTTTTCCAGCCAGTTACTGTGACACAATTAAGGTCTATTTACTCATTGACTCACTGATCTTCCCTCCATCAACAGGTCAGAGGTGGGGATGTTTGCTGATAACTGCATAATGTTCAGTATTATTTGCAGTTCCTCAAATATTGAAGCAGTCTAATGTCCAAATACAGCAAGGCCCGGACAGTATCCAGGCTTGGACTGACAAGTGGCAAGTAACGATCATGCCAGACAAGTGCCAGGCAATGATCATCTCCAACAAGAGAGAATCTAACCATCACCTCTTGATATGCAATGGCCTTACCATTGCTGAATTCCCCCACAATCAGCATCCTGGGGGGGGGGCTACCATTGACCAGAAACTGAACTGGAGTAGCCATATAAATACCATGGCTACCAGAGGCAGGACAGAGGTGAGTAACTCACCTCCTGATTCTGCAAAGCCTGTCAACCACGTACAAGGCATAAGTCAGGAGTGCGATAGAAAAAGCTCCACTCGCCTGGATGAATGCAGCTCCAGCAACACTGAAGAAGCTCGATGCCATCGCAGCCCGCTTGATTACTGTCCCTTCCACAAACCTTCAATCCCACCACCACTGACGAACAGTAGCAGAGTGTGTACTATCTACAAAATGCACTGCAGGAGGTCATCAAGATTCCTTAGGCAGCACCTTCCAAATTCATGGCCACTACCATCGAGAAGAACAAGGCCGCGGGAGATATCTGGAAGCACCATCTACTGGAGGTTCCCCTCCATGTCACTCACCACCCTGATTTGGAAATATATCACTACTCCTGGTGGGTCAAAAATCTGTTTCTCACTCCCTAAGAGCACTGCAAGTGTAATTGCACCTCAGGGACTGCAGCGGTTCAAGAAGGTAGCTCACCACTACCTTCTCAAGAGCAATGAGGGATGGGCAATTTTTTTAAAAAGCCTAGAATCCAATCGCCACACTCCGGCGCCTGTTCAGGTACACTGAGGGAGAATTTAGCATGACCAATGCACCTAAACCAGCATGTTTTTCGGACTGTGGGGGGAAACCGGAGCACCTGGAGGAAACCCATGCAGTCACGGGAGAACATGCAGACTCTGCACAGACAGTGACCAAGCTGGGAATCGAACCCGAGTCCTGGCACTGTGAGGCAGCAATGCTAACCACATCTGGCAAATTCAGTGAAAATGGTACCACTCATTCTCCATATTACCCGAATGTTTGTGATATGGTGATTACCCCTGGTTCCACTGGGGCATGTGGCAAATTTGTTGGACTCAGTCTCCTTTGCTTGTGATTCATTCACCTCCTACTTGGTCCGTGCATCAGCAACTGGTGACGAATACTGTTCTGTGATTCTGACAATTCCAAGATTGTGTGACCACTTGTCTGCAGAAGAACATTTTCTCAGATACTAAAGAACTCCCTGTGTACACACTATGGCAACTACTTGGTCCATTACAATTGTTCTGTGCAGCGTCTGTCAGTAATTCATTTCCCGTGGCCAACCTCAAAAGTCAACAGGCTTTGTTCGATATAATTCTGTGAATTATTTAAGGATTATTTAAGCATTACATAAGATTGCTTACTTTTCATGTTTCCCATCAAACTGCTCCAACTGCACACAACAGCTTCACAGTAGCATCTGTGCAGATTCACTGACAGTTCTCCTACGCACCAGAATTAAATGGGATTTGGAAATATAAGAAGAATTATACTCCCCTAGTTGCTACCCCGCAGCCCCCAATCAGAGGTCTCCCGGGGCTTAAAAAAAACGATTTCTTTATTTGTTTTGATTTCAAAAGCTGTTGTCCCTGAAGAAAGAAACATAGAAACTAGAAGCAGAAGTAGACTATTTGGCCCTTCAAGCCCGCTTCGCCATTCATTTTGATCATGGTTGATTATTGAATTCAATCTCCTGATCCCCTTCTTTCCCCAATATCCCTTGATCCCTTTAGCCCCAAGAGCCAAATCCAATTTCTTCTTGAAATCAGCCAATATTTTGACCTTAACAACTTTCTTTGGGGTGAATTCCACACATTCACCATTGTCTGGGTGAATCCTCATCTTATTTCTAAAAGATTTACCCCTTATCCTCAAACTATGACTCCTAGTTCTGGACTCCACCGCCATTGGAAACATTCTTTTTGAGTCTACACTGTCTAGCTGTGTTAGAACTGAATACGTTTCTATGAGATCCCTGCTCACTCTTCAAAACTGCAATGAAAATAATCCTAACTGACTTAGGCTGTCCTCACATGACAGAATTGCCATTACAGGAATCAATCTGGTAAACCTTTGCTGTACTCCCTCTATAGCAAAGACACCCTTCCTCAGATAAGGACACCAAAACTGCACACAGTACTCCAGGTGTGACCTTCCCAATGCCCCATTAAACTGCAGCAAAACATTGCTATCCCTATACTCAAATTCTCTTGCTATGAAGGCCAACATAACATCTTTCCTTCTTTACTGCCTGCTGTACCTGCACGCTTACTCTCAGTGACTGATGCACAAGGCCATCAAGGTCTTGCTGACTATCCACCTCTCTAAATTTACACTCATTCACATGGTAATCTGTCTTCCTTTTATTGCTACCAATGTTGATAACCTCACATTTATCCACATTATACTGCATCTGCCATGTATATGCACACACACTCAGCCTGTTCAAACCACGGGACGAGTATTGTGAGGTGTAAAATGAATATAAAATGGAGAGCAACACACAAGACAATGTAAACTGGAATTGCCTGGCTGAAAACTAAAATTTCCGTTGGAACAAAGAAGGTTAAGATGACACCTGATAGACAAACTCAAAGTTAACAGAGGTTTTGCGAAAGCAGATTGTTCTACTGCTTGATGAGTCAATATGTTGAGGCCACAAATTTGAGACATCATTAACTGAACAAAGGGAGAGGTTAGCAGAGGTTGTTTTGCGTGGAAGGTTGTTATAAGATGTAGCGACTGATCAGAAGCTACTGTGGATGCTGAATCTCTCCGAGAAGGGAAACGAATAAATATTTGAAGAAAGAAGAATTACAGAACTATGTTTCTCATGTAGAACAGGACTAAGTAGGGAGCCCTTTCAGAAATACAACACTGGCTGAGTGGTCCTTCTGTGCACTCAGGTTAGAGCTCTGTACAGGGAAGGAACAGCAATTCAAACACTAACACAAGGAATAGGAAGAATGAACCACTCAGGCATTGAGCCTGCTCTGGCATTTAATATGATCCTGGTCTATCTTGGGCTTCATCCCTATTTCGCTGCTCACTCCCCATAACCCTTAATTCCCCGATGGACCAAAAATCTGTCTATCACAGCCTTGGGGTGGCATGGTGGCACAATGGTTAGTACTGCTGCCTCACAGTGCCAGGGACCCGGGTCCTGGCTTGGTTCACTGTTTGCATGTACCTCCCGTGTCTGTGTGGGTTTTCTCCGGGTGCTCTGGTTTCCTCCCGCAGTCCAAAAGACATGCTGGTGCATTGGCCATGCTAAGTTCACCCATGTTTAAGAAAGGGTTTCATTTTTTTCTGGGCAAGAGAAAACTCCAGAGGTAGGGCAAGTTTAAGCTAAACCCAATTGGTAACACAGAAACTAGAAGCAGGAGTAAGTCATTCAGCCTGTCGAGCCTGCTCTGCCATTCATGGTATTAGTGACCTTAATGAAAAAGTGCAATGTATCTAAGGGAATTTTTTTTAAACTTTATTCCAATCCAATCAAGTCAAATTAAATCCAATTCAGAGTCCCAACAAGTTGGGACATTCCGGACCCAAGCTGACAAGACAGTGGTCCCACCACCTGTCTTGGGCTTGATCTACGTGATCCAAGCTGATTGGAGTAGGCGTAGCTCCTCCTCCAAGGCTTGATCTTATTTGCATCTTAGTCAAAAGGCGGAGATGCTGCTTTAAAAAATTGCTTCAAATGAAGCTGAAATGTAACCTAATGACCTCAACCAAGTACAGCATGTCGATACTACACTTGATCTTAGCCAAAAGGCTGAGTATCTAAGGGGAATAAATTTAGCTACCAAGACGGTAAAGGGACAAATCCTACAGTATATTGGAGAAGGGTAGTAAGTATAGTGTAAGATACAATGCTTTTCTTTGTGAGCTTTGAGTTTGTATGTCTTCCAACAATTGGATTCAATTTGAATTGGTTTTGGAGCTGGCAAGGAGAGGAATTACCCTGGTGGCCTCCACTGTGCACATTGACTTTGTAACTTTTAGAGTGGAGTAAAAGGAATTAAACTGTGGCGCAGCGGTAGCGTTCTGCCTCTGAGCCAGAAATTCCAGGATCAAATCTCACCCTTAGGACTTGATGGTCGAGGAAGATGCATTCATAATGCAGTCAAACAGATTGAGAATCAACCTGCAAATGCTTCTAAACAAGCTGGTGGTAACAGCGGCAGAGACTTCTGGTCAGCCCTGCTCGATGTGGAGTGGTGCCTTATCGAGCTATAAGAGAAACTTTGTGATCTGTTCCAGAAATAACTAGCTCTGGAAACTGACAAAAGTCTGGATGCAGGAAGAGAATGGGAACATGAAGGGACGAAGCACTGAAAAATAGGAAGATTAAAATGGGTAAGAAAATGGAGTTTTAAAAGCAAAATAAATGGGAAGAAGCATGGTAAAAGATTTAAAAAATTATAAAATCGATTCATCAATGCGTAAAACATTAGGAATGGAACTCGTGACGTTAAGTTAGATTGGAGAGACAACAGAATATAGCTTTAGGAATAATTTGACTACAGCCAGCTGAATAAGACTGGGGACTAAATATTCCTGGTGGCAAACATTCAGGAGAACTTGAAAAGGCAAATAGAGAGTGGGGTGAGATTATTAATAAGCACAAATGAGAGCAATCAAATCTTTTCTTGATAGCACTGCTCAGACAGAAGCTGTCAGGGTTGAGTTAGAAAGGATAATGCAGAGGGTTGGGGGGGGGGTGGGGGGGAGTGGTCACTATTAGCATATTTCAACACATTCTAGATTGCCAGCTATTGGGAAGTCATTTAAAGATATTGCTGGCCTAATTCAAAGAGGACAGCACAAAGAATAGGGTTTTGTTTATAACCTCGGATTTTCAGCAAGGATAGGTTTACATACCCACCCCAACGCAACAATCACACTCCGATTTCACCCACACTTTTGTCTATAGTGTTTTTGAAGTTGTGAGCCTATTGTCTGCGTGCTGTAGCAAACAGCTCTTGATGCGATTGGGCTGTGTGAGCCTCTGTATTTAAGAAGAAACACGCTCTTCAAATTAATGCAGGCAGCTGTCTAAGTACAGAACGTACTCTTCAGAAATGCAGATACTAATGTCAAGAATGCAGAATTATTCTGTGAGCTAAGAATGAAACGTATAACATTAATATTGATTACCGCGGAAAAGCATCAGCTGCGATTCCTCCTTGCTTTTTGGGAGCAAATTTCCAGAATCGACTCCCATCGAAATTAATGTATTCCATTTGGTTTCTGCTTCATTTCCACTCTGAGGATGTGGAACTGAAGGACTTTGACATTGAGGTGATCTTTCGATCCCACGTGCGTGCCCTGGGAACTGCGCGAATATTTTTGTTTTGTGATTCATGCGGCAGAGTTGTCATCATTATTTATATTACATTTCCCTTCGTCCTTCTGTTTCTCTGACAGCAGCCTTTTTTTTTACTCGCCCGGCAGAATGTTAATACAGGGGATTGCTGCTGAAGCAGACCCGAGTTGAATTCGGTAATTGAGTGGGAGCCAGTTCCCCGAACCCCAAGCTCCACGGCTTAACATAAATACGAGAATTTATGTTACAGAGTGAAATGGAGCTTTCCGTGCTGCACTAAAATAAAACCCGTGGCTGCTGCTTCACTTTGCTGCAATTGGCAGTAAGTCCAGAATAGCTACTATAAAGCAGCGAGTGTGACAGATTCATGACTCGTTTCGCCTTTACAACCTGTATCTGTGATATTGAGGCGACAGAGGAGTGCTTTTCCCTCCCCACACCGTGGCCAGTGTTAAGTATTTGAATTGTCATTCAGCATTTTGTGGCACAAAGCTAGAAAAATTAAACACCAGCTCTGCCTTGCCTCTAATTAAATTAATGCTTTTTGAGATGGAGCTTTGGTCTCCAGTGAGGGCAGTTTTTGAAGATGGTGACTCAATTTTAGTAGAGGGAACATATATGAAAAATGGGGTTTGCTCAGCAATATGGACAGGTTCACAGAGCATACACAATCCCAGGTGTAATAAACAGGAGCATAGGATACGAAAACCAGGGAATTGGTCTAAAGGAAATTGCTTAGACCTCGGCTGAGGGTACTATGGGTCAGTGCCAGACAATTTTGGCCTCAGGTCACTGTCTGTGTGGAGTCTGCACATTCTCTCCATGTGCCTGGGTTTCCTCCAGGTGCTCTGGTTTCCTCCCACAGTGCACAGATGTGCGGGTTAGGTTGATTGCCTGTGCTAAATTGATGTTTAGTGTCAGGGGAATTAACAGGGTAAATACGTGGGGTTACGGGAATAGGATCTGAGTGGGATCGTGGTCGGTGCAGACTCAGTGGACCAAATGGCCTCCTTCTGCACTGTAGGGATTCTGTGGTCGCACTTTAAGAAGGGTGAACTTGTTTGAGAAAAGGTGAGGATGGCACAGTGGTTAACGCTGCTGCCTCACAGCACCAGCACTCGGGTTCAATTTCCGGCTTGGGTCACGGTCTGTGTGGAGTCTACATGTTCTCCCTGTGTCTGTGTGGGTTTCCTCTGGGTGCTCCGGTTTCCTCCCACAGTCCAAAAGACATGCTGGTTAGGTGCATTGGCCGTGCTAAATTCTCCCTCAGTGTACCCAAATAGGCGCCAGAGTGTGGCAACTCGGGGATTTTCACAGTGGCTCCATGTTAATGTCAGTGTGAGTTGCCTTCTTAAATCGCTGCCATTCACGTGCTATTGCTTGACCCATAATGCCGTTAGGGAGGGAATTCCAGGATTTTGATCCAGTGACTGCAAAGGAGCAGTGATAAATTTCCCATTCAGGATGGTGAGTGCCTTAGAGGGGTACTTGCAGGTGGTGGTGTTCCCATGTATCTGCTGCCCTTGTCCTTCTGGATGGAAGTGGTCCTGGGTTTGGAAGGCATACACAATCCCAGGCTTTGGAAACAGGAGCATAGGATCCAAAATCCAGGAAGTTGGTGTTAAACCAAAAATGAAGTTGCTTAGGCCTCAGCTAAGAGTACTGTGGGTCAATGCCAGACATTGCACTTTAAGAAGGGTGCCCTTGTTTGAGAAAGCGTGCAAAAAAAAGATTTCGTAGATTGGCAGTTGACTGGAGGGACTTTGGTCATACCAAGCTGAGACTGTTGTCTTTTGAGCAGAAAAGGCTAAAGTGATGTTCAATTGATGCTCAAAATTGTTTTAATTGTGTAAATAAGAAGGAGCTATTTCCTTGGCAGAATGCTTGGGTCACTGTCTGTCTGGAGTCTGCACATTCTCCCCGTGTCTGCGAGGGTTTCCTCTGGATGCTCCGGTTTCCTCCCACAATCCAAAAGACATGCTGGTTAGGTGCATCGGCCATGCTAAATTCTCCCTCAGTGTACCAGAACACTGGGTCAGTGTTCTGTACTCTGTAATCAGTTTTCTGTAAACTGTGTGCGCCTTTGTGTGCTCTGTTTGTGACCAGAACTCTCCACTCACCTGATGAAGGGGCTTCCCGCTCAAAAAAGACAGTAGGACTAGGGGGCACAGCCTCAAGATAGGGGGGAGGCGGTTTAGAACGGAGTTGAGGAGGAACTTCTTCACTCAAAGGGTGGTGAATCTCTGGAATTCTCTGCCCGTTGAAGTGGTGGAGGCTGCCTCGCTAAATATTTTTAAGAAGCGGGTTGATGGGTTTTTGATAAGAGAAGGGATTAAGGGTTATGGGGAGAGGGCGGGAAAGTGGAACTGAGCCACGACAGATCAGCCATGATCTTATTGAATGGCGGGGCAGGCTCGAAGGGCTAGATGGCCTACTCCTGCTCCTATTTCTTATGTTCTTATGTTCAAACCCTGAAAGCTAGTGGGTTTACTATCAAATAAACCTGTTGGACTTTAACCTGGTGTTGTGAGACTTCTTGCTGTGCTTACCCCAGTCCAACACCGGCATCTCCACATCAGAATGCTTGGTTACCGGAGGGGACAGATTTAAGAAAATTAGCAACATGATGGGTTGTTATAATCTGGAATGCACTGCCTGATAGGAGCAAATTCAGTCCTAACTTTCAAAAGGGAATTGGGGAAATATTTGACTAGGAGCTTTGGGGGAAGAGTGGGGGAGTGGGACTAATAGGATGGATAGCTCCACAGCATGATGGGCTGTATGCTTCAATTCTTTGTTTCCAAAAGAGTCAAAAAGCAATTAGTCTGATGAGAAATGAAAACTAGAATTGACTTGAAGCCTTAACATGGTTGGATTGTAGAGCTTTTGTGCTGAATTCACAATTATATTTTATATTTGTCACTGAAACAGATGGATTCTTAATGTGATTTTTAAAAATTTATTTATCAGTTATGGGTGTCACTGGCTAAGCAAGCATTTATTGTCCATCTCTCGTTGCTATTGAGAAGGTGGTGGTGAGCTGTCTTCTTGAATTGGGTACACCCACAGCACTTGTAAGGAGGGAGTTCTGGGATTTTGGCCCAATGACACTGAAGGAACAGTGATATATTTCCAAGCCAGGTTGGTGACTGACTTAGAGGGAAAGTCCAGGTGGTGTTCCCAAGAATGTGCTCCCTTTGTCCTTCCAGATGATAGATGTCTTGGGTTTGCAAGGTGATGCTGGAAGAACCTTTGAAGTCCTGCAGTGCATCTTATAGATGGTACACTCAAATGCCTCTGTTCATCGGTGATAGAGGGATTGAATATTTGTGGAACGGGGGAGCAATTAGGCAGGCTGCTTTGTCCTGGATAGTGTTGAACTTCTTGAGTGTTGATGGAACTGCCCTCATCCAGGCAAGTGAAGAGTAATCCATTACACTCCTGACATCTGCCTTGTAGATCGTGATGTGGAGATGCTGGCATTGGACTGGGATAAACACAGTAAGAAGTCTCTCAACACCAGGTCAAAGTCCAACAGGTTTATTTGATAGTAAACGCCGCAAGCTTTCGGAACGCTGTTCCTTCGTCACTCAGCTGACGAAGGAACAGCATTCCGAAAGCTTGCGGCATTTACTATCAAATAAACCTGTTGGACTTTGACCTGGTGTTGTGAGACTTCTTATTGTGGATAGGCTTTGGGGAGTCAGGAGGTGAGTTACGCACCACAGCAGTCACAGCCTCTGACCACAATATTTGTATAGCTGGTCCAGTTCAGTTTCTGATCAGTGGTAACCCCCAGGATGTTGACTGTGTGTGACATTGAGCAGTGAGAAAGAATTCTAAACTGGATTGATCTGGGAGTTAAACTTGTGGGAAGAACAGCAGAAAGTGTTCTTTGAAGCAAGTTATTTAAAATGAAGGATGTGGAAAGTCAGTGTGTTGCTCTCAGTAGGGAAGCAAAATAACAAAACCAAGGGGCTAAATAATGAATTCCATCAAACTAACAGCACAGAACCTTCTATTCAAACAAACTGGTCTCTGCTGATGTTTATACTCCACATGAAGTTTCTTACACTTTTTCATTCTAACCTATTACTGTCTTCTATTCATTTCTGCCTAATGTGCTTATCCACTTCCCCCTCAATGCTTCTATGCCTTTCTTCTCAACATGGGAACAAGTTCCATACTAAAAAAAAAAGTTTCTCCTGAATTTCTTATTGCATTCATTAGTAACTGTCTTATATTTCTGTGCTCCAGCTTTGACTGAGCTTTGAAGCAACCTATAACATTACAACTAATACAGGGAAATAGAAAGAAAGCGAGGGGGCACAGTGGTTAGCAATGCAGCCTCACAGCGCCAAGCAACATGGGTTCAATTCTGACCTCGGGTTATTGTCTGTTTGGAGTTTGCATATTCTCCCCATGTCTGCATGGGTTTCTTCTGGGTGCTCCCTTTCCTCTCACAGTCTAAAGGTGTGCAGGTTAGGTGGATTGGCCATTCTAAATTGCCCCTTAGTGTCCAAAGATGTTTAGGTTAGGGGATTAGCGGGGTAAATATGTGGGGCTATGGGGATAGGACCTCCGTGCAATGTTCTGTTAGAGAGTCGGTGCAGACTTGATGGTTTGAATGGCCTCCTCCTGCACTGTAGGCATACTACTATGACTGGAAATGTCACACAGTTCCACCATACAGATAAATCTTTGCTTGCAGGGAAGGCAGTGGCATTGTGGTATTGTCACTGGACTAGTAATCCAGAGATTCAGGATAATGTTATGGGGACCCTGGGTTCAAATCCCACAGATGGTGAAATTTGAATTGAATAAAAATCTGGAATTAATGATGACCATGAAATAGTTGCTGTGAAACCCCATCTGTTTCATTAATGCCCTTTAGGGAAGGAAATCTACCACCCTTCCCTGGTCTGGCCTAGACGTGACTCCAGACCCACAGCAATGGTTGACTTTTAACTGCCTCCTGAAGGGCATTTAGGGATGGGCAATAAATGCTGGGCTAGCCACAATGCTGGCATTGAACTGGGTTGGGCACAGTTGGACATCTCACAACACCAGGTTAAATCCATCAAACAAACCTGTTGGACTTTAACCTGGTGTTGTGAGACTTTTTATGATGCCTATAAAAGAATTAAAAACAATATGGTTGTTCTTCTTCATCACCACCTGATGTGATAGAATGGCTTGCCTGCCTTGGAGAAACCATTTGATTTTCCTTCAATATAATACTTCACTCTCAGATAACAACAGCAGAAAACACACACAGGAAGACATTTTAAACTAACCAAGAAACTGAGCCAGAGCTGAGAATGCTACCAAACTGAGCCATCTCAATTCAGAAAAGAGCAGTGTTCACCAATATTCACCAGTAACACCAAATCGTGCGTGCAAGTATTTATTGCTATAACGATTGACAGTATGGGCATGTTGTGCAAGTGGCCTGAGAGATGGTAACTAAGTGATCATTTTAGTAATGGGCACACAATATAAACTGGAACTGTACATAGGAATGTGTGTACACAATTACATGAGATCTGTTTGTGAAATAGCAATGAATGTGTAGGTCACTACTGACAGGCAAAATGGTGAGTCAGTGCCAGGTTGTCATTAACAGTGCACGAGCCTTAATAACCTTGCTCTGTGTACCACTCTTACACCTGACTTAGAAGATTGTGCAGGTTTTGTCCACCCCGGATCTTAGAACAGAATGAAGGCTGGTATCTAAATGCGATATAGGGTGATTACTGCGATTTCAGACTGTCTTCCTGTCTTTTGGTTGGCCTATTAAGTACCACTCACCCTCTCAGGAGGTTATCACTATAAAAGGAGTAGTGAGGACATTCTCCCATCAGCCGAGTGTGGTTCACTGTGTCAACGGCTGCACAGAGTGGAGGAGGACAATGAAGGAAAGTGCGCCAAGATTAGTCACAAAATAGGTCATTTATAATTCTGATTAGAGGCCCATTTAGATTTTGCAATGGGGCAGAAACCCGATTACAGAGGGTTTAGCATGGAGTTGCATGAAGGATGAACGCAGATTACTAAGCTTGTCATGAGGATGTGCTTTATGCTGAAATAATTATTTCAATATACTGACTAGAAACCTGAATTGACCTTATAAAAATTGACTTGTCTGAAAATGCAGACTAAAATGATTAGAACTCAGCCCAATGGGGAAGCGATGACCGAGTGGTCTATTCGCTAGATTGTTAATCCAGAAACTCAGCTAATGTCCTGGGGACCCAGGTACAAATCCTGCCACAGCAGCTGGTGGAATTTGAATTCAAATAAAAGAAATCTGGATTTAAGAATCTACTGATAACCGTGAAACCCGTTGGTTTCATGAAATCGGTTGGAAACTTGGGCGGAGAGATGGCAGATGGAATTTAATCCAGACAAATGTGAGGTAATGCATTTTGGATGGTCTAATACAGATAGGAAATGTGCAGTAAATGGCAGAACCCTTAAGAGTATTGAAAGGCTGAGGCATCTGGGTGTACAGGTACACAGGTCACTGAAAGTGACAACGCGAGTGGAGAAGGTAATCGAGAAGGCATACAGCATGCTTGCCTTCGTCAGCCAGGGTGTTGAGTTTAAAAATTGGTGAGTCATGTTGCAGCTTTATAGAACCTTAGTTAGGCCCACTTGGAATATAGTGTACAATTCCGGTCGCCACACTACCAGAAGGATGTTGAGGCTTTGGAGAGGGTACAGAAAAGATTTACCAGGATGTTGCCTGGTATGGAGGGCATTAGCTATGAGGAGAGGTTGGAGAAACTTGGTTTGTTCTCACTGGAACAACGGAGGTTGAGGCATGGCCAGAGTGAATAGTGAGAAGCTTTTTTCTCAAGGCAGAAGAGTCAATTACTAGGGGCCATAGGTTTAAGGTGCAAGAGGCTAGGTTTAAAGGAGATGTATGAGGCAAGTTTTTTTTATATAGAGGCTGGTGGGTGCCTGGAACTCGCTGCCAGGTGAAGTAAAGGAAGCAGATATGGTAGTGACTTTTAAGGGGCATCTATGTGAATAGAGGGGATGGGAATAGAGGGATACGGTCCCTGGAATGGCAGGAGGCTTTAGTTCAGTCAGGCAACATGGCTGGTACAGACTTAGCTGGCCAAAGGGCCTGTTCATGTGCTGTAATTGTCTTTGTCAGAAAAACCCATCTGGTTTACTGATGTCCTTTAGGGAAGGAAATCTGCCATCCTAGCCTGGTCTGGCTTCCACGTGACTCCAGAGCCACAACATTATGGTTGATTCTCAACTAGGGATGGGTATTAAATGCTGGCCAGCCAGCAACACCCGTGTCCACACATGAATAAAATAAACAAAACAAGGTGGCTAAACCCAATTTGCATTACTAAGCATTCCGCAACCTGCTTCATTGGAGTGGAGTCAGCCTGTCTGCAAAAAATCTGGTTTGGTAATGGTCCAGTGAAGCCCCTGGAGATGTTTTATTGTGTAAAATTCAAATTGTCCTTTTAAAATTATAACTTCCTGGAGGCTCTGTCACAGTTATAGGCAACAACATCACCACAGATAAAGGCCAGCTGGAACATGAACAATAAAACAGGAAGAGGCAACAGGAGGTTTGACTAGGGTGTCATCGGGTCCAGACTGGAGACATAGGACCCTAAGAACAGTGTTTGAAATGGGAGCTAAGGCACAGAAGGATTTTTGTCTACCTTGCTCCCGAACCAAGACAAGGTTTGATTTTTGCAGTGAGTGCCCTGTATTTTGTACGGTATCACCTATCAAGTGACACTTGTTGAATGGGCAGTGAGGGTAAGAGAGAGGATGATCTCCTCTTGCACCATGTTACAGCAGTAGCTGGGCTTCTTGCCAGTGTCGGGTAGAGGGCTGGAGACTAACCTTCCAGCAAGTGCCTTTCACAGCTGCTCTGGCTATGGGAACTTCAAGTAAGTGGGGAACTAGAAAGGGGTCCCTATCTCTCCTGATATTCCTCAGATTCCGTGTGCTGCCTCAGACATTGTTACTTAAGTTGTTGTTACCCCAAAAGAGGCATGAATTTCTCCCATTTTCGCACTCATTCAGCACATAGAATTTCTTTGATAAGATCACTTTTAGTCAGTTCTACCCTGGTGCCCAGAAATTACGTCCAGGGTCATTTCTATTTCATGATAATGTGAAATATTGATGCATTGCTATTGTTAGATCCATAAAGGTAAAGTGTGAGGGGTCAGATATTAAAAAGGAAGAAACGGGTCATTCTGTCCGACTAGTCCATGTTAGTGTTGATTCTCCATTTCAGCCTCCTCCAAACATTCCTCATCTAAATTGTAACCCTCTATTCCCTTCTCTCTCTCTCATGCTTCTCCTTGAATGCACCTGATATGTAAGCCCACACATTCTGAACCATAGAACCCCTACAGTGTAGAAAAAGGCCATCCGGCCCGTTGAGTCTGCACTGACTCTCCAAAAGATCATCCCACCCAGTCCCCTACCCTAGCCCAATCCACATTACGCTGCATATTTACCATGGCTAATCCATCTAATCTACACATCTTTGGAGTGTGGGAGGAAACAGTAGCTGACAACCCGCACAGACGTGGGGAGAATGTGCAGACGCCACATACACAGTCATAAGATGATAAGATATAGGAGCAGAATTGGGCCATTCGGCCCATCGCAAATGCTCCACCATTCAATCATGGCTGATAGGTTTCTCAACTCCATTCTCCTGCCTTTTCCTCATAACCTTTGATCCCTTTATCAATGAAGAACCTGTTTCTGTCTTAAATACACTCAAAGATCTGGCTTCCACAGCCTTCTGTGGCAATGGTTTCCATCGATTTAAATAATTTGGCTGAAGAAATTCCTCCTTATCTCAGTTCTAAAGGGTCGTCCCTTTACTCCAGGGCTGTGCATTCACATCCTAATCTCTCCTACTAATGGAAACATCTTCCCCATGTCCATTCTATCCAGGCCTTTCAGTATTCTGTAAGTTTCAATGAGATCCAAAGAACAAAACACCCTGGGAAACAGGCCCTTCGGCCCGACCAAGCCCGTGCCACCGTTCTAACATTACCAGTTCTCCCCCACCCCCCCCCCCCCATCCTTCTAAACTCCATCGAGTACAGATACAGAGTCCTCAAACGCTCCTCATAAATCAAGCTTTTCAACCCTGGGATCATTCTTGTGAACTTAATCTGGAACCTCTCCAAGGACAGCACATCCTTCCTCAGACAGAAGGCCAAAATTGCTCACGATATTCCGAATATCTTTGGGAATCGAGCCCAAACCCTGGCTCTCTTTTTCAGAATTTGGCGATTAGAACTGAATACAGTGTAATTGAGGCATCACCAAGATTCAGTACAGTTTTAGCACAACTTCTCCACATTTCAAACCTATTCCCCTCAAAGTGAAGGTGAGTGCTTGTTTTATGTATGGCCTTGCTGAGTTGTGGTGCAACTGTTGGATGATCACTTTATTCCTTTACCCCAGTTCCCCTCATCTTCCAAATAATAACTGACCTCCGTAATCTTCTGACCAAAATATGCTCCAATGCCTCCTTGCAAATGAACGATGTTAATATAAAAGACTGAATTGTCAAGCTTTTGACAAAGATAAAATGAAGACATTTATGATCAAATTTAGTTCTGTAATACAATCCATCATCTGCCAAAACCTGTGAATGGGCCTCCATTATTCCATTTCAAAATGCATTGGAAGGTCTTAAATCACGTTATCCCAATAGGAATGTCAACTTTAAACTGCAGAAGCTTTTATGCCTGTAGATGGTGCTGTGATAGGATTTTACAATGTTAAATGTCATGTAATGTTCGCCGTTAAGTATTGTAGCTGTAGTTGTGTGTTAATACTTAAAGCCCCAGGGTGGGAGAGCAAACAGCTGTGCATGCAGTTGTAATCTCTAACCACTGAGTGATGCTATGGAGCCGCCAACATGTATCTCAGTAACCATATTGGCACAGGTAAGAATGGAAGGTAAGCTATGGAATTTATGTGAAATTAATACTTTTCATAATTTTTGTGGACCCTTAATTAGCTTCAAAATAATCATTCCTACTTCAGTGCACTCTCTCCCCCAACCCTGCTCCCCTATAATGTTCTCCTTCCTGAAGCCCACTTCACCCTTTGACCATCTATTAGCCTTCAGGTGTTTAAAGTCGTGTTTAACAAATTTATTGGATTTCTATGAGGATGTGACTAGTGCAGTAGACAGAGGGGAACCGGTGGATGTGCTGTTTTTAGATTTCCAAAAGGTGTTTGATAAGGTGCCTCACAAAAGGTTGCTGCAGAAGGTTAGGGTGCACGGAGTTGGGGGTAAGGTGTTAGTGTGGATAGAGGATTGGCTATCTAACAGGAAGCAAAGAGTTGGTATCAATGGGTGCTATTCTGGTTGGCAGTTGGTGACCAGTGGATTGCCGCAGGGATCGGTGCTGGAGCCTCAACTGTTTACCATTTACATAGATGATCTGGAGGAGGGGGCTGGGTGTAGGGTGACAAAATTTGCTGATGACACGAAGATGTGTGGAAAAGCAAATTGCGTGGAGGGTATGGAAAGTCTGCAGAGAGATCTGGATAGGCTGAGCAAGTGGGCGAGGACCTGGCAGATGGAGTATAATGTTAGCAAGTGCGAGGTAGAAATAATAGTAGGAGCGATTATTATTTAAAAGGTGAAAAGCTGCAGCATGCTACAGTGCAGAGGGACCTGGGGGTCCTTGTGCACGAATCACAAAAACCCAGTCTGCAGATGCAGCAGGTGATCAACAAGGCGAATGGAACGTTGGCCTTTATAGCAAAGGGGATAGAATATAAAAGCAGGGAGGTCTTGCTGCGACTGTATAGGGTACTAGTGAGGCTGCAACTGGAGTACTGTGTGCAGTTTTGGTCACCGCATTTGCGAAAGACTATATTGGCCTTGGAGGGAGTACAGAGAAGGTTCACCAGGCTGATACTGGAGATGAGGGGGTTAGCCTGTGAAGAGAGATTGAATAGACTGGGTCTGTACTCGTTGGAGTTTAGAAGGCTGAGGGGGGGATCTTATAGAGACATATAAGATAATGAAGGGGATAGATAGGGTAGAGGTCGAGAGATTCTTCCTGCTTAGAAAGGATAGCAGGACTAGAGGGCACAGCCTCAAGATAAGGTGGGGGGGGGGGGGAGTAGTTTAGATCAGAGTTGAGGAGGAACTTCTTCACTCAAAGGGTGTTGAATCTCTGGAATTCTCTGCCCGTTGAAGTGGTGGAGGCTGCCTCGCTGAATATATTTAAGTCACGAGTAGATAGGTTTCTGATAGACAGGGGAATTAAGGGTTATGGGGAGAAAGCGGGAAAGTGGAACTGATCCACTTCAGATCATGATGCTATTGAATGGCGGGGCAGGCATGAAGGGCTAGATGGCCTCCTCCTGCTCCTATTTATCTTTTTGTGTTCTAGGTGGCACACCTGACCCTTCTAGATCTCCTTGAGGGAGAGATGGGGGCAGAATGGTAATGTCTTTAGGCTAGTAATCCAGAAGATTATGCCAATACCTTGGAGACGTGTATTGAAATCCCACCACAGCCACTGTTGGAATTTGAATTCAATTCATAATCCAGGAATTCAATGCAAGGCTTAGTAATGGCAACTGCAAAATGATCATCAATTGCCATAAAAAAAAAATCATCTCATATCTTTTAGGGAAGGAAATCTGCCATCCTTATCTGGTCTGGACTACATGTGACTTTGGAGTCACAGCAATGTGGTTGACTCTTAAATGCCATCTGAAATGGCCAAGCGAGATATTTGGAGCACATAGCACAAAAAGAAAAATACTGTACCATCCCACACTTGTTTGTATCCTCTGCCTAATGACATTTTGGATTGGCACCAGCAGGAGAGACATTCTGCTTGTGTACCCTCTTGCCAACTTCACCACCTGTCTACTATGAACTATTTGGCAAAACTCTTCCATCAGCTGCTTCCCCTTCCGTTGATTTTTGTCTTGGACCCTCTCCTCCTATCACCCAAAGGTAATATTTTGGCCTCTATCAATCTTGTTCTCCTGCACTCTGGCATTTGAGACTTTCCACAGCACGAAGGACAAATAACTTTGGCCATTCCATCCCTTCCCATTTTGAGAATTGTTTTTGTTTTTTGGAGCCTCAGTTACCCCTCACACAGTAACCCCTCTTCAGCGAGCTGGGCCAGTTTCTTTGGACGTTTATTTACAGTTTATTTTCCTGTGTCACAAGTAGCTTATACTGCAATGAAGTGAAAATGATGTGAAAATCCCCTGGTTGCCATACTCCAGTGCCTGTTCAGGTTACATGAATTTATCATGGCCAAGGCACGTAAGCAATGCATCTTTCAGACTTTGTCGGGGAGGGGGGAGCCCACACAGACACGGAGGACATGCAAACTCTACAAAGACACGGGAGAACATACAGACTCTGTGCAAATCTAAGCCTGAAATTGAACCTGAGTCCCTGGTGCTGTGAGGCAGCACTGCTAGCCACCATGCCACCCCATGTGCCAGTGTGTCCCCTTGCTGGAGCCAACATTTTGAAACATGCTTTGCCAACCTACTCATCTCCCCATTCAGCAAGCACCACTGGTCCCATGCCAAGCTAACCCATTAACTGGAGAGTAAAACTGCTGTTGACTCATTCCATTTAAGCCTATCTACCACATCAAACTAACCCAGGAAAACAATCTGTTGCCCCCAAAACATTCAAAATTCTGTCATACCTTCCTTTCATTAACTGCATCCCTGTTCCCTCATCTCCCCTCAACAACTTCCACACTCACCTGTTTCTCACTCCTGCTACCTTCGCTCATTTTCCCTTTCCAATCCCACCCCATCCCTGCTGTCCCCTCTCTTCCTCAACCTCCTTCTCCCTTGAATCTTCCTTATTTCTCCCTATTTTGTTGCTTTCCTTCATTTCCCAAATTGCAGTCTCTCTCTCTCTCTCTCTCATCTCCCCCTCTGCTTTCTCCTGCTCCTCCTTCCTCCCTCCCCATTCCCATCCGTTTCTCATCTTCCCTTTCTCCTCTCCATTGTGGCTGTTTTGGAGGTGATGGCGATATAGGGGTGATGCCAATGGATAAGCAAGCCTGAGATCAAACTAATGATCTGGGAACAAAGGATTCAAATCCCACTGTAGCAGTGAGTGGAATTTGAATTTGTATAATAAATCTGAAATATATATAAAGCTGGTCTCAGTAAACATGATCATGAAAACTATCATCAATTGTCATGAAGAACCATCTGGTTCATGTCCTTTTTGGCCAAACTAAATAAACTAAATTCATCAAACTCAGGGACACAACAAAAAAGGACAGTCCCCAAAAAGAAGACAACCGCTCAAACCAAAGCGTAAAGGAAACTTAAAACGTCAAACCGAAGTGTGATTAAAGACATTAATAATGCACCCCAGCCCCAAGGGGCATGGAAGACCTGATGGTGTTGCTGGATACCGTGAGTTTCCTCTCCAGGGACACCTGGCCACGAACGCAGCCACGGTACAGGCAGGTTGGATGACGCTCTGTCACCCACTGCCTGGATGTGTTTGTCAAGCTTGGCCCGATGGGTCATGCCCTTTAGGCTCTTACCTGGTCAGGCCTACATCTGATTTCAGAGCTAAAGATGACATGGTTGATTCTTAACTGCTCTCTGCAATGACCTAGCAAATCATTCAGTTCAAGAGCAATTAGGGATGTGCTATAAATGTTGGCCTTACCAGTGACATCCACATCCCATGAAAGCATTTTTAAGAACCTTGTTTGAACATTCCCTTTTTCCCTGATCTCTTTACTTCCTCTTCCTTACATCCTCTCCCACATTTTCCCTCTCCTATACCCTTCTGACCTCCTCACTGTCCTTCCTCCTCTCCCTTTTCCTATTTCCCATCCATTCAACTTCTCCAGATTTTTCCTCTTTTTGTCCCTTCCCCTTCTTCATCCATCCCCTCCTTCCCTTCATTTTCCCCTACCTTTCCTCCCCTCAACTTTGGCTCTTCCCCTTGCCTCTCTATTTCATTCTCTACTCCCCACCGTTAACCCACCTTCCTTCCTCTGCTCTTGCTTGGCCTTGTAATGGTGCACTTTCTGAGACTCCATTGGTGAACCAATGAGGAATTTGTTAACAAGTCATATAGATAAACAGGCCATTTACATTTCATTCTGGAATGCCCCCAGTGAGTGATTCCATCCACTGAGTCCAAAACAACTGACCTTTACTCCGCTGTGTTGTCCTTTAAGGGACAATTACTACAGGCCCCTCTCTATCAAGGCCCCTTCCCCCTCTTACATACAACTGAATCCTCGCTCACACCTCCCAGATTGTATTCTTAAAGTGTATTTATTAGTGTCACAAGTAGGTTTACATTAACATTGCAATGATGTTACTTTGAAAATCTCCTAGCTGTCACATTCCGGTGCCTGTTTAGTTACACTGAGGGAGAATTTAGCATGGTCAATGTACCAGTGAGCATGTCTTTCGAACTGTGGGAGGAAACCCACATAGACACAGGGAGAATGTGCAGACTCCACACAGAGAATGACCCAAGCTGGGAATCAAACCTGGGTGCTGTGAGGCAGCAGTGCTAATCTCTGTGCCATCATGCATTCTATTCCTTCTGTTGCGTTCTCCCCATTTTGGGAGCAGTTCTCCCCTAGCTATCTCATCATAATTACGTGACCTAACTATTGCATTAGCTTTCACTCTCCATCAGTGACACCCCTAGGAGATCATCTATCAACATGAGAAATTTCATTTTGATATATTTAAAAAAAAATCCAGTCTTCTAACTACCAACTGTTTGCAATAAATCACACATCAACCCTTCAAACATATTTAGACTTCAAAATAAAGCATCAATCATATTGTTTGCCGACATTTCTCGCAGATCTTTAGTTTTAATGTTGATGATCTATAGTTTACAGAAATGACGACAATGACATTTTCTTTGATTGGAAAACCTAGGTAAAATTTCAAAGTTCATTGTGTGGGTGGGACGCCTACTTGCAAAGATAGAAAAGGGTCGAAGGCAACGTGATTCAGCCAGTAAGGAAACAAAATTGTATCTGGAGCTTAATAAGAAAAAGAGAGGAAAGTTCATGAAAATAATTGGCAAGAGAAATCCACTGATGGGGTTGAGGATTTTTTTTTACACATTGAGTTGGTATAATCTGGAACGCACTGTCTGAAGTTTTATAAGTTTTTTTTTTATTAGTATCACGAGTAGGTTTACGTTAACACTGCAATGAAGTTACTGTGAAAACCTTCACACTCTGGTGCCTGCTCAGGTACACTGAGGAAGAATTTAGCGTGGCCAATGCACCTAACCAGCACGTCTTTCAGATGGTGGGAAGAAACCAGAGCATTTGGAGGAAACCCACACAGACCTGGGGAGAACATGCAGTCTCCACACAGTGACCCAAGCTGGGAAACGAACCTGGAATCGACCTGAGGGAAGGAAATCTGCCATTCAGCATCACAGCATTATCGGGTCATTGCTGTTTTTGGGAGCTTGCTGTGCACAAATTGGCTGCTACATTTCCTACTTTATTTGTTTATTGTGACAAATAAGCTTATATTATCACTGCAACGAAGTGACTGTGAAAACCTCTAGTTGCGCACACTGGTGCCTATTCAGGTACACTTGGGAAGGATTTAGCATTGCCAAAGCACCTAACCAGCACACCTTTTGGACTGTGGGAGGAAACTGGAGCACCCAGAGGAAACCCATGCAGACACAGGGAGAATGTGCAGACTCCACACAGACAGTCACCCAAGCTTTGAATTGAACCCATGTCCCTGGCGCTGTGAGACAGCTGTACTAACCACTGTGCCACCGTGCCACTCTTTTAAAAGGGTATTGTGCAAATACCTGTGAAAAATAATATAGAGCTATGGAGGAAAAGTGGACACTACTAACTTACTTGCTCTTCCAAGGAGTCATCACAGACACAATGAACCAAGTGATTATTTATTAGTGTCACAAGTAGGCTTACATTAACATTGCAGTGAAGTTACTGTGAAAATCCCCCAGTTGCCCTACTCCGGCGCCTGTTTGGATACACTGAGGAAGAATTTAGCATGGCCAATGGCTTCCTTTTATACTGGCCCCTCCTTAGTGCAAAACAAAAGCAGAGAGACAAGTAAAATATAAAATTGGATCACTGTGCTAACTCCCAGGACTTAGGTGGTGAATCCGTGATTGACCTCCCTGTGATATCCATGGAAAACGAGTTCCCCTGGTAGTAGGCAGTTGCCTAACCAGATAGAACTTGCATCCAGAGCCATGATAAGGCAGACTCCTGAGTGGATTCAGTATTCTATCATCCCCGGATGGGACTCATGCACATGTACCACAGGGTTGTGGTTTAACTTTGGCTTTGCCGAATAAAATGTTGTTCTTTCCTCTTGGATTCCTGAGCTATTACACGCAACTCTTCAATAACCTGTCCCATATCCTGTCCCGGAACGTGAAAGAGTCATTTACGGGATGACATAGTGGTTAGTCCTGCTACCTCATAGCGCCAGGGACACGGGTTCGATTCCTGGCTTGGGGTCACTGTCTGTTTAGAGTCTGCACATTCTCCCTGTGTCTGCATGGGTTTCCTCTGTGTTCTACAATTTCCTCCCACAGTCTGAAAGGCGTGCTGGTCAGGTGCATTGGCCATACTAAATTCTCTGAGTGCCAGCGTGTGGCAACTCGGGGATTTTCACAGTAATTTCACTGCAATATTAATGTAAGCCTACTTGTGACTAATACACAAACTTAACTTTAACCTAATGTTCATACTACACTACATTGCCAACCTAAATTAGGTACTCCAGAGCTTAGAGTGGAAATTAAAACCACAGCTGCCTCTTTCAGATGCGTAAGTGCTATCACAGAGCTATTGCTGACAATTAGACAAGTTTTGGTAGTCGTGTTCAAGTTTGAAGAGAGATAGGGGGGACGCGGGATGGTATTGGAAGTGTACATTGTAAAGAAGACAGTCTTCCTGGAGGCAGTTCTACCTGTGGAGGAAAAGTCAGAGGCGATAATGTTGCCAATAATGGCAACAGTATAAAGAAGACGAAAATACCCGTGGGTTCTGGAGACCTGAAGTATAAACAGAAAATGCTGGAAATGAAATGTTCAGCAAGTCTGGCAGTAGCTGTAGGGAGAAGAACAGAATTAACTCCAGTGATCGTTTTTCTAGGGGATTTTCAACATAATAGGACATCTCACGGAATCATTACAGCACACATTCCTCGTGCATGAATCACAAAAACTCAGTTTGTAGGTGCAGCAGGTAATCAAGAAGGCAAATGAAATGTTGGCCTTTGTCATGAGGGGGATGGAGTATAAAAGCAGGGAGGTCTTGCTCCAATTATACAAAGTGAGGCCGTACCTAGAGTACTGTGTACAATTTTAGTCCCCTTATTTAAGAAGAGATATATTACCCCTGGAGGGGGTGCAGAGAAGGTTCACCAGGTTGATACTGGAGATGAGAAGGTTAGCTTATGAGCAGAGATTGAGTAGGCTGGGCCTGTACTCACTGGAGTTTAGAAGGTTGAGGGGAGATCTTACAGAGACATATAAGATAATGAAGGGGCTAGACAGGGTAGAAGCAGTGAGGTTATTTCCACTTAGAATGGAAACAAGAACTAGGAGGCACAGCCTCAAAATACGGAGGAGTCAACTTAGAACAGAATTGAGGAGGAACAACTTCTCTTAAAGGGTAGTGAATCTTTGGAATTCTCTGCCCATTGAAGCAGTGGAGGCTACCTCGTTAAATGTGTTTAAGTCGCAAACAGATTTTTAACCAATAAGGGAATTAAGGGTTATGGGGAGCAGGTGGGTAAGTGGAACTAAACCACTATCAGATTAGCCATGATCTTATTGAATGGCGGGGCAGGCTCGAGGGGCTAGATGGCCTTCTGCTCCTGTTTCTTATGTTCTTATGTTCACATGGAGGCTATCCAACTCAACATGTCTGCTCTGGCTTGCCAAATGAGCAATTCACTTTCTGCCATTTTCCTCATAACCCTGCTCGTCCTTCCTTTTCGGATAACCATCCACTTCCCTCCTGAGTGCCTGGATTGAATCTGCCTCCAATCCAGGCAGCACATCCCATATCCTAACCATTCGCTGTATAAAAGGAATTTTCCTTGTGTCGCATTGCTTCATGCTAATCACCTTAAATCCATGCCCTTTCATTCTCCATCCCTCTGTCAATGGGAACAGTTTCTCTCCATCCACCCTGTCCAGATCCCTTGTGATTCCGAAAAAGGTGATTCCTGGGAGCAGTTACTAAACTAATATTTGTCACTGCCCCACGTGGAGAGACAGGTGAACAAAGGTAGATTTTAAGGAGAATCTTAAAGGAGAGAGAGGTAGAGAGGCAGAGGATTTTAAGGAGGGGATTCTGGAGATGGGGTTTCTTTTAAGCAACTGAAGGCATGGTCAGGAATGGCGATGGGAGTCATGATGTGGAGATGCCGGCATTGGACTGGGGTAAACACAGTAAGAAGTCTCACAACACCAGGTTAAAGTCCGACCAGTTTATTTGATAGTAATCCCACAAGCTTTCGGAAACGCTGTTCCTTCGTGTGCAAAAGGTTCTTCCACACACCTGATGAAGGAACAGCGTTTCCGAAAGCTAGTGAGATTACTATCAAATAAACTGGTTGGACTTTAACCTCGCGTTGTGAGACTTCTTCCGATGGAAGTCATACACAGAGAGAGAAGGACTAAGATCAAAGATACCAAAAAGCAGAAGCTCAATGCTGCTTGTTTGACTTGCAAAGAGGGAACGGTCTTTGAAAGGTTGAAGTCAACGTATTTTCATTATCACATTGCTGGACGTGGAGGAGGTGTAGATGCAGTAATTCAGCCATTTACTTGTGATTGAAATGGAAGCTGTTTGCACTGAGGCACGCAATCGGAAGGAAGCTGATGAATGTAAGCCAGGAAGAAATTGGAGCTGTACTATTTGGGAGCTAACAGTGCATTACGTGAAGACCTTTAGACAAATTCTCACTTGGCTGTTAACTCTGAATACTGTTTTTTATTTAAGTGCGTGTGTCAATTTTCTGAGCAGTCGTCTGCACAGCTCACTAATCACAGGAACAGGAGGAGACCATTCAGCCCCTCAGTCCAACTCTACTATAGTACAAACATTGGAAATAGGAGCAGGAGTAGGCCACTCAGCCTCTTAAGCCTGATCTACCATTCAGCTAGATCATACTGATCATCTACTTCAATATTATTTACCTGTTTAATAACATTATAACATAATTAATATTATTAGATCATTTCAGATCTGTATCTTAGCTCTGTCTACTTGCCTTGATTCTGAACCCTTAATATCTTTTTCCTTAATAGCCTTACATATGTACTTCCTATACATTCAACATCACAAATTCATAGAATCTTTGCAGTGCAGAAGGAGGTTATTCAGCCCATTGCGACCACAGTCCCACCCAGGTCCTATCCCCATAACCCCGCATGTTTACCCTGACACTACTGGGCAATTTAGAACATAGAACCCTACAGTGCAGAAACAGGCCCTTTGGCCCATTGAGTCTGCATCGACCACAATCCCACCCAGGCCCTACCCCCATATCCCTACATTTACCCGCTAATCCCTCTAACCTACACATCCCAGGACACTAAGGGGCAATTTTAGCACGTCCAATCCACCTAACTTGCACATCTTTAGACTGTGTGAGGAAACCAGAGCACCCGGGGGAAACCTATGCTGACAGGTGGGGGGGGGGGGGAACATGCAACCTCCACATAGACAGTCACCCGCGGCCAGAATTGAACTCGGATCCCTGGTACTGTGAGGCAGCAGTGCTAGCCACTGTGCGACTGCGCTGCCCAATTAATTTGTTTATCTCGAGTACAAACGTATCAAACTGGTGGGTAGGGAAAGGCCAGTTGCTCTATCAAGTCTGGCCCATGCACCATTTTGGCTCAAGCGTACAGAATTACTGACACCTTACCATCCCCACCCCACAGTCCCATCCTATTGAGGGAAGCAAAAGGCCAGAGGAAAAGCAAAAGACAGGCAATAAGGGGGAAAAAAATTATATCTGACTCGTTCCTCTCCAATCCCCTCAGATGATCAAATCCACCAATGTTATCTGTAAACTCCTACATAATGAGATCTCTGTCCCTGCCAGGAATTGGTCCAAATCTCTCTCGAAGGCAAGCAGGCTCAGCAGTCACCATACTAACTGATAACATATTCCAAAGGCTTATTATCTCTGAGAAAATAAGAATTGCTTAATGTTTGGTCTAAATCTTCTGGGGTTTGAACTCACACCTCCTGGCCCCCAAATCAACCAGTCTTGGTTAATTGATGGAACATCTAACCCATAGTGAATTAGGGAGTGAACTGGAAGGTGTTTCCACACACAAGACCTAGGGTCTATTTGCTGAGGTTGGCCAGGACTTTACTGAGCTCACTGAGGGGGTAAGAGAGGGATTGTCACGTTGCTCGTGCCCTCCTACTCTCTCACTGACGCACGGGTACAAGTAAAAGCACTGAAATATTGCAAGCTATGAATTGGCGTGCGAGGGCGGTTTGAGGGTGGCAGCATTTTGATGTACTCTTCTTCTGTAGGCCTGGGACAACGGACAGCCAGAACCTTTTGTGCCTCTGAGAAAGCCAAGTCTTCACAGCACCAACTATGCCGAGCGCGGAGACAGGTCCCTGCACCTCAGAGGGTTGTGCAGAATGAGGAGGTGGCACAGGGTGAGTGACAGAGTGTGAAATACACAACGGTGATGGCAGGGGACGAGCAGGCCCCTGTAGCTGGGAGGCCTAAGTACAGCCCCTCGCTCAACTGCTCTAGCTGGAGTTTGACCTCATAGGACATGTTTATAAAAAGAGGTGACTGTCTGAACAGGATCAGCTGTAAGAGTTACTTGAGTCCGTCCAAAATACTTTGGCGAGTAGCATGAAGGTTTCCACTTGCTTATGAGGAATGGGCTGTCTGTTATAGAAATTGCAAGTGCAACATTAACTGAACCCCAGTGACTCTGGTCCCAAACACATGGAGGCCACTGCTAACACTCCGATTCAAACCTCCCATCTCCCCCAGCTTGACAATGTGAAATCAGTTTTTTTATCCACTGGTTTGTTCCAGCACAGGTCATTTGGGCGATCCAAGGAAGTGTCCACTTGTAAGGACTTAAATAATCTGACGTCTCTCGGAGTGACGTTACCTCCGACAGGTTCAGTATCCCCATATAAAATCAGAAGGAAATTAGAGCACAGGGACAGGTCATTCAGTTCAACTGGTCCATTTCAGTGTTTATACTTCACAAAAGCTTCCTCGCTATCCTCATCACCACCTCCCTTCTGTTTATCCGCCTTGCCCCTAAATGCATCAAAGCCATTTATCAGCCTCCTGCAGTATCAAGTTCTACACTCCTATCATTCTTTTGAGGAAAGAAGTTCCTTCTGAATTCCCTACTTATTTATTAGCGGCACTCAAATATTTAGAAGCATGGAATCCCTACAGTGCAAAAGAAGGCCATTTGGCCGACTGAATCCACACCCATTCTCTGAAAAAGCCCACCTTCTCTGCCTTATCCTCATAAAACCGCATGTGAATTTACCATGGGTAATCCCCACCCCAAACTACACGTTTTTGGACACGAAGGGGCAATTTTTAGCATGGCCAGCCCATCAAACCTACACACCGTGGGACTTATTTATGGTATTATTTTTAGGCTCACCCCCAGAAGTGGAAACAACTACTCTATGTCCACCCTATTAATCATTGTATGACCTGAAAGATCCTGGTTAGATCATCCCTCAACTTTCCCTTTTCCAGGGAAAAAAAAAAGAGTCTGGTACATGTTGATGATAGATACAAAAGACCAGCTTGCCATGGATGCCATGAGTATGTCCCATTTGACTGGGATCCTCACAGAACCCAACACAGGGAAATAAATCCCCATTTGATCACACTGAAAGCCTACAACCAGCTAACTCCTGCAGAGAATGATTATACATCAGCTCTGAGGGATAACATGGGAGAAAAACTCATTGGCAATGATTATGCTGTGTGTGGCCCCAACTAATGAATTGGCTGCAATTCATTTGAACTTTGTCCCAAGAGTTAGTTTCTATTTGCAGCTGAGCAAAATCTGTGTGTGAATGGCAGCTTAAATTGAGTAGGGGATTGAGCTGTGGGTAGGATGATGAAATAGTTACCTGGATAAAAGAGGTCTTTAAATGGATAAATTGGTCTGAGTGTTTTGAAGAACATTTACCGTCCTGGTTTTTCAATGTCTGAACTCTAGATTCTGGATACTCCTTTACTTTTGGTCTTTCGTAGACATGGAAATTGCTAACAAGGCTAACACTTATTGGCCATCCCTGCTCACCCTTCAGGAGATAGTGATGCGCTGTCTTCTTGAACTGCTGAGGTGTAGGGACACCCACAGTGCTGTTAAGAGGGTGTTCCAAAATGCTAATACGGCAACAGAGAAGGAAAGGCGATTGATTTCCAAGTCAGAATGGTGACTGGTTTGGAGGGGAAATTGCAGGTGATGGTGTTCCCATGCATCTGCTGCCCTTGACCTTCTAGGAGGTAGTGATCATGTATTTGAAAGATGCTTTTGAAGGAGCCTTGCTGAGACTTTGCAGTGCTTCCTGTAGGTGGTGTACTGTGCTGCCACTGTGTATTGGCAATGGAAGAGTGAATGATTAAGGTGGTGGATGAGGTGCTGATAAAGCAATCTGCTTTGTCCTGGATGGTTTGAGCTTCTTGAACATTGTTGGAGCTGTACTCCTCCAGGCAAGTGGAGAGTATTCCATCACACTCGTGACAGGCTTTGGGAGTCAGGAGGTGAGTTACTTGCTGCAGAATTCCTAGCCTCCGATCTGCTCTTGTAGCCACAGTATTTACGTGGATAGTTCAGTTCAGTTTCTGGTCAATGGTAACCCCCAGGATGTTGATGATAAGATTCATTGACATAGAATGTAAAGGGGCAATGGTTAGATTCCCTCTGTTGTGGGTGTTCATTGTGGCACAAATGTTACTTGTCCATTATCAGCCCAAACCTGAATGTACTCCACATCTTACTGCACTTGGACATGAACTGCTTCAGTATCCGAGGAGTCATAAATGGTGCTGAAAAGTGTGCATTAATCAGCGAACATCCCCTCTTCTGACCTTATGATGGAAGGAAGGTCATTGATGAAGGAGCTGTAGATGGTTGGACCTTGGACACTACCCTAAGAAACTTCTGCAGTGATATTCTGGATTGAGATGACAGACTTCCAACAGCTAAATCATCTTCCTCTATGCTAGGTATGACTTCTTTTTCAATTTTGCCTGATTCCCATTGACTCCCGTTTTGCTAGGGCTACTTGATACTACTCTTGGTTTAAATGCCGCTTTGTGAGTTCAGCTCTTCGTACATGCTTGAACCAAGGCTGTAATGAGGTCAGGAGCTGAGTGACCCTGGCAGAAGCCAAACTGAGTGTCAGTGAGCAGGTTATTGCTGAGTAAGTGCTGCTTGATAGCAGTGTCGATGACACTTTGCTTCACTTTGCTGATGACCGGGAGTAGACTGATAGGGTGGTAAATGGCCAGATTGAAGTTGTCCTACTTCTTGTGGACAGAACATGAATGGATAATTTTCCACATTGCCAACGTTGCAGCTGTACTGAAATAGCTCGTCCTCCTGAATTCCTAGGCCTTTCCACGGAACACAAAGTTCACGCAGAAAAGTTAGTAAGAGTTAAGCATTGGTAACAATCTTCTCCAAACAGAATTCCTACCTGTTCATTTACGGCAAGCAATAGCATCTCGCTATAGGAATGATTTCACTTCATTGCTGCTGATTGGGTAATATAACCTCCAAGATTCAACATTCTTGCTTCTAGTCAAGAGATACCATCTACAAACCTTGGCCAAAATCTTTCATGTTCGCTGGCAGCTGCGATTCTCTAGTGCCACTGACAGAAAATGAAATTTTGGCTGGATATCCAACTTTCCCATCCTTGCTTCCAATGGATCCCGCTACAGGCAATACTGGAGAATCCTGCCTGTTGTTTTTGAATCTGCCGCTCTTATGTCTCTCTTTTCTGAACTCCAGTATGCATTTGCCCCATCTCCCAAAGCTCTCTTTTCTTTCCAAAGTCCTTTGTTGTGTTGTTGCTCAGCAAATCCACTTCCATTTTCCTGTGTTTGAATCTTCGATCTGGTTTCCACCTCTTTATTTATTAGTGTCACAAGTAGGCATAGCAATGAAGAAATCTTCAATCAAAGTCTCAAACAACATCTTCTTTGACAGTAACCATGGTGCACTGCTTCTTCCCATTTCTGTGCAACTGACTGCTTCTTTTGACACTGCCAACCACACCATTATTCTTGAATGTTTCTCCTCTATTGCCAGCTTGGTGGGACTGCCCTCACCCGCTGCCAGATTTTGCTACTTGGCTAAGGAAGTCAGTGTCTTCATAGCCGGTACAATCTTAGTGCACATTTTCCATTTACCATAGAGTCCGTACAGTGCAGAAAGAGGCCATCTGGCCCATCCAGTCAGCAGTGACTCTCTGAAAGAGCATTGCACTGAGGCTCTCCTCTCTGCCCCATCCCCATAACCCCATGCATTCACCATAGCCAATCTGCCTAACTACACATCTTTGGACACCAAGAGGAAATTTAGCATGACCATTCCTTGCACGTCTTTGAACTTTGGGAGAAACCAGAACATCCAAAGGAAACCCATGCAATCACAGGGAGAACATGCAAACTCTGCACAGACAGTGACCCAAGGCTGGAATCAAACTCAAGTCACGAGCACTGAGACAGCAGTGCTAACGGTGCCACCTTGCAATGATTTGAAAAGATCTACCAACTGAGAGGAAAAGTGGAACATAACTGAACAGAAGTAATGATAGCAAAGCATGGGTCAGTGTCAGAAGCATTAATGCTCTTGCACAAAGAGCCACCCCTTTATTATCTGGCATGCACTGCCTTTGACGTCCTGTAGGAGGAGTAGGGTTGCCAATATTCGAGGATTGGGCTGAAGTCGACAAGAATTGAAGATAAATCTCCACCACGCTGCTGTAGACAAATCATAAGGACGCTAAAAAGGTTGTCATTCTTTGTCACTTTGTTCAAACATTTCTCTTCAGCAGAAAGATTGAAAATGAGAAGAAGAAATGCTGTCAGGTTGATGTCATCCAATTGGGTAATTAATCTTTTTGCCTTCCAAGTGACATAAGAAGGCAGCGTGCCACGAGGATGGATGTGTTGGTCAACTAATAGCTGGAGTGTAGGTACAAGTCATCTGAAATATCCAGGAATACATTTAACCACAGTTGGCTACACTAAGGAGGAGATTTAAGCAGCATTATTTCATTTACAGAAGAAGCCTAAACTATGTGGGAAAGGACAGCGTCATTCTGGAGAATGGGGATGAGAATCATATCAGCCATGATTGAGTGGCAGAGCAGACTCGATGGGCCAAATGGCCTAATTCTGCTCCGATATCTTATGGTCTTATGGCCATTTAACATGATTTGGTGAAACTTGGTATATGAGATAGCAGCAAGGTCCACCATCACGTTATCAAGGGCAAGTAAGGATGGGAAAGAAATAACAGACCTACCAGTGATGACCATGTCCTGAAAATGGATATAAGCTCAGAATGTGGGGCAATTGAAAGGAATCTACTTAAGTATGTGAGAAATGAGAATCTGGATTGCTCTGCAAATGGTTATATGCTGAAGGGTATGAAGGTTGGGATTTGTCATCGCCCAGACCATGAATTTATGAGACAGCAGTCAAGGAGTTTTAAGGGATTATCTAGCCATGTTCAACCAAGTGACAGGTTAGAGCACCTCATGTTAATTCTACCTCTCATTAAGACCTTACTTAAAAGTGTACACCTATTCTGGTCACTTCACATCTGAAAGGATGTTGATGCACTGGAAAGAGAACCCCATGAATAATTCCTAAACTCAAGACATTTGCTGCAAAGAAGTAGATTGAATTATTCAGATTGATTTAGAGAAAGTTAAGGCATGTGGAGAAGCTACAGCACTGTATGCATTGACGGGATAATGAGGAGAGTCAAAGATATCCTTTTATATCAGGTTCATTTTGTCAAATCCCAGAAACAGCAGAGATGAGCAATGGAGCAAAGTGCATAAGGCTAAATTGGAAATAAGAGACTTTGGTATTACTTTGGATCTTCTGGCATTCATGAGACAATAAACAGCCTTAATATAGAATCAGAAGCCTTGCTACCCAAGTAGCACTTCATCAGTGACCTTTCCTTCATCATAAGTTTAGAAGTAAGGATGTGATGATTGCAGTGTTCAGCACAATTGACGAGTCTTCAGATACTGAAGCAGTCCATATCCAAATGCAGCAAGACCTGGATGATATTCAGGCTTGGGCTGACAAATGGCAAATAACAAGTATCACACAAGTACCAGGCAATGGCCATCTCCATAAGAGAGAATCTAGCCATTTCTCCTTCGGCATTCTATGGCACTACCATCACTGATTCCTCCACTGTCAACATCCTGGGGGTTGCCATTGACTAGAAACTGAACTGAACTAATCCCAGAAACACTGGTTACAAGAGCAGCCCAAAGGCTCTGAATAGTGGGGCAAGTAACTCACCTTCTGATTCCCCAATGCTTGTCCACCATCTATAAGGCCCAAGTTAGAAGTGCGATGGAATAACTGCCACTTGCACGAAATGAGTAGAGCTCCAACAGAACTCAAGAAGATTGACTCAGACCAGGATAAATCAGCCTGCTTGACTGGCACCCCATCAACATTCAGTCCCTCCACAACTGATGCACAGTGTACTGTCTACAAGGTAGAGTGCAGGAACCACCAAGGAACCATTTAGACGACAACTTGCAAAGATGGAGGAACCACTTAGGCAACTTTCTTGCAAACTCATGACCACTGCCACCTAGAAATGACAAGTGTGGTAGATACCTGGGAACACCAGCACCTCTAAGCCCTCACCATTCTGACTTGGAAATATATCACTATTCCTTCACTGTTGCTGGGTCAAAATCCTGGAATTCCCTCCCTAACAGCACAGTGGGTGAATCTACATCACAAGGACAATAGTGGTTCAAGAAGGTAGCTCTTGGAGGTAAATGGTAGCCAGCAACTCCCACATCCTGTGAAAGAATAGAAAGCACCAACAATGTGGTCACTGACATTTTGGCTAGCTGTCCAAAGATCTGGCTGTTTCAGGCAGCAAGCCTATTTTGCCAGCTGGATTGACTTGAATCTGGAGAACTGGATGGCACCAAATCTCAAAATTGTCTCCTTCCCAGGAGTTAATGCTTTGGGGCATAATTGGCAATCAACATAGGTCAATTGAAGTTTATTTATTTTTGTCACAAGTAGGCTTATATCAACACGGCAATGAAGTTACTATGAAAATCCCTTAGTCGCCACACTCTGGCACCTGCTCAGACCCACTAAGGGAGAATTTAACATGGCCATTCCACCTGACCAGCACATCTTTTGGGCTGTGGAAGGAAACGGAGTACCGGGAAGAAACCCATGAGGAGAACTTGCAAGACTCCGTGTGGACAGTGAGTGACCAAGCCAGGAATTGAATGTGGGTCCCTGGTGCTGTGAGGCAGCAATGCTAAACACTGTGCCACTGTGTCACCCTTTTGCGGAGAGAGGGTAGCTGATTGGATTGAGCTACGAGAGAATGGTGATTTGAATGGGCTTTGATATCAAATGTGCAGCACATTCCAGCATGGACACAATGGGCTGAATAGCCTGCTTCTGTGCCATAATGACTTGATGACTTTATCATGGAAGTGCACTGTTTAGCCCAACTGGTCTTTGCCAGTGTCCAGCTTTACAAGGAACCTCCTCCCGCACTCTTCATCAGAGCCTATCAGTGATCTCTTCTATTCCTTTCTCCTTGTAACTTCCACTTCATGGCCTTCCTGTGAATGACACAGGGCCTGAAATTCACTTGATTAATGCTACTGCTTGTTACAGTAGACGCAATGACACCTCCTCTGAAACTAGGTATGTGGAGGAGGAGGCACAGGGGAGGGAGGAGAATGGGGGCTCTCCAAGGAAAGCCCTAAGAGTATTTCATGAGAGTCCCCTTCCTTCATTTGGAGCAAACTAGGTATGTGGAGGAGGAGGCACAGGGGAGGGAGGAGAATGGGGGCTCTCCAAGGAAAGCCCTAAGAGTATTTCATGAGAGTCCCCTTCCTTCATTTGGAGCAGTGGCTCGAGTGCCTCCACTTTCCCAAAGACACGATGACCAAAACGTGTCACCTCCTACATAAAGACTAAAAACCTGAAACCAGGGTGGAAATGATCATTGTCATGCCTGTGAACGTCACTGCTGCCCTTTTCATTCTTCACAACCAGTTCCTTCCTAGCAGGAGCCGGTGAAATCAGCAATGGTCAAATTCACTGTTTGCAGAGATGACAGAAGGAATGGGGACTTCAGCCTCTTGCCCCTCAGCAGGGAAGGCCTGGGTGTGAGTGAATGTGGATTTGCCAAGATAGCTGGCTCGCCAATGGCTGGAAGTGCCATTGATTGTATGCCCTGGCAACGGAGAATCAGATCACAACCATGAGGTTGACCACTCTGCAAATGTGCAATTGGTGTGCAACCAAACTAAGGAGTCGTCATGGTGAATTTTTCATTCTCCTGGCAGCAATCACAGTAAATTTTCTCCTGTGATAGTCAGTAACTCCCCTCTTTTTCAGGCCTCAGAAACAATCAGCCAGATGGCTGCTCAGAGACAAGGGATTCCCCACTAAACATAGTTCGTGACCCCCTCCCACCAACCCACCACAAGATCCGAGGACTCTTCGATAAAAATCATGGAGCCTCTAACATCACCTTGTGAAAACAAGTCAGCTGGGACTCCCAAAGCAACAATTTGACTCCTTATGTGGCTTGGGGTAGTGGTGGGAGAGGGATTCCTGCAGGACACATTTGAGTGGTTGGCCATGTTTGTGGTGGTGTCCTGCATTTTAGATCATAAGTCCATAAGGTATAGGAGCAGAATTAGGCCATTCAGCCCATCGAATCTGCTCTGCCATTCAATTAGGGCTGATAGGTTTCTCAACCTCATTCTCCCACCTTTGATCCCCTTACCAATCAAGAGCCTTTTCATTTATATCTGTCTTAAATATATTCAGAGATCTGGCCTCCATAACCTTCTGTAGCAATGAATTCCACAGATTCACCACCCTCTGGCTGAAGAAATTCCACCTCATCTTGGTTCTAAAGAGATGAGGAGGAATTTCTTTATTTCTTTGCTCATCCCTTTACTCTGAGGCTCTGCCCTCGAATCCTCGTCTCTCTTACTAATGGAAGCATCTTCCCCACATCCACTCTATCCAGGCCTTTCATTGTTCTGTAAGTTTCATTTGAGATCCCATCCTTCTAAACTGAATCGAGTACAGACCCAGATTTTCCAGAATCTTCTAGAAACTGGAGGAGGAGGAGGAGAGCTGGGGATCACATGCACCAAACACATACAAAGTAAGAGGAACTGTATTGTGAGGCTCACCTTCAATTGAAATGAACTTCCCCATCCCCAAGGGTGACATGCCTTGTCCTTCTGAAACATCCATTTCAGACTCCCCTTGGCCAATGTCATTCGATTATAGCACTTCACTCAATTGTTTCATCCAGCAATGCATAAATGAGATCAAGGAAAACAGAATTGCCCCTCCATGGGCATCCACTTCATGCCTGTTTGGTGGGTTCCATTGCCCTTGTGCTCCTTCACAGGGCTACGACATGGCTGGGGCAAAACTGCCGACATTCAGTAGAAGAGATTGCGATTGGATGTGTAAGATGACCTCAAGTAGCTCAGGGCATTGAAAGTCCGGCTTTTACTGCACCATCTCAGCCTGGGTGGCAGCAGTCTGGGCGGGTGAGCAGCAAGGGCATTGGAGACTGGTAGTGATGGAGTGAAAATATTATCATCCTGAGAAAGGACATTCAAATTTCTGTTCCAGGGAGCCACTGCCCCTCGCCTGAGGCACACACCCTTATAACCTGCAGCAGAAGGTTGTTGGATGTCAGAATCTACATGCCCCTTTGAGGATTGGCATCTGAATCCATGAAAGCTGCTGCCTGCGTCTTGATGGCAGCTGCCAGTGGTCTTATACACTCTGTCTGAGCTTCAACCATAGCACTGAGACATCAGGTGAACTCTACCTGTAATCCATTGGAAGCTGAGACACCAGTCAGCAGACAATCCATCGTAGGCCGGTGTGTGGGCATTACCGTATAGTTGGTCACTGCTTCCTTGCTGGGAAGATTGGGCTCCTGGCCCCATGTGATGCCTGTGCCATGGAGGAGTTGGACTCTTTCATACTCCTTGGAAGGCCTGTCAATGCACCAGACATCTGGGTGTGTGAGCGTTTTCCTCAGTCCACACCAATGAGGTCCTCATCTAGGGCTCACTGGCAGAATTGGTGGGTGGCATCCCAGAATCCTGACCTGATCAAGCTGAAACCACACGTGTGTGGTGAATCAGCACAGTCCATTCCTGAATCCACACTAACCACTGATATTCCCGTGGTGCCAGTATATGAGCTGCCTCACTGTATGAGCCTTGGAGAACGTCCAGAGGATATACATGAGAATGATCCCAGGAATGAAAGGCTTGACGTATGAGGGGCATCTGAGGACTCTGGGCCTGCACTCGATGAAGTTCAGAAGGATGAGTGGAGATCTCATTGAAACTTACAGAATACTGAGAGGCTTGGATAGAGAATTTAGCATGGCCAATAGACTTAATCAGCACAACTTTCGATCAAGGGAAGAAACTGGGGCACCTGGAGGAAATCCACGTGGACACGGGGAGAATGTGCAGATTCCCAAGCTGGGAATCGAACCTGGATCCCTGATGCTGTGAGACTGTAAGACCATAAGATATAGGGGCAGAATTGGGCCATTCAGCCCATTGAGTCTGCTCTGCCATTCAATCATGGCTGATATGTTTCTCAACTCCATTCCTCTGCCCTGTTGATCCCCTTACTGATCAAGAATCTATCTATCTCTGTCTTAAATACACTCAATGACCTGGCCTCCACAGTCTTCCGTGGCAATAAATTCCATAGATTCACCACCCTCTGGCTGAAGAAATTCTTCCTCAGTTCTAAATGTTGTCCCTTTACCCTGAGGCTGTACCCTCAGATCCTGGTCTCTCCTACTGATGGAAACATCTTCCCCACATCCACTCTGGTTAGTATTGCTACCTCACAGTGCCAGGAACCCGGGTTCGATGGGTCATTGTGTGGTACCTACACATTCTCCCCATATCTGCATGGGTTTCCTCTGGGTGGTCCAGCTTCCTCCCACAGTCCAAAAGACGTGCTGGTTAGGTGCATTGGCCATGCTAAATTCTCCCTCAGTGTACCCAACCAGGTGCTAGAGTGCAGTGACTAGAAGATTTTCACAGTAACTTCATTGCAATGTTAATGTAAGCCTACTTGTGACACTAATAAATAAATTTTAAAACCGCATACTCTCTTATCAATCAAAACCTTGAATATATTCAATGAGCCAGCCTCCACTACTTGCTGAGGGAGACAATTCAACGAACTAATGACCCCTAAGAGAAAGAAATTCCATTTCATCTACTTCAGTGGGAGACTTTTTATTTTAAACTGTGTTCTTTTGTTCAAGATTCCCCCATAAGGGGAAACATTCTCTCAACATCCACCCTGCCACTCCTCCTTGCAACCTTATACATCGCAATAAGATCATCTCTCATTCTCCCAAACTCCAATGGCATGGACCCAATCTGCCAAGCTCTTCTCCAAAGATAACCCGTCACCTTCCTCAGAACTCTGTTCATCCACTCGGCCTTCTGCATCAGGCTGTAAGGACAGAGCAGCCAGCATCTTACGACAATCAAAAAGAAGAGGGGAGGCGAGAGAATGTGAAGTGTGTTCAAAGCAGAAAGCCCACAATCACTCGATCGGCAGTTGCCATTTCATGGCACCTTCAGGATGAGGATAAGGAGTGAGTGGAGAAGGTACCAAAGGCAACAACTTACTGATATCCAGGGTAACCTGGGCAGGGTGGCTGCTGCAGGCATACAGAATATTGGTGCTGATAATGCAATGCATTATGGCTGCAGAGATTTAACTGTGCTGGTTCTCCGTCTGAGTGTTGGGGCTCACACTTGTTCTGGGTGACTTTCCCCTGCAACTGTGTGTATGTGTTATTGCCCATCCCACTTTACCCTTGAGAAAGTGCTGATGAGCTGTCTTCTTGAACCACTGCAATCCACATGGTGTAGATGCAGCCACAATGCTATTAGGGAGGGAGTTCCAGGATTTTGACCCAGCGACAGTGAATGAACGGCAGTATGTTTCCAAGTCAGGATGGTGAGTGACTTGGAGGGGAACTTACATGTGGTGGCGCTCCCAGGTATCTGCTATCCTTGTCCTTCTAGATGGTAGTGTTTATGGATTTGGAAGTTTTGGTTTAAGGAGCCCTGGTGAGTTCCTGCAGTGCGTGTTATAGCTGGTACACACTGCTGCTGCTGTGTTGTTAGTGGAGGGATTGATTCTATGTGGATATGGTGCCAATCAAGCAGGCTGTTTTGTCATGAATGGTGTTGAGCTTCCTGAGTGTAGTTGGAGTTGCACCCACCTGGGCAAGTTGAGGGTATTCCAGTCCAATCCTGCCTTGTGACAGATTTTGGGGAGTCAGGAGGTGCGTTTCTTGTTGCAAGATTGCTAGCGTTTGACCTGCTCTGGTGGTGACAATATTTATGTGTCTAGTCTAGTTGAATTTCTGGTCAACGGTAATCCCCACAGTATTGACAGTGGGGGATTTAGTGATGGTAATGCCATTGAATGTCAAAGGATGATGCTCCTTGTAGGGTAGATCCTTTCTTGCTGGAGATGGTCTTTGTATGGTGTGAATGTTACTCGCCACTTGTCAACCCAAGCCTGGATATTAACCAGGGCTTGCTGCATTTGGACAGGGACTGCTTCAGTCTGAATCGCAAATAGTGCTGAGCGTTGTTTATTCATCAGCGAACATCTCCACTTCTGACCTTATGATGGAGGGAAGGTCATTGATGAAGCAGCTGAAGATGGTTGAGCCGAGGATGCTACCCTGAGTGACGCCTGCAGTGATGTCCTGGAGCTGAGATGATTGACCTCCAACCACCGCAACCATCTCCCTTGTGTCAGGTATGACTCCAACCAGCAGAGAGTTTTCCCCCTGATTCCCACTGACTCCAGTTTTGCTCCTTGACGCCACATACAGTCAACTGCGACCTTGATGCCAAGGAGAGTCATTCTCATCTCGTCTCTGGAATTCAACTCTTTGTGCATGCACGAACCAAGGCTGTAATGAGGTCAGGAGCTGAGTGACCCTGAGAACCCAAAGTGAGCAGGTTATTGCTGAGTAATTGCCGCTAGATAGCAGAGTTGGTGATCCCTTTCATCACCTTATTGATGATCGAGAGTAGACTGAGAGGTAATTGGCTGGATTGGATTTGTCCTACTTTTTGTGTAATGGATATATCTGGGTAATTTTCCGCATTGCCGGATGGGTGCTAGCATTTAACTGCATTGGAACAACTTAGCTAGTGGTGGGGCAGGTTCTAGAGCACAGGTCTTCAATATTATTGTTAGAATGTTGTCAGGGTCCTTTGCCTCTGTAATATCCAGTGCCTTAGCTGTTTCTTGATATCACGTGGAGTGAATTGAATTGAGAATGATGCTGGAGACATCTGGAGGAGGCCGAGATGGATCATGCACTTGGCACTTCTGGGCAAAGATCGTTGTGAATGTCTCAGCCTTATCTATTACACAAATGTGCTGGGCTGCTCTATCATTGAGGATGGGGATATTTGTGGAGCCTCTTCCTCCAGTGAGGTGTTTAATTTTCCACCACCATTCATGGCTTGAAGGGGCAGGACTGCAGAGTTTAGATCTCATCCATTGGTTGAGAAATCGCTTAGTTTTATCTATTACTTGCTGTTTATATCGTTTGACACACAAGTAGTCCTGTTCACCAGGTTGACACCTCATTTTTGAGTATGCCTGGTGTTGCTCCTGGCTTGCCCCCCTGCACTCTTCATTGAACCAGGGTTGATCCCATGGCTTGGTGGTAATGGTAGAGTGGGGGATTTTCAGGGCCATGAGTTACATGTTGTGGTTGAGTACAATTCTGCTGCTACTGATGACCCCCAAATCTTCATGGATGCTCAGTCTTGACTTGCTAGCTCAAAGTTTATCCCATTTAGCACAGTGACAGTGACACACAACACAATGTGACTATGGGACTTCATCTCCACAAGGACATTGTGAAGGTTGTTCCCACTCTTACTGTCATGGACAGTTGCATCTACCACAGGCAGATGGTTGAGGCTGATATCAAGTATCTTATACCCTCTTGTTAGTTCCCTTACCACCTGCCACAGTCCCACTCTAGCAAGCTATATCTTATAGGGCATGGCTCGGTCTCTGGTGGTGTTACTGAGCTACTCTTGGAGATGGACGTTGAAGTCCTCCACCCAGAGTACATTCTGCATTCTTGCCAGCCTCAGTGCTTCATCCAATTGGTCTTCACCATGGAGGAGTATTGATACTTCACTGAGGAGTGCCGGTTTCCTACCCATGTTTGACCTGGTGCCATGAGGCTTCATGGGGTTCAGAGTTAATGTTGAAGGTTCCCAGAGCAATTCCTCCCTGACTGTACACCACTATGCCTGTGCCCACCTCTGCTGATGAGACAGGACATACCCAGGAACATTGGTGGTGTTTGAGACATTGTCTATAAGGTATGATTCTGGGATGATGCCAAGCAATTGCTTGACTGGTTTGTGTGATTAGTTTGTGAGGTCTTCCAGTTCTAGTACCAGTTCCCAAATGTTAGTAAGGAGGACTTTGCAGGGATGACACCTAGATCAATGCCAGGTGGTCTATAACTTCTTTATGGCAATTTGGTACAACGGATTGATTTGCATTGTGGGTCTGGAGTCACATTTGACTTGGCCAGTTAAATGGCGGCATTGTGGCACAGGCCCAGAGACCCAAGTTCAATTCCGGCCTTGGGTCACTGTCTGTGCGGAGTCTGCACGTTCTCCCCGTGTCTGTGTGGGTTTCATCTGGGTACTCCGATTTCCTCCTACAGTCCAAAGATGTGCAGGTTAGGTTGATTGGCCACACTAAATTGCCCCTTAGTCAGCAGAATTAGCAGGGTAAATGTGTGGGGTTATGGGAATAGGATTTGGGATTGTGATTGGTACAGACTCAATGGGCCGAATGTCCTCCTTCTGCATTGTAAGCATTCTATGATTTCCTTCCCTCTAGTGAACCAGATGGGTTTTTCCTACAAATCATCCATGGTTTTGTGGTCATCTTTGGAATTTTAATTCCAGATTTTTTACTGACTTCAAATTTCATGACCTACCACAGTGGGATTGAATGCTGGATCCCAAAACATTACCCATCACACCACCGCTCCTCATTACTTATGCCTGCAGTGATACCCCTGAGTGTTAGAGAGTGAATGATGGCAAAAGGAGGATTTGAGGTGCGGTCAAGTAGGAGATGTGAGGTGTAACTCCATTCATTCACATTGACCACTCAACTGGTCACTAACCATTTCCTGACGTGTTGTCATGTCTTTTGAGAGTAACACTGTGGACATTACTCTGCATCCTTTTCATGTGTCCCATTCCCTGCAGAGCTTCAATCTCAACACCTTCCTGCAACGTGCACTCCCCAAAGAGGTATAACTTTTCTCCCCCCCACCTCACTAACCAGTGCAAAGTGGGAAGTATCATAAAGCGGAGGGGCCTTTCCCTGGCAAGATTCACAAAACTCATTCTCCCACATTGGAAACAAGATTATCCGATAGCTTTAGTAAGTGCTGAAAACTTCTATTTGATAGGAAAGCCTTTGAAAAAAGGAAGGCTGCCTGAAGCACGTGCTTTCTTCAGAATATTACTCGACTCCGGTGCATGTTGGCCAGACCGTGGAATTTCGGCATGGCTCAGCACAGCACGGACCTTGCATTCCTAACCATAAGAAATAGGAGCAGGAGGAGGCCATCTAGCCCCTCGAGCCTGCCCCGCCATTCAATAAGATTGTGGCTGATCTGAAGTGGCTCAGTTCCACTTTCCCGCCCTCTCCCCATAACCCTTAATCCCCTTGCCTATCAGAAACCTATCTACCCGTGTCTTAAATATATTTAGCGAGGCAGCCTCCACCACTTCAACGGGCAGAGAATTCCAGAGATTCACCACCCTTTGAGTGAAGAAGTTCCTCCTCAACTCTGATCTAAACTGCACCCCCCCCCCCACCCCACCCCACCCCCAGCTTGAGGTTGTGCCCTCTAGTCCTGCTGTCCTTTCTGAGCAGGAAGAACCTCTCCACCTCTACCCTATCCATCCCCCTCATCATCTTATGTCTCTATAAGATCCCCCCTCATCCTTCTAAACTCCAACGAGTACAAGCCCAGTCTATTCAGCCTCTCTTCATAGTTCAACCCCCTCAACTCCAGTATCAGCCTAGTGAACCTCCTCTGCACTCCCTCCAAGGCCAAAATATCCTTGCGCAATTGAGGCAACCAAAACTGCACACTACTCCAGCTGCGGCCTCACCAGTGCCCTGTACAGTTGCAGCAAGACCTCCCTACTTTTATATTCAATCCCCCTTGCTATGAAGGCCAGCATCCCATTTGCCTTCCTGATCACCTGCTGCACCTGCAGGCTGGGTTTTTGTGACTCATGCACAAGGACCCCCAGGTCCCTCTGCACCGTAGCATGCTGCAGCTTTTCGCCCTTTAAATAGTAGTCCCTCCTACTATTATTCCTGCCAAAGTGGATAACCTCACACTTGCCAACATTGTATTCCATCTGCCAGGTCCTCGCCCACTCGCTTAGCTTATCTAGATCCCTCTGCAGACTTTCTACACCCTCCGCACAATTTGCTTTTCCACTTATCTTTGCGTCATCAGCAAATTTCGACACCCTACACTCAGCTCCCTCCTCCAGATCATCTATATAAATGGTAAATAGCTGAGGCCCCAGCACCGATCCCTGGGGCACTCCACTAGTCACCAACCGCCAATCTGAATAGCACCCATTGACACCTACTCTCTGCCTCCTATTAGACAGCCAATCCTCTATCCATGCTAACACCTTACCCCCAACTCCATGTCCCCTAACCTCCTACAACAACCTTTTGTGCGGCAGCTTATCAAACGCTTTCTGAAAATCGAGAAACACCATATCCACCGGTTCCCCTCAGTCCACCACACTAGTCACATCCTCATAGAATTCCAATAAATTTGTCAGACATGACTTCCCCTTAACGAATCCATGCTGCGTCTGCTCTATCAAACAATTCTTCTCAAGGTGCCTCGCTATTTCTTCTTTGACAGATTCAAGCATTTTTCCTATGACAGACATTAAACTAACCAGCCTATAATTCCCTGCCTTTTGCCTGCTACCCTTTTTAAACAGCAGCATAACGTTAGCTGTTTTCCAATCTTCCGGCACTTCCCCGGAATCCAGCGAGGTTTGGAAAATAATCACTAAGGCATCCATTATCACCTCTGCCATTTCCTTCAGAACCCTGGGATGCATTCCATCCAGTCCTGGGGACTTGTCCACCATCAGTCCCGCTTGTCTATCGAGCACTGCCTCTCTAGTGATAGTAATCGCATTCAGGCCCTCAACTCCTACCATCCTTCTATCTTTAATACCTGGCAAACTATTTGTGTCCTCCTCCGTGAAGACCGAGGCAAAAAACTTACTTAAGGCCTCAGCCATTTCCTCATCCCCCACCACTAAATCCCCCCTCTCATCCTCTAAGGGTCCAACATTCACCCTAGCCAGCCTCCTCCTCTTTATATATTTATAAAAACTCTTACTATCCTTTTTTATATTTAGTGCTAGTTTAGCTTCATAGTCTATCCTTCCTTTCTTTATCAACTTCTTAATCAATCTTTGTTGATTTTTAAACCTCTCCCAATCCTCTGCTCGCCCACTACTTTTAGTCACTCTAAAAGCATCAGCTTTTAATTTAATACTCTCCTTTATTTCCTTCGTTAACCACGGCTGATTATCCCTTCTCCTACTATCCTTCTTTACCATCGGAATAAATTTCTGCTGAGCACCAAGAAAGATCTCCTTAAAGATCCTCCGCTGTTCCTCAGCAGTCCTACCGACCAATCTGTGCCCCCAATCTACATTTGCCAATTCCTCTCTCATCCTATCGTACTCCCCTCTGTTCAAACAGAGGACACAGGTCTGGGACCCTACTTTCTCATCCTCCATCTGCATCAAAAACTCAACCATCCAATGATCGCTCTTCCCAAGAGGATCCCGCACAACAAGGTCCCTAATTCTACCTGCCTCATTACATAACACCAGATCTAAGATAGCTCGCTCCCTCGTTGGCTCCAGCACACACTGTTCAAGGAAACTATCCCGGCAGCATTCCAAGAGCTCTTCCTCAAGCCCACCGCGTCCAACATGGGTCAACCAATCAATATGTAGATTGAAATCCCCCATAATTATCGCCATTCCATTTCTGCACGCATCATTTATTTGCTTGTTTATAGCCCACCCCACCTCTAAGTTATTATTTGGGGGCCTATAGACCACACCCACCAGCGTCTTCCTCTCCTTGCTGTTCCTTATCTCCACCCACAATGATTCCACATTCTGCTCTTTGGCGCCTATATCTTCCCTTACTACCACCCTGATACTATCCTTAATCAGCTGAGCTACCCCTCCCCCTTTTTCCTCCTGTCTATCCTTCCTAAATACTTGATACCCCTGGACATTCAGCTCCCAGTCCCTGTCACCCTGCAACCATGTTTCCGTAATGGCCACCAGATCATATCCATTTGTGCTGATCTGCACCACCAGCTCATTCACTTTGTTCTGTATGCTTTGTGCATTCAGATAAAGTGTCTTTATCCCAGCCTTTATCTGACCCTATTTGAAGGAACTCTACCAACTTTACTCATGCCCATTATTATTATTATTATTATTATTATTATTATTATTATTATGACATCCTTGACGTCTTCCTGTACCTGTACCCTCTCTTTTACTTTAGACACTGTAATTTCACCTACCCTTCCACCACCACCACTGCAGCCCCCCCCCCCCCCCCCCCCCCCCAATTAGTTTAAAGCCCTATCTACAGTCCTAGTTATACGATTCACCAGGACTCTGGTCCCAGCACAGTTCAGACCAACACCATCCCATCTGAACAGGTCCCACCTGCCCCAATACTGGTGCCAATGCCCCATAAATTCAAATCTATTCCTCCCACACCAATCCTTGAGCCACCCATTCACCTCTTTAATCCTGTCTACCCTACGCCCATCTGCATGTGGTTCAGGTAGTAATCCAGAGAGACACCTTGTCGGTTCTGCTTTTTAATTCCATTCCCAGCTTTTCATACTCCCTCTCCAGATCCTTAGTCCCCAATTTGCCTATGTCGTTGGCACCCACATGTACCACAATGACTGGATTCTCACCCTCCCACTCCAGGTTCCTCTGCAGCCCAGATGAGATATCCTGGACTCGAGCACCAGGCAGACAACACACCCTTCTGTATTCTTTATCATTGTGACAAAAGACAGCATCTATACCCCTAACTACATTATCCCCAATTACCACTACATTCCTCTTTACTTCTTCCTCTTTGTCCTGTGTCTGCATCACTGTACCGTGGGCAGTTTGCTTGTCAACCTTACAGCCCTCATTCTTGTCCTCACTGGGAGCAAGAACCTCAAACCTGTTGTACCTCAAACCATGTCTAGGGATCAGAAACTAAGCTTTTCTTTGGGTGAAATAGAATGCCGGCAGCAGAATGATTAGAGTTGTTCAGCTGGGGCAGCTCACAATCTTATCAGGTCTAGTCTAAATGCGACTCCAACCCCATGGAACAGTTGATTGTTAACTGCCCTATGAAATAGCACAGCGTCCACTCAGTTGTAAAAAACTACAACTTAGTCAAGAGGCATCCACATCAGAAACAACAATGGCAAACCCAGCCATGTCAACCCTGCAGTATCCTCCTTACTAACATCTGGAGGCCGATGCCAAAATTGGCAGAGCTACCTGACAGACTAATCAAACAACTGCCTGACATTGTCACAGAATCATACCTTATAGATAATGCCCCAGAGACATCATAGCCATTCCTGGATATGCCCTGTCTCACCAGCAGGACAGACCCAGCAGAGGTGGTGACACAGTGGTGCACATTCAGAAGGGAGTTCCCCTGGGATTTCTCAACATCGACTCTGGGTCCCATGGCACTCAGGTCAAACACGGGCAAGAAACCTCCTGCTAATTATCATGGCGTCAGGTCAAACATGAGCAAGGAAACTTCCTGCTAATTATCATGTACCGTTCCCCCCTCAGCTGATGAATCAATACTCCTCTATGTTGAAAACCATTTGGAGGAAGCACTGAGGACGCAAGGGTGCAGAATGTACACTTGGAATGGAGGACTTCAATGTCCTTCACTCAGAGTGGCTCAATAATACCACCACAGACTGAGTTGACCAGGTTCTAAATGACATAGCTGCTAGATTGGGACTGTGATAGGTTGTGAGGGTATCAACAAGAGGGAAAAACATACTTTATCTCATCCTCACCAACCCGCCTGTCACAGATGCATCTTCGATAGCATCAGTAGATGTGACCACTGCACAGTCCTTATGAACTCCTGTCTTCATATTGAGGATGTTCTCCTTCGTGTTGTGTGGCACTATCACCGTGCTAAATGGGATAGATAGTGAACGGATTTAGTAACTAGGCAACCATGAAATACTGGGTTATCAGCAGGAGCAGAATTGTACTCAACCACAATCTTCATGGCCCGACATATCTCTCACTCTGTCGTTACCAACAAACATGGATTAATGAAGAGTTCAGGAGGGCATAGAACACTACAGCACAAACAGGCCCTTCGGCCCACAAGTTGCGCCAATCGTATCCCTATCTACCAGGCCGATCTATAACCCTCAATGCCAGAAGCAAGACCAGAAATACTTTAAAAGAGATGTCAACAGGATGCAGTTACAATATAAGACTATTTGCATGCTAAACAGCATAAGCAATAGGCGATAGAGAGAGCTAAATGATCCTATAGCCAACAGATCTAAGTTTGGCAGTCCTACTGCATCCAGTCACAAATGGTGATGGATAATTAAACAACTCACTGGAGGAAGAGGCTCCACAAATATACCCATCCTCAATGTTGGGACAGCCCAGGGATGCAGTGCAAAAGGTAAAGCGACAATCTTCAGCTAGAAGTACCAAACGAATAATCCATCTCGCCCTCTTCCAGAGGTCCCCAGCATCACAGGTATCAGTCTTCAGCTAATTCAGTTCAATCCATATGATATCAAAAACAGCTGAAGACATTGGATATTGCAAAAGCTATTGGCGCTGACAATATTTTGGCAATAGTACTGAAGAGTTGTGCTCAAGAACTTGCCATTCCCCCATCCAGGCTGTTCCACTATAGCTACAACACTGGTACTTAATTGGCCATGTGGAAAATTGCCCAGGTATGTCCTGTACTCAAAAAACAGGACAACTCCAACCCAACCAATTACTGCCCCATTAGTCTACTCTTGATCATGAGCAAAGCAATAGAAGGGATCACCATCAGTGTTATCAAGCAGACGTACTCGGCAATAATCTGCTCAGTGATGCTCAGCTGGGTTCCGTCAGGGTCACTCAGCTCCTGACCTCATTACAACCTTGGTTCAAACATGGACAAAAGAATTCCAGAGATGAGGGAAGAGTGACAGCCCTTGACATCAAGGCAGCATTTGGCCGAGTGTGACATCAAGGAGCTCTAGCAAAACTAGAGTTAGTGAAATCAGAGGAAAAACTCTCTCTTGCTGGGGGTCATGCCTGCACAAAGGAAAATGGTTGTGGTGGTTGGAGGTCAATCATCTCCTTTCCAGAACATCACTGCAGGAGGTCTTCCCGGTAGTGTCCTAGGCCCAAACGTTTCAGCTACTTCATCAATGACTTTCTTTCCATCCTCAGGTCAGAAGTGGGGATATTGCACAATGTTTAGCACCATTCGTGACTCCTTAGATACTGAAACTGTCCACAGCTATACACAGCAAGACTTGGATAAAATTTAGGCTTGGGCTGATAAGTACCAAATAACATTCATGTAATTCAAGTGCCAGACAATGACCTCCTCCAACAAGTGACAATCTAACCATTTCCCCTCAATGGCATTACCAACACTGAATCCCCTACTGTCAACATCCCTGAGGGGTTACCATTGATTATAAACTGAACTGGACCAGCTATACAAATACTCTGGCTACAAGAGTGGGTTGGAGATTGGGAATTCTATAGGGAGTATCTCAACTCCTGACTCCCTAAATTCTGTCTGCCATTTAAGGCACAAGTCATGAATGTAATGGAATACTCTCCACTTGCCTGGATGAGCACAACTCCAACAACACTCAAGAAGCTTGACACCATTCAAGAAAAGGAGCCTTTTTGCTGGCACACTTTCCACCAACATAAACATTCACCACCAGGAGTGTGTGGTATATAGAAAATGTACTTCAGCATGGTGCCTTCAGCACATTCCAAATCTATGAACTCCATCACCTCGAAGGACAAGGGCAGCAAACACATGGGGACACCACCACCTGTAATTTCCCCTCTAAAGCACCAACGATTCTGAATTGAATCTATATTGCTGTTCCTTCATTGTCACTGGGTCAAAGTCCTGTAACTCCCAAGCTACTGGCACTGTGGGTGTACCGACACCACAGGGACCACCGTGGTTCAAGAAGGCAGCTCATCACCACCTTCTCAAGGGTAACTAGAGGTGGGCAAGAAATGCTAGCCAGGCCAGCAATACCCACAACCTGCAAAATAATTTAAAAATCAGGTCAGTGAAGTGAACACATCAGTTCTGCTTTTTTGTTTCCAGTTTACAAACTACAGACCATCACACATGCCCAAAAATCAGGGCAAATCAATTTACAGCCCACAGTTTAATAATACCCACTAATACAAAGGGAAGTTGTTGGAGGGAAGGACATTTAGGTTAAACCCCTTTGTCAGAATGGTTGTGATAAGTGTCTGTACCTGCAACGTTCAGCTGTCTGCACTCAGCACGTACTATTTGTCATCAACCTTGCCCAGTTTTATTAGTTTAGATTTTGTCAGTATTTCCGTTAGCTCCGACTACTCAAGGGCAAGCTGAGAGAATGTTTTCTGTCTATTCCACAATCTCCTGCTATTGATAGAATTCCCCGGACATGATTAACAATGAGAAATCTCCCTTTCCTGCTCTCAAAAAGGAAGGACAGGGAATGTTATCTCTTTTCCACTCAGTTTCTGCTATGAAAAGCCATTCCCCCAAATGATTTAATTATTGTTCAAACTGCGTGTTTACACGGGAAGGATCCTACACATGGGCTTTCTGCTTTCGTGCTTTTGTAAAAGTAATACCTGCCTACGTAATTTGGGACAGGATTAGACACAAGTCACGATGCACCTTTAGAGAGTGCATAGCAAATCATGGCAGCTGTGGACTAAAATTAATTTTGAATTAAGTGTGTTTAATTGGTGCATTTGAAGGGAAGCTGAATAGGTATGTCAGGGAGAAGGGAATAGAAGGATATGCTGATGAGATGGATGGGAAAAAGTTGGTGCACAGTATAAAGACCAATATGGACCAATTGTGCTGACTTGCCTGTTTCTGTTAAAGCAACAGAAAATGCTGTGCATTCTATGTAAAAATCCCTTCAAATGTAAAGCTATAGTCAGCATATTTCTTGTATGTGTGCGTGCATTATGCACTACTGAATATTCACCTTTTAAACAATTTTCAGCCTCAGGTTTTACAAGGGTCAGTGCCAGCAGAGGGGCAATGGGCTAGTAGCAGATTGACAGCCGATTATCCACCTCTCCTCAGCCGGAATTTTACTGCCCCAGCCACCCCAGGAATCGGAGTAGGCGAGGGACAAAACCTGGAAAGGTCCGTTGACCTCAGGACAGGCGAGGCCGGAAAATCCCACCCCACATTTTAGCCTGCAATGCCGTGGAAAATATTGCCGAGACTTTTCACTTCAGAACATGTAAAAGCAGCAACGTGACTTGCAGACAAATATCCCGGCAGATTTTCAACCATTGTTCTGTCAACTCCAGCGGAACAAAGATGGGAAGCGGTGGAAAAGTAGCTGCCAATTTGCCATGATCCTGTTTCACATGGCTGGTACAGATCCACCTTCACCCCATCCCATTGGCTTTGCATTGTGTCAAAACAAGTTCTTCCCCCAAGCCCAATCAGCAGTTTATGAAGAACTTCCTCGGTTTCTTATTTTCAATCTTTTAATGGTATGAGGGGCAAACCTCGATGGGCTGAATGGTCTGCTTCTGTTCCTGCATTCCTCATGCATACAGAAACTTGCCAATACCTTCAAAAAGGGAACGGCTCTCAGACCATAAGATACAGGAACAGAATTAGGCTATTTGACCCATCAAGTCTGCTCTGCCATTCAATCATGGCTGATGTTACCCAATCTCATTCTCCTGCCTTTTCCCCATAACCTTTGATCCCCTTACCAATCGAGAATCTATCTATCTCTGTCTTAACTACACTCAATGACCTGGCCTTGATAACCTTCTGTGGCAATGAATTCCATAGATTCACCACCCTCTGGCTAAAGAAAGTCCTCCTCACCTCAGTTCTAAAAGGTTGGCCTTTTACTTTGAGGCTGTGCTCTGGGGTCCCAGTTTCTCCAACTAATGGAAACATCTTCTCCATGTCCACTCTGTCCAGGCCTTTCAGTATTCTGTAAGTTTCAATGAGATCCCCCCCTCGTCCTTCTGAACTCCATCGAGTACAGACCCAGAGTCCTCAAACGCTCCTCATACATCAAGTTTTTCATTCCTAGGGTCATTCTCATGAATCTTCTCTGGACTCCCTCCAAAGCCAGCACATCCTTCCTTTAGATACAGGACTCAAAATTGCTCACAACACTCCAAAGGTGTTCTGACCAAAGCCTCAGCAACACATCTAGTCACCTGTCTGCGTAACGCACCAAAGGAATTCCCCACCCCATTCTACTCAATAGCAAAGATCGAACGTACACTTATGTAATTTTTACTTGGCTGATTGACAAAAAATTCTGTGCCTGTTTTGTTCATACTTTGTCATTTAAGGTTAGTAAGAATGAATAAGATACAAATGTAAATGTGTGTAATTGTGCAATGGTAGAGCTTTCATAAACCTCTATTCTATCCTTAGAATATGGATTGATGGGAGATCACACAATAAAAAGTCAGCGACCTCGATCAGTTCATGAGAGAAAGGTCCCTCAGGAACAAGCTGATGCTGGTAAAATTATGCCACATACTGGTAATTAATTCAATAGTTCTATTCCTGTCTTCATTTTATCAATATAACAAACCCACTGCATGCTTTCATAGAGTTTTTTTCTTTTAATTTTAATTGTGCAGGTGACATTGCTTGTACATTAACCATTTCCTTTAAGATCAGTCACCCAGAACATGTCCAGAAGTACTGACTAGTCTGTAGCTGAATTGACATTTTAGGTATAGTATTAATTTTTAAAAAACCAAGCCATTGCATGTACGCAATAGATGGTAATTTATTTACAGGGGCTTTGTACTGGTTTTGCAAAAATGATGAAGCAAACTTGAAAGTGTTTGCTGAGGTTAGGCATCCATGCTTTTTGGCAGGTCGAGGTTTTGGGCTTTTGAGTATTCTGCCCCCTAGATATGTAGGGAAGCCCTGGTTTTTGAAGATAAGTCATAGACCCTCAAACAATTGGATGCCATTTTAGCCTGACCCATCTCCTGGATAACCGATGCGATCAGGTACAACACTGGTTTGACACCCTGTCTGCCTTAATCCTCAGTTGAAGTCAATATTGGCTGGGGTGGAAAGCTGATGTTCTACCTGATTTTGTGGGACTTCCCTCCCCCTCCCCCAGCGAGTTAGGTTAAAAGTACTCCTGGGTTGTCTATGTTGTAAATTCATGTTCACTGTTAGGAGGTAGAAAGTGCATGCAACCAGAGTTTCCATTTGGACTCAGTGTGATGTGAAAGAACAACAGTGTACAGGTTTGAAGAAAAGATTTTGATCTTCTCCAACTCAGAACAGTTGTGATTAACAAAAACATTGTTCATCAATTGCGAAGTACAAGCTGTCATATTTTACACATCCAGTGGATACTTAGGTGTGTCTAACTCTTCAGAAGCTGTCTCCATGTTTACTTATGTAAAAGTAAACATTTACTTATGTTTAGTTTGCCCACACTCTCACTGTAAGATTTTGAGGGCACAACGACTGCTGGAGGTGAGCAGATTCCCAATCTCACATCAATGGTTGGGTTAAAAAGGCTTTTCACTTTGTTAATCTTATACTGCACGGCAGGCTTTCTTCAACTTATTTCCTCATGGTTTATTAATGCAGGATTTGATTTTCATTATTTTCAAAGATGAGTTTCATGCATTCATGTTCATTTGAAATGATCAAGTCCAAATCATTGAAATGCTAAGTGTTTTTGGTATTAATATTTAATTGTGTTAATGGTAGACAGTCTACTTTACTTAATTTTCAGGCATCTGAGTATCTGATGCTCAGGTTTCCTATGTAGTTCAAAGGGGGTTGCTTCTCATGAAATAGGTGGGCTGCTAGAACTCAGAGTTGGGAGGAAGAAGGGGGCTCAAAAAGTAGAATGGTGAAGTTAGCAAACCTCAATGGAGAAACTATTCCTGCCAGTCAGTCGTGGAGTAACACGCGCAAACTGTTCTGAAGAAGCCTTCAGATCAGATTGCTCTGAAAGAGGTTAGGTTTCATTGATTAGGAGGTGATAAAAAGGGGGAAAGAATCAAGACATTACGAGATAAATGTGTATTTCTTATCTCTAATTTTGCATGTTTGCTGCATTCAGTGTTTCATTTCATCACAACTGTGCTGCTATGATTGTTGACAAGTAGATCCCGGGAAAACAGCGTGTTTGTAATACACTACGAGGCACCATTGAGTTCTGTTCACTATCGATGTATAACAAGTTGGTTTTCATTGTACTTTCTTGTCCACCGAAGTAGATCTGTAATACACAGAAATGTATTTTTTTTTAAATCCTTTGCTTCACTCTTTCTAACATGCCTCAATTCCAACTAATAAATAACCTCCCAGTTGCTGGTTTTCATTCAAGTGCTGAAAAGTCATTGATTTCTTATCAGCATTGAGGTTATGAATGAGAATACATGTTATCTCGCATGGGAAGTTAAAGCATACCATGTCTATCTGCTTTAAAAATGGTACCATCCTTTTTGCTCTGTTTGTTATTCTAACTCCTTTCCAGACAATTAGTAAAGGTTTAGGCTTTAAAAATGAACTGTATCAGGAAGAATTTCAGACTGTAGTTCATTATAAGTCTTTAGAAATGTTGACATTTTCATGCCATTAAAGATCTGGACCGAACCAAAAATAGAGCTGCAGTTATTGCAACTACCAATCTTCAGTAGATTATACAACAAGACCAAGGACTTCATCATTGCCTCTGATGATATTACTGCTTTAATCTGGTGCCTTCCCTAGATATCTTACATACCTGTACCAAGTTAATGAATGGTAGCGTTTATCTCAAATGTCACGTATACTTTGGAAGTGTCAGGAACTTCAATTTCTCTTTCCTAATAATTTCCCCAACTATTGCAGAATGAATTTGTCAATCTGATTAAACCCCTGTGAACATAAGTACATGTGGGAGAAAGGGGTTTTAGCTCGACTGAGTAATGGTGGCAAAAGTCCAGGGGCTTTTCTGTAGTAAACATGGCAAAACGAGAATCACTCAAGGCAGTTATTTAGTATGGAAGAGAGCACGGGGACAGTGCTGCTGTGACCACTATTACTGTTTATGTATTACAGTCACAAGTAGGCTTACATTAACACTGCAATGAAGTTGCTGTGAAAATCCCCTCGTCGCCACACTGCGGCGTCTGGGTACACTGAGGGACAGTTTAGCATGGCCAATGCACCTAACCAACACATCTTTCAGACTATGAGAGGAAACAGGAGCATCCAGAGTAAACCCGTGCAGACTCTGCACAGACAGTGTCCCAAGATGGAAATCGAACCTGGGTCCCTGGTGCTGTGAGGCTGCAGTACTAAACCACTGTGCTGCCTGGATGTGAGGGGATGAATGTTTAAATGGACTAATATAAACAAGGCAAAGAGGCGACAAGCAAACATCAGAAATTGCAGTTTCTAGACATTAATCTTTGTTTTATATTAAAAGAGGATTCCTATTTGTTCTATGTAATGATGGATCAGCAGCACAGGCCAGGTTGCTCCTATATCTCCTCAGCTTCCCCCTGTTCATTGAAGACTTACAGAAATATCTATCAGGGATGTTTGCATCAGCTGTTCAGTGAAGCTTTAATAAAGAAAGGAATAGCTTTTGTTTACTGTTTCAAAAGAAAGCATTTTTTTGTTCAATGGCGAATTTGCTTTCTTTGGGTAGTTGCTGCTTTGTTTGTGTCCTTGCTTGTTCTGCTGATTAAACAACCTTAATGGGGACTCTGAATGAATATGGAAAACCTGCACTTATGGAATAATACTACACAATGCCCGGAGAAAGTCACACCGCTTCTGGAAAGGGGATAAAAGAGGGTTAACGTATTAGATATGAGCCTTTCACCAGAGCTGAAAGCTCAGCACTAACACAGGTTTTTTTTTTCTCATTTTGCTGAGAAATTCATGCTCAATGTGTCTCGTCCTTCACAGGTGCTAACTGACCTCGAATCATAGAATATAGAACAATTTACAGTCATCTGGCACATTGTGTCTATACCAGCTCTCTACGAGGACAGTGCACCTCATGCCAACCACCCCCACCCCCCACTACTTTTTCCCTGTACCCTTGCATTTTTTTCCCTTTTCAGATAATAATCCAATTCTCTTTTGAAAGCCAGAATTGAATCTGCCTCCACCATACCCACAGACAGTGCATTCCAGATACTTCATAAAGTGTATTGCCCAGAACTAGATACAATACTCCATTAGAGGCCAAATGAGGCTTAACTTACCCTCCTATGCTGTCTGGCCCTGTCAATAAAGCCCAGAATGCAATATGCAATGTGAACCTGTCCAGCCATCTTCAATAACATGTGCACATATACCACCTCCCCCAGTCACCTGCTCCTGCACACACTTTAGAATTGTATCCTTCAGTTTATAGTGTCTCTTTGCATTCTTTTTACCAAAACGTCATGCTTCCCTGTGTTAAACTTCGTCTGCCGCTTGCCCGCCCAATTCGCCAGCCAGCCCATGCCCAACTGCGTATGTTCAATGTTTTCTTTCTGAGCTCACGGTGAAACACCCAAGGTCAAACCTCAGCCGTAGCCGTTATTTGAAGCTTGGGTGGCGGTGCCTGTGGTGTGCACAGCTTACTATGATTGGCAGGTGATCTGTGCCACCCTGCCCAACCAGTACAAACAGTTGCACTTCTCTGCCTGAATAACAGCACGGAGAGTGAGAGGAACTTGGGGGGGGAGAAAAGGAGCACTGAAAATATATACTGTGATCTACTTTAAAGCCCCTGAGTTCATTCTCTAGAGATCCTGGACATGTTGATTACGGGGTTGAGGGAGAAAGAAGCCCTTTGTGAGTTGTGTTTTTAGGCCTTTGCTTTTGGATTTACAGAAATAACCATACAGCATAGCGTGAAACAGCTGATAACCTTGTAATTAATGTGTCAGTGTACTTGAAAACAATTTCAATTTTTGTGATTCATAATGCATACTTAGGAGGCGCATAATGACTCGTCTAACAATTCAGGAACAACTTTCATTAAAGTGTGCATGGGACTCAGCATTTGCACCAAGAGTCCCTTGGAGATGTCATTATCTCCTGCTAATGCTTGTTTTCTGACCTCTATTAATGTTGGCATGACATTACTTCTCAAATGTAAATGGGGTCTCCATTCTAAATGGCATGGGACTCCTGAGCTAATATACACAGTGGCTTATTTCAGCCTGCAATTATATGCTTGAGTATTGGCAAAGCAAAACTGGGACTTTTAATCCAGGAGTAGGGTAGGAATGCAGCAATAAGAGATTCCCTCCCACCGTTAACCACCCCCTCGCTCTTCACCACCACCCCCCCCCCAACATTTCCCAATCACTGCCCACAGAAACTCCATCTCTGTCCACTCCCTACCCACTCTCCCCACCCATTGCCAGGAAGGCCAGCTCCCACCGTCTGCACTTGACGCAGAACGGATTACAACTGCAATGGCCAGGCGAGCTCCAGCAACATTTTAAAGGTTAGCTTAGAAGAGAAAAGGCATTTTTCTATTTGAAAATGTGGACGGGGATCCCAATGAGACACAAAATTCCCTTCAGGAGCCAAGGAAATGTATTCCCAGCCAGACTGCATCAATCAGGAGGTACTGCTTTGGGAGTCTCAGAGCACCCCGCACCCCCCACCCCCCCTAACCCCAGCACCGTATAACCTGAATGGCCCATTCAGTTACTATTCCCAACGCGTCTCAAAGATCACCGGGTACCTTGGCAACTGCTCTTTCCAATTCCCTCATGGATTACGGTTTCTAGATGAGACACGTGAACTGCAAACCTTGCTTTATCCTGTTAACTCTTGATAGTGTACTGTTATTGTCAATGGAGCTGGCACTGTTCAATAATTGGTATGTCACTCTTTATACACAGGAGACCCTGTTACAGAAGAATGGACCCAGTGGAGTATGTGTTCAGTAACATGTGGTCAAGGGTCGCAGGTGCGAACCAGAGCTTGTGTATCATCTTACGGGATTCTGTGCAGCGTGCCTTTAAGAGAATCAAGGGTTTGCAATAACACTGCCCTCTGTCCAGGTAGTGTTAGCAACGGATGAGTAAAAATATGGATGTTTAATTATATGACTCAGTAGACAAACCGAGCAAAGATCATTTTCAAATTTGTGCATTTTGCTCCATTTGTTTTGTTTTAAAATAGCGTGATTGAATGTTTAGACATTTTACCTGTTATAAACTTAAAACTGTGTGGAAATCATTTTTATTTAAAAAAATTGGTGTTGCAATGATGTGTTCGAATTTGACAAGTTACCACGCAACCCACACTCAACATGTGGCGAAATAAGCTCAGTGCTTTGAATACAAGCCTTCAACAAATCATACTGTTTAGCCAAAAACATCAGGTAAATTGGGATTTTTCTTGTCATCGTGCCACCAGTAGCTGGGTAGAAGTCTGTCCCACTTCATTTATATATTCTGTGCTCTTTACATTCTGATTTCTCCTGCTAGCTGGCTGGTGTACAATGTGCATCTTAGAATGACTTGTTTCATTCAAGATTGAGATTACTATTATTGGAGACCAACTTTGTCGCAGTGAAATTTTTAGTGTTGTGGGAAAATCATTGAATCTCTGCAGTGCCGAAGAGGCCATTTGGCCCATCAAGTCTGCACTGACTCTTTGACAGGGAATCTTACCCAGACCCTTACCAGAATGTTTTTTTTCCTTTTCATTCACAGGTTTTAAGTCGGTCCGCCTTGTGTCCAACGAGGGGCATACACGCGATGGGTCGTACTTGGGCTGCTCTTGGTTGTTCGAGATTGGCCTAGTGCTTCATGTCGTTAGTGTGTGCCTAAACTGGACCAGATACTGGGCAAGACGACAGCTCAGTGACTATCACTGTTTGCTGTGCAGACACATGGATTTGGGCCAGTGTCTGTGGGAGTTTGCGCATTCTCCCCGTGCTTGCATGGGTTTTCTCCGGGTGCTCCGGTTTCCTCCCACACTCCAAAGATGTGCTGTTAGGCCGATTGGCAGTAATAAATTGTCCCTAAATCAGTTTCCCTCAATCTGGATGGCCATAAAACATTAGACAAGGGTCATGAGAGGAGAGGGGGCCTGGTGGTGTTGAGATGGTGACGCGGGCTCATTGGGCCAAAGGGCCTGTTTCCCGGGCTGTTTTTGTTCTTTGACCCTATTTCCTGCCCCACCCCATCCCATCCCATCCCATCCCATCCCATCCCTGTAAACCCACACATTTCCCATGGTTAATCCATCCAACCAACACATCCTTGGCCACCATGGGCATTTAGCATGGCCAATCCACCTAAACTGTGGAAGGAAACCCATGCAGATATGGTGAGAATGTGCAAATTCCACACAAACAGCCACCCAAGGCTGGAATTGAACTGGGGTCCCTGAAGCTGTGAGGCAGCAGTACTAACCACTGTGCATCTATGAAGGATATTAGTGAATGGAATGAGTTTTTACAACAATTAACAATTGTTTCATGGTCAGGGAACTGGAGGGTCAGGAAGAAACCCATGCAGTCACGGGGAGAAGGTGCAAACTTCATACAGACAGTCATCTAAGACTTATAATTCCAGATTTTCTTTATTGAACTGAAGTTCCACCATCTGCTACGGTGGGATTCGAACACAGGAGCATTACCCTCAGTCTCTGGATTACTAGTCCAGTGACAATACCATTACACCATTGCCCCTCCTTGCAAAATAAAGAAAAAGGAAAATCAAGGAATGGAAAAATAGATATTTATTGGCAAGGGATCCAGTGAATTGTCACAGCATTTGATTTGGTTTCTCAGTTCTAGAATAGAACAGAAAGCTGGCGGAATTAATCACAATTTGCACTCTTCCGATCTGCAGAAAAGGTATCTTATGTATTTGAAACATTATATTCAGCTTTCAGTGGGGCACTGCAATTTACTTGTCACTCAGGTTGTGTTCAGGGTTGGGTTACTTTTAATGTTCGTTGCTGAATAACCTAGATAGTTTTGTGATGCAGGCTCCCACTGTTCCTGGTGGCTTCAAGCAAATATACAGGATAACAAGTTCCATCCTGACACACACACACCAGCACTGTAGAAGCTCTTCCTAGCCCAGTACATTTTTGCATTTGGGTTTTTTCTTTTAGGGGGGATCTGGGTGTCTGATGAGAGGCCACTGTTCATACATAGTCTCGTGGCCTGATGAGGAAGTGCCATTAGCATCGTGGCACAGTGGCTAAGCACTACTGCCTCTCAGCTCCAGGGACCCAAGTTCGAATCCGGCCTTGGGTGACTCTGTGTTTGCCCATTATCCCCGTGAGTGTTTGGATTTCCTCTGGGTCTCCATTTTCCTACCAAAGTCCAAAGATGTGCAGGCTAGGTGCATTGGCCATGCTAAATTGCCCCTTAGTGTCCCAAGATATGTAGGTATGGGGATTATTGGGATAAATGTGTGGGTTACGGGGACAGGGCTTAGGTAAGATGCTCTTGGAGAGTTGGTGCAGATTTGATGGGTTGAAATGCTCCTTCAGCAGAGTAGGATTCTATGATTCTCAAACCACTACAGTCCATGTGGTGATACTATTCAGGTTGGTTCAAGACAAGCAGGTAGAACATTCAGCATACTTCAGAAGACAACTCAGTCTACTGCACAGGGATCATGTTGCTTCCAATGGAGCAATTCCATGATGTTTCTCACAGCACCAAGGACCAGCATTTGATTTCAGTCTTGGGTGACTGTCTGTGCAGAGTGTTCCCCATGTCTGCGTAAGTTTCTTCTGGGTGCCCCAGTTTCCTCCCACATCCCCAAAGATGTGCAGATTAGATGGACTGGTCATGCTAAATTGTCCCTTGGAATCTAAAGATGCATAGGTTAGGGGGATTAGCCATGGTAAATACGCAGGGTTACAGTGAAAGGGTAGGAGGGTGGAGAGAGTGTGGGCTAGGTGTGATTAAAATGCTCATTGGGAGAGTCAGTGCAGACTAGATGGGCCAAATGGCCTCCTTCTGCACTGCAGGGTTTCTCTGATTCACTTTCATTTTCCTACCTTTTCCCTGTAACTCTTGATTTCCTTACTGATCAAAAATCTGAGCGTTAAACATATACAACAACTCTGCTCCCACAGCTCTCTGTGGCAAGGAGTTCCAAAGACACTCAACCCTCATACAGAAGAAATTCATTCTTATCTCACTCTTAAAGTGGCATCCATTTATTATATATCATTCACAAGAGCAATTAAGCATGGACAACAAATTTGCTGACTTTGGTCGCAACACACACATCCCATGAAAGAAAATAGAACCTTACAGTGCAGAAAGAGGCCCTTCGGCCCATCGAGTCTGCACTGAACACAATCCCACCCAGGCCCTACCCCCATATCCCTACATATTATACCCACTAATCCCTCTAACCTCCGCTACCCTGGATACTAAGGATCAATTTCTCAGCATAGCCAATCAACCTGACCTGCACAGCTTTGGACTGTGGAAGGAAACTGGAGTACCTGGAGGAAACCCACACAGACACGAGGAGAATGTGCAAACTCCGCACAGACAGTAGCCCAAGCCAAGAATCGAACCCAGGACCCTGTAGCTGTGAAGTAGCAGTGCTAACCACTGTGCCACCGTGCCGCCCAACTGAAAAAAGGATCTGTGTTTTGGTGCAGTTTGGCTTGTCAACCTGATGGAGGGACTAAGAGATAAGATGGAGTCAGTTCTGATCAGGTTGTGAAGTTATTACCAGATTTCAGTGAATTATTTCCCCCCTTCCTCATGAGGTTCTCCCACCTAAGTCTTCAAAAACACATCACTAACTTCAATTCTATTTAGAAATTCTTATTTTCTGGTGGAACAAAAGAAAGTCTGGAATTTCTCAGTACTTTTTTTTAATAGTTTATTTTATTAATCAAAAATAGGTTTGCAGGTGCAGCAGGTAATTAAGAAGGCAAATGGAATTTTGTCCTCCATTGCGAGAGGGATGGAGTTTTAAAGCAGTGAGGTTATGTTGCAGCTGTATAAGGTGCTGGTGAGGCCACATCTGGAGGACTGTGTACAGTTTTGGTCTCACTACTTAAGAAAGGATATACTGGCACTGGAGGGGGCGCAGAGGAGATTCACTAGGTTGATTCCGGAGTTGAGAGGGTTGGCTTATGAGGAGAGACTGAACAGACTGGGGCCATGTTATTGGAATTCAGAAGAATGAGGGGAGATCGTGTAGAAACTTATAAGATTATGAAGGGAATAGATAAGATAGAAGCAGGGAAGTTGTTTCCACTGGCAGGTGAAACTAGAACTAGGGGGCATAGCCTCAAAATAAGGGGAAGCAGATTTAGGACTGAGTTGAGGAGGAACTTCTTTACACAAAGGGTTGTGAATCTGTGGGATTCTCTGCCCAGTGAAACAGTTGAGGCTACCTCATTGAATGCTTTTAAGGCAAGGATAGATAAATTTTTGAATAGTAAAGGAATTATGGGTTACGGTGAGTGGGTGGTTGAGTGGAGCCGAGTCCGTGAAAAGATCAGCCATGATCTTATTGAATGGCAGAGCAGGCTCAAGGGGCCAGATGGCCTACTAAGGTGGCTCCTCATTCTTAAGTTCTTACGTTACAGTAACTCCACAATGAAGTTACTGTGAAAATTCCCCAGTTGCCATACTCCGGCACCTGTTTGGGTGCACTGAGGGAGAATTTTAGCGCAGGTAATGCACATAACCACAGTCTATTGGACTGTGGGAAGAAACTGGAGCACCTAGGGGAAACCTAAGCGGACACAGGGAGAATGTGCTGACTCTACACAGACAGTGACCCAAGCCGGAATTTGAACCCCGGCCCCTGGCGCTGTGCTAACCACTGTGTCACCGTTCCACCCTCTCAACTGCACCTTGGTCACTTCTTCTTTTCAGAGTTCACCAAGGGAGACAACTCCCTCTTTTCTGCAAATCCACACTTAAAATAGAAATAACCTGTTAATCTTTTATTTATTAATATTTTCCAGTTGGAGTGGAATATTCAAAAATTGATCCAGCCAACTTGTTTTAAGGAAAAGTCTCTTACTTTGATCATGTGGGAGTGGAATGCTGCCCTGTGCAGTGAATTGAAATGTTAGGTTAATCTTAATTTTGGTCTGATGAGTGGAAATTTTCCAAACATTCCCTAACTTTGTGCCAGATTCTTCAAATATCCCATTGGTGGATGAAGCTCCGTGCTGGTATTATGAGTTTGCAACTTCTATCCAAATTGCCCAGGAGGTGTCATAGTGTGGACCAGGAAAGTTAGGATGACAAGGTTTCCCTCCCCTCATCCCAGGCGTTGACGGAGAACAGATCCTTGCCGATACTGCCTTCCCCACAGTCAATCAACAGGAAACATCAACTGTCTGGAGGATATGACTTCACACACCGCACCCCCCCCCCCCAATCACTCAGGGGGAAGTCACACCTCAGAGAGCTGGTCAGATTGGTCTCGTCCCAGCAGCACCAGAAGTTGCAGTGGACAGGGCTGGGACTACAAGCATTCCTCAGAATCTAAGCCCCGAGATTTCACGACCAGTTATGTTTTGGGGGTCCTGGGGAGGGGAGGTAAGGTCCAGGGATTTTCTTTTAACTTTCTTGTAGCTGTGGATTGCCAACTGTCACTTGAGTGCAGTCGAACCTCTCCATCACCTCTCTGCCTCTTCACTGCCTCCCTCTTCTGAGGCTGTCCGTCAAGATCAAGTCTTAGATGAATCCCAACTTCCCTCTTCAGGAAATGTCAGAGTGACTGTGGCTATTCCAGGAATCTCCACTCCCTTTCCACTTATTCTGAACCTTGCTGCACACCCCCCCCTCCCCCCCTCCCACTTGTAAAGTTGATGTTAGGTTTGGCGCTGATCTGACCTATGAACCCTACACCCTGTCCATCACAATGATGACCTGTCTCCGATGTCACTCTACATCTCTGTCTCTACTGCTGTCATTTTCCATCGCGAATGTAAAACGTGCTTTCTTCATGTTCAAGAACGCTGGTCTATTCTTTCCTTGCTGGCTTCCCCTATTCTGAAATCTCTCCTAAAAGAAGAAATCTTTTTAAATTCTACTGCATGAATTTTGACCCACATTCAAAGTCCTGCTCATCAATGCTTCGCTCTCCTCCGTCTAGATGACCGACAATGGCTATCTGCCCATAAAGGGCATTTGGGAAAACTTGGTGCATGGGACTCCTAAATTAGAGGCCCCAAGCTAACGCTCTGGCAGCATGGGTTCATATCCCACCACTTCAGCTGCTTGTAATTGAAAAATTATTCTGATTATCTACAAATCCCTCCACTTTCTTGCCCTGAGCTCCAGCCCTAAACCTGCCCAAAAATTACATCCCTTAGCTCTCACCTTTGCTCCATCAGAGCTTTGCACCCACTTGCCTCTGTGCTTTGGGATTCAATCCATAAATCTCTCAATTTCTTCGTCACCTTTGAAAATCCAATTTCAAAACCCATTTTAGTGATGATGTTTTCACTTGCATCTTCTTCTCTCCCAGTGCCTATCAACCTAAACCCACATTTGAGATATCTCTTGGGATTTCAGAGGCCGTGCCCTTAACTAAGCTGTTCCAGCACAATAACAACACTGGCATCTACCGAGCAATGTGGAAAATTGCCTGGCTATGTCCTACAAATAAAAATCAGAACAAATCCAACATGGCCACTTACCAGCCCATTAGTCCATCGTCAGTGAAGGGATGGAAGGAGTCATCAACTATTGGCACTTAGTCAGCAATTACCTGCTCACTGGCTTGCGTCTGGGTTCCACCAGGATCACGCACTCCTGACCTCATTGCAGCCTTGGTTCAAACATGGACAAAAGAGCTGAATTCCAGAGGAGAGTGACTGCCTTTGACTTCAAGGCAGCATTTGACTGAGCATGGCGTCAAGGAGTCATTGGGATTCAGGACTAATATCCTCCAATAGTTGGATTCACAAAGGAAGATGGTTGTGGTTTGTGGAGGCCAATCATCTCAGATTCAGGACATCACTGCAGGGGATCCTCAAGTTTATGTTCAAGGCCTAAACACTTTCAGTTGCTTCATCAATGACCTTTCTTACATCATAAGGTCAGAAGTGGGGATGTTCACTGATGAGTGCACGATGTTCAGCACCATATGTGACTCCTCAAATACTGAAGCAGTTTGTGTCTAAATGCAGCAAGACATGGATAATATCCAGGCTTGGACTAACAAGTGGCAATTAACATAAATACCCCACAAGTGGCAAATAATGACCATCTCCAACAAGAGAGAATTTAGTATCTTCTCCCGACATTCAATGGCATTACCATCGTTGAATTCCTCAACATCTTAGGAGTTAACAGAAATAAACTGGACTAACCGTATAAACGCTATGGCTACAAGAGCAGAAAGAAATCTCACAACACCAGCTTAAAGTCCAACAAGTTTATTTGTAGCAAAAGCCCCCAAGCTTTCGGAACACACTGTTCCTTCGTCAGGTGGGTGCAAGTTCCAGAATTCCCACTTCCAGAATTCTCCTCTAGATTCCCCAAAGCACAAGTCAGGAGTGTGTTGGAATTCTCTCCACTTACCTGGATGAGCACAGCTCAAAATGTGCTCAAGAAGCTCGACATCCATTCAAGACAAAGCAGCTCACTTGATTAGTACTTCTTCCAAAAGATTAAATCCCTCCACCACTGACCAGTAGTGGCAGCTATGTGTGTGTGCCACCTACAAGATACACTGCAGGAACTCGCCAAGGTTCCTTAGGCAGCACCTTCCAAACCTACAGACACTATTATCCGGAAGGACAAGAGGAGCAGTCACCTGGGAATACCACCACCTGGAGGTTCCCCTCCAAGCCACTCGCCATCTTGACTTGGAAATATATTGCCGTTCCTTCACTGTGGCTGGGTCAAAATCTTGGAACTCCCTCCCTAACATCCCTGTGGGTGTGCCTGTACCTTAGCAACTTCAGCGATTTCAAGAAGACAGCTCTTCACCAGCTTCTCATGGGAGAATACAAATGGGCAATAATGCTGACCTAGCCAGTGACACCCATGTCTGAAGAATTAATTTTTTAAAAAAAATGTTTGTTTAGAACATCTGAGGTGTTAATTCCTATAAAATGCAATGGTAAAGTATCACAGACATTAACTATAAGATTACCATTCATTCATTCATTCATTCGTAAGATATGGGCATTGCCAACAAGAAAATATTCATTCCTAATTGAATGAATTCCAGAGAGCAGTAGAAATGAATCACACTATTATGTGTCTAGTCACATATAGAGCAGACTGAGACAGAATGGCAGATTTCCATCCCTAAGGGACATCCCTTAGGTGGCACAGTGGTTAGCACTGCTGCCTCACAGTGCCAGGGGCGTGGGTTTGATTCCCGGCTTAGGTCACTGTCTGTGTGGGATATGCACATTCTCCCCATGTCTGTGTGGGTTTCCTCCAGATGCTCATGTTTCCTCCCACAGTCCGAAGATGTGCGGGTTAGGTGGATTGACCATGCTAGAAAATCGCCCCTTAGTGTCAGGGGGACTAGGTAGGGTAAAATGCGCGGGGTTATGGGGATAGGGCCTGGATGGGATTGTGGTCGGTACAGACTTGATGGGCAGAGTGGCCTCCTTCTGCACTGTAGGATTCTATGATTAATGAACCGCATTGTTTATTGTGATAATGAACCATTATTGTCACAAGCTTTTCAATTCCAGATATTTTAAATTAATTAATTATGCTTCATCAGCTGTGGCAGGATTTGAATTTATATCCCTATATCCATAGCCTTGTTCTTTGGATTAGTAGTTGAGTGGCATTAAAATTATCCCACCAATATGTGGGTGATTATCCTGTAAAATTCACGTAACTCTTTCCAGCACCCTGTCTCCCCCTCCTCTTCCCCTTTTTCCCACCCCTCCCATCCCCTCACCCAGCCTTCAATGTCTCCACGTACCAGGAAAACCAGGCTGGTGACTTCCATCAGCACGCTCCCCAGCCACGCACAGAGAGCTGACTCTATGGCTTTCCATTTGTTCCTTCCGCTTATCCCTACGTGCAGGGAATCGTTTGGTGTTCTGGTGGCTGCACAGTAAGGTTGGAAAGCTCCCCCACAAAGGAAGTCGGTGCAATTAAGGCAATGTACTGACACCTTGGGGACTCAGTGTTATTAACCTCCGCATGATCTCAGTGCATCAGCATCATGAATATATTGGCAGATGGGATTAGGTGGGAGTTCAGGTGGTTCTTATGTGTCGGTGCGGGCTGAATGGGATGAAGAGCCTCTTCTCGTTGCATGATTTTATGATCCTCTACGTTTCTATGAATATTGCCATTTGTTGTGGTTTAATCACTTATGGCATCTCTTTTCTTTTAAATGAAAATTTTTGCCCCTTATAGGGCATAGTAAATGTTAACCATTTCGGAAATTAATAACTACGTACTGTTTTGTATTCATTGTTTCTGAGTGTTTTTCATGTTAACAGTAACATTATCAAGCCATGTTAAAGCAAAGGTGATCTCTGTGAGTCAGTTTTATTTTGGTTTTCACATCAGGAAAACGACCATTCCCTGACTGGGAGCAGAATGGAGACCAATCTTCCCTGATCTCTGGGAATCCCACACACCAAAGTGTGTATGTGCAAGACTGAGACCTGTGGGTGTGCACCACTAATTTTCTTCCCTATGCACCCTATATGTAGGTGCATCACCTAACCCTCCCCACATTTTGATGGATGCATCTCTGGGAGTAATCAACACAGACAAATAGGGAAAGGTGGACACAGAACTAGCAGTGTGTGGCAAAGGGGTAGCAGCACCTTCAAGCTGTACTATCCCCACCGCCTATCTATACCACCTGCACCACTGCCCCCCTCACCCCCCTCCTTCCCCCACCTTGCCTGAGCAACCTTAGAAACTCACCTGTGTTTTTTTTTGTTTCTCTTATTACTGTTAGGTCAAGCCTCTACTTTTACAAACTGTTTTTATCCTGTTGTAGTGCATGGCGTTTGGGAAGACTGGTCACCTTGGAGCCTGTGTTCATTTACCTGTGGTCGAGGACAAAGGACGAGGTCTCGATCGTGCATTTCCCCTCAGTACGGTGGCAGGGCATGTGATGGGCCAGAGTCTCAAACAAAAATCTGCAACATCGCCTTGTGTCCAGGTTAGTGCAGCACTCGCTTATACAATGGCTCATGTGATGTTATGCCATAGGACAGTCAATAGATCCCCTTGAACCTGCTTGAACCATTCAATTAGATGACGGTTGACCTAAGCTTATATCTCCTTACCTTGGTTCCGTGACCCTTAGTACACTTGCCGATAATTTGATCAACCTCTGTTTTGAAACTTTTCTACTGACCCCTCAATCTCTACAGCGTTTTGGTGAAGAGTATTCCACATTTCCACCACCTTTTTGTGAAAATGTGGAACATTCCAACAGGGAGAATAACAATGTCTCCTGTCCTCCGCCCCGAGCAGCCGAACTCCAATTTGAAAGGTACATTTCCTTGCATCCCAGAAAGTAAAAACAGTAAAATGGGGAAATAAGAATACTGGTCTGGTATGGTCTTGCATACTTTAATGGGATACAAGGTGATCTGATAAGGTGGATTCATGATTGGCTTAGCGGTAGGAGACAGAGGGTGATGACAGATGGCTGCTTTAGTGACCAGGGGCCAGCGATCAGTGGTGATCCACAGGGATCTGTGCTGGACTCCCTACTGTTCGACATAGATGACCATGGGGGCGGTGTAGGAACAGTAAGTTTGCTGATGACACAAAAAGATTGGCTGGGTGGTTAACAATGAGGCTGAGTGTCTTGGGTTACAGGTGGATATGGACGAGATGGTCAAATGAGTGGATAGGAGGAATTTAACCCTGAAAATGCACTTTTGAAGGAGTAATTTGATAAGGAAGTATACTTGAAAGGTCTGACACTAGGCAGTGCCAAAGGGACTTTGGCATGTTTGTCCATAAAGCTTTGAAGGTGGAAAGGCAGGTTAATAGGGTGGCGGAAAAAGCATATGAAACACTCACCTTTATCAATCAGGATATAGATTACAAAAGCAGAGAGGTCATGATGAAGTTGTATAGAACTTTGGTGAGGCCACAGCTGGAGTACTGTGTGCAATTCTGGCCGCCACATTATAGGAAGGACGTGAACACACTGGATGGGTCGCAGTGGAGATTCACCAGGATGTTGCCTGGTATGGAACATTTAAGTTATATAGAGAGGTTGGATAGGGAATAAATGAGGAATCTTTGAATCCCTGACAAGCTTCAGTCAAGCATAAACCTGGAGTTGTCAGACTTCTTACTGTGTTTACCCCAGTCCAACGCCGGCAGCTCCACATCAAAGCTTCAGGAAAACAGTCTTATTTCCACATGCCTGAGAGAGAGAATCAGCCCTGACCCAGTGAAGCTCAGTTTGTATCTAGGCTGACTCTGAAGATACAAAGGCTGTACACATTACTCATACTGTTCTCTAGGATCCAGAGTAATACAGGATACCATTGATACGAATAGTTTGAATTGATTATAGTTGATCACATTAGGCGGGCCTATTGTCCTGGATATTTCATATTAATCGGCTCTCCTTGCCTATTTGGTTTGTGATACGAAAGCGATAAATAGGTTTCAATTGTGTGATAATTGTCACAAATGCCCAGTTTCTAGGCTTCTCTTGACCCAGTGGAATGCTAATCAGTATCGACCCTGCATTGTTCGCCAAGGCTTTGAAATGATCTCACCTGTGAAGTAACTGTGTTGGCAGTCTGAGATGTTAATTCGGCATGTCTGCCTGCAGTTACGGTGGATCCTGTGTTTTAATCCTTTCTTAGACATTCCTTTTCCTGCTGTTACATGCACATCCTGGATTTGCCCCAGTACTGGATTGTGCCCTACTTCAGCAGGCTTGGATTGTTTTCCTCTGGAGCAGAGAAGACTGAGGGGTGACCTGATTGAGGTGTTCAAGATTATGAGAGGCATGACAGGGTGGATAGGAAGCAGCTGTTCCCTTTAGTTGAAGGGTTAGTTACAAGGGGATGCAGGTTAAAAGTGAGGGCTGGGAGGTTTGGGGCGGGGGGTGGCGGATTTAAGGAAAAGCTGTTTTACCCCAAGGATGGTGATAGTCTGGAATGCACTGCCTGGGAGGGTGGTGAAAGCAGGAGGCCTCACCTCCTTTATAAAGTACCTGGGTGAGCCATAACATTCAAGACTATGGGCCATGTGCTGGTAGGTGGGTAGGTCAGGGCCTTTCATGCATCCTGCAGACTTGATGGGCCGAAGGGCCTCTTCTGCATTCTAGTATTCTGTGATTGTGTTGTTCTGTAAAATGGAACACCAGTAAAATGGAGAAATAAGAATGCTAGTCTGGAACATAGAACACTACAGCACAAACAGGCCCTTTGGCCCACAAGTTGCACCGATCATATCCATACCTACCAGGCCATAGAACTATCTATAACTCCCAATCCCATTCAAACCCATGTACTCATCCAGAAGTCTTTTAAAAGACCCCAGCGAGTTCACCTCTGCCACCTCCGACGGCAGCCGACTCACTCACCACTCTGAGTGAAAAACTTTCCCCTAACATCTCCTCTATACTTGCTCCCCAGCACCTTAAACCTGTGTCTTCTCGTAGTGACCATTTCAGCCCTGGGAAATAGCCTCCGAGAATCCACCCTATCTTTACCTCTCAACTTTTTATAAACCTCTATCAGGTCACCTCTCAACCTTCGTCTCTCCAGGGAGAAGAGCCCTAGCTCCCTCAACCTATCTTCATAAGGCATTCCCCCCAATCCAGGCAACATCCTTGTAAATCTCCTCTGCACCCTCTCAATAGCTTCCACATCCTTCCTGTAGTGATGTGGCCAGAACTACGCACAGTACTCCAAGTGGGGTCTGACAAGGGTCTTGTAAAATTGTAGCATTACCTCCCGACTCCTAAACTCAATTCTTCGATTAATGAAGGCCAGTACACCATACGCCTTCTTGACCACATCCTCCACCTGCGAGGCCGATTTAAGAGTCCCATGAACCCAGACCCCAAGGTCCTTCTGCTCCTCAACACAGCTAAGACTCCTACCCTTGATATTGTACTCCTTCATCCCATTGGACCTGCCAAAATGGACCACTACACATTTATCTGCGTTGAAGTCCATCTGGACTTTCCTTGTTACAAGGATTCACCTTATGTTCCAGTGGCAATATAAAGAATTGGAGGACACTACGTGATTGAGTCTTCATTCAAAAGTGAGAATCCATTGCTTTGTGCAGTTAGTAAAGAAAAGCTTTCACCTCGGGCCCCTCAACTAGAATGGAAGTGAATGACAAACAATGGAAACTGGCATTGATTGAGAGGCACTATGAAATTAAGTTGCTATAGAGAAAGAAAGGTTTATATTTGTTTGGTGTCTTTCCAAACCACCAGATGTCTCAAAATGTTTACGGTACCTTTGGACAGATTTTTCTCTGAGATGTAGTCATGTTAGTAATAGCAAACAAATTAATAATGATTAGCTTTATCTATTCCTGTGATGTTGATTGAGGGATGAATGTTGGCCAAGAGACTCTTGGGATCTTCTGTATCCACCTGGGAGAGCCTCAGTTTAACTGAGATCTCATTTGAAAGAAAGCACCTCCAACAATGCAGCATTCCCTTAGTACTGGGGCAACAACCACAGTCATTTTGGCGAATTCCAGGAGCAGGTCTTGAACCCAGAAACTTGAAACTCAGACGCAAGCACCCTCCCAGCAGCTCATAAGTATAGATTAGGGTGACGTAGACAAGCTTAACCAGACAATGAATTCAGTACAGAAATGATATCACATTCCTCATTCACTGGTTATTTCTATTAACATTGATCCTTTGTAGTTGGCCTTCTTCTTAGCAAGAGGTAGCAGGGGTTGGGCATGGCAAATAGGCCATTTCCAGTTGGAGAAGGGTCAAGCTTGTTGGTGTGGGTCAGGAGACGCGTAGATCCCACTGCTGCTGCACAGAAACTTTGGGGTGGCAGAGTGGTTAGCACTGCTGCCTCACAGCGCCTGGGACCTGGGTTCAATCCCAGCTTTGGGTGACTACATGGAGTCTGCACGTTCTCCCCATGTCTGCATGGGTTTTCTCTGGTGCTCTGGTTTCCTCCCCCAGTGCAAAGGTGTGCAGGGTAGATGGGTTGGCTATCTTAATTGTCCATTAGTGTCTTAAGATATATAAATTAGGGGGGTTAGTGGGGTAAATATGTGGGGTTACAGGGATAGGGCTTGGATCAGATGTTCTTTCCAAGAGTCAGTGCAGAATTAATGGGCCAAATGGCCCCCTTCTGTTAGGGCATTGAAGAAGTTGGGAATTTATGTTGCAGTTGTATGGGATGTTTGTGAGTTGCACCTGAGGTATTGTGTTCAGTTTTGGTCACCGTGCTATAGGAAAGATCTTATTAAACTGGAGAGATTTACAAGGATTTTGCCAGGACTCAAGGGATTGAGTTATAGGGAGAGATTGGGCAGACTAGGACATTTTTCTTTTAAGTGTAGGAGACTGAGGGGTATTCATATAGAGATGTATAAGATCATGAGACGCATGCATAGGGTGAATGCACTCAGTCTTTTTTTCCTAGGGTTGGGGAATCGAGAACTAGAGGGCATAGGTTTAAGTTGAGAGGGGAAAGAATTAATGTGAATCAGAGGGGCAACTTTTTTTACACAGAGGGTGGCACATATGTGGAATGAGCTGCCAGAGGAAATGATTGAGGCAGAGACATTGACAATATTTAAGATACAGTTGGACAGATAGATGGATAGCAAAGGTTTAGAGGGATATGAGCAAAATTCAGGCAAATGGAGTTAGATGAGCTTTTTGGTCAGCATGTTCTAGTTTTGGCCAAAAGGCTTGTATCCATGCTATTGATTCTATTATTGAAAAGACTTGTGGAACAGAGTAGGGGAGTGCGACTATGCGATTTGTTTTTGAGTAAAGCCAGTACAAGGCAATGGGCTGAATGGCCTCCTTCTGGCTGTAATTCAATTTGTTTTATTTGCTTTAGAGGTATAGGAAAGTCCCTTAAAAGAACTTAGAATCCTAGAGCACCTTGTACAATCTCAGGAGGTTCAAAATATTTTTGAAGTGAGGCCATTGTTCCAATGTCGAGAATGGGCAGCAGCCAGTTTGTGCACATCAGGCTCCCACAAACAGCAATGTGATAATGACCAGATGATCTATTTTAGGCAATTGAAACAAAGTGCTGGAAAAACTCAGCAGATCTGGCAATATCTATGGCAAAAGGAACAGATTTAACATTTCGAGTCTAGTGTGACTCCTTGTTGGAACTGGAGAGAGGTAGAAATGTGATGGGTTTTGTGCTGTTGAAAAGGGGTGATGGGTCAGTGGAGCAAATGAGAAGACCAGGGATAGGTTAGAGTGCGGACAAGATAAAATGACAAAGTTTTCATGGGAGACAAGGCAATGGGAGTGGTTATGACAGTATTAAAGACACTATTTGTGTGTCCATTATCATTCCCTTTGCCTATATTTCATGACATCTTTGTCATTTTATCTCCCTCGTTCTCCCCGATCTTCTCATTTTCTCCACCTGCCCCTGCTCCCCTCTCCCTTATCGACAGCGTAAAACCCATTACATTTCTCCCCACCCTTCAGTTCTGGTGAAGAGTCATCCAGATTCAAAATGTTAACTCTATTTCTCTCTCCACAAGTGTTGCCAGATCTGCTGAGCTTTTCCAGCTCTTTCTGTTTTTGTTTCAAATCCCCAGCTTCTACAGTATTTTGCTTTGATACTAAACCATTTTAGGTGTTGGCTGAGAGATAAATAGGGGCCTGGAACAGCTTCCCTTCTCTTTTGTTGAAAGAGTACATGGATCTTTTATTTGAGTGGATTTGGTTGAGCATCACCTGAAAGGTGACACCTTCAACAGTGCAGCACTCCTTCTGTACCGCACTGGACTGTCGACCTAAATTCTGATGTGAAGATGCCGGTGTTGGACTGGGGTAAGCACAGTAAGAAGTCTCACAACACCAGGTTAAAGTCCAACAGGTTTATTTGGTAGCACGAGCCTTGTGCCAGCAAATAAACCTGTTGGACTTTAACCTGGTGTTGTGAGACTTCTTACTGTGCCTAAATTCTAACCAGTTGAATTTTTAACAACAACTGGCAACTTTCTTTCTAAGTAACTTATTCCTCTCTCTGGTGAAATTCATTTTATTGAGTGAAATTTGCGTTTGCTTTGCTGGTATTTCAAATCATTGGGTCAATTTTCACAGTAGTGGGGAATAACAGATGATTGGATCATCTGTAACTATGTTTAGCGAAAGCCCTCGAGATGTCTTGCACCTTTCATTGATGTTATGGTGGATGGATTGAGAGAATTTCTGTGTAAATTCAATCCATCAGCCTCTGGTCCCTAATCTACATGAAATAGGGTGACATAATGGCTAGCACTGCTGCCTCACAACGCCAGAGACCCAGTTTCGATTCCGGCTTTCGGTGACCGTGCCGAGTTTACCCTTAGTTAAAGGGTCAGTTCCAAGGGGACACAAGTTAGAAGTGAGGGGTGGAAAGTTTAGGGGGGATTTGAGGAGAAACCTTTTTTACCCAGAGGGTAATGGTGGTCTGGAATGCGCAGCCTGGGGGGCTGGTGGAGGTGGATGCCTCACATCCTTTAAAAAGTACCTGGGTGAGTACTTGGCATGCCCTAACATTCAGGGCCATGGGCCAAGTGCTGGCGAGTGGGGTTAGATGGGCAGGTCAGGGTATTTCATGCCTCAGTACAGATTTGATGAGCCGAAGGGCCTCTTCTGCATTGTAGTATTCTGTGATTCTGCTATTCTCATTACGTCTGGGTGGGTTTCCTCCTGGTGCTCCAGTTTCCTCCCACAGTCTGAAAGACGTGCTGGTTAGCTGCATTGGCCATGCTAAATTCTACCTCAGTGTACCTGAACTGACGCCGGAGTGTGGCGACTAGGGGATTTTCACATTTACTTCATTTCAGTATTAATGTAAGCCTACTTGTGACGCTAATAAATCAACTTGAACTCCAACCTTAGTTGCTGATCTATATGAAATAGGGTGGCATGATGGTTAACACTATTGCCTCACAATGCCAGGGACCCGGCTTCAATTCCGGCCTTGGGTGACTGTGCAAAGTTTACCATTAGTTGAAGGGTCAGTTACAAGGGGAACATAACTTAATAGTGAAGGTTTACGAGGGATTTGAGGAAAAATGTTTTTTACCCAGGGGGTGGTGGCAATCTTGGCCTGGGAGGTGAGTGGAGGTGGGATACCTCACATCCTTTAAAAAGTACCTGGATGAACGCTTGGCAGGGGACAGGATGAGAAAGAGTGTCTGGGTACGATAAACTGTCAGAGAGCCAGTGCAGACCTGATGGGCCATATGGTCTCCTTCTGCTCTGTAGGAATTCTATCATTCTGTGATATTATGACACAACCATCCCCTACTCTATGATTCCTTGGACGTAAGATAAGACGTCAATAGGTGGTGTGTGTAATAGGTGAAGAATTCGCTCATAGCAGCTTGATGCAACACTGTATTTCCAACGCTCCCAAAGATTTAATCCACTCATAATGCAAAAGTTTTGCTTTTGTTGCTTGTTTCGCTGCTCACCTTCAATTTAGTAAGCCTCACACTGGACTATTTCAGCAGATTTCCTGGTCTGCTGTGTGATGTGTAAAGTAGGTCACACTCACACTTGACCTGGAAGCTGCCAGCAATGTTCTGAGACAAGTTAACAGCACCGGTGGGAGCCTTGGTCAGACTACTGCTGCACTGTTCCATCCTCTAACTGCTTTGAGAGATGCAGCCTGCCCTGTGCTATGTTCCCTGCTGTTATGACAGTTTCTGTTTTGATCTCAGATTGGTGTTAATTAATCAAGCTGATTTATGCAATACAACAATAAACTGCATTTATTTCACTCCTTTGGTGTGCTAAAATGCTCCAAGATACTTCAAAGGAACAAATACTGAAAAATCATTTCATAGAACAGAACTTGAGCATTGCAGAAAAAAGAGACAAGTGCTGTCAAAGTTTTGCATCTTGCACTCATCAGGGCAGGTTGTAAAATATACTCAGAGTAAAAGGAACAACAATTTTTTGTTTTTATTATTGTGACAAGTAGGCTTACATTAACACTGCAATGAAGTTACTATGAAAATCCCTTCCACCACACTCCGGCTCCTGTTTGGGTATGCTGAGGAAGAATTTAGCATGGCCAATGCATCTAACCAGCACGTCTTTGGACTGTGGGACGAAACGAGAACACCCAGAGGAAGCCCATGCAGACACGGGGAGAGCGTGCAGATCCGCACAGACAGTGACTCAAGCCAGGAATTGAACCCAGGTCCCTGACACTGTGAGGCAGGAGTGCTAACCACTCTGCCACCATGCCACCCTATACTGCAGGTAAAGAGAATGTTGACTGGTTGTAAGGGGGTTCTGATTGGTTGAGGCATTGCCATGGAGAATGCAGCAGAGAACAGTTAACTGCCAAGTGATAAACATCAGGAACATGTCCCTTTTTTCAGTAATTATCAAACATAAATTTGACACCTAGCCACAGAATGAGATATTAAGGCAGGTGCCCAAACACTTGGTCAAAGAGGTAAGTTATAAGGCGCATATTGAAAGAAGAGAGAGAGAGAGAGATAGGAGGGAATTCCAGACCTTTGGGTCCAGGTAGATGAAAGCACGGCTACCAATGTTGGACCAATTAAAATCAGGGATACTCAAGGGGCCACAATTAGAGATGACAAATTATTGACAGGCTAGCAAAGTTTACTTAAACAAGGGCAGAGCAGGCCATGGATGGATTTGAAAACAAGGCTGAGAATTTTAAAATCAAGGCATTAGCAGACTGACAGCCAGTGTAAATCAGTAAACGCAAGGGTGATGGGTGAACGGAGACTTGGCAAGCAGAACTTTGAATGAGCTCGGCTTATGGACAAATTATGTATTGCAAAGTGCTGTGCAAATGATGCAAAATGGCACTTTCACAGTGCTTTCCAAGATTAAGACTTAAATACCTTCTAATATTCTGTTTGCAATGATTTCTTTCTAAATCAATGCCAAGTAACTACCTCAAATTGCACTGAGCACATTTTGAAAATGGCCTGTTATTACATTATTTATGAAGTGAACTGGCAACATCAAGTGGTAAGTATGGGTTCTGCACCAGGTTTAATGTTATTAGTGCAGAAGGAGGCCATTCAGCTTATCATGCCTCTGGCATCTCTCTGAAAAAGCACTCCAAATAGTCTCAGTTCACTGCGCTTCTGCCATAGTCCCACTGATTTTTATTTCCTTTTCCGCTATTTATCCAATTCCCTTTGAGAGATCCTACTGGATCTGCTTCCCCCATCCTTTCGGGTATCGTCTTCCAGATCACGGAAGGGTGGCACAGTGGTTAGCACTGCTGCCTCACAGCATCAGGAATTCGGTTTCAATTTCTGGCTTGGGTGGCTGTCCATGTGGAGGTTGTATGTTCTCCCTGTGCCTCCATGGGTTTCCTTCGGGTGCTCCAGTTTCCTCCCACACTCCAAAGATGTGCAGTTTTTTTTTATTGTTTATTTATTAGTGTCACAAGTAGGCTTGCATTAACATTGCAATGGGGTTACTATGAATGAAAACCATTGAGAGGATGAGTCAACTTGATGCCAGATTCAAATCAACCGATTTACAAAGATTTAAGGAGCAGGGATGATGATGGTTAAGCCAGTAGGTTTCATTTACTGAATCATTTAACCCATGTTCATTAATGCAGCGCTCACACAGTCAGGGCCATCAGATGCATCATAGAAAGCATTCTTTCCGGTTGTTTCTCAGCTTGGTACAGCCCCTGCTCTGTCCCTGACTGTAAGAAATGACAAAGGGCCATGAACATAGCCCAGTCCATCACTCAAACTAGTCTCCCATCCATTGACACTGTCTACCCTTCTCACTGCCTTGGAAAAGCAGCCAGCATAATTAGGGACTCCACATCCCCCAAACATACTCTCTTTCACCTTCTTCCATCAGGAAAAGAAAGCAAAAGTCTAAGGTCATGTACCAACTGACTTAAAAATAGCTTCTTCCCTGCTGCTGTTAGACTTATTAATGGACCTCCCTCTCATTAAGTTGACCTTTCTCTACACCCTTCTCAATGTATGGTATGCTTCATATAGCACGCAAGGAACAGTACTTTTCACTGTATATGAATACATGAGACAACAATAAAGTACATCAAATCAAATCAAAATCTGTTCAGAACCCAACACTTGGAACAAATTGACTTTCCACAAGATCGGTAGAGCTGAACAAAAGACAACAACTTGCATTTATTTAGTGCCTCTAACATTGCAACTTGTCTCAAAGTGCTTTTTGACTTACAAGGTACATGAAGAGATATTATGACAGATAACCAAAAGTTTAGTTAAAAAAAACATTAAAAATTTATTCAAGGCTGTTGCTGGCTAGGCCAACCTTTATTGCCCATTCCTAATTGCCGTTGAGAAGGTGGTGGTGAGCTGCCTTCCTGAACCGCTGCTGTGCATGTGGTGTAAGTACATGCACAAGGCTGTTAGGGAGGGAGTGCCAGGATCTTAAGTAGATTATCAAAGAGGAAACAGGGCTAGAGAGATGAAAGATTTTTGGAAAGGAATTCCAGAGTTTAGAGCCCAGGTAGGTGACGGAAATCGAGGATGCTCAAAGGGACCGAATTTGAAAGTTGCAGAGATCTCGGAAGATTGTAGGAAACAAGGAAAAGAAATGCATCGTTCCAGCGTGGCACTTTGTAGCCTGATCATGACAGAGAAATAGAGATTTCACGAGGATCACTCATCTGTCGATTCTTTCAAGGATAGACCAATTATATGTTAAAACCTTCTTCCATTTTCTTGATGCGAGTGGCGCCTTCATTTGCATGCTGAGCACTTTGCACCTCTTAAAACATCAAAAACTATGAATACACAGCATGGGAGAATCAGGAATGGAGGTCAATGCTCCCAATTTGTGTTGTACCCAATTTCCTGGCTATTAAAGTTAATCGCTGTTTGATGTGTGGCAACACCAGATAATTGCAAAAGCACACGGCAGAATCCTACAGGAGGCAGACGTTTGTCGATTAACCCTTTCTGTGCCATAACAATAATGCAGGACAAGCCTTCATTAAATCCTTATTCCGAAGGAGGACAAAGTCATTCCAAGGTCCCTGAATGAGCCAGTTTTCAATATTCTAAAAGCTTGACCTGAATTCTATTACAATAAAGCAACAAAACAGATTTCTAGCTGTGTTAACATTCTAAAGTGATCCTTTAAACGTTGCAATGCAAACAAACAATTTTCTGAAACATTCCTTTTTTTTCTTTAAACTGTTTGTAAATGTTGCCATCTAAGTTTTCTGTGCCTCCAACAATTTTAAGATTCAGATCTGTCCCAGTAGCATGTACCTCTATGGAATAATCCGCAATTAGCACAACAGAGATTAGTCAGTCATTGACATTAATCACAAAACGGAACTTTTTAGCTTCACCTTATGCCAAGCAACTGTTCAATCCATGGCACTAAGATTAGCCAGGTTGAGTTAGTGGCCCGGGCTCCCATGGTGATAACTTGTCAATCGTGTGGGCAGCCACTCAAAGGGGAGTGTTTGTAAAAAAAATTTGTTCAGTCCTCCTGGGGGGCTGGGGATGGGACGGGGGTAGAGGTGTTGGTTTAGATTGCTTTCCTTGCTGCTGGAGAGTCATAGAGGTTTACAGCATGGAAACAGGCCCTTCGGCCCAACTTGTCCATGCTGCCCAGTTTTTACCATTAAACTAATGCCAATTTCCCGCATTTGGCCCATATCCCTCTATACCAATCTTACCCATGTAACTGTCTAAATGCTTTTTAAAGGATAAAATTGTACCTGCCTCTAATAAAACCTCTGGCAACTCATTCTAGGTACTCACCATCTTCTGTGTGAAAAAATTGCCCTTCTGGATCCTTTTGTATCGCTCTTCTGTCACCTTAAGTCTCTTCCCTCTAGTTTTAGATTTCCCTACCTTTGGAAAAGATGTTGACTATCTACCTGATCTATACCCTTCGTTATTTTATAGACCTCTATAAGATCACTCTGTCTCTCCAGTGGAATAAAGTCCCAGACTATCCAGCCTTCCCTTATAACTCAAGCCATCAAATCCCGGTCGCATCCTGGTAAATCTTTTCTGCACTCTTTCTAGCTTAATAATATCTTTTCTATAATAGGGTGACCAGAACTATACACAGCATTCCAAGTGTGGCCTCACCAATGTTTTGCACAACTTCAACAAGACGTCCCAACTCCTGTATTCAGTGTTCTGACCAATGAAACCAAATATGCTGAATGCCTTCTTCACCACCCTGTCCACCTGTGACTTCACTTTGAAGGAGCTATGAACCAGTACCCCTAGATTTCTTTGTCAATAACTCTCCTCAGTGCCTTACCATTAACTGAGTAAGTCCTGCTCTGGTTTGATCGACCAAAATGCCTCACATTTATCTAAATTAAGCTTCATCTGCCATTCATCAACCTACTGGCCCAAAGAACAAAGAAAATTACAGCACATGAACAGGCCTTTCGGCCCTCCAAGCCTGCACCGACCATGCTATCCCTCTTAACCAAAACCCCCTATCCTTCCAGGACCATACCCCTCTATTCCCATTCTATTCATGTACTTGTCAAGAAGACACTTAAAAGTTACTACCGTATCCACTACCTCCCCCAGTTGATCAAAATCCTACTGCAATCCTTTCTTCACTGTCAACTATGCCTCCAATCTTGGTGTCATTTTCAAAATTACTAACCATGCCTCCCAAATTCTCATCCAAATCATAAATATAAATGACAAATAACAGAGCACCCAGCACCGATCTCTGAGGCACACCGCTGGTCACGGGCCCCCAGTTTGACAAACAACCCTCTATAACCGCCCTCTGTCTTCTGTCGTCAAGACAATTTTGGACAAGATCAGTCATTCTGAAAAGTTTACCCAACTGTCCTGGTATTGAAGTGAGTGGAATGAGAATCATAGAACGATGCTGCATAGATAGATCCAAGTTTTGAAAATTCATTTGTGGGACATGGGTGTCACTGGCTAGGCCAGCATTTGTTGCCCATCCCTAGTTGCCCTTGGGAAGGTAGGTGATTTGCCATCTTGAACAACTGAGTGGCTTGCTGAGCCATTTAAGAGAGCAGTTGAGAGTCAATCACGTCGCTGTGGCTCTGGACCCATTCTGCCTATGTAGGAACATTATAGCTCTAGACAGAGCAGTGGCTCTGTATAGTTCTTTGAAGGAACTATACAGAGGCGACAAAGTGGTTAGTCCTGCTGCCTCATAGCATCAGATCTAGGTTCAATTCCCAGCTTAAGTCACTGTCTGTATGGAGTTCACACATTCTGCGTGGGTTTCCTCCGGGTGCTCTGGTTTCTTCCCACAATGTGAAAGATGCGCTGGTTAGGTGCACTGGCCATGTTAAATTCTCCCTCAATGTATCCGAACAGGCAACGAGAGGACTTAATTGCAGTGTTAATGTAAGTCTACTTGTGACACCTAATAATAAATGAACTTCCAATTAGTTCCACTCTGTCCTTCATAGCAGTAAAACTGTTCTTTTCCCAGCATCTATCCAATTCCTTTTTCCCTTCCAATGGTCCACTCCTCACCTGTTCTGATTCCCCTGGCAGGCAGGGTGGTAAAATTCTGGCCAATGTCTTTCCTTGTTCTTCTGGATTGCCCAGGGCTGGGTTGCAACTGAGTTCATGAACATCATGGCTTGAAGCATGCAATTAGGGCAATTAAGAAGACACTAAGGAATGATTTTACACTCTAACTTCTGGCATTTTGAACTTTCCCAATTCTAACTGCTCCACCATTAGTGTCTGCGCATTTAGCTCGCCTCCACCAGCTGTCTAGTGTCATTTACAATGTTCCTGTGAAGCAACTTGGGACATTTCTTTATGTTAAAGGCTTTCTATAAATACAAGTTGTTTTAGCAGCAATAGCTCTTCCCCAGTGGCAAAAATGTCATATACTGTGTCGGCAATGCAACAAGATAAAGAAAGTGAGTGCATAGCAAGAAGTCATTGAAAGCTCAAGCTGCCATCATTAGTGTACATTAACAGGGAAACTGCTAATCAGTGGGTCAGGCACAGTGCGAGGCTAGAATCAACAGAATAAACTGCTCACAGAAAGGATTTTGGATAGCCTGCAACTTGATGCTGTCCCATTGAAATCAGTTGAAGAGCTAAATGCCTTTAAATCTGTGTCTCTACAGTAGTGGGGGGCACTACTGATGGGGAAAGATCAGTGCTCCACAAGTTTAGCATCCACAACAACAGGGGCAGCAAGCATCACATCACAAGATAGGGAGTCTCCAGGTACAGCAGAGGGGAAGAGCCTCAGTCAGAAGAAGACACTGCCACGTGTACGAGAATCATAGAACCCTACAGTGCAAAACAAGGCCATTCAGCTCATCAAGTATGCACTGACCACAATCTCACTAAGGCCCTATTCTCATTTACAAATTAAGGGTGCAGAGGAGGTTTACCAGGATGTTGCCTGGTATGGTGGGAAGGTCTTATGAGGAAAGGCTGAGGGACTTGAGGTTATTTTCATTAGAGAGAAGAAGGTTACGAGGTGACCTAATTGAGGTATACAAGATGATCAAAGGATTGGATAGGGTGGACAGTGAGAGCCTTTTACCTCAGATGGTGATGGTTAACACAAGGGGACATAGCTTTAAATTAAGGGGTGGTAATTATAGGACGGATGTCAGAGGTAGGTTCTTTACTGAGGGGGTAGTAAGGGTGTGGAATGCCCTGCCTGCAGCAGTTGTGGACTCGCCAACTTTAAGGGCATTCAAATGGTCAGTGGATAGGCATACGGATAACATTAGAATAGTTTAGGTTAGAGGGTCATTAGATTGGTTCCACTGGTCGGCACAATATCGAGGGCCGAAGGGCCTGTACTGCGCTGTTATGTTCTATAACCCCACATATTTACCCTAGCTAGTTCCCCTGACACTAAGAGGCAATTCAGCACGGTCAATCTACCTAACCCACACATCTTTGGACTGTGCGAGGAAACCGGAGGAACCCCAAGCAGACATGGGGAGAATGTGCAGACTCCGCACAGACAGTGACCCAAGCCAGGAATCAAACCTAGGTCCCTGGCGCTGTGAGGCAGCAGTACTAACCACTGTGCCAGCATGCCAAGATCTACAGGACAAAGGACCTCAACCTGGGGCAACATGTTGGCACAGTGGTTACAATGCCAACTCACAGCATCAGGGACCTGGGTTTGTTTACTGCCTTGATTGACTGCCTGTGTGGAGAACTGTTTGGATGTCTCCTGGATCATGAGGCCTATCATTTCACCCACCCCACTCCACTAACGCCACCTCACCCACCTCTGCGAAAAAGAAAACTGCCAGCTGGCACCAGTGCATAATGATGTGGAGATGCTGGCGTTGGACTGGGGTAAACACAGTAAGAAGTCTCTCAACACCAGGTTTAAGTCCAACCGATTTATTTGATTGTAAACTCACAAGCTTTCGGGGGTTTGCCCCTTCGTCAGGTGAGTGGAGAGTTCTGGCCTTAGACAGAGCATATAACAGCACAGACGGTTTACAGATTACTGATTGGAATCCGAATCTTTACACCTGACCTGCTATTCAAAGAGGCCAACAATGTGAGTGGAAGGAGCATTAAGCCCCAGGTTAAAGAGATGTGTATTGTCTCCAGACAGGACAGTAAGTGAGGTTTAGCAAACCCAGGCAAGTCATGGGGTTTACAGATAGCAGAGACTGATAGCCAAGTTCCGCACACATGAGGACGGCCTCAACTGGGATCTTGGGTTCATGTCGCGCTATCTGTAACCCCCATAACTTGCCTGGGTTTGCAAAACCTCACTTACTGTACTGTCTGGAGACAATACACATCTCCTTAACCTGGGGCTTAATGCTCCTTCCACTCACATTGTTGGCCACTTTAAGACTTGAATAGCAGGTTAGGTGTAAAGATTCGCATTCTAATCAGTAATCTGTAAACTGTCTGTGCTGTTATATGCTCTGTCTGAGGCCAGAACTCTCCATTCACCTGACAAAGGGGCAAACCCCGAAAGCTTGTGCGTTTACTATCAAATAAATCGGCTGGACGTCTACCAGTGTATAATCCCAGTCCAGATGCGGATGAGATGTTTATTCAGGTACTTCCACAGCTCTGAGTTTGCCCTTATGTACAGAGTGGCAAGGGTTTCCCAGGTAGTGGCGATGTGCTTGCACGGACGACAACTTGGCACTTCAAATAACTGGTGCCAGAGGATGTTGCGGAGTGCCCGTCTTCCTTGGAAGAGGAACAGGAGTAAGCCATTCAGCCCATCAAATTTGTACCATCATCAAAACAGATCATGGCTGATCACCTGCCTCTTGGAACATTTTCCCCACCATAATCCATATTCCTTGATATCATTAATATCCAGAAATCTACTGATCCTAATAATCCAGCTTTCACAGCCCTTTTAAAGGTTCACCACCGTCTCAGCAAAGAACTTCCACCTTAGTTTTCATAGAAATCATTGAATCCGTACAGTGCAGAAGGAGGCCATTCGGCCCATCAGACATGCACTGACCACAATCCCACCCAGGCCCGATCCCCATAACCCGGTGTATTTACTCTGCTAGTGCCTTTGCCACTAAGGGGCAATTTATCATGGTCAATGCACCTAACCTGCACATCTTTTGGAGTATGGGAGGATCTGGAGCACCCGGAAGAAACCCCCGCAGATACGGGGAGAAAGTGCAGATTCCGCACAGACAGTGACCCAAGCCGGGATTCGAACCCAGTTCACTGGAGCTGTGAGGCAACAGTGCTAATCACTGTGTCACCATGCTGCCCGACTTGCTCTTAAATGACCTATCTTATTCCTATGTTCAAGACTCTTCAACCAGGGGAAACATCCGATCCTCACCGACCCTGAGACACCCTGGAATGATTTTGTAAATTTCAATGAGCTTTCCTCTTATTCTTCGAAACTTCGAACTGCCACTGCAGGGATTAGTCTGCTGACCTTCCTTGCTGGCAAATTTATTCCTCCTTAGATAAGGTGACCAAAACTGTGCACAATGCTCCCAGATTTGGGAGCGCCACGGTAGTACAGTGGTTAGCACTGCTGCTTCACAGCTCCAGGGACCTGGGTTCAATTCCTGGCTCTGTTTGCACATTCTCCTCGTGTCTGCGTGGGTTTCCTCCGGTTTCCTCCCACAGTCGAAAGGTGTGCAGGTTAGGTTGATTGGCCATGCTAAAATTGTCCCTTAGTGTCCTGGGATGCATAGGTTAGAGGGTAAAATATGTAGGGATATGGGGGTAGGGCCTGGGTGGGATTGTGTTTGGTGCAGACTCGATGGGCCGAAGGGCCTCTTTCTGCACTGTAGGGATCTATGTTCTATGATTCAGATTCTGTCTCACCAGCAAGTAGAGGGCCCAGAGGAACATGAACACCTAGAGGTGCCCAAAATAGATTGCACTTTTTATTATGCATCGTTACTGACATTGTAAAGTCTGAATGCAGACTGCGTCAATCACCACGGAAACGAAAACCAGCCTAGTCACTGTTACCATCCCTTTCCAAAGAATGTTTACTCGCATGTATTATCATTGCATTCTCAAGTCCTCTGCTACAGTACAATGTCTATATTCCTGATTAGCTGGTGGCTGCCAAAACCTTACTGGGTGGTGGAGGAAAGGAGACATGTGTTGCCTGAAGAAATAAAGAGGGTATAATTATAACTTTAATGAGCTTGTTTAGGTCAATTATGTTATAGTATCAACTCACAGAGCACAACATTAATCTTCTGCTTGTTGTGGAATTTCCAAATTGCACACACAACGAGGAAATATTTTGCTGCATGTTTTCAAAATATTCATTCATGAGGCGCGTGCATCACTGACTAGGTCACCGTTTATTGCCTTTCTCGAATTCTCACCTTGAGAAGGTGGTGGTGAGCCGCCTTCTTGAACCGCTGCAGTCCCTTAGGTGTGGGTACACCCACAGTGCTGTTAGGGAAGGAGTCCCAAGATTTTGACCCAACCACAGTGAAGAAACCGCCACATACTTCCAAGTCAGGATGGTGAGTTACTCGGATGGGAACTTCCAGGTGGTTATTTTCCCAAGTATCTGCTGCCCTTGTCCTTCTAGATGGTAGTGCTGGTAGGGTTTGGCAAGTGGTCTCGAAGCAGACTTGATGAGTGCCTGCAGTGCATCTTGTAAATGGTACACACGGCTGCCACTGTTCATCAATGGTAGAGGGAGTGAACTTTTATGGATTGGGTGCCAATCGAGTGGGCTGCTTTGTCCTGGATGTTACTGAGCTTTGAGTTTTGTTGCAGCTACACTCATCCAGGCAAGTGAAGAGTATTCCGTCACACTCCTGACCTATGCTTTGCACATTGTGAACAGGCTTTAGGGATCAGTTACTCACTGCAGAATTCCTAGCCTCTGACCTGCTCTGGTAGCTGCAGTATTTATATGGCTAGTCCAGTTCAGTTTCCGGTCATTGGTAACCCCCAGGATAGTGGTGGATTCAGAGGTGATAATGCCATTGAACGTCAAGGGCCTATGGATAGATTCTGTCTTGTTGGAGATAGTCATTTCCAGGCACTTGTGTGGTGCGAACATTAGAACGTAGAACATAGAACACTACAGCACAAACAGGCCCTTCGGCCCACAAGTTGCGCCGATCATATCCATACCTATCAGGCCTATCTATAACTCTCAATCCCACTAAATCCCATGTACTCATCCAGAAGTCTCTTAAAAAACCCCAGCGAGTTCGCCTCTACCACCACTAACAGCAGCCTATTCCACTCACTCACCACCCTCTGAGTGAAAAACTTACCCCTAACATCTCTGTACCTACTCCCCAGCACCTTAAACCTGTGTCCTCTCGTGGCGACCATTTCAGCCCTGGGAAATAGCCTCTGAGAATCCACCCTATCTTTACCTCTCAACATTTTATAAACTTCTATCAGGTCACCTCTCAATCTTCGTCTCTCCAGGGAGAAGAGTCCCAGCTCCCTCAACCTATCATCATAAGGCGTGCCTCCCAATCCAGGCAACATCCTTGTAAATCTCCTCTGCATCCTCTCAATAGCTTCCACATCCTTCCTGTAGTGAGACAACCAGAACTGCACACAGTATTCCAAGTGGGGTCTGACAAGGGTCTTTTAAAGCTGCAGCATTACTTCCCAACTCCTAAACTCAGTCCCTTGATTAATGAAGGCTAGCACACCATACACCTTCTTGAGCACATCCTCCACCTGCGAGGCCGATTACTGCCAGTTGTCAGCCCAAGCCTGGATGTTGTTCCGATCTTGCTGCATATGGACATAGACCTCATTATATCTACTTCCAGTGAATAGAGGCTTATGTAGATCAGAAGCACGAACATTCATCTTCAGTGCTAGGAGAGGCTGTACTGGAGGGAACTACAGCCTCATTCTAACCAGTGACTGGAATTATTGCTAACACTGAGACTCTAATGCTGCTCCTCCAATGGGTAACAGAGTCCAGCTCTGATTGGAAAAGAACCATTCGGAAGTATGGTTACCTGTTTCTGATTATTGCTTGGCGACAGAGACAACAGCTTGCATTCAGGCTTATCACAGTAAAATGTCCCAAGGTCCTTTGTAGGGACATTATTGGACAACATTTGACACCCAATCTAGAAAGGGAGATCTTCAGAGTGGGGTCCCTATTACTTGGTCAAAGGGGCAAGATTTAAGAAGCATTTTAAGGGAGGAATTATGAGCCAGGAGGCGGAGAGATTCCGGGTGGGAATTGCAAAGCCTAGAGCCCAGGCCAGAGGCATGGTTGTCATTGGTGGAGAGATTTAAATCGGTCACGTGCAAGAGGTGAGAGGAGGAGGAGTGCAGCCATCTCAGAGGGGAGTGGGACTGGAGGAGATAAGGAGGAGCAAGGCCATGGAGGGATTTCATAAGAACATAAGAAATAGGAGCAGGAGTAGGCCATCCAGCCCTTCGAGCCTGCCCCGCCATTCAATAAGATCATGGCTGATCTGAAGTGGCTCAGTTCCACTTTCCCGCTCTCTCCCCATAACCCTTAATCCCCTTGCCTACCAAAAACCTATCTACCCGTGACTTAAAAATATTTAGCGAGGCAGCCTCCACCACTTCAACGGGCAGAGAATTCCAGAGATTCACCACCCTTTGAGTGAAGAAGTTCCTCCTCAACTCTGTTCTAAACCGCCCCCCCTTTATCTTGAGGCTGTGCCCTCTAGTCCTGCTGTCTTTTCTGAGCGGGAGGAACGTCTCAACCTCTACCCTATCCATCCCTTTCATCATCTTATACGTCTCAATGAGATCCCCCCTCATCCTTCTAAACTCCAACGAGTACAAGCCCAGTCTATTCAGCCTCTCTTCATAGTTCAACCCCCTCAACTCCGGTATCAGCCTAGTAAACCTCCTCTGCACTCCCTCCAAGGCCAAAATATCCTTGCGCAAGTGCGGTGACCAAAACTGCACACAGTACTCCAGATGCGGCTTCACCAGTGCCCTGTACATTTTCAGCAAGACCTCCCTTTTATATTCAATCCCCCTCGCTATGAAGGCCAGCATCCCATGTGCCTTCCTGACCACCTGCTGCACCTGTAGGCTGGGTTTTTGTGACTCATGCACAAGGACCCCGAGGTCCCGCTGCACCGTAGTATGCTGTAGCTTTTCGCCCTGTAAGTAGTAGTCCTTCCTACTATTCTTCCTACCAAAGTGGATAACCTCACACTTGCCAACATTGTATTTCAAACAGGTGAAAGCTTTCAGACTCCATTTGCGAAGGTGATGTATTCAACAGGATTACTCCTGGCTATGGTGATGGCAAACACATTGAATACACTCACTACACAGGTAGAAGGACTTTGCTCAGTAACTAATAACCAGAATGACAGTGCTTATAGTGGAATACCAGCCCAGCATGAATTGCCAGAAATTAAAACCACAGAATGGTTGCTGTGCACGAGTCCATTCAATCTATCGTTTTCATGCAGAGCAATCCAGCTAGTCCCACCCACCCGCCGTCTCATAGAGATCATAGAATCCTACAGTGCAGAAGGAGGCCCTTCGACCCATCGAGTCTGCACCGAACACAATCCCACCCAGGTCCTACCCCCATATCCCTACATATTGTACCCACTAATCCCTCTAATCTACGCATCCCTCGACACTAAGGGGCAATTTCTTAGCATGGCTAATCAACCTAACCCGCACATCTTTGGACTGTGGGAGGAAACTGGAGTACCCGGAGGAAACCCACGCAGACACGAGGAGAATGTGCAAACTCCATACAGACAGCAACCCGAGCCGGGAATCGAACCCAGGACCCTGGAGCTGTGAAGTAGCAGTGCTAACCACTGTGCTACCGTGCCATCTCCTCGTAGCCCTGCAAATGTTTCCTTTCCAGATAATAATCCAGTTCTGTTTTTGAAGCCAGGATTGAATAAGCCTCCTTCACACTCTCAAGCAGCACACTCTGCATCCAAACCACGCGCTGTGTAAAAATGTTTCTCATTGTGTCCCCAGAGTGGCATAGTGGTTAGGCATTGCTGACTCACAGTGCCAGGGACCCAGGTTCGATTCCTGGCTTGGGCTACTGTCTGTGTGGAGTCTGCATGTTCTCCCCATGTCTGCGTGGGTTTCCTCTGGGTGGTCCGGTTTCCTCCCACAGTCTGAAAGATAGGTGCAATGGCCATGTTAAATTCTCCCTCAATTTACCCGAATAGGTGCCAGGGTGTGGCGACCTGGGGATTTTCACAGTAACTTCATTGCAGTGTGAATGTAAGCCTACTTGTGACACTAATTTTAAAAAAAAAATTTAAGATGGTGCTAGAGCAAGGTGACTTCTTGTGAGCTGTCTCCAGCATTCTCTCTAGTTCTATCATTTACTCTCATTTTCCTTCTCCCCATGTACTCTATGAACAGTGTACTTTATATAGTGCGCAAGAAACAATACTTTTCATTGTATCCCAATACGTGTGATAATAATAAAGCAAATTAAATTGCTTCTTTTGCCTATCACCTTAAATCGCTGTCCTCCGATTCTCAATCCTTCTCCTCCCTACTCTGTTCCCCTCAGGATTTTGAACAGCTCTCCTCAATCTTCTCTTCTCCAAGGGAAACAGTCCCATCTTCTCCAATCTATCCATGCAACTGAAATTAGTATGAGAAGGACAAGTCACTGAATCACAAAGAGGCCCTTCGAGTCTACACCGATGCATGAAAGATCCTGACTTGTCCACCTAATCCTATTTGCCAGCACTTGGCCCATAGCCTTGAAAAGTTATGATGTGCCAAGTGTTCATCAAGATACTTTCTAAAGGATGTGAGGCAATCACCTCTACCACCCTCCCAGACAGCGCATTCCAGACTGTCACCACCCTTTGGATAAAACAGTTTTTTCTCAAATACCCCTCTAAACCTCCTATCCCTCATTTTTAACTCGTGTCCCCTCACAACTGACCCTTCAACTAAGAGGAACAGCTGCTCCCTATACACCCTTTCCATGCCTCTCATAATTTTGAACATCCCAATCAGGTCGCCCCTCAGTCTTCTCTATTCCAACGAAAACAATCCAAGCAACATCCTGTTGAATCTCCTCTGCACCCACTCCAGTGTAGACACATCCTTCCGATAATGTGGCAACCAGAACTGCACACACTACTCCAGCTGTGGCTTCATGGGTCAAAAAGAATACTGAACAAAGCTAAAATCAACAGTATTGATGGGACTTTTTTTTTTATTCATTCGTGAGACATTGGCATCACTGCCTGGCCAGCATTAGAACGGAGTTGAGGAGGAGCTTCTTCGCTCAAAGGGTGGTGAATCCCTGGAATTCTCTACCCATTGAAGTGGTGGAGGCTACCTCGTTGAATATATTTAAGCCACGGGTAGATAGGTTTCTGATAGACAGGGGAATTAAGGATTATGGGGAGAAAGCGGGAAAGTGGAACTGATCCACTTCAGATCAGCCATGATCTTATTGAATGGCGGAGCAGGCTCGAAGGGCTAGATGGCCTACTCCTGCTCCTATTTCTTATGTTCTTATTTATTGCCCATCCCTAGATGCCCTTTTGAGGGCAGTTGAGAGTCAACCATATTGGTATGGCTCTGGAGTCACGTGTAGGCCAGACCAGGTAAGGATGGCAGATTCCCTTCCCCAAAGGACATTAGTGAACCAGATGGGTTTTTCTGACAATCGACAATGGTTTTGTGGTCATCAGTAGATCCTTAATTCCAGATATTTTTTATTGAGTTCAAATTCCATTTGCTGTGGTTCCCCAGAACATTAGCTGAGTTTCTGAATGAATAGTCTAGCGATAACACCACTAAGACCGTTGCCTCCCTCCGACTAACTGGCAGCCAATTGGTTGAAAGTGTATTTTTTTTTATGTATCCCTGTACTTTCTGCAGTGGATGGACAGTGGAAGGAATGGAGTCCCTGGACAGATTGCTCAGTGACATGCTCCAATGGGACACAGCAGCGAACCCGGCAGTGTACTGCCGCCGCCCACGGTGGCTCAGAGTGCAGAGGGCACTGGGCTGAGAGCAGAGAATGCTTTAACTCCGACTGTACAGGTACGTGTGTTTAGTCTGCTCCGTCTCCAGTGGGAACTGACAGAGGGTGAGAACTCGGGCAATTGTTTTGTTGGGCCGGGAGGGGACGGGTGGAGGGAGTTTGGTTTGGCAGGTTTCTGAAGAACGAGAAAAAACAGAGCAAAGGAGAACCGCAGCGTGACTTTACAGTTTACAATAATAGATTGAAAATGCACGCAGTTTTCCTTGGGGAAATGTGACCTGCAGTAAACTGAAGCAAATTCAGACGTACCGTTGATGGTACTGAACTACACAGTGTAGTTTAACACGTGCCCAGCAGAGGGCGAGCTGTTCTGAAGGCAGATTCTCAAAATGGTGAAACGATACCCTGGCAGGACTGTAACAGGCAGCGGAATCGTTCAAAGCAAAATGTATTACCAATGTTATCATTTCCTACATCCAGCACACAGAAAAATCTAACAGACTGCTTTTTTGTTTGAAAGGAAGGGGTTTTTTTTCTGCTAATGCATTTAACTCATTCCTGTACACAACAATTGTCAATGCAGAATAGAATTATGAATATAGCCCAATAGTTTATTAGACTGAATATTTAAACAGGGAGGTTGAGATAATCATGATTGCATTTTTAAAGTCCAGTGACAAATCTGGGAGGGAAACTAATCAGGTATCACAGGGATACTGTATACATAGTGTATCAATTGAGAATGATGTCATAAAAACTGGAAATGAGCACATCTGTCTGCATCGCGGTGACACTGGGGCACATCTGTCTAAACAGCAGTGACGCGGGGGAACATGTGTCTGCAGTACAGTGACACTGTGGCACATCTGTCTGCATTGCAAAGAGACTAGGAAACATCTGTCTGCAGAGCAGTGACACTGGGGCACATCTGTCTAAACTGCAGTGAGATTGGGAAGCATCTGTCTGCATTGCAGTGAGATTGTAGCACTTCTGTCCACATTTCAGTGAGGCTGCGGCACATCTGTCCACATTGCAGTAAGACTGTGGCACATCTGTCTACATTGCAGTGAGACTGCGGCATGTCTGCATTGCAGTCAGAATGGGGCACATCTGTTTACAATGCTTGTTGACAAGGTGCATCTGTCTGCACTGCAGTGAGACTGTGGCATATCTGTCTGCACTGCTTGGAGACAGGGGCGCCTCTGTTTGCATTGTTGGGAGAGTGCTTACATCTGTCCAGTCAGCTAGAACACCAAGGTTCACATGTCCAGTCTGCAAAGAGGCTTGGGCACATCTGCCCATGTGACACAGACACATTTGTTTAGACTGCTGCCAAAAAGATACCACTCCAACACAGGGGAACATGTAGCTAGACTTTTAAGTGACCTGGGGACATCTGGCTAGACTGCGAATCAACTAGGGTGCATCCGTTTAGACTGCTGAGAGATGGGAACATTTGGCTAGACTTCTCAGACCCTGGGAAACATCTGTCTAGACTGCTGAGAAATGGGGAACATCTGTCAAAACTGCTGGAAAAACCATGGACTATCAGTCATACATCAGGGAGCCACAGGGATAGCTGCCTGGATGGCCAAGGAACTTTTCAGAGGCAACAGTAGCTTAACAGAAACTTTAGCAAATGTCTGTATTTATGTTGTCTTCTTCCTGCTGTGTAATTGCAATGTCTCTGGTTGCAAGTTCCTTTGTACTAATGTTAAACATATCCTTCCTAAGCAGTCTGTAAGTCGTTCACAGTGATCGATTTAATTTGGTATTGGCACACTTCAATCTGTCTCATTTATCTTGCCTGCTTCATCCTTACGTCACTTTAACTTTACCCACTTCTCTCTCTGACCTATGTACCTTCTTCCAAATGGTTTGAGTACCACAGACCTGATGGCCTAGTATTAACAGACGTTGCACGTTACTGGAAGTAGCCTCTCTGTAGCATGTGATTGGTCTTATTAAAACTCTTCCTTGTCATGCACGCAAACACAGAAACAAAGCAAATAGGAACAGAAGTGGACCCTTCGAGCCTGCTCCACCATTCATTATGATCATGGGTGATCCCATTTCTGCCGCCCCCCCCCCCCCCGTATCTTTGATCCCCTTCTCCCTAAGCCCTATACCTAACTGCTTTTTAAAAACATATAACATGCCCTTTGACCTCAGATAGGAATTTCTAATCACGCTCGAGCGAGGCCACAAAATCCTGCCTACAACGTGTTGTCCTCAATTGCTTTCTGTTGTGGTTAATTTCATAGGTTGACCATTCTCTGAGTGAAGCTATTACAGGTGGTACAGTGGTTAGCACTGCTGCCTCACAGTGCCAGGGAGCCAGGTTCGATTTTGGCCTTGGGTGTCTGTTTGCACGTTCTCATCATGTCTGCACGGGTTTCCTTCGGGTGCTCGGGTTTCCTCCCACACTCCAAAGATGTGCGAGTTAGGTTGATTGGCCGTGGTAAATTGCCCCTTAGTGTCAGGGGGACTAGGAGGGGTTATGTGTGGTTATGGGAATAGGATCTGGATGGGATTGTTGCCGGTGCAGGCTCGATGGGCCAAATGGTCTCCTCCTGCACTGTAAATTCTGTGAGTCTTCATTCCAGTCCTAATTGATTTACCCCATATCTTCAGACTGTGAGCCCTGGTTCTGGACTCTCCCACCATCGGGAACATCCTTCTTGCATCTACCCTGTCTGGGGTTAGAGTTTAAAGGTTTTGGCAAAGCTGAACCTTATCGTAAGAACATAAGAAATAGGAGCAGGAGTAGGCCACCTAGCCCTTCGAGCCTGCCCCGCCATTCAATAAGATCATGGCTGATCTGAAGTGGATCAGTTCCACTTTCCCGCTTTCTCCCCATAATCCTTAATTCCCCTGTCTATCAGAAACCTATCTACCTGTGACTTAAATATATTCAGCAAGGTAGCCTCCACCACTTCAACGGGCAGAGAATTCCAGAGATTCACCACCCTTTGAGTGAAGAAGTTCCTCCTCAACTCCGATCTAAACTGCCCCCCTTATCTTGAGGCTGTGCCCTCTAGTCCTGCTATCCTATAAGTGGAAAGAATCCCTCTACCTCTACCCTATCCATCCCCTTCATTATCTCATACGTCTCTATAAGATCCCTCCTCATCCTTCTAAACTCCAATGAGTACAGACCCAATCTATTCAATCTCTCTTCATAGGCCAACCCTCTCATCTCCGGTATCAGCCTAGTGAACCTTCTCTGCACTCCCTCCAAGGCCAATACATCCTTCAGCAAGTGCCGCGACCAAAACTGCACACAGTACTCCAGCTGCGGCCTCCCCAGTGCCCTGTACAGTTGCAGCAAGACCTCCCTACTCTTATATTCTATCCCCCTCACATCATCCAAACCCACAACTGAGCTGAAGGATAACAGAACGACTGAGTGTTTTCACTCCAAGGGGCAGTAAAGGTAAACCATCAAAGCCAGGGACCGCTAATGAGGAACACAATTACTGAGTCTATAAAACTAACGAGATGAGGGGTCTCTTGCTGATCTTTAAAGACCCCCATTATCTTTCTGACAGGTGATGTTTTGAATTGTGTTGTCTTGTAGTGCAGTGGGTAGCGTCCCACCCCTTGAGCTCTGTCCCACACCAGAACTTGGTAGCCAAACACAGTCAAACAGGTGGAGCATCGACCTGTAAATCTCCACTCTCACGGCAGGCAGTGAGGTTGGGGGAGACTCCTGGTCAGCCCTACAATGGAAAGAATATTGAAGCCTCTCCCATCACTGTTCTCTTTCTCTTTTCTCTCTTTCTCTTTCTCATTTCTCTTTTAATTCACAGGTTTTAAGTCGGTCCGCCTTGTTGTCCAACGAGGGGCATACACGCGATGGGTCGTACTTGGGCTGCTCTTGGATGTTCGAGATTGGCCTAGTGCTTCATGTCATTAGCGTGTGCTTAAACTGGACCAGATGCTGGGCAACACGTCAGCTCAGTGACTATCACTGTTTGCTGTGCAGACACATGGATTTGGGCCAAGTGTCTGTGGGAGTTTGCGCATTCTCCCCGTGCTTGCGTGGGTTTTCTCCAGGTGCTCCGGTTTTCTCCCACACCCCAAAGATGTGCTATTTAGGCTGATTGGAGGTAATAAATTGTCCCTAAATTAGTTTCCATCAATGTGGAATGCCATAAACAACAGATAAGGGTCATGGGTGGAGGGGGGGGGGACTGGTAATGTTAAAATGGCGGCACGGGCTCGTTGGGCCGAAGGGCCTGTTTCCCGGGCTGTTTTTGTTCTTCTTTGTTCACTGGGCTGGATTTTCCAGTCCCGCCGCTGTCAGTGGGGTGTCTCATTGTTCTCATCTTCCGCCACTGGGGGACCCACGGTGGGGGGGGTGGGGGGGGGGGGGGGTCACCGTCGGCAGGACTGGAAGATCCCGTCAGCATGGATGGCCGGAAAATCCTGCCCGCTACCCACAGCTCTGGGCTACGGTGTGCAAGTAAAAAAAATTGCATGTTGCCACAGCAACCCTGAGTGTTCTGTAACACTCCCACCTCCGTTTCGCAAAGGAAGCGGTGAGTCAGAGCGTGAATGCACCCTGCGCAGCTAACAATACAAATGTTATACAACACTCATTGTTTTCCAGTTTAACCGTGCAATCTCATAGCTTTACTGTTACCCTAGCCTCAGCTACAGCGGTTTTCCGATTGCCCATTGGGTTCTCACCAGCCACAACTGTTCGGGAGTCACACACTGGTCAATTCCATCCTCACGCAATTTATTCATCTGCAGGGTTTTACCGTCTTAATTTTAATACAGCTTCTTCTATTTAACCTTTGTGTTAAAGAGAACGGGAAGTGGAATCCCTGGGGCCATTGGAGTGGATGTTCGAAGTCTTGCGACGGAGGCTGGCAGAGAAGGATCCGAGTGTGCCAGGGCCTGGCGGTCACTGGGAAGCCTTGTGAAGGACTTGGGGAAGAGATTCAGAAGTGTAGTGAACAGAGGTGTCCTGGTAAGAGGCCCACTCCTTGGGTCGTACTTTTATCAAGTAACCAAACACAAACAACGCTAGATTTTAACACCGCCCCTGGCTCGGTTGGTCACGCTCTCAAGCTTCCCGTTGTGGGTTCGAAACCCACTCGGGCACCCAAAGCCCAGGCTGGCAGTCCATGCGATACTGAAGAGGTGCAACACTGTCAAAGACCTCCTTCTCTGGGTGAGAATGGGGCACATCTGTTTACAATGCTTGTTGACAAGGTGCATCTGTCTGCAGTGCAGTGAGACTGTGGCGCCTCTGTTTGCATTGTTGGGAGAGTGGTTACATCTGTCCTGTTGGCCAGAACACCAAGGTTCACATGTCCGGTCTGAAAAGAGGCTTGGGCACATCTGCCCATGTGACACAGACACATTTGTTTAGACTGCTGCCAAAAAGATACCACTCCAACACAGGGGAACATATAGCTAGACTTTTAAGTGACCTGGGGACATCTGGCTAGACTGCTAATCAACTGGGGTGCATCTGTTTAGACTGCTGAGAGATGGGAAAATTTGGCTAGACTTCTAAGACCCTGGGAGACATCTGTCTAGACTGCTGAGAAATGGGAATATCTGTCGAAACTGCTGGAAAAACCGTGGAACCTCCCATCAGTTATTATTCAGAATCATACAATCTACAGTGAGGAAGGAGGCCATTTGGCCCATTGAGCCTGCACCAACAACAATCCCACACAGGCCCTGTTCTATCCCATCCCCGCAACCCCACATATTTACCCTCCTAATCCCCGACACCGAGGGGCAATTTGGCATGGCCAGTCCACCTAACCTCGCACATATTTTGGGCGGCACGGTAGCACAGTGGTTAGCACTGCTGCTTCACAGCTCCAGGGACCTGGGTTTGATTCCCGGCTTGGGTCACTGTCTGTGGGGAGCCAGTTCAATTCCGGCCTCGGGTGATTGGGTGAAGTTTGCATGTTGTCTCCACGTCTGCATGGGTTTCCTCCGGGTGCTCCGGTTTCCTCCCATTGTACTAAAATCTGCTGGTTAGATTGATTAGCCATGCTAAATTGCTCCTTAGTGTCGGGGGATTAGCAGGGAAAATGTGTGGGGTTACAAGGATAGGGCCTGGATGGGATTGTGTTGGGTGCAGACTCGATGGGCTGAATAGCCTCCTTCTGCACTGTAGGGATTCTATGATTCTAAACACGGATGAACCTCAATTCCTTTGCTCATTGATTAACTGCATTCAACTGTGCTCTTTGAGATTATTCTGCCTGCTCATGGGATGTCAGACTCTGCTGCTCATGCCAAGGTTGTTTGGCTTAGCTTTGTAATCGGGAGATTCGATTTCCTGCTGTGTTTTTTTTACACTGCACTCAGTGTCCAAGTGATGCTGGACAAAGTTAGTGAACAGATAATAAGTCAGACTTTCCATTATCAGGGAAGGTAGGAGGGAGTGGTTGGTGCACGTTGGAACCCTGATGCACTAGCTTACACTGCCTGGGAAGGTTAAATTTACAGTGGGCTGGTTTCCATTGCGCTGAGGCCTTCAGGAATATCCCTCACACTGAGCTCAGTATTGGAGACCTGGGAGGGTTAGACAGGACTGGGTTCTGAGAAAATATACCCTCAATAGAATGCCTCTCCCTGGGGAAACAGGCCCATCCAACTCCTCCAAGGCAGATCGGATGCATTGAGGTCCTCATTATTATTTTCAAACAAATGAAATAGAGGAGGAGGTGGAACGCAAAGTAATTCTTCTGAGTGTTTGTGGAACTCAGACACGAAGGTCAGAATTCTACCAGCCCGTCCACCGTGGGAATCGGAGCAGGTGAGGGGCTGATCTTGGAAAGGTCTGTTGACCTCGGGTGTTTCGGAATGAGCGAGACCCTAAAATCCCGCCCGTAACCTTATTTGCAGCGGTCACTTGTTTGGCTCCTGTGTTCAGAAATTGCCAGAAAGGGGCCTTTGGTGCGAATCATCTTAAAGACGCTGTTCTGGCCAGCTCTACCCCTCAAACTGAGGACCAAGCTGACGTGACCTCTGTACCCTGGGGTAGCAGTGATGGGCTGAATTGGGTGGGTCAGTCTCAGGGACAGTCACAGCTAGCAGTCTAACTGAAGCGCACCTCGGTGAAGGGGGTGAGAGGTTTACATGTAAACCACTTTCTCTTGTTTTTCTGAGCGCTTGCTGTTTATCATTAGTGAGCAAAGCAGCAAGTTGGTATTGGGAAATTTTCTCCCAGGACACGCTGGAATTGTCCAGCAGGGGGAGTGATAGAGCAGCCCAGATTCCAGTCCCCACCCACCTCTCATAGAATCATAGAATCCTACAGTGCAGAAAGAGGCCCTTCGGCCCATCGAGTCTGCACCGAACACAATCCCACCCAGGCCCTACCCCCATATCCCTACATACTTTACCCACTAATCCCTCGAACCTGCGCATCCCTGGACACTAAGGGGCAATTTCTTAGCTTGGCCAATCAACCTAAACTGCACATCTTTGGACTGTGGGAGGAAACACGAGCACCTGGAGGAAACCCACGCAGACACGAGGAGAACGTGCAAACTCCGCACAGACAGTGACCCGAGCCGGGAATCGAACCCAGGACCTTGAAGCTGTGAAGCAGCAGTGCTAACCACTGTGCTACCGTGCCGCCCAGCTCTCTGTGCAATTGGCAGATGCCAGGCTCCCATTCTGTGCCAACCGCAGAGCGGCAGAGCCAACCCTGGCAGTTTGATGAGTCAAGAGAAACGGGCAAAAGTGGTTCTGAGCCACAGAGATCAGACTGGCCCAGGTCAGACACGTAGTTGGCGTGACATCCGTTGGGACAAGATGAAACACACATTGGGACACCTCTGTGCCTGTAGGATCAGGAGAGAGAGAGAACCTTTAAGACTGCTCTTCCAGGTTGTCTACAATGCCCCCTACACATGTACATGGCAGTGCTGCACAATCACCAGTGACAATCCGGTTTCCTCCCACACCCCAAAAATGTGCTCTTAGGCTGATTGGTGTGAACAAATTGTCCCTAAATTAGGCGTCCCTCAATCTGGTTATAATTCCTTTATTGTGGAGTCCAGTAGGCAGAGGCAAAGGTCATAGGTAAAAGAGGGCACTCACAATGTTAAGATGGTGGCGTGGGCTTGTTGGGCCGAAGGGCCTGTTTCCTGTGCTGTGTTCTTTGTTTTTTGATTTTTGTACAACAAAACTGAATTGAGTTCAATTCTGTGACTGATCACAATTGAGTAAGTTGCTTATACAATGTTGCTGTTTAGCTACTGGGAGGCTGACAAAGCTCATTTCAATGATAAACTAAGAGCAGGGAACATTCGAAGAGGAGAACAAAGTTAGAAACTTATCTATTAATATCACAAGTAGGCTTCCATTAACACTGCATTGAAGTTTCTGAGAAAATCCCACTTATTTTCTATCAATATTTTAATATATGTTTGCTGCTATAAATACATTACCCTGCATAAGGCTTTCCCTGTGCGTATATGCCCGAGTGCCTGTCCCCGTATATATCGGATGCCTGTGCATGGGTCCCTTTCAAGCAGAGAATCAAGAGGCGATATAACAAAGATGTTCAAAAACCATGAACAGACTTGAGAGAGGAAGCTTGGATCACTGTCTGTGTGGAGTTTGCACATTCTCCCTGTGTCTGTGTGGGTTTCCTCCAGGTGCTCTGGTTTCCCCCCACAGCTCAAAAGACGTGCTAAAATTGCTGCTTTAGTGTCAGGGAGACTAACTAGGGTAAATGCATGGGGTTATGCGGATTGAGCCTGGATGGGGGTTGTGGCCGGTGCAGACTCGTTGGGCTGAATGATTCCAGGTAGGCTTACATTAACACTGCAATGAAGTTTCTGTGAAAATCTCTTAGTTGTCACGTTCTGGCGCCTGTTCGGGTACACTGAGGGAGAATTTAGCACGGCCAATGCACTTAATCAGCATACCTTTCGGACTGTGGAAGGAAACCAGAGCACCTGGAGAAAGCCACGCAGACATGGGGAGAATGTGCAGACTCTGCACAGACAGTGACCCGAGGCCTGAAAATGAACCTGTGTCTCTGGCGCCGTGAGGCAGCGGTGCCAACCACTTCCCGATTAGGTAGTAAAAATTTCTGAGAGCTGTTATAATGTGGACTGCTCTGCCTGGTCGGGCAGTGGAAGCAGATTCAATGATGATATTTCACTGGGCTTTAGAAATATACTTGAAGAGGAATGATTGGCAAGGTGAGGGTGAAAGAACGGGGCAGGCGAGCAAATTGGCTGGCCGTTTCAAAGAGGGGGTACGAACAGAATGGGGCCAGTTTTCTCCGGTATTGCCTCATTTTAGAATCATGTGTTGCTGGTGTCTGACTGGTGTTGGTTTGGTTTTTGATTCAGCACCTTACGAGATATGCCCTGAGGATTATCTGATGGCCATGGTGTGGAGAAGAACAGCAGCTGGAGACTTTGTGTTTAACCGGTGTCCACTGAATGCAACAGGTAATGTGAAAGAGCTGATTTAATTGCCCCAACCTGTGGGAGATACCTTAAACGCCCAAAATTCATCCATGTGACAGAGACAAATATTTCACTCCAGCTCCTTATATGTATAAAAAAGTGAAGAATCTATCCATTTTTCCAATGCCAGTCAATTGTTTTAAGTGCATGTTATTTGTCAGATGATTCATACTGAACAAATGGGGATCAATTGATTTAACTTAGCACTTGCATTTAACAGGCTATTGACTCTGATTGGCCACCTCTGCATTACCCCGTCGGTGCTGCCATTTAATTTAACTTTTCTCTGTGACTCGCAGGCACCACCAGCAGACGCTGCTCGCTCGATCGGAATGGGATTGCCTACTGGGAGCCACCCAGCTTTGCGAGATGCATTTCGAACGAGTACCGATACTTACAGCATACAGTAGGTGCAAAGTCATCCGCAGTACTTTTTGCTTGTACTGAGGCCAGACAGAAATCAAAGCAATCCTCTTCCATATTTAAACTGAAGATAAATCTGCGTGAAAAACATCCTCTAACAGTGCCCTGACTTGTTAAGCAATGAGCAATGGTGTAGCAGGTTAGGTTTGCCAAATAGCTCGACGCTTTCACAGGAGAGAGGAGAATGAAAGATGTGTTTTGCAGTCAGTGTGGAGCTGCTTGGCAAAACTGATAAGAATCTTCCAAATAAGCAACATATCGAACATGTTATTTCATATTACCAGAAAGATACAGGGTTTAAATTCTGAGATTACAGTTTTTTTTTAATTCTTCCTTGAACTCACAGCGCCAGAGACCTGGGTTTGATTCTGGCCTCGGGTGACTGTGTGAAGTTAGCACATTCTCCCCATGGGTTCCCTCCAACACTGTAGGGATAGGTGGATTGGTCATGCTAAATTGCCTCTTAGGAGGTGTAAATTAGATGGATTAGTCATGGTAAATATATAGGGTTACAGTGATACAGGTGTGTGTGTGGTGGGGGGGAGTGATCCCGGGTAAGATGCTCTTTTGAAGAGGCAGTGCAGACCTGATGGGCCAAATGGCCTCCTCCTGCACTTCTATTAATCACATTGCTGTAGATCTGTGGACCAGACCAAGTAAGAGGGCAGTTTTTCTTCCCTAAAGAATATTCATGAACCAGATGAGCTTTTGTGACAATGGATAATGGTTTCATGGTTCATCATTTGACATTTAATTCCAGATTTTCATTGAATTCCAATTCCACCATCTGCTATGGTAGGACTTGAAGCTGGTCCCCAGAGCATAACCCTGGGTCTCTGGATTTCTAGTTCACCGTCACCCCAACATAGATTAGGTTCTAAATAGAAACCGTAGAAACCCCCACAGTACAGAAAGAGGCCATTTGGCCCATTGAGTCTGTGCCGACCACAATCCCACCCAGGCCATACCCCTATATCCCTACATATTTACCCACTAATCCCTCTAACCTACGCATCTCAGGACACCAAGGGCAATTTTTAACATGGCCAATCAACCTAACCCATACATCTTTAGAGGAAACTGGACCACCCAGAGGAAACCCATGCAGACATGAGGAGAATGTGCAAACTCCACACAGACAGTGAGCCAAACTGGGAATCGAACCCAGGTCCCTGGAGCTGTGAAGCAGCAGTAAAAACCACTGTGCTATTGATTAGGTTTATATTCCTTTGAATATGGAAGATGAAAAGATAATAGAATTTAGGTGGTGAAGATGGTGAAAGGATTTGGTTGGGTTGATGGCGAGAAGTGGTTTGCTCTTGTGATGAATGGAAAAAACTCTCGAACAAGGGGGTATGACCTTAACGCTCAAGCCAAACTGTTCAGAAGTGATGTTAGGAAGTATTTCCTCATGCAGAGGGGAACTGGAATCTGGAATTCTCTACCCAAAAGGCTTCTGAATTTGGGGCTCAATTGAAAATTTCAAAATTGAGATTGCTAAATTTCTATTGGCCAAGGGTCACAAAATCAAGGCAAGTAGATGGAGTTACGATACAGATCAGCCATCGCCTGATAGAATGGTGAGATAGGCTTCAGGAGTTGAATGGCCTTTTCCTGTTCCAGTTTTCATATGTTCCTTTATTCCTAAATCCATTAATGGTTGAATGTCATCAATGTAATTCCTGCAGTTATTCCCAGTTTGAAAAGATAACAGATTGTGGGAAATTCCCAGCAAATATCATGATGCTGGAGTATTTGATTTGATTTATTATTATCACTTGCATTGGGATACAGTGAAAAATATTGTTTCTTGCACACTATACTGACAAAGCATACCATTCTTAGAGTACACAGGGGAGAAGGAAAGGAGAGAATACAGAATGTAGTGTTATATCTACGGTGTAGAAAAAGATCAACTTAATATATGGTAGGTCCATTCTAAAGTCTGATGGTAGCAGGGAAGAAGGTGACTCGGTTGGCATGTGATCTCAGACTTTTGTATCTTTTTCCCAACGGAAGAAGGTGGAAGAGAGAGTGTCCAGTGCACGTGGGGTCCTTGATTATGCTCACTGCTTTTCCAAGGCAATGGATGGGAGGTTTGTTTGTGTGACAGACTGAGCTACGTTCACGACCCTTCATAGTTCTTGCGGTCTTGGTCAGAGCAGGAGCCATACCAAGCTGTGATATATCCAGAAAGGATGCTTTCCATGGTGCATCTGTAAATATTGGTGAGCGTCATAGCACACGTGCCGAATTTTCTTAGCCTCCTGAGAACATGGAGGCATTAGTGGGCTTTCTTAGTTGTAGCGTAATGCAGAAGGACCAGGGCAGGTTGTTGGTGATCTGGACATCTGAAAACTTGAAGCTCTTGAACCATTTCTACTTCATCATCATTGATGTATGAAAGAGATGAACACAACATGAAAGAGATAATATTGGGCAAGCTAATGGGGCTAAAGATAGACAAGTCTCTTGGCCATGATGGAATGCATCTCAAGGTATTAAAAGAGATGGCGGGGGAAATAGCAAATGCACTAGTGGTAATTTACCAAAATTTGCTGGACTCTGGGGTGCTTCCCGCAGATTGGAAAACAACAGGAGGTAGATAAAAGGCTATAGTGCGATTAGCTTAACTTCTGTAGTAGGGAAAATGCTTGAACCTATCATCAAGGAAGAAATGGCGAGGCATATGGATATAAATTGTCCCATTGGTAAGACGCAGCATGTGTTCGTGAAGGGCAGGTCATGTTTGACAGATTTGGTGGAATTCTTTGAGAACATTACATGTGCAGTGGACAATGGGAAACCTGTGGATGTGGTGTATCTGGATTTCCAGAAGGCATTTGACAAGGTGCCGCACCAAAGGCTGCTGCGTAAGATAAGTGTGTACGGTATTACAGGTAATGTATTAGCATGGATTGGTTAACAGAAAGCAAAGAGTAGGGTAAATGTGCATTTTCTGGTTTGCAATCAGTGACTAGTGGTGTGCCTCAGGGATCAGTGTTGGGACTGCAATTATTTACAATTTACATAGATGATTTGCAGTTGGGGACCAAGTGTAGTGTGTCAAAATTTGCAGATGACACCAAGATGAGTGGCAGAGCAAAGTGTGCGGAGGATGCTGAAAGATTGCAAAGGGATATAGATAGTCTAAGTGAGTGGGTGAGGGTCTGGCAGATGGAATACAATGTTGGTAAATGTGAGCTCATCCATTTTGGTAGGAATAACAGCAAAATGGACTATTATTTAAATGGTAAAAAATTGTAGCATGCTGCTGTGCAGAGGGACCTGGGTGTCCTTGTGCAATAATGACAAGGAGTTGGTTTGCAGGTGCAGCAGGTAATTAAGAAGGCAAAGGGAATTTTGTCCTCCATTGCCAGAGGGATGGAGTTTAAAAACAGCGAGGTTACGTTGCAGCTGCATAAGGTGCTGGTGAGGCCACACCTGGTGTACTGTGTACAGTTTTGGTCTCCTTACTTGAGAAAGGATATACTGGCACTGGAGGGGGTGCAGAGGAGATTCACTAGGCTGATTCCGGAGTTGAGAGGGTTGGATTATGAGGAGAGACTGAGTAAACTGGGGCTATACTCACTGGGATTCGGAAGAATGAGGGGAGATCTTATAGAAACATATAAGATTATGAAGAGAATAAATAAGATAGAAGCAGGGAAATTGTTTCCACTGGCGAGTGAAACTAGAATTAGGGGGTATATCCTCAAAGTAAGGGGGAGCAGATTTAGGACTGAGGTGAGCAGGAACTTCTTCACACAAAGGGTTGTGATTCTTTCGAATTCCCTATCCAGCGAAATAGTTGAGGCTACCTCATAGAATGTTTTTAAGGCAAGGATAGATAAAGTTTTGAACAGTAAAGGAATTAAGGGTTATGGTGAGCAGGTGGGTAAGTGGAGCTGAGTCCACGAAAAGATCAGCCATGATCTTATTGAATAGCGGAGCAGGCTCGAGGGGCCAGATGACCTACTCCTGAAGCAAGAGAGCTGGCACAGTGCCAACAGTTCTCTGAGGAAGGGTCAACCAAGGCTGTTTCACTGCTGGCCATGGCACTGACCCTTGGGGAAGTGAAAGCTGAGTCGGGAGATAGACTGAAATGAAGTTGGTGGGTGGGGAGGATAATGACTCTTAGGGGACCAGAGATAGGTGGTGATGATGAGAGAACAGGAACTGGCACAGGGCAGAGGGTGGGTGGTGCATCGGAGATCAGTGGGTGCACCAAGTGAGTGAGGACCAGAGGTTTCATTCTCCGGAGTGTATATAAACATGAAAATGCAGGAAGGTCTTCAGTCAGCGTACACCTCAGTGATGTGTCTCCCAGTGACGTGTTTCATCCCTTATTCATTCCACACAGATCAGAGCATATTGAGGAACTTTTAACCTTCCAACAAAGGATACAAACACAGTCATCGGAATTCTATTGCTCCACTAGCCATGGAATCGGAGCGGGCGAGGGGCAGGCAATGGAGATGTCCGTTGACCTCGGGCAGGATTTTCCAGTCTCGCTCGAGTGCGGCTGTAAAATCCTGCCAAATGAAAGAAATGATTTGCATTCATACAGCACCTTTCATGGCCATGGATGTTCCAAAACTCTTAACAGTCAATGAAGTAGTGTCGATGAGCCTTCAGTGTTGTAGTGTAGAAAATGTTGCAGCCGTTTTGCACACAGCAAGCTCCCAAGAACAACGCTGTGACCATGGCTGACTCCAGCTTCTTCCATTGTTGGCTAAACCAGCATTTATTGATGTGGAGATGTCAGCATTGGACTGCGGTGGGCACTGTATGAAGTCGCACAACACTTGGGTTTTAACCCGGTGTTGTGAGACTTCCTACTCTTCCCAGCATTTATATGAGAAGGTGGTGGTGAGCTGCCTTCTTGAACTGCTACATCCATGTGGCATAGATACAGCTACAATGCTGTTAGGTACTGAATTCCAGGACGATGATCCAGTGACAGTGAAGAAACGGCAATGTATTTCCAAGTCAGGATGGTGCAATAAAGTGAAAATGGTCAAGATCTTCAAGCTTCTTGGTGTCCAAATTAAAGAATGATCAGACAAGTTACTCGCCTGCATTATCGAAAAGAACATAAATTCGGCATATCTGCTGTGACTCTCGCCAATTTTTACAGATGCACCATAAAAAGCTTGCTTTCCAGATATATCACAACTTGCTATGGTTCCTGCTCTGACCAAGATTGCAAGAAACTATAAAAGATTATAAGCATAGCCCAGTCCTTCACACAAACCAGCCTCCCATCCATTGACTCTGTCTACACTTCTCACTGCCTTGGAAAAGCAGCCAGCATAATCAAGGATACCACGCACACAGGACATAGTCTCTTCCACCTTTTCCTGTCAGGAGAAAGATATAAAAGTCTAAGGACACATGCCAACTGACCCAAGGACAGCTTATTCTCTGCTGCCATCAGACTTTTGAATGAACATACCTTGTATTAATCTTTCTCTACACCCTAGCTATAAATGTGACACTTCATTCTGCACCCTCCTTTCCTTCTCTATGAACCATGTGCTTCGTCTATACAATGCACAAGAAACAATATTTTTCACTCTATACTAATGCATGTGACAATAATAAATCAAATCAAATCAAAAATCCATGTGTGCATGGACATCAAGTTCGATTAGGACTGAGTTCTAATTTTGTAACATTTCGTAACACCAGTGATACTGGTGTTCACTGAATTTAAATATCTAAATGGATCAAAAATGAATCATGGTCACAGTGAAATAGTGTGAAGGAGTGACCAGAGGGGAGTCAGTAACTTCAGGAGGCATCATTAGGGCACAGAAGGAGGCCATTCAGTCCATCACATTTCAGTGAGGAGAAAAGAGAAACAAGTTGCTTTGGGTTATTCCTGCTATTGCATTTCATGTATGTGTTTCATTTAGGTAAAGGAGCATCTTGCAAAGGGACAAAGGACACTGGCAGGTGAAGGCATGTCTCAAGTAACAAAAACCCTCTTGGATTTAACACAGAGAAGAAACTTCTATGGTGGGGATCTACTGGCCTGCGTTGAAATTCTTCGAAATGTTACTGATACATTCAAAAGAGCAAGTTATGTCCCTTCATCCGACGATGTACAGGTAATACCTCGAGCCTCTTAAAATAAATATTATTTTGTCAATGTTAGAAAGAACAAAGAACAGCACAGCATAGGAACACCCACCAAGCCTGCGCCAATCATGTTGTCCTATCTAGACAACTGCTTATATCCCTCTATTCCCCGCCTGTTCGTGTGTCTATCCAGATAACTCTTAAATGTCGCTAATGTAACTGCCTCAACCATCTCACTTGGCAGTGCATTCCAGGCCCCCATCACCCTATGTGTAAAAAAAACTTCCCGCACATCTCTACTGAACCTTTCCCCCCTTATCTTGAACTTGTGCCCCCCTTGTAATTATCATTTCTGCCCTGGGAAAAAGCTTCCAACTGTTCATTTATCCATGCCCCTCATAATTTTATGAACTTCTATCAGGCCACCCTTTGTTTTTCCAGGGAGAACAATCCCAGTTTGTTTAATTTCTCCTCGTAGCTAATTCCTTCATACCAGGTAACATCCTGATAAACCTATGCTGTGCTCTCTCCAAAGCCTCCATATCCTTCTGGTAGTGTGGTGACCAGAATTAGACACAGTATTCCAAATGTGACCTCACCAACATTTTATATAACTGTGACATAATTTGTCAACTTCTATACTCGATGCCCCATCCGATGAAGGCAAGCATGCCACATGCTTTCTTCAGCACCTATCCACCTGTGCTGCCACTTTTAAGGATCTTCCAGATCTCTCTCTATGTCTATGCTCCTGATGGTTCTGCCATTTTTATTTTATCGCTCCAACCTGAATTGGATCTACCAAAATGCATCACCTCGCATTTGTCCAGATTAAATTCCATCTGCCATTTCTCCGCCCAATCCTGCTGTATTCTCTGACAATCTTCATCACCACCCACAACTCCAACAATCTTAGTATCATCCACAAACTTGCTAATCGGACCAGCTACAGTTTCTTCCAAGTCATTTTTATATATATATATATATCTCAAACAGCAGAGGTCTCGCCACTGATCCCTGCGGAACACCCCTAGTTACAGACCTCCATTCAGGAAAAACACCCTTCCACCACTACCCTTTGTCTTCTATGGCCATGTCAGTTCGGAATCCCATGTGATTTAACCTTTTGCACCAGCCTGCCACTAGAGATCTTGTCAGGTGCTTCACTAATGTCCATGTAGACAACATCCATGGTTCTTCTTTTGTCAATCATTTTTGTCACCTCCTCAAAAAACTCAATCAAATTAGTGAGACATGACCTCCCTCTTACAAAACTATGCTGTGTGTCCTAATAAGCCGATTCAGTTCCAAATGTGTTTAGGTTCTATCCCTAAGAATCTTCTCTGACAATTTCACTATCACTGACGTCAAGCTCACTGGCCTGTAATTACCTGGGTTATACTTGCTACACTTCTTAAATAACAAGACAACATTGGTTATCCTCCAGCCCTCTGGGACCTCATCTGTGGCCAACGAGGAAACAAAGATTTCTGTTCGAGGCCCAGCAATTTCCTCTCTTGTCTTCCTCAATAGTCTGGGATGGATGCCATCTGGCCCAGGGGATTTGTCTACCACAATGCTGAAATTTACCATTGTAAATACAGGAAGGAATGTCTGCTTTCATAAGCTGGGAGGTAACCTGGTTGAGTGAATGCCCCATTGACGGGGTTGCCAACCTTGCCAGGGTTAACCTGGAATTGTGAGCGATTAATAAAACATAATAATCTCCATGACAGCACAGACATCAACCTGACTGAACTATCATGGGGGCATTAATAAATATGCCCACAAAATATCCCTACTTGCTAGACAGTGTAAGCAATATGGAGCAAAAGTTAAATGAACAAAAGTGAAAAAGAAGCTCCAAAAGCAGCTCAATCGGGTTCAAGAATGAGAGGGCACAGATTTAAATTGATTCACAAATATGATGTGAGGAAAAGCTTTTCTGCATAACGAGTGATTGGGGTCTGGAATGCACTGCCTGGAAGAGTGGTGGAGGCAGGTTCAATCGAGGCACTCGAGGGCATTAGATAATTATTTGAATAGAATTAATGTGCAGTGGTATGGGGAAAAGCGGGTAAATGGCACTAAGTCATGTTCACAAACCAAGTATTTGTGCTGAAATCTTTCTCCTAACAGGTGTTGTGTCAGAAGGAACACTGTTAACCTCAGCCAGTATGGCCTCTAGTGAAGGGAAACGTGCCACTATATATTTCCTACAAGAATCATTTTAAAACCTGCTCACCATTCCCTGGATCGTGCCCTATTGCCCCCTTGTAGCTGTTGCCATAGCAATGCTCCCCTATGTTCCATCGATAAACCAGCTCCTGAAGATAGCCTCCACCTTAACTCCAGCTATTTCCAAAAGCATTTACTTCATTTGGCTACATTCAGAGAAAACAAAGCAGCGGATGCTCTCAAGATGTCACCAGCTGCTCCTTTAGCCCCTGCCCTGCATTTAAAATTCGCAAAGCAAGTGAATGCCTATCACCTGCAATTACAGATTCTTGGGTCAAAAGGGTGAATTGTCCAATCCCGCCTGCCTTGGGAATCATCGTGGGCGAGATGGACTGTTTGACTATTGAAAGGTCTGTAGACCTCGGGTTGGAACGTCTGGCCTCTGGGCGGATGGGACTGGAAAATTCTGCCTGTGGCTGATGGCCAAGGAGGGAGGAAACGTAGACAATCTCAACAGATGGGGCAGGTGGACCGGAGGGATGGGATGGAGGGGGTGGGAGTGGTTGGGGAACCAGAAATTGCAGCCACCATTGGATCCACCATTGAACGGACACAGAAATTTGAGCCCATTCCTCTGATGTCCTTCCCAGATGTTGGAGGTCATGTTTTATGATTCATGGGAGATGTTTCCACGCTGCGGAGAGCAGGTACAGGTTCCAGTTTGGGCCTTGCCGAGACAGCGGAGTACCGCTGTCATGTTTAAGCATGTCCCTGAGGTGAACACACTTGTTTTGACTCAGTGGATGTGGACCCTTGTCTATACATGCCCCCATTACTACAATCTGGGACGGGGCGGGGGGGGAGGTGGGGGGAGAAGTGTTGTCAATGGTTGAACAACTTCACTGCACTGCTCTCCGCCAAATGTCCAGCCCCTTATTATTCATTATAGGTCAGCACTGAAAATAGAGTAGTCCTATACTTCACTTGAGGCGAAGGGGATCAAACAAAATGGTGCGGAGGGGGTGGGAGGTGGTGCAGTGTGGGAGGGAGGGTATTAGGCTATTGAATTGGATGATCAGCCATGATCATAATGAATGCCGAGCAGGCTCAAAGGGCCAAATGGCCTACACCGGCTCCTATTTTTCTATGTTACACATGTCAACATTCTTAAATCTTGTCAGAGCGTAAATGCATTTTGTAAATGTGGAATTACTCAGCGATTTTCCTTTAAACTCGAGCTTTTGCAATTTATCATTGGAAACTGGAACTCAGGCTCTGATGAAGTATTTGAGCGGTGAATTATGAACAATTGACTTTTTTAAGACATGTTTAATGGTCAAAGTAACCACATTTTTGTTTCTGTTTTGCATGCATGCGCTAACTTTCAAAGATTTAACTGAGTTATACCATTTCTCCCCAGAATTTCTTTCAAATCATCAGCAACCTTCTTGAAGAGGAAAACAGCGAGAAGTGGGCAGATGCACAACAGGTACATATTTAACCTTGCATTTATATAGCGCCTCTCGCGATGGGATGCTTCTCAAGCACTTAAATGAAGAAGGGAGAAAAGGGACGCAAGATGTGAAGGGTGGGTTTGAAGGTGGGACTCGGGGTGGGTACACCAGGAAATCTGTCACTGAAGGTAGAGGGGAGCTTTGCACAAAGCTGTAAAAAGAAAATGGATAAATCCTGCCATCAGGAAGAGGACAAATTAAACTAAACTAGACTCAACATAAACTGAACTAGACAACAGACAGCCCCTTCCAAACCCACGACTGCTACCATCTCAAAGGACAAGGACAACAGATACCTGGGAACACCCCATCTCCTGGAGACTCGCCTCCATTCTCCTCCCCATCCTGATTTGGAAATCTATCTCTGTTCCTTCACTCTCACTGGATCAAAATCCTGGAACTCCCTCTGTGGGTGTATCTACACTTCAAGGACTGTTTCGAGAAGGCAGCTCACCACCACCTTCTCAAGTGTAATTAGGGATGTGTAATAAGTACTGGCTGAGTCAGTGACACCCATTTCCAGTGAAAGAATAAAAAAAAGCAACTAAATGAAAAAAAAGTTAACTCCACCTGAGAATCAACATTTTGTATTACCATACAGTCATAGAATCTACAGTGCGGAAGGAGACCATTTGGCCCATCGAGCCTGCGCCAGCAACTATCCCAACCAGGCCCTATCTCCATAACCCCACATATTTATCTTCCTAGTCCCCCTGACATTAAGGGGCAATTTACCATGGCCAATCAACCCAACCTGCACATCTTTGGAGACGCGTTGACTGTAGATTGTAGACCGGATTGGCTGTACAATTCTTAGGAAGTGGGAAGGAAAGATAATGACAGTATAGACATTGTGCTGGGACTGCAGAAGCCGCTGGGCAGTGAGATTGTCCTGGATGACCACCGGTGGGAAATGTCAATCTCCCAAGTCCATCCAGCTCAGCAGCATTGTCTTCAATACTCAGATCCACCCCCACAACCACTCCCCTTGTTTGATTCTACCACTCTCCCCAATACCTGACCCCTATTCCCCTGATATCTGACCCCAACTCGCTTGACATCTGACTCCCACTCCACTGATGTCCAACCATCCCATCACCACAACTGTCCATGCCTAAGATGTCCAATCCTCTCCCCCAACCCACACCCCATTCACTTACCTTAGATACTTACCTTCTCCCTGATACCTTCAATGGGACCATTAAGACAGCAGAAAAAAGATGTAATGAAATCAGCCTTTAACAGGTGAAGTCATGAAGGGTGATGTGAAATGGCCAGAGAGGATCTTGTCAGGTCACGTTGATGGCATTGAGCACATCACCCAAAACAAAGTATCAGTGGCTGCACGGTGGCACAATATTTAGCATTGCTGCCTCACAGCACCAGGGAGTCGGGTTCGATTCCCAGCTTGGATGACTATCTGTGTGGAGTTTGCACATTCTCCCAGTGTCTGTGTGGGTTTCCTCCGGGTGCTCTGGTTTCCTCCCACAAAGATGTGCAGTCTAGATGGATTGGCCATGCTAAATTGCCCTTTAATATCAGGTGGAGTTACAGGGGTAGGGCCTGGGTGGGATTATAGGTGGTGCAGACTTGATGAACTGAATGGCCTCCTTCTGCACTGTAGGGATTCTATGATTGTATGAAATCACCTCACGTCCCTCCTTGCTACTAATGCCTATACTGTTTGCCAAACAAAAAATGCGGACTTTGTACAAAATGATGTCCGTTGCTGTTGAATGCAGTCATTATGTCAATTGTGAATGCAATACTTAAAAAGTGAGTAAAAGTGGCATTTTTATTTCCTCTTTTTGCACAGGTCCACCCTGGGTCAGTGGAGTTGATGCAAATCATTGAAGATTTCATACACGTCGTGGGCATGGGAATGATGGACTTTCACAACTCCTATCTAATGACTGGAAACCTAGGTGAGTGAGATGCAGATTACCATTGTGTCTGGAGTTTGGTGGATGGTTAGCCTCCCTGTTTAGCCATGTTTTTACACAGATGGAGCTTTACCAACATCCATTTGCCATTATCAAATAATCAGCTCAGTGAGGAATTCTTTGGGATTTAAGCAAATTGTGTTCATCCTTCAGGATCCCTTTGAAGATTTAAAGAAAATTAACGGATGCTGGTCCTTCGCTAACCCTGTTTTGTTTCTTAGACTTCCTTTGTTCCTGCCATTCCTTAGTACTTATAAAATAGCAAGAAATACAGTTGGAAAATTATATCTTTTCCAAGTTTTGGATCAAGAGATTATATTGTGTGTCGAGAACATTGCCCCTTTGTGGTTAATTTGATTTATTATTGTCGCATGTATTAGTATGCAGTGAAAAGTATTGTTTCTTGCGCACTATACAGACAAAGCATACTATTCATACAGTACGTAGAGCAGAAGGAAAGGAGAGGATGCAGAATGTAGAGGTGCAGTCATGGTTAGGGTGCAGAGAAAGGTCAATGTAAGTCTGACAGTAGCAGGAAGGAGGCTGTTCTTGAATCAGTCGGTATGCAATCTCAGGTATCCAGTTTCCGCTGGGTCCTTGATTATGCAGGCGCCTTTTCTGAGGTGGTAGGAAGTGTAGATGGAGTCAGTGGATGGGAGGATGATTTGCAAGATGGACTGGGTTATGTTCACAATCATTTGTAGTTTCTTGCGGTCTTGGTCAGAGCAGGAACTCTGATACATCCAGAAAGGATGCTTTCTTTGCTGCATCTGTAAAAATTGGTGCAAGTCATTGTGGACGTGTGTCAGCAGAGAGGGACCAGGGCAGGTTGTTGGTGATCTGGACACCTAGAAACTTGAAGCTCTCGACCATTTCCATTTCGTCTTCATTGATGTAGATAAGGACATGTTTTCCACAATGCTTTCTGAAGTTGATGACTAGCTCCTTCATTTTACTGACATTGAGGGTGAGATTACTGTCGTTCCACCAGTTCACCAGGTTCTCTGGGTGGATTTTCCAGCTGCGCTCACCCAAGGCCGGAAATTCCTGCCTGAGGTTAATGGGCCTATGCTATTGTCCAGTCCCATCCGCTACAATTCCTGTGGCAGGCGGGATGGGAAAATTCCACCATCTATCTTTCCTGTACTCTGTCTCATCACGGTTTAAGATCCCAACCCACTATGGCAGTATTATCAGCAAACCTGAAAATGGAGTTGGAGGGGAATTTGGCCACACACTCAGGAGGTATGTAAGGAGTACAAAAAGAGACTAAGGTCACAGCCTTGCAAGGTGTTGAGGATAATTGTGGAGAAGGTATCTTTGCCTATCCTTACTGATTACAGAGGAAGGAGCCAAGCCCCAGGCCACGGCTCTCCCCTCTGCGGCTGGAGTTAAAGGGAGATTTCACAGTGATCTTGAAAATCATGAGAGCTAAGTAAGTAGAAGGTTTCCGCTGGGAAGTTACTGGGTTTTAAATAATTGGCAAATGGACCAGAGATGAGATGAGGAGACCTTTTGTTGGGCCTAGGAAATTGGAAAGGTCTGGAATCTATGTTTCTACTTGTTTGTGGGACGCGGGCATCTCTGGTGCGTCCAGCATTTATTGCCCATCCCTAGTTGCCCTCGAGAAGGTGGACTCCCTTATTGAACCGCTGCAGTCCATGTGGTGTAGGTACACCCACAGTGCTGATAGAGAGGACGTTCCAGATTTTGGAAGGATGGTGAGTGACTTGGAGAATGCATTCCTGAAAAGGAGACATTTGGAAGGGAATTGGATGTATATTTAAAAAGGAAGCCGTCTAAGTGGGAATAGTTGTATTGGTCTTTCAAAGAGCTAGCACAAACACAATGGGGCGATTGGTCTCATATTATGCTGTCTGATTCTATGACGCTCTGATTCTAAGAATGGCTAATTCAACCACAGAGTAGAGCCGTTTTTCCAAGATTTTGTGCTTTGATGTTGACAAACACTCCCCACTGCAGTTGAGATACTCGAGGGATACACTTTGATGAGTCAAATGGCCTCTTCTCGTTGCTGCAATTCATTCCAATGAATATTTTTTGTCCATTTCCTGCATTAACTGACCTCCTAGCTCTCCGAACTGAGATGGTCAGCTTGAGCTGCCCTGTGCATGGGCATTTCCATAGTGCAGATGGGTCAGGGGAGATGGTGGCATAGTGGTAACATCACGGGACTGATGACCTAAGACAAATGCTCTGGGGCTGTGGGTTCAAATCCCACCACAGTAGCTGATCGAATTTGATTAATAAATCTGGAATTGAAATAATGGTGATTGTGGCAACTATCATCAGTTATTGTAAAGACTCATCTTCCTTTCGGGAATGAAATTGGTTTTGCTTTCCTGGCCTGGCTGACATGTTTTTTTTCGTTAGTGTTTCAAGTAGGCTTACATTAACACTGCCATTAAGTTACGGTGAAAAATCCCCTAATCGCCACACTCTAGTACCTGTTCAGGTACACTGAGGGAGAATTTAGCACGGCCAATGCACCAAACCAGCACTATTTTCAGAGGGAAACCCCCGCAGAACGGAGACAACATGCAGATTCCGCACAGACAGTGACCTAAGCCGGGAATCGAACCCAGGACCCTGACGCTGAGAGGAAGCAGTGCTAACCACTGTGCTATCTTGCTGCCCAAACGGTCCAAGTGACATCGTTGTCAGGATTGAAGCTTCAAAACTGTCACAAATGATACTCTTTCTATTCAAGATTTGACATTTTGGGAATGGTCACTGGAAGTCGGGGGGTGGGGGGGTAGGTGAACAGAGTAGAGGTGCACAGATGGATACATTTTCTGAGAACACTTTGGGCAGAGGGTGGGGGTGATGGTGGTGAAAGGGGGGGGTTGGGTTTGAGTGAGTGCATAGCCCACCACCTTCCTGCCCCATCCCCTACCCAGTCCCTATAGTACAGAGGGGGGGGGAATGGAGTAAGGTTGCCAGCATCTGGCATATTGATGTCTTTAAATGTCCAATTAATTGTCAGTTGAGGACCCAGACTTGCCTCCACTATCTAATCCACTGGGCGGTGAAAGGCAGTCAGATGACCAAAAGGGCCCCAGAAGGAAAAAAAACAGTAAAAAAAAAGGGAAAGAATATGGCCCAAACTGTTCTTTCTTTGGGAGGGGGAGACTGCTACTGGGGGGGCTGCACGGTGTGCAGTGGATGCACTTTCCCTAAGATAATACCCCTCCATTCTACCTCCCCGCCAGAGCTGTAAAATCCCACCAACCGCCCCCCCCCCCACACTCCCCCTACCTCGAGTGCCTGACCTCTCCCCGCCCGAGAAACCCCGTCTCACGTTGCCCGACCCCCATGACACTTCTTCGTGGGCCAACTTGCAGTCCCGGCGCTGCCCCCCCACCCTCCTCTGGCGCTGCAGAGATCACGAGAGCTGTTGGCCAGCCTGGCTGAGTAGCTGGCCTCTCTCGATGGTGGAGTTTCTCCTCCTGCTGAGGGGCCAAGCCCAAGTCTCTCAGGTCGCCGAGGCCACCCTCGTGTTACTGTTTCCTCGAAGTCGGTTGACGTCTGACCGACCCTCGTTCTTGCTGATGGCAGGCGGCTGAGCAGCTGACCTCCCTCCCACCCACCCACCAACACTTCCACCTTCCGTGTGAAATTCAGGCCCTGGAGCTCTGTCTGTGGGGCCTAGGTGTGTTTCAGTGGAATATTTCTTCACCCATTAAAACAATAAGGCCTTTAGTAAAGTGGACCACAGGTGAAAAAGATAAACTCAATGAATCGAGTAGTATTTACCCATTTCATGCCTCCTCCTGTCAGGTACACGTTCTGTTGCATCAGCCCGTCTTCTCCCATTATCATTGCCAGTGTAATTAAACACACAGATTTGCTTCTTATTGAAGCTATAGCTTCAAATAATGTAACTAATTGCTTCCTGGATGATTTAACTTAGTGGTGAGAGCAGAAGTCAGTGCACTCCAAAGCAAAGTGCAGGTAGATTAGCTGTAAATGTACACTGTTATTATCACATAAAATCTCTTTATGCCCGACAGCCCAGATCTGAGGCCAAAGTTGTTAAACCAAGCCTGTTTTCAATTATTAGCCATGGTGTACAGTTGAGAAGCAATCCATTGTACCACTGTATCATAACACAATCTCTTCTCGCTCATCCCTCCTGAATCAGTGTGAAACTCTGCTGCAGGGTCAGGCTGCTGGCCCTTTGTCTATATGTGGAGATGCCAGCGTTGGACTGGGATAGACCTTTGTCTATAATTAGGGACCATAGGCACCACTCAAAGGGTTCTCGAGCTAATTCCCTGGTAATATAAAGCTGGAAGGATGCTCAGACATGAGGCAAACTATTCCTCCACATAGACCTTTATCGCTCAGGCGCTCTGAGATGGTTGCTGATTGTTCATGGTGGCCTGCAGGCTCCCCATGCCCCATGGTAACCTATGGGTTCCCCAATGTCCTGCCTCCAGTTGGCGGTCCCCGAACTTAGTTGCACTGTTGTGGGTGTCCACTTCCATTGGGAACCCTTGTACCTTATATGCCCCACTTTCCACCTTTTCCAATGACAAAGCCAGTTGTCGTGCTTGTTTACTGTCTAGCTGGACCTCCGCCACATTATTTATCCCGCGTACCAACTGGTCTCGTGACATCTCATTGTGCGTTAACCCACATTCGCAAGCTTCTTCTCACACAGAGGTCAGACATACACTCCTGAGAACCTACACTGAGTGCCAGAGCAACCAGTGAACAAGGGAAGAAAGTGGTGGGGCGAGGGGGTTGGTGCAGCAAAAGAACAGAAGCATTCACTTATTCTCACCTTTACTTTACCTTTTTCTTTGTTAATGGGTTGAATATAGCAGGAGCGTTCCTCTGAGAGCCGCAATGAAAAATTTCATTCACACCTGCCCCAAGTTAATACTAGCCTTACTGTGAAGTGGAAAACAAGCTTCTGAACAAATAATGAAAGAACTTGCATTTTTATTTTGCCTTTCACAATCTCAGGATGTTCCTGAGTCTATTACTGCCAAAGAAGTATGGTCACTGTTGTAAAGTAGGGAACGTGGCAGCCAATTTGCACTCAGGAAGCTCCCACAAACAGCACTGTAATAATGAGTGAATCATCTATTTTAACTGTTGTTGATTGAGGGATAAACATTCACTAAGGAATTGGGGAATAACTCCCCTGGTCTCCCTCAGAATGAAAGCAAAAATGTAACTGGATTGTATAGTAAGTTTGCGGACGACACAAAGGTTGGTGGATTTACGGATAGTGACGAGGACCATCAGAGGATACAGCAGGATATAGATCAGTTGGAGACTTGGGCGGGGAGATGGCAAATGGAGTTTAATCTGGACAAATGTGAGATGATGCATTTTGGAAGGCCAAATACAAATAGAAAATATGCAATAAATGGCAAAACTCTTAAGAGTATTGATAGGCAAAGGGATCTGGGTACACAGGTCACTGAAAGTGGCAATGCAGGTGGAGAAGATAGTCAAGAAGGCATATGGCATGCTTCCCTTCATCGACCCGAGTATTCAGTTTAAAAATTGGCAAATCATGTTGCAGTTTTATAGAACCTTAGTTAAGCTGCACTTGGAACATAATGTTCAATTCTGGTCACCACACTACCAGAAGGATGTGGAGGCTTTGGAGAGGGCATAGAAAAGATTTACTAGGATGTTGCCTGGTATGGAGGGCATTAGTTATGAGGAGAGTTTGGAGAAACTTGGTTTATTCTCACTGGAGCGACAGAGGTTGAGGGGAGATCTGATTGAAGTCTACAAGACTGAGAGGCATGGACAGAGTGGATAGTCAGAAGCTTTTTCCCAAGGTGGAAGAGTCAATTACAAGGGGGCATAGGTTTAAGGGGCAAGGGGCAAGGTTTAAAGGAGACGTATGTGGCAGATTTTTTTACACAGAAAATAGTGGGTGTCTAGAACTCGTTGCTGGGGGTGGTAGTGGAATTGGATACAGTAGTGACTTTTAAGGGACGCCTTGACAAGTATATGAATAGAATGGGAATAGAGGGATATGTTCCCCGGAAGGGTAGGGGGTTTTAGTTAAGTCGGGCAACATGGTCGGTTCAGGCTTGGAGGGCCAAAGGGCCTGTTCCTGTGCTGTAATTTTCTTTGTTCTTTGATGCCGCAGGATCCTTAGAGGGGAGGTGAGGCCTAATTTTAATGGTCAGAATTTTACAGCCATCGGGGGCAGGATAGTGGACATAGAGGCATGGAATTGGGCACCTTGGCAGTGGTGTTAATTATTGGTCATTTAAGGGTCTCCCCATTCTGCCATTCTACCAGAAGGCCTGCCTCAAGCAAATTAAGTTTAAAGTTTATTTATCAGTGTCACAAGTAGCGGACAGGGCAAACCCAAATCCATCACCTGGCTTGCTCTGAAAACCAAATACAAATTGAATCCAAATTATTGTCCTCACAAAAGAGACAAACAAGGTCCAAGCTGACAAGAATAAGACATTATACTTGATCTTGGGCTTAATCTGACCTTGATCTTAGCCAAAAGTTTAGGTTAAGTTTATTTATTAGTATCACAAGTAGGCTTACATTAACACTGCACTGAAGATAATGCGAAAATACCCTAGTTGCCACACTCTGGCACCTGTTCGGGTACACTGAGGGAGAATTTAACATGGCCAATGCACCTAACCAGCACGTCATTCAGACTGGGAGGAAACCGGAGCACCCAGAGGAAACCCATGCAGACATGGGCAGAATGTGCAGACTGCCACAGACAGTGACCCAAGAAGGGAATTGAACCTGGGTCCCGGGCACTGTGAGGCAGCAATGCTAACCACTGTGCTACCCTAGCCTGGCCATTGTTAAAAAGGTTGTGGGGTGAACAAGTCAAGCAGAGGCAGGCTAAGCACCAACTATTAGTGTAGGAGTGGGTGCATGGGAACTCTAACCTGAATCCTGTTAGCCAAATTCCCTTTATTTATGACCTCAGAATATACACCACTGTGTGGCTGTGGTCCCTACGTATGCAAATCACAGTCAAAAGCTCCATTCTTAAAGTTACAAAGCCAATGCAGAGTGGACAGAGCAAGCCCGAATCCATCTCTTTGTTTGCTCTAAAAACCAAATTCAAATTGAATCCAAATTATTGTCCCCACAAAAGAGACAAACGCGATTTGGCACGGTAACACAGTGGTTAGCACTACTGTTTCACAGCTCCAGGGACCTGGGATCGAATCCCGGCTCGGGTCACTGTCTGTGTGGAGTTTGAACATTCTCCCTGGGTCTGCGTGGGTTTCCTCCGGGTGCTCCGGTTTCCTCCTGCAGCCCAAAGATTTGCTGGCTAGGTTGATTGGCCGTTCTAAATTGCTCCTTAGTGTCCTGGGATGCATAGGTTAGAGGGATTAGATGGTAAATGTATGGGGATAGGGCCTGGGTGAGATTGTGGTTGGTGCAGACTCGATGGGCTGAATGGCCCCTTTCTGCACGATAGGATTCTCTGACTCTATGATTCAAGCTGACAAGATAAGGCATTGGGCTTGATCTTAGCCAAAAGTTTAAGTTTATTTATTAGTATCAAAGTGGGTTTACATTAATACTGCAATGAACTTTAGTGTGAAAATCCCCCAGTCGCCACACTCTAGCGCCTGTTCTCCCTCTAGAGGGAGAATTTAGCATGGCCAATGTATCTAACCAGTATGTCCTCCAGACTGTGGGAGCAAACCAGAACACTCAGAGAAAACCCAAGCAGACATGGGGAGAAGGTGCAGACTCTGCACAGACAGCGACCCAAGGTGGCAATCGAATCCAGGGCCCTGGTGCTGTGAGGCAGCAGTGCTAACCACTGTGCCAAGGCCGAGAAACGAGCCAGCGCAAGAGCAGCGCAAGACTATGCCTGTTGGCACAGGTGGGCATACTCCTGAGTAGGTCTTGATGTACATAACGTAACTCTTTTCTGTTCTTCTACGTGGCTTAATGATACTGGATCAGGTGCTCAGGAACCAGAGGGTGCAAAGGTTGGCTCAAACGACAGGTTGATTAGTAGCTCAGGGGTCTGGGGAGTAGTGATTTTTTGTTTCTTGTTCATTGATAAGCTACTTTGAGAGTCGGGGACTCTGATGGGTTATCTTCAGCTAAGTAGGTCAGAGGGAAAACTCGGTGAGTCGCAGGAAGTCATTCTCAAAAGGAAAGTGGGTTGACGAGAATGCTGAGACATTATTCTCTCGCTGCAGTGTTCCAGCTGAGTACAGCCTCCCTCTAAGAATAGTGAACTGATTCAAAGGCCTCAATCTAGTGATGCTCCACCTAACATAAACCTTTGCACCTTGGAGCAGAGTCAATAAATCGATTGGCGAGCCACAGACGATGGCACCGCTTTGTAAGTAAAACCTTTTAAATTTTCCAGTTGCCTACACAGCTGGATTCACCCGGAACCCATTTACCCACTCCTTAACACTGAGCATGTCAGAGATGAAAGTGCAAAGCAAGTGTTGGTATGGGCTTTAAAATCTCTTGCTGTATGGACTGACCGTATGGAAATACGGTGAGAGAATGCGGAAAGCATCCAGTTGCATCCTTGCTGCTTTTGGTAGTCGTGACCCTTGGGGAAATGCCACAGAGTCTGCCATCTTTCAAGCTGAGGCACATAGTCCCCTCCCAGGTGAACACAAAAGGCAATATTCGAAGGGCAAGGGAATCACTCCCCCAGTATGCCGGCTAATAATTATCCCTCAGTCAGCATCACAACATTATCTGCTCATTGCTGTTTGTGGGAGCTGGCTGTGCACAAATTGGCTGTTGCATTTCCTACTTTGTTTGTTTGTTGTCACAAGCTGGCTTACATTAACACTGCAATGAAGTTACTGTGAAAATCCCCTAGACGCCACACTCTGGCGCCTGTACGGGTACACTGAAGGGAGATTTTAGCACGCCCGATGCAAGTAACCAGCACGTCTTTCAGACTGTGGGAGGGAACAGGAGCACCCGGAGGAAACCTACGCAGATACGGGGAGAGCGTGCAGACTTCACGTGGACAGTGACCTAGCGAACCCAGGGCCCCTGGCGTTATCAGGCAACAGTGCTAACCACTTTGTCACTCTGCCGCTGCAATGGCAAGTACTCAAAAGTACTTCAATGGCTGTAGAGCACGGTGGGGTGTCCTGGGGTTGTGAAAGGCGCTACGTGAATGCAAGTTCTCTCCTTTCTTCTTTTGCGGCAGTCCCTCTGTCGAAATTGTCTTTATCTTCCGTCATTATATGGTTCACCCTTGAGATAACAGCTGAAGGCTTACAGTAGCGACTATATAAGACAGTGTGCCAATTTAACTTGCCTATTTTCATTGGGAACTCAGAGGGAACACAATTAATTTCAATCTGCCCATGCTGGAGGTAGGTGGTCTTGGCAATGCTGGTGATTAATATTTATCTTTCCAAAGAGCGGAGCCAAACGCCCGGGGTGGTGGTGCAGGCAGGTACGATAGGGGCATTTATGGGGCTTTTAGATAAGCGCATGAATATGCAAAGGACTGAAGAAATATGGAGCAAGGGCAGGCAGAAGGGATTAGTATAATGTGGCATTTGATTTTGTCAGTACCAGCACGTTCCGAGCCACAGGAGTCAGCCTCAACTGAGAGAGCACCGTGTGCGAGCGGGAGCAGGAGTCGCTCGAAATAAGTAGTACCTCGGATTTTACTGGCCGCCGGTTGCTGATTGAAACCAAGGCTTATTAGGATTAAAAGCAGGAGGCATAAAACAGGGCCTGTAATAGCTGCGCCACTAAGCCTGTTCGGCAGTGAATACTATTGGCTCAGCGTGGCGTTGGCTCATTGTCAAGGGCCTAATTAATCCCACGTCCACCGACCCACCCTCGACTCCGCCATCCCGTAACTGACTCGATTTTGTCTGCGGTGATGAATTGTCCGTCTTAATCTACTGAGCGCCGTGATGTTTGGAGCTGCTTTGATTGGAAGCCAGATAGAAGAGAAAACAGCTTGCGTGCACTGCTGGCTGCCAGCGAGAGGGATTTGCGTTAAATATAGATACAGGCACCGGGAGCCCAGCGGGGGACTGAGCAAAGAATAAGAAAAGGGCAATGTGAAAGCAACAATTTGCATTTAAGCGGCACCTTTAGGTGTCCTCCGTGGCTCAGTAGGTCGCACCCTTGCCTTGGCGTCAGAGAGTTTTTTTTTTAAAGTCCCAGGACTTGAGCACCATAATCCAGGCTGCCACTTCAGTGCAGAATGGAAGGAGTGCTGCACCATCTTTCAGATGAGCAGGGATGTACTCCTGAGGGTTTATAAGGCTCTGGAGAGATCCCATTTGGAATATTGCGAGCTATGTTGGGCTGAGGAAGGATGCACTGGCCTTGGAGAGGGTCCAGAGGAGGTTCACGAGAATGATCCTGGGAATAAAAAATGACATCTGAGGAACTTTTGAGGACTTTGAGTCTCTACTCAGTGGAGTTTTAGATAAGAACATAAGAAATAGGAGCAGGAGTAGGCCATCTAGCCCTTCGAGCCCGCCCCGCCATTCAATAAGATCATGGCTGATCTGTCATGGCTCAGTTCCACTTTCCCGCCCTCTCCCCATAACCCTTAATCCCCTCGCTTATCAAAAACAAGGATGAGGAGGAATCTCATTAAAATTTACAGAATATTGAAAGGCCTGGATAGAGTGGATGTGGGGGAGGTGTTTCCATGAGTAGGAGAGATTAGGATCCAAGAGCGCAGCCTCAGAATAAAGGGATGTCCCTTTAGAACCAAGATGCGGAGGAATATCTTCAGCCAGAGGGTGGTGAAGCTGTGGAATTCATTGCCACAGAAGGCTGTGGAGGCCAGGTCATTAGGTGTATTCAAGACAGAGATAGATAGGTTTTTGATTGGTAAGGGGATAAAAGGGTATGGGGAAAAGGTGGGAAAATGAGTTTGAGAAACTTATCAGCCATGATTGAATGGCGCAGCAGATCCAATGGGCCGAATGGCCTAATTCTGCCCCTATATCATATAATGTTATTGTGCCCGAATTTCATACTTGGGTGGATTTCAAAGATCCCAAGCCACTTTCTTTCCAAAAAAGAACAAGGGAAATATTCCTGGTGCCCTGGCCAATAATAATCTCCAATCAACATGACACAAAATGGATTATTTGGTCGCTATCTCAGCGGGGAGCTTGCTATGTGCAAGTTGGCTGCTGTGTGTCCTACATGACCACAGTCACCACACTTCAAAAGTGTTCCCTTGGCTGGTTTTATAAGGTGGCGCTATTTAAATGCAAATCATCCTCCTTGTTTTCTTTAATGTCGTATGAGGGCCCCGAGCCAATCACTGCTGCATTATCAGACAGACTTCTACAGACTGAGCCACAGTAATGAGATACTGCAAAAGCTGACCAAATGCTTGGTCAAGGGAATGAAAACAGAAAATGCAGGAAAAACTCAGCAGGCCTGGCAGCACCTCTGAAGGGAGAAACAGAGTCAGCGTCTCAAGTCCTTTTGACCCTTCTTCGGAACACTTGGTCAAAAGTCTAGGTTTTTCGGGGTGACTTAATAAGCTGCGGGGAGTCAGAGAGACTTAGGTCAGGAATTCCAGAATTTGAGGATTAGGCTCCGATGGTGAAGCGATTTTATCTGAGGATAGACCATGGAACAGTACAGCACAGGAACAGGCCCTTCAGCCCATGATATTGGGCTGCACGTGACGCCAAATTATACTAATCCCTTCTGCCTGCCCTTAGCTCCATATTCCTTTATTCCTTGCATGTGTGTGTGTGCTTATCTTAAAGGCCCCCTATTGTACCTGCCTGCACCACCACCCCTGGCAGCGTGCCCCAGACACCCACCACTCTCTGTGTAAAAAAAAAAAATCTGCCCCTCCCATCTCCCTTGAATTTCCCCTCTCTCACCTTAAGTGCATGCCCCCTAGTATTAGAGATTTCACCTCGGGGAGGAAAAAGATTCTGACTGCCAACACTATCCATGCCCCTCATAATTTTACAGGCTTCTGTTAAGTCTCTCCTCAGCCTCAGCCTCCACCGCTCCAGAGAAAACAACCTTAGTTTGTCCAGCCTCTCCTTATAGCTCATACTGGCTAATCCAGGCAGCATCCCGGTAAAACTCTTCTGCACCTTGTCCAAAGCGTCCACATCCTTCCTGTAATATGGCGACCAGAATTGAATGCAGTACTCTAGGTGTGATCTAAACAAAGTTTTGTAAAGCTGCATTGTGACATCCTGACCCTTGTACTCAAAACCAGGATTGGTGGAGTATACAGAAACATGGGACCATGGGAACAGGACTAGGTCATGCACCCCTCAATCTAATTCCGCTGCTGAATAAATTTGGCCAATCAGTTTCTGAGCTCCGTTTTACGAATGATTTCTCAAATCATTGCGTGTATAATGTGGACAGCACAGTGGTTAGAACTGCTTCCTCACAGTGCCAGGGAGCTAGATTCAGTTCCAGGCTTGGGTCACTGTCTTTACAGATTCCGCACATTCTCCCCATGTCTGCGTGGGTTTCCTGCCGATGCTCCTGATTCCTCCCACAGTCTGAAAGATGTGCTAGTTAGGTGCGTTGGCCGTGCTAAATTCTCCCACAGTGTACCCGAACAGGTGCCAGAGTGTGGAGACGGGGGGGATTTTCACAGTAACTTCATTGCAGTGTTAATGTAAGCCTACTTGTGACGCTAATTAATAAAATAGATGTAATGCTTTGTTTAAACTAACTGCTGACTCTCCATGGGGAAAACATAAAAATTTGAAAAGATAAAAACAGTAATAAATATTATCTTTAGTAGCTGCAAGTAGATAAATGAGGGCAATTCATAGTTACATAAATAAATGAATGAACTTAATGGGCCACATCTTTCCAGAACATACCATTACTTCGATTTTTCCTGTGGCCTGTAGCTCCAAGTGTTTTAGTGCAGGAGGTCACTGGGGGTATGAGCTGATAATGGAACGCCATGGACAACGGGACATTCGGACTTCAGTGAATGATAGGCTGCTTCTGACTGATACAAAGGAAGAATTAAATCAGATACAGAAAGAGAAATAAAGAGAGGGAAAGACAGATTGGATTCAGAGAGAGAGAGAGCAGATCCTGAGGGAATTTGATAGGGCATTTACCAGGGGGTTTCCACTTTAGTTTTAAAGTTTATTTATTAATGTCACAAGTAGGCTTACATTAATGAAGTTACTGTGAAAATCCCCTCGTCGCCACACTGTGTTTGGGTACACCGAGGATGAATTTAGCATGGCCAACGCACCTAACCAGCACGTCTCCCAGACTGTGGAAGGAAAGCGGAGCGCTCGGAGGAAACCCAGGCAGACACAGGGAAAACGTGCAAACTCCGCACAGACAGTGACCCAAGTCAGGAATCTAATCCGGGTCCCTGGCGCTGTGAGGCAGCAGTGCTAACCACTGTACCACCGTGCCATGTGGGAGAGACTAGAAACTGTGGCGACACAATTTGTGAATTAGATGTCTACCGTTTATGATGGAGATGAGGAGGATTTATTCCTTTCAGATGGTTATTAGTTGGTAGAATTCTATTTCCCAGAGGACAGTGGCGGCTGAGTCATGGAGTTTATTCAGGGCAGAGTTGGACAGATAAAGGGGAGTCGAGGGTTATGGATGCAGCAAAGTGGAGTTAAGACCATGAACAGCTGAGCCATGATCTTACTAAATGGCAGAACAGGCTCAAAGGGCTGAATGGCCTACTATTGCTCCCAAGTCATATATTCCTATGAGAAAAGAGGCAGAAAGAAAATATGAAGCAAATTATAATATAATGTTTAAAAATCTTTTCAGTCTCTAAGAATAATTTATAATATGTAGCAACAAGACGGAATAGTTTAAATTGTTCCCTTTCTGAAGATTGATTGTCACTGCAAATCATCCTCTTGTTAAAAGGCACTTCCACACCCCCTAATCACCAGCCTTCATGTTGTACCCTAAGTTTAACGGGTAATTCATTTGCAAATCCAGTTAGTTCCTAAACATTATAGGAAAACTCAGAGCGAGACGTCGTTCAGTTGAAGTAAACATGGAATGGTGTAAGTTGACCATCACGTCCTGGAAGTTCATAAGAACATAAGAAATAGGAGCAGGAGTAGGCCATCTAGCCCCTCGAGCCTGCCCCGCCATTCAATAAGATCATGGCTGATCTGAAGTGGATCAGTTCCGCTTTCTCCCCATAACCCTTAATTCCCCTGTCTATCAGAAACCTATCTACCCGTGACTTAAATATATTCAGCGAGGTAGCCTCCACCACTTCAATGGGCAGAGAATTCCAGAGACTCTCCACCCTTTGAGTGAAGAAGTTCCTCCTCAACTCTGATCTAAACTGCTCTCCCCCTTATTTTGAGACTGTGCCCTCTGGTTCTGCTATCCTTTCTAAGCAGGAAGAATCTCTGTACCTCTCCCCTATCTAGCCCTCAATTTCTGGAATCTCCACCAGCATTAATGGCAGCGTACTACTAACTCTTGTTGCCTGTTCAGTTAGAATGTTCTGTCGGTATGTTAGTGCTACAGCTGAGAATTACTGCGCAGAAGAAGACGCTTCAGCCCGTCGAGTTCATGTTCAGTTCTCTGAAGAGCAGTCCAGTTGCTCCCATTCCCTCACTCCATCCTCGTAACCTGACAAGCTTATTTCTCTCAAATGCCCATCCAATTTCTTTTTGAAATGTCTGTGTTTCTACCACCCCCGTAGGCAATGAGTTCCAGCAATTTCATTGTGATTATGCAGCCTTTCTGAGTCATGTTCACAACAAAAATTGTTTCCAAGACAACTCGGTTCTTTCATGATACAAAGCCTTGGTCTCCAGGCCAAAACTGGGTGTGCAATTCAAGGTGAAGACTGGACAAGACTTTGAATTTTCCACAGTCTCTAAGGATTCATAAAGGAGGTATCAATGCTTCAAAACAAAGTCATTCTGGAGCAATAAGCATAATGTTCAGCTCAAAGGAAACACTTGTTTAATTAATCCGAGCAACTGAAATATACTGAAATGAATATATTAAAATCAAGGAAAATTAGCCATTTATTCCAGATATTACCTACTGAAGTAATTCCTCAAAATATTTGAAAGATGCATTATTTTAACAGCATCCATGTTGTTTGCAACCTGGTGTGTGGCACTTTCATTTGGGGTTTAGGCCTTATTCCAGAGATTTGGTTACATGATCCAGGTTGCCATGACAGTTGATGAGAGACTTGATGTAAAACAAGTGGTACTACTCAGTGAAGGATAGGGGAGTACTCCCGCCATCCTGGCCAACACTCATCCGTCAGCCAACCTCATTAACACAGATCATCTGCTCATTCATCTCATTGCAGTTGATGGGCACTTGCTAGGTTTTGGTTGGCTGCGATGTTCACCTTCATTACGTGGTGTGGAGATGCCGGCCTTGGACTGGGGTAAACACAGTAAGAAGTCTGACAACACCAGGTTTAAGTCCAACCAATTTATTTGATGGTAAACTCACAAGCTTTTGAGGTTCTTTGTCACCTGACGAAGAGGGGAACCTTGAAAGCTTGTGGGTTTACTATCAAATAAATCGGTTGGACTTAAACCTGGTGTTGTCAGACTTCTTACTGTGTTCCACCTTCATCACATCAGTGACTACCAACTGACTTTTAGTCTAGTGGCCTGAATTCCAGTTTGTGAACCCAGAAGTGGCTGTGGTGAGATGTTGGGGGAGATTTTAAAGAAACCAGATTGAACATATCCTACAGAAAAACAAGATCATGTAGATGCTGACGATCTGAAATAAAAACAGGAATTGCTGAAAAAACTCAGCAGGTCTGACAACATCTAAAAACAGAGCTAATGTTTCGAGTCCAATATGACTTCATATTGTCCGAGATTGTGCTATCTCCACCCATATTTCCCTCAGCAATCTCCCCCCTCTGCAATATGTTTAAATTTATTTATCAATGTCACAAATACTTTAACACTGCAATGAAGTTACAAGGAAAATCCCCTAGTCACCACACTCTGGCGCCTGTTAGGGTACACAAAGGGAGAATTTAGCATTGCCAAAGCATCTATCTAATTAGCATGTCTTTCATACTGTGGGATGAAACCAGAGCACCTGGAGGAAACCCACGCATACACGGGGAGAACATGCAGACTCCACACAGACAGTGACCCAAGCCAGGAGTCAAACCAGGTGGTAACTCCGGTTTTTGAAGTGTCACCTTTGAGTTTATATTTCCTGGCCTCATTTTGTAACCTAGTCTTCCCATTCAATTTTACAAGGATGTTACCTGGATTGGGTGGCATGCCTTATGAGGATAGGTTGAGAGAGCTTGATCTTTTCTCCTTCGAGAGACGAAGGATGAGAGATGACCTGATAGAGGTGTATACAGAAGGCGTTTGACAAGGTACCTCACAAGAGGTTATTGCAGAATGTAAGGGGGCATGGAGTTGGGGGTAGGGTGTTAGCGTGGATAGAGGATTGGCTGTCAAATAGGAGGCAGAGAGTGGGGGTCAATGGGTGCTATTCGGATTGGCGGTTGGTGACTAGTGGTCCACTTTGGTAGGAATAATGGTAGGAAGGATTATCGCTTACGTGGCGAAAAACTGCAGCAGGCGACGGTGCAGAGGGATCTTGGGGTCCTTGTGCATGAGTCGCAAAAACCCAGCTTGCAGGTGCAGCAGGTGATCAGGAAGGCGAATGGGATGCTGGCCTTCATAGCGAGGGGGATTGAATATAAAAGTAGGGAGGTCTTGCTGCGGCTGTATAGGGCATTGGTGAGGCCGCAGCTGGAGTACTGTGTGCAGTTTTGGGCGCCGTACTTACGCAAGGATATTTTGGCCTTGGAGGGAGTGCAGAGGAGGTTTACTAGGCTGATGCCGGAGTTGAGGGGGTTGAGCTATGAGGAGAGGCTGAATAAACTAGGTTTGTACTCGTTAGAGTTTAGAAGAATGAGGGGAGATCTCATTGAGACGTATAAGATGATGAATGGGATGGATAGGATAGAGGTGGAGAGACTCTTCCCGCTCAAAAAAGACAGTAGGACTAGGGGGCACAGCCTCAAGATAAAGGGGGGGCGGTTTAGAACGGAGTTGAGGAAGAACTTCTTCACTCAAAGGGTGGTGAATCTCTGGAATTCTCTGCCCGTTGAAGTGGTGGAGGCTGCCTCGCTAAATATTTTTAAGACGCGGGTTGATGGGTTTTTGATAAGAGAGGGGATTAAGGGTTATGGAGAGAGGGTGGGAATGTGGAACTGAGCCACGACAGATCAGCCATGATCTTATTGAATGGCGGGGCAGGCTCGAAGGGCTAGATGGCCTACTCCTGCTCCTATTTCTTATGTTCTTATAAGATGATGAGAGGTATTGGTCAGGTGGACTCTCAGAAGCTTTTCCCCAGGGCTGGAATGGTTGCTACAAGAGGACACAGGTTTAAGGTGCTGGGGAGTAGGTACAGAGGAGATGTCAGGGGTAAGTTTTTCACTCAGAGGGTGGTGGGTGAGTGGAATTGGCTGCCATCAGTGGTGGTGGAGGCAAATTCGTTAGGGTCTTTAAGAGACTTCTGGATGAGTACACTGGACTTAACAGGATTGAGGGTTATAGGTAAGCCTAGTAGGTAGAGATAAGATCTGCGCAACTTGTGGGCCGAAGGGCCTGTTTGTGCTGTAGTGTTCTATGTTCAATAATAAATCAAGTTAAATCAGAAACTTTCAACATACTATATAAGAGGCTTGTTAGCAAACTTAAAGTGCGTGAGATTAGATAGTGGCAATAATGCAGATTGGAGGGAGATATACAGTGGCAGGAATTCTTGGGCCATTCACGACAGCTGGATTCTCTGGTTGCAATGGTGGTACATCCCCACCATTGCAACAGTGGCGGGTTCCCAGAGGCATGCGGTGGCTTCAATGGGACTTCACGTTGACAGAGACAGGACCAGATAATCGCGCCACCAGTGAATGACGCACCGTAAAGAAAAACACTGTGGGGGAGGGGGCAGAGAAACTCACCCAATGATGTTGCCCAAGGATCGGTATTAGAACCACTTTGATTTATATAAATGGCATGAACTTGGGAATACAGGACAGAATTTCAATGTTGGAACGAAACTCTGAGAAATATTAAAAAGGGAGGAGGCTAGTAACAGACTGCAGGATGATGTGGAGAGACTGGTGAAATGGGCAGACAGATGGCAGCTGAAATTTAACACAGAGAAGTGTGAAGCGATATGTATTCTGGTAGGAAGAGTGAAGACAAATAGGCAAAATAAGCTAAGTACTGTATGTGTCATCACAGCCAGCTGAAGTGGCTGCCTTTTGACCTTAAAGATGGCCACTGAGATCAGTCTGCACATCTGCGGAGCAATTGGCCAACATCAGTCAAAAGCATTCAGGATGGGAAAACTGCATTGACTTGTAGACGTGCGGAAGATGTACATCATCTGCAAACTTGTCAAGTCAGATGCTTTCTCATTCAGAAGTGGTCATGCAGCCTGATGGACAAGGCTTCAGTTTAAACCGTGATATTGTCAGAAGGTTGTAGGTTCAAATCCTGCCCTGATCGGGTTGCACACAGTCTGGTCCAACTTCATGTAACTGAACCCCCCTCCCACTCCTGAGTTGAAAGCAATGATTCTCCTGTCAAACATTGCAGGGCTCTTCACTGAAGCTGTATTTTTTTTGCAGTTTTGTTTACTTATTTCTCACTCACCTTTTGTATTTTGTTTAGTTTCTAACAAATAAGCAAACTGTAATGAATTCCCTCGTGCTGACCTGAATGGATTCTCTTACCTGAGATGGGGGAGGGCTGAATCAGACACATATCTCTGATAATGAGGCGTTAATATATTGGAAATGATATACCTGGCTTTCTGCATTAGGAATCCTGTTATATCACTGGTAGAGAGCACAGACAATTGTATCACGCTTTCTTGTCAGCGTGGCCGACGATTTGAACATCTCGTGAGATTTCCCGTTCCGTTGCTGATCCTGCCAGTTGGAAACAGGAGAGAAAATTCCTCTCCCCTCTCCACGTCTGCAGCATTTCTGCATGCGCAAACTGTGCTCCTCCCGATGGTTGTGGTCCATTGCGTTGGTGTTACACCCAGCTTAAACTAAAGAGGGGCAGAGGAACAGAAAATGCTGGGGTTGATTGAATGGCCTGGATAGAGTGAGGAGTTTCACAACCAACTGTGTTTACACCAGTCCAACGCCAGCATCTCCATGTCCTGGATAGAGTGTTTCCATTGGTAGGAGAGATTAGGACCCGAGGGCTCAGCCTCAGAATAAAGAGACGACCCTTTAGAACCAAGATAAGGAGGAATTTCTTTGGCCGGGTAGTGGTGAATCTATAGAATTCATTGCTACAGAATGCTGTATTTAATTTGTGTATTTGAGACAGAGATAGATAGGTTCTCGATTGGTAAGGGGATCAAAGGTTATGGGGAAAAAGCAGGAGAATGAGGTTCAGAAACTTATCAGCCATGATTGAATGGTAGAACAGACTCGATGGGCTGAATAGCCTAATTCTGCTCCGATACCTTATGGTCCTGTGCACGAACCTTTGAAGATGGCAGGACAAGGTTATGAGATCCTTAGATTTATTCATGGTGGAAAAAAGTACAAAAGCAAGGAAGTTACACTAAATTTTTATTAAACATGTTCAGCTGTAGCTGGAGAGTCCAGTTCTGTGCATGACATTTTAAGAGGATTTATAAGCCCTTGGGGAGGGTACAGGAGATTTACTCGAGGGTCTCCTATTATGAGGGGAGATGGAAACTGTGGTTATTCTCTTGAGAGTAGGCAAGCTTAAGATTTCATTGTGGTGTTCAAAATCGTGATTAACTTTGATAGAATAAATAAGGAGAAAATGTGTCTGGTGGCAGAAGGGTCAGTAACCAGAAGACACAAGTTGATTCACAGCAGAACCCAAAGATGACAAGAGGAAATACCTCTTTATTCCCCAAAGTGGTTGTTTTGATTTGGAATACTGTCCGTGAAAGGACAACAGAAGCCCATTCAATTGTAACATCCAAACGGGAGCAGGGTAAGTATTTGAAAGGGAAACCTTTGCAAGGTGGTGGAGAAAGGGCAAGGCAACATGTATTTTTGGATAGCTCTACCTGATAGCTGGCATAGATATGGATGGGCCAAATGGACTCCTTAACATTGTGTGATTCTGTGATGTGCTGTTTTAACAGCTTGTCAACTTGTCTTCTCACTTTTAAAACAGATGCAGCAAAACACCAATTCTTCCTAGGTCCCTCTTGTTTTTCAAGTGTCTCCCCTTGAGTTTGTATTTACTCACATTATTTTCCTCCCAGCATATTACTCAACATTTCACTCCATCAACTTTCAGCTGACATTCAGCTATCTGTATTGATAACCTGTCCATATTTCCCTGATGTCTCTGACAGCTCTCTTCACCACTGCTTTCACACACCTTCCTGTTTGAGTGCTCTTTGCCGGGTTTGATTTAGTCTTGTCTCACTAAAGGATAACAGTGACCCCTGGGGGACACCGCAGTTTAGCTGATTGCAGTCCAAAACACATTTATCATAACTCCACTTCCCATCCTTTAACTCAGTTCTTGCACACACTCCCTTTAGCACCATGCACTTTCATTTTATTACAAGCTTCTTGTGTGACACAGCGAATCTTACTGCTAACATTGCACTTGCTGAAATCCTGCATGTTCATAATTTAAATATTGTCTTGACACTTTTAAGTTCACACTTGGAACTAATCTATTAAAGCTCTCTGCGTTTATAATGTACTCCACTGTTCTGAAAGATTTTCCTACTTTTTTCATTGCTCAGAAGTGTTGTACATTTGTTTTATCATTTCGTGTTGCTGTTTTTGGCACATCACTGAGTCAAGCGACACTTTGGTTCCTGAAACTGATCTATCATAACCTCATGAAAAGCAGTCAGCTTTGGTTCAGTGCTGAATATGATCTCATTGAATGGCAGAGCAGACACAGTGGGTTGAATGGCCCACTCCTGTTCCTACTTCCAATGGTCTGGTATCTAAACCCCTAAAGTTAATGCCCTAATTTCTTCTTCAATCTGCTGCAGACGACAGCACGTAAAGACTAATCCCCTTTCTACGCCCTTTAATTTATGATATGTCGTAGCTCTTTTAATCAAAGCACCATAATTAGCACCAGCATGTCAAAGCACAGCACTTTATCATTTCTTCGATTGCAGTTCCTCATTATTGGATTCAAATAAATGTACCAAACAGAGTTCAGGAATGTGCGTCAGAAATTTTATGTGGCACTGACCTTTCATCTCAACACTGATACTGATCCTTCACCTAACATTGATCCTTCACCCCGACACTGGCCCTTCACCCCGACACTGGCCCTTCACCCCGACACTGGCCCTTCACCCAATATTGACACTCACACTGACCACGACGCTGACCCCCCCCCTCCCCCACTAACCTTTACGTGACACTTTGCTTCTTTTTGTTTCTAAGCTCAGTTTATTTTTTAATGGCTATTCCCTTTAAGTTTCTAATTTATCATCTGTTATTATTGAATCTGGTTCCTTTTCCATTCCATCTATTATCAGGTCACAGGGGCGGCACGGTAGCACAGTGGTTAGCACTGCTGCTTCACAGCTCTAGGGTCCTGGGTTCGATTCCCGGCTTGGGTCACTGTCTGTGTGGAGTTTGCACATTCTCCCCGTGTCTGCGTGGGTTTCCTCCGGGTGCTCCGGTTTCCTCCCACAGTCCAAAGATGTGCGGGTTAGGTTGATTGGCCATGCTAAGAAATTGCCCCTTAGTGTCCTGGGATGCGCAGGTTAGAGGGATTAGTGGGTATAATATGTAGGGATATGGGGGTAGGGCCTGGGTGGCATTGTGTTCGGTGCAGACTCGATGGGCCGAAGGGCCCCTTTCTGTGCTGTAGGGTTCTATGATTCTATGATTATTTCAGCTTAGCCAAACTATATTTACTTTACCAAGCAATTTCTCTCTGTACGTATTAATGTGTTATGATTCCCCTCTCCATTTTCTGATTGTGTTTTTAGACATGAATAGCCTTTATTAATATTGCATCGTGACATTGCGTCTTAAAGCTACAGGACTATCCATTATTTCCAAGATCACAAAATAGGGGAAGATGATAAAGGTCACTTGCCCCATGTTACTTTCTCCATCCAGAGCAAAGACTCCAATCTTCTCTTTATCATAGCAAACGACTACCAATGAATCCAAAGTTTTCATCTCAATTCCCTTACCCAGAGGTTCATTCCATGCAATGTTCACCTCTCAGTGGAGGTGTTCCCAATTTCCACCCTAATTTGCCTTTTCCTGGTTTAGATGAGGAACCCCTTATCTTCTGAGTTTTTCTTTTACATTTCACAGCTTAGAGATCCTTATGAAGTCACCATTCGGGGACAGACGTTCAAACTTCTCCAGAATTCTTTCATGACTCAGTCCCCTGACAGTGCCTGCTGTGAATGTGAGAAGAAAGAACTTGCATTGGTATAGCACCTCGCACAGCCTCAGAACATCCCGATGTGCGTTAGTCCTAAAACAGCTCAGTTGTACTGTAGCGAAATGCAGCAGAGTTGGGGGACAGTAAGCACCCAAAAATAACTGAATGATAAATGGTCAGGCAATCTGTTTAATGGTGTGGGTTCAGTGATGGACACTGCTCAGGAAATTAGGGGAGAGCTCCACTCCAAGGGACTGTGTCCTCAGCCCCTTACTATACTCATTTTTACCTATAACTGTGTGGCCAAATTCCAGTCCAACTCGATTTTCAAGTTTGCTGGTGACATCACCGTCATGGGTCAGATTTGAAACAATGACGAGGTGGAGTACAGGAACGAGATAGAGAATCTGGTGAACTGGTGCGATGACAATAATCTCCCCCTCAGTGTCAACAAAATGAAAGAGATAATGATCAACTTTAGAAAGTATAGTGGAGGATACGCACCCCCCACCCCCCCGCCCCCGCATCCATGGGGGGGGCAAAGTGAAAATGGACAACAGCTTCAAATTTCTAGATATCCAGATCACCAACAACCTTTCCCGGTTCCTCAATGCTGACGATACAGTTAAGAAACCCCACCAACATCTTTACTTTCTCAGGAGGCAAAGGAAATTTGGCACGTCTGCTATGACCCTCACCAACTTTTACATCTGCACCATAGAAAACTTTCTTGGTGTGGCTCCTGCTCTGCCCAAGATCGCAAGAAACTACAAAGGGTTGTGAATGAAGCCCAGTCCATCACGCAAACCAGCCTCCCACCCATTGACACTGTCTACACTTCCCAATGCCTCGGGAAATGCAGCCAACATAATCAAAGATCCCAAGCATCCCGGACATACGCTCTTCCATCATCATCCATTGGGAAAAATATACAAAAGTCTGAGGACACGTACCAACTGACTCAAGAACATCTTCTTCCCTGCTGCCATCAGATTTTTGAATGGACCTACCTCGCATAAGTTGATCATTCTCTATACCCTCGCTATGACTGTAACACTACATTCTGCGCCCTCTCCTTTTTTTCTCTGAACAGCCTGATTTGTCTGTATAGCACACAAGCAATAATACTTTTCACTGTACACTAATACATGTGACAATAAATAAATCCAAATTCACTCCCCCTCTTCAAATATTGAACAAAAGCCTTTTTTTTGTATCCAGTTTCCTATCCCTTCAGTCTCACTGACTATGCAGCGCTCCATCAGTACCACACTAAAGTGACAACTTTGAATGCTTGCTCAATTCCCTGGCATTGAACTCAACTCTGTAATTTTCTGAGCAAGTGTGCTTCTGACTGACTCACCACAAATGAATTCAGGAACAAGATTCTTGTTGTACTATGAGGTGCATCCAATCCAACTCTTACTGCCATGTTCAAATGTCTCTGTTTAGTCAATTAAATGACCTTGCATGTGTAGCTTTAACCACCTCATTGAATCATCAAATCCCCACACTGCAGAAGAAGGCCATTTGGCCCATCACGACTGCACTGAATGCAATCTGACCCAGCCCCATTTCCGGAAACCTCACACATTTACCCTGCTAGTACTCCTGACACTCAGGGTCAATTTAGCGTAGCTAGTCAACCTAACCTGCACATCTTTGGACTGTGGGAGGAAACCGGAGCACCTGTCGGAGAAGGGAAAACTTCACACAGTCAGTCACCCGAGGCCAGAATTCAATCCGGGTCCCTGGCACAGTGGGGCAGCAGTGCTAACTGCTGTACCATCTCATTTAGAAGATTGTTTGCCATGGCATTCACAAATAATGGCGCAGTTTAGAAACCTCAAAACCAGCAGAGTAAGTTAAGCATCAAAGAATAGACACTGAAGTAATTGTGCAATACACCTTTGTAAATTGATTGAATGTGGCTGCAGTCATTGTGATTACAAACTTCCATGGTTTCTATCCCTTCACTCAGAGCTTTTGACAAATGTATTTATATACTTAAAGAATTTTTCAAATAATAAGTTTACTTATCAAGGGAATGCCAATAGACAAAAGGATTTTGTGATTTAACCCAGGAGGTAGATTATACAACAGTGCGATACAATGGATAACTACAACACAATCTGCTGAGCCAACAGCAACACAACACAGACCCTTTTGATTAAGCCAGTCAGTTGAAATTTCAAGACATGCTGATATATAATGCTGGAAGAACTCGCATCTGTGTTTGCTACGCGAACAAAACAATCTTCCTGTTTGTGTCATAGCAGTAGATAAGGTTATGGGAGTGGGGTGAGGGGGGGCTGGTTGAACACCCTCAGAACTCCTAATGGAAAGAAAGGTATAGCAGATGCTGAAAACCTGGAATAAAAAAACAGAAATTTCTGGAAATGTCCAGCTGGTCAGGTAACATCTGCAGAGGGAGAAATTTAATGTTTTAAAGGGTTGTAGGTTTTACACCAAAAGAAAAGATGTGATTTGCACACGTGGATTCAAACGAACAACAACATGTGTATTGGGTGGTGCTTTGGCACAATGGTTAGCATTGCTGCCTCACAGCGCCAGGGACTCGGGTTTGATTCCCGGCTTGGATCACTGTCTGTGTGGAGTCTGCATGTCTTCCCCATGTATGCCTGGGTTTCCCCTGTATGCCCCGGTTTCCTCCCACGGTCCGAAAGACGTGCTGGTTAGGTGCATTGGCCATGCTAAATTCTCCCTCAGTGTACCCAAACAGGTGCCGGAGAATGGCAACTAGGGGATTTTCACAGTAACTTTATTACAGTGTTAATGTAAGCCTGCTTGTGACACTAATAAATAAACTTAAACTCAAAGAGATAGTCACAGAGTACAAACTGAAACAAAACAGCAGCCTGTGCAACATCCTAAAACGTCTTCATCAAATCATGTGATCAGCTCTTAAAGCAATCATACAACCACTTAACAAAGTTAATGTTTCAGGTTTGTGAATTCTCATTAGGACAGACAAAATTCTCTCCATGTAGTTTGTACAGTAATAATTTTCTCAGCTTATTGTATGATTCGTGTAGAGGCTTGAGAAGTTAACCACTGAGAGGTTCTTTCTCTTGGCCTGGGAACCTAGAACATGAGGGCACAGTCACAAGATGAGGAGACAATCATTTTGAACTGAGGGAAGAAGATCTTTCTTCAGTCAAAGGGTTGTAAATCTTTGGAATATTTTACCCCAGAATATTGCAGATGCTTCATCACTGAGGCTGAATTAGACAGAATTATTGGCCCTTCGTGGAAAGCAAGGGATATGGGAGCTAGGGTTGTTTTCATGTCTTCTTGGTATTTATAAGAACCTTTTGACTGTACCTATCCTTTCGTTACAAGTGAGATTCCTTGATCTTTATTGCCCCAGTTCTGGAGGAGGTTACATTGGCTGCAGTTATGGACACTGTAGATCATTTGGTCATTTATCTCATCGCGGTTTGTGGGATCTTGCTGAACAAATACATGAGATACAGCAGAAATTGCTGGAGACAAGAATGTTTGGATAAAATGCTCAGACCTACTATCAGAAAGTTGCCAGCAGGGATTTTTGCTTTTCTCATTCCCTAATTAGCCTGACTCATACTGCATAAACACCATCAATATTAGGTCCTTGAATTTTTGACAAGGTTCCACATAGAAAAAATCCATGCACTCGGAGATAAATGTGACGTTGGCTAAAAATATTGCTTATTATTTATGGAAATCCTTTACACTGTAAGATATACTAATATAAAATGACAGAACTATTACTCCATGTAATTCAGAATTCTGATGTTGAAGCACAATTTTACAAAACCTGATGTATCAATTTAAGGTTAGAAGGTTAGTCTCTGCTGACTTGATTTCGATTAGACATTAAATGTTCTAATGCATATTGGAAGTTGATTAGAGATTAATTGTTCTCAGGCAGAGCTTGAGATCATTAGTGGTCAGAAGAAATTACTGGTTTTCTTTGGTTAGTTTTTATACTTTCATCAATAATTCCGACCTGGAAATGTCTGATACGCAAAGTGCGAATTATGTTCCAGAAGCAGGTCAGTAACTTTGGAAATTGGATAGAATGAAATTTCCCAGGATTACATCCAACTTGGGCTGTGATGAGAAAAAGAACGTGAGCGGACTGAGAAGGATTTCTGCATTTTGGACCAATAACCACAATTTAGTCTTAAGATGTGTACAATAGCTGATGTGGGAATTGGAAAAAAGAGTACGTGCAAATGGAACTGTGTTTAAGGTTTTTTTTAAGTTTATTAGTGTCACAAGTAGGCTTATATTAACACTGCAGTGAAGTTACTGTGAAAATCCCCTAGTCACCATACTCGGGTAACTGTGCGGGTACACTGAGGGAGAATTTAGCATGGCTAATGCGCCTAATCAGCACGTCTTTCGGAGTGTGGGAGAAACCGGAGCACCCGGTAAGAAACCCATGCAGACACGGGGAGAACATGCGGGCTCAACACAAGTGACCTAAACCGGGAATCGAACACCAGTCCCTGAGGAAGGAGCTCTAACCACTGTGGCACCGTGTCACCCGCAGGTACAATGGACTGACGGGAAAATGAATGGGGAGGGTATATCCCTCAGAGCATTTGCACAGTGCTGAGGAAAAAAGCAAAAATGTCATACCAGCTTTCAGCTTCACACTAATGTTGTATCAGTATCAGATTCCACCTTGAGTACTGTGTGTGGCTCTCTTCATCCACTCACATAGAGGCTGTTACCACCCTTGATAGTTCCAAGATTCAGGGGTTTAATATTGGAGGAAAATGGTTTGGGGAAATGTAATCTTATCCTCCTTGGGAAGGGGAAGCTAGTGGGCGATCTAGTTAAAATTTTCAAGATTCGGAGAAGTTTGTTGGCTTCAGGTGAAGGTTTTAAGCGTCAGAAGGTATAAGCGGAGCATGTTCAGGCAAGTAATTGGGTAAGTCATCACTTTCCATTCTGACAGGGACTGCATTATTCGTGTATATCAAGTAGCTTTCCATGCATAGCTACAAGACGGAGTGATTGATAGATAATAGGTTTGTGGAAAAGCCAGCATGGCAGCAAATATTAAACTGATGACAGTATAAATAAACAAGTTATCATAATTTATTACAGTTACAGAAAATTATTAAAATGAAGATTAAATATAAAATATGTGTGCACAGCTGTGATTATGGCGGTAATATGTTGCGAAATACAGGTCTCCTTAACTTACAGAATAGAAACGAAAGGTCCACTGCATTTTACATGTTGCATTAAAGTATCATAGGCTGTCAGGTTGTGTTAATTAAACTCTCAATCGTTTACTTATTATTTATGCGTTTTATAAAGCAAGGGATTGGACTGCCTCGTGGTCCATTTTTTCTATATCTTGTTTTTTAATGTTTATTTATTAGTGTCACAAGTCGGCTTACATTAACACTGCAGTGAAGTTGCTGGGAAAATCCCCTAGTCGCCACACTCTGGCACCTGTTCGGGTACATCGAGGGAGAGTTTATCATGGCCAACGTAGCTTTAAATTGAGGGTTGGTAATTATAGGACAGATGTCAGAGGTAGGTTCTTTACTCAGAGGGTAGTAAGGGCGTGGAATGCCCTGCCTGCAGCAGTTGTGGACTCGCCAACTTTAAGGGCATTCAAATGGTCAGTGGATAGGCGTATGGATAATATTGGAATAGTTTAGGTTAGAGGGTCATTGGATTGGTTCCACTGGTCGGCGCAACATCGAGGGCCGAAGGGCCTGTACTGCGCTGTAATGTTCTATGTTCTAACCAGCACATCTTTCAGACTGTGGGAGGAAACCAGAGCACCCAGAGGAAACACACACAGACACGGGTGGAATGGTTAATTCCATTGTACTTTTCCCTTTGCGCAAGTGGCAATCGGAGGCGTGATTGAAGAGTTTTCGAGAAAAGGGCACATTAAGCGAGGCCTGTTTTAACCGCAGACGTAGACTGTTACCTACCCCAATGTCGAGTCATGGGTGGATTGATCAGACAAAAGAGCTGAACCATCGATTGGGACTGTCTGATTTCTCCTTTAGCGTAAAAGTGCACAGGAACGTCTACTTAATCTGCAGATACTGGTCAATTAACGGAATGACCTTATCTGATAAATCAGCTGGAGCAGCACTGGTACAATTCAAGGCCAAGGGTTCCTGCAAGAACAATTTATAATCTATCACTCTCTGCAACTTCTCCCTCCCTCGATATCCTCAAAGTTATCGGCCAATTCATACAGATTCACATTTCTGACGTGTCCGAATGCAAAAGTGAAACTACACCCATTTATGGTGTTACTTCACCTAACTTGTCTAATTAATGGTCTTGGTTTAAGCTAAATTAGAATGGACTGAGGCTGATCAAAATTTTGATTTTTTTTTTAATTCATCTTTGGGATGTGGGTATCACTGGCTAAACCAGCATCTGTTGTCCATCCCTAATTGCCCTTGGGAAAGTGGTGGTGAGCTGCCTTCTTGAACTGTCATGATGTGGAGATGCCGGCGTTGGACTGGGGTAAAATGGAAAGAAATCCCACAACCCCAGTTTAAAGTCCAAACAGGTTTATTTGCAGCTTGTGCTACAAATAAACCTGTTTGGACTTTAAACTGGTGTTGTGGGATTTCTTCCTGTTCTTGAACTGTTGCAGTCCCTGAGGTGTAGGTTACATCCACAATGCTGTCAGGAAGGGAGTTTCTGGATTTTGACCCAGCGACATTGAAGGAACAGTGATGTATTTCCAAGTCAGGATGGTGAGTGACTGGGAGGGGAACACCCAGGTGGTGATGTTCCTAGGTATTTGCTGTTCTTGTCCTTCTAGTGGTTGGGGGTTTGGGAAGGTGCCGTCTAATCAATGTTGGTGAATTCCAGCAGTGCATCTTGTAGCTGGTACACAGGCTGCCATTGTTCATCGGTGGTGAAGAGAGTGAATGTTTTTGGAAGGGATAGCAAGTAAGAGGGCTGCTTTGTCCTGGATGGCGTCAAGCTTCTTGAGTGTTGTTGGAGCTGCTCTCATCCAGACAAGTGGAGAGCACTTCATTACATTCCTAACTTGTGCCTTGTAGACAGTGCACAGGCTTTAGGGAGTCAGGAGGTGAGTTAATCACCACAGGATTCCCAGCCTTTGACTTGCTCTGGTAGCCACAGTATTTATATGGCTTGTTCGGGGTTTCTGGTCAATGGTAACCCCAGTGGAAGATTCAGCATTGGTAATGCCATTGAATGCCAAGGGACAATGGTTAGATCCTCCCTTGTTGGAGATGGTCATTGCCTGGCACTTATGTGTTGCAAATGTTACTTACCATTTGTAAAAGGTCTTATTCCTGATTTTAACTCATGGCTGCAGCCGCGTGTGGAGGTCAGGTAGGGTGAAGCAAGGGCGGCAGCAAACCATCCCAGGTCCGGCAGCATGAGGTGGTTTTAACACTGCAGCCTGATCAGCGTGGGCCCAATCAGGTTTGTGTCCTGAACCAACAGAAAACTCGTCCACTGTGTGGAGTTTGCACATCCTCCTCGTGTCTGCGTGGGTTTCCTCCAAGTGCTCCGGTTTCCTCCCACAGTCCAAAGATGTGAATTGGCCATGCTAAAAAAAATTGCCCCTTAGTGTCCTGAGAAGCATGGTTTAGAGGGATTAGCGGGTAAATATGTTGGGATAAGGGAGTGAGGCCTGGGTGGGATTGTGGTCGGTGCAGACTCGATGGGCTGAATGGCCTCTTCCTGCACTGTAGGGTTTCTATGAGAATTGTACCTTCTATAAGGGTACATTGAGTGGACAAAGGTCACCACAGGTGATGAAGAGACGGTCCTGCTGTCAGGTAAGTAGCTGGGGTGTTTAGAATGGCCCAGTAATTAGGGTGGGCTGAGGGAGAGGCTTAAATTTCCTCGCTGGGCTTAGAATCATAGAATCCCTACAATACAGCCCATGAAGCCTGCATTAACCCTTTGATACAGTGTCTTTCCCAAGCCCTCTTCCCCATTCCACTCCTGCAACCCTGTGCATTTACCGTGGCTTCCATCTAATGTCCACATCTTGGGATTCTAAAGGAATTTTAACCCGGAGGAAACCCAGGCGGACTCGGGGAGAATGTGCAAACTCCTCACAGTCATTCGAGGCCGGAATTGAACCCGAGCCCCTGGTGCTGTGCAGCAGCAGTGCTAACCACCGTGCTACCGTGCCACCTCCATGAATAAATCTCCTAATCAGCTCTACTCCTTCTTTTACCACCTTTTCACTATTTATATGCCTAATTTATCACTGCAGCATTTCTTATCTGACCAGGTGCTGGACTTTACAGTTGCTAGTCAGATGCATATTCTCCTGGGCCCTCTCCTGCTCCTGACCCAGTTACAAAGACTCTTCTGACTGATTAATTCTTTGACAAAAAGCAAAGCTTTGGATTTTCACTGTAGCTGATGTTGTAAACTCAAATATCATAACTGAGGCTTTGCATTTCTTGTACTACTCGTCATGCATATTCAACAAGCCCAGTTTATTTCAGGTTTACCATCAATCAATCAACAATGGTAGTGCATACCTTCTCAGGGCTGAAGATGCTGTTTGCACTAAAGGTTTATAGAATGTCCATTCATCTCCGCACTGAAAGACCGGCAACCAAAACTATGGACATGGGCAGATTTGAACTGAGGTTTACTAGATTAATACCAGGACTATGTGGTTTGAGGAAAGCTTGGAGAGGTTAGGTGCGTATCCACTGGAGTTTAGAAGCGTAAGAGATGACTTGATTGAAAACGTTAAGATCCTGAGATGTGAACGAGGAGAAGATGTTGCTTCTTGTAGAAGAATCTATAACTAGGGATCACTGTTTAAAATAGGGGGTGGGATTTTCCTCCCCCTCCACTGTGCCATCATGGACTTGATGGACCGAATGACCCCCTTCTGCACTATAGAATTCTCTGATACTATAATTCTGTGATTGGTCATGAGCAGGTTAATATTTCAAAGAATGTGAAAAGAATATGTTGAGACTGAGTGATTTCTGTCTGTCAATTTGGCTCAAAGTTTTGTCTGTGATCTTGACTGAAGTTTGCCGTGAATCATATCTACTTGTGGTTTCTTATTAGTGGCCAGCATTCACAAGCTGCCTGCGGCATCTGTTCTGACCGATATCAACTTCCCCATGAAAGGAAGGAAGGGAATGGTCGACTGGGCGAGAAACTCGGAAGACAAAATTATTATTCCGAAAAACATATTCACACCCGCATCACCAGGTGAAACATTTATGGTTTATTTTGCATGTATTTATAAGGAGTAGCACACCTAATAGAGAATGGTGATCTTTGATTGACATTTTAAGAGGGGAGAGATGAATTTCCACTGGTGTTCTCTCAATTGTTTGTCAGTATTTGATTTATTATTGTCACATGTATTGGGAATACAGTGAAAAGTATTGTTTCGTGCACATTATACAGACAAAACATACCATTCATAAAGTACATAGGGGAGAAGGACAGGAGAAGGTGCAGAATATATCATAGGTAGGGTGTAGAGAAAGGTCAACTTAATATAAGGAAGGTCCATTCAAAAGTCTGATGGCAGCAGAGGAGAAGAGCTGTTCTTGAGGCGATTGGTACGCAATCTGGGACTTTGGGCCCAATTTTGTCACCTAGTTGTGCCCATTTTCGGGCACAAAAACTTGGGAAAGTCGGGCATGAGGCGATCCGTGCCCACCTTCAAGCCAGTTCCCCCTTTACCAAAGCCCGGAAATGGCCGTGATTGGGACCACACCCAAAATGGGCACGACAGCCAATTCAATGTATTTGCGCGCGTTTAAATTGACTTAATGGGCTGCACGCCCAACTTTACCGGAACTTCCCCCCCCCCCAACCCCTTTACCACCGCATTTGCCCAACCAGAATGGGCGCAAAACGGACATGCTCCACAAAAGTCTGATTCGGGCGGGCACTCCAGTCAGTGAGGGGGTGAGTGTCGGGTGTCCGACGGCTCTCTGCTTGAGATTGGTTGGGGGTGGGGGGGGTGAGGAGGGTGTGATGGCTGTCAGCCTGAGATCAGTGAGGAGGAAGGGGAGTCCGCTGCCACTCTGCCTGTGATCAGTGAGGGGAAAGGAGGGGGGGAGGCCCGCTGTCACTCTGCCTGAGATCGATTGGGGGTGGGGGGAAGGGTAGGGGCCTGTGATCGGTCTGGGTGGCGGGTGTGAGCGGATAAGGGGGCAGTAAGGTTGAAGGGGTGGGGCAATGTCTGTGGGGGTCGGGGGTTGGCATTATCCTGCCCGGGAGCAATGTGGCAGGGGAGCCGCGCTCAACCTTTCTTTTTCCGCACGCGCGCCGTTGGAGGCGCCAATCAGAGCTGCAGGATTTCGGGCATGTTGAAGCCCCACCTACAGGTTTCTGCAGTGCGATTCAGAATCGTTGATACTTTTGCAGGCAGAGCGCCAGAGAGCGGGTCTAAAAGTCAGATCTGAAACACCTCCAGTTTCAAGTCCGTCCAGCACTTAGAATCAAAATGGTAAAATAGGGCCCTTTGTATCTTTTTCCCGATGGAAGAAGGTGGAAGAGAGAATGTCCGGGGTGCGCGAGGATCCTTAATTATGCTGGCTGCTTTTCCGAGGCAGCAGGAAGTGTAGACAGAGTCAATGGATGGGAGGCTGGTTTGTGTGATGGACTGGGTTGCGTTCACAACCCTTTGTAATTACTTGCATCCATGGTCAGAGCAGGAGCCATACCAAGCTGTGATACATCAGGATCTCTTTCGCCCATATTCTGCCAAAGCAGAAATTTACCCCACTCTCTGATGTGTGACCAGTCCTGGCAAATTTTGTAAGATATGTTCAAAAGAGAAATGGATAACTGGTTGAGGGGGAATCTTTTACAGATCTTTGGGAAAGGAGTGGGGAAATGGGACTAATTGGATGGTTCATGCAAAGGAATCAGCAGTTGTTAGATGGGATGAATGGCCTCCTCCTTGTGTTGTAAGATTCTATGATTTGATTTTTTTTTCAGAGCTGGACGATTCGGCTGTCTTTGTTCTTGGCACGATATTCTACAAAAACCTGGGACTCATTTTGCCCTCCCCAAGGTAAGACTGAGACGATACTCTTTCACCAGCCAGTTACTCACTGCTCCAAACTTCCATTTTTTGTTGGCTTTCTCTATTGCTTGAAAATCTGGTGAAAGTGTTAGCTGCCATCTCCCTAACTGTACCCGAAAGGACAAAAAAGTTCCACTTTTTAACAGGATTCTGATATTCTGAGAAAGCAGCACGGTGGCACACTGTTGGCACTGTTGCCTTACAGCGCCAGGGACCAAGGTTCAATTTCGGCCTCGGGTCAGTGTCGGTGTGGAATTTGCATGTTCTCTGGATGCTCCGGTTTCTTCCCACAGTCCAAAGATGTGCAGGTTAGGTTGATTGGCACTGGTAAATTGACATAGTGTCAGAGGATTAACAGGGTAAATGTTATGCGAAAAGGGCCTGGGTAGGATTGTGGTCGGTACACACTCAATGGGCCGAATGGCCTCCTTCTGCACTGTAGGGGTTCTATGATGATGATAATCCTTTTGCTGTGATCTTTAGACTGTGACCTTAAAACTGGCTCTTTAAACCATGGCTTGGAGAGCTGAGAGTTCTCCAGTATCATTTCTCAACACGAAAACGAAAGGGACTCATTAATTTTGCTTGCAGGATCTTGCGTGCGCACTTTACCTGACCATTTGCCGATATCACAAGAATTAACGATAATTCAAAAAGCTCATTTGTGCAAATCACTTCCAAGCGCATTTCTCAGAGCTTTCACCCTTTTACACAGTGACCTACTTAATTTGTAGTTCGTAGCTGTCGTGTTTGAGTGTTCCTCTTTTCTTTCACCGTTTCTCGCTCTTTGATTAGTCATTCATTCATGACAGAACCCTGTCTGTAAAACACTGGAATGAACTGCAAGAAATTCTACAGCGCTGAGCAGTCTTACATAGCCTGAAGCCAGTGTATGAGAGTTAGATTGTCTTTCAAATAAAAAAAAACACAGAAATACTGTAGCATGTTGACTCTAAGCAACTGTGGAATACTTCCCTGTAAATACTATTTACAGGACCTTCCACGTCAGTATATTTTAGTTAGATCCGCTTTTTATTTGGTATTGTTTAAGCTCACACTCTAGTTATTTATCATATTAAAGGCTTTAATTACCACATTTTTTATTGGTAAGAACTGTAAAATGTTATTCATTCACAGGATGTGGACATTGCTGGCATGGCCAGCATTTATTACCCCTTCTTAAATGTCCTTGAGAAGGTGGTGGTGAGGCACCTTGTTGTAATGCTGCCGTCCATGTGGGGTTGATACATTAATGCTAATGTCTCGCTTTGCAGCTGAGTTCAGACGTCACAATTTGTTTTTTTTTTCCGTCATATATAGGGCAGAAATCCACAACTCATGGTTAGCACTGTATCAAAGACCTGGGTTCAATCTCCAGGTTGGGTCACTGCCTGTGTGGAGTCTGCACATTCTCCCCGTGTCTGTGTGGGTTTCTTCCGGCTGCTCCGGTTTCCTCTCACAGTCCGAAAGGCGTGCTGGTTAGGTATATTGGCCACGCTAAATTCTCCCTTACTGTACCCCAATAGGTGCCAGAGTGTGGCAACTGGGTGATTTTCACAGTAACATCATGGCAGCATTAATATAAGCCAGCTTGTGACACCAATTTAGAAGTCCACCACATTGTTGTGGGTCTGGAGTCACATTTAGGCCAGATCAGGTAAAAGCAACAAATTCCCTTCCCTAAAGGAACCAGCTATGTTTTTAGGACAATTGACAGTGATTTCATTAGACTTTTAATTCCAGATTTTTATTGAACTCAAATTTTATCATTTAAGTGGTGGGATTTGAACCTGGGTCCCCAGAACATCACCCTGGGTCTCTGGATTAGTAGTCGAGTGACAACACTGCGCCACCATTTCCTCAAATGTACTTTAATTAATAATGTTTTGATGGTATTCAGATACCCACTAGTTATTGGCATCTAAATGAATTGCTTCATTTTCCTTAATTACCTCCTTCAATACTCTCCAATTCCAGCACTTCATCTTTTTAAAATGGATGCTCTAATCACTCCATTTGTGCAGCTAAATATCCCTGTCAATCAGGTCAGTTCATGAAAGTGCTGTAGTGCCAAGGGATTCACTTAAATTTTCTGTTCCCTGGAGAGTCAGCGATACCCCAGAAACAATTGTGCAGATGCTGAGGGACAAGTCTAAAGCCCCCACACAAGGACCGCACAGTAATGTTACACAGAGACTCTGTTTCAACTTCCATTCAACAATTTCCCTTGTGTCTGGAACCCTCCAGAATTCTGATTTGAAGTCATGAAGACTTCCACACGCCTGACTCTCTCTGCAGAAAAATTAGAAGGATTAAAACCAGTTCTAACCCCTGGGTAACCATGGTACTGAACCCCTGACCACCCACTGGCTTCTCAACTATGCCCTGGGGAGGGCTCCACTCTCCAGGCTCGCCCCCCACCTCCCTACCTACCTGACTAACCACTGCCCCCCAGCCCCCCCCCCCCCCCCCCACGACCAACTATGCCCATCCCCTAACCAGGCCACCCAACTAATCCCCCCAACACAACACCACCACCCCCATCCCCAACTACCCCCTGTGACCTCCACATCACTCAATTAACACCCACGACCCCTTAGTATCCCCCCACCCACCCAGCCCCATGACCTACACCCCCCCCTTTCCATTGACTAATCCCTCCCCCCTCCCAAGTCTCGAATAACTACCCCCACCTTCTCCCTCTATTCTGCTCATCTGACTACCTCCCCCCCCCCCCCCACCCCACCTCCCGACTCACCCTGAACCCCTCCTATCCACTTACCTTACAGCCACTTACCTCCCCTCCTGTCAAAGTGGCTGGCATCTTTAAACTAGGTTAGCGAGTGCTGTAGAAAGGGAGCATGCCTTGGTTCCCTTGGCAACCCTGCCCCGCACTGCAGGCCTCCAAGAGATGCTGCACAGTTCTCACCAGGCCAGGGTCAGTGCTTGACCGAGCAGTGGGCAGCTCCTGACTGAGGTAAGTCAGGGGCACAGTGGTGGCCATCTGGGAAGATTCCAATATTATGTTAAAAAGCATCCTAATGGCTTCAGGTTGCACTTTCACTGCACGTTATATCTATCTTGTACGCAAGCAGCTCATTATTCTTTAGAGAGGAACTTAATGTACTCAATATTGGTCCAAATAAGCCCTCTGATCACCATATGTTCCTGAGGCTTTGTGCAAGCTTTTTGGCAGAACTGCTTACATGCGTAGAGTTTTAAAATACCCCTCACTGATTAATAAGAGGAACCTGCAGCAGTTTGAAGATGCTTTGAATGAGTAATGTGTAGCAATAAACAAGCCAGTGAGTGCAAGATAAATTTAACTTCTTTAATTGAATTTTAAGTGGAGGTAGACCATTAAGTCTTTGCTATCTGACCTAATTAACCAAAGTTTAACTATTTTTAATGCTGTAATGTCACTTGTCCCAATTATTGATAACTCTCCTGTGGACTCGCAAGCTGAGAGACAGCAGCAAACAGATATTAATCTAGACCGATGAACCTCCCTGTATGTTACATAGATTAATGCATCTGGTAAAATAGAGGGACAAAGAATTTCACATGATGAAGCAAATGCTTTCTGAATCCCCACAACACAATGTGATTCCACATCAATACTCTTCCATTTCACGGTCAGGTGTTCCAGGTGAAATAAACCTCCTTTATTCTCACGTTGTATGGTTCCTTTCACAGAGATTCTCTAAGGTTTTGACCACAGTCAGGACTATCCATTGAAAATTGAACATGTTGGGACTCAGCTGCAGGTTTCAATCTGATTCAAGGTTGATTAATTTTTTTAAAAAAAGTTTATTTACTAGTGTCACAAGTAGGGAAGAGGGAACTGAACTGAATGTGTTATCTCCAAATTTGCAGATGATACAAAGTTGGGTGGGAGGGTGAGCTGTGAGGAGGGTGCAGAGATGCTTCAGCATGGCAGATGCACTAGAATGTGGATAAATATGAGGTTATCCACTTTGGTAGCAATAATAGGAAGACAGATTATTACTTGAATGGATGTAAATTGAGAGAGGTGGATACTCAACGAGACCTTGGAGTCCTCATGCATCAGTCGCTGAAAGTAAGCACGCAGGTACAACAGGCAGTAAAGGAGGCAATTGGTATGTTGGCCTTTACAACGAGAGTATAAGTTTGAGTATAGATATAAGGATGTTTTGCTGCAATTGTATAGGGCGTTGGTGAGGCCACACCTGGAGTATTGTGTGCAGTTTTGGTGTCCTTACCTGAGGAAGGATGTCCTTGCTACAGAGGGAGTACACCAAAGGTTTACCAGGCTGATTCCTGGGATGGCAGATCTGCCATGTGAGGACAGACTAAGTCAGTAGGATTATATTCACTGGAGCTTAGAAGAGTGAAAGGTGATCGCGTGGAAGCTTATAAAGTTCTAACAGGGTTAGACAGGGTAGGTGCAGAAAGAATATTCCCAATGGTGGGGGAGTCCAGAACTAGTGGTCATAGTTTGAAGATAAGGGGTAAACCTTTTTTTGAACTGAGGTGAGGAAAAATTTCTTCACTCAGAGAGTGGTGAACGTGTGGAATTCACTACCACAGAATGCAGCTGAAGCCAAAACATTGTTGGATTTCAAGAAGAAATTAGATATCGCCCTTGGAGTTAAAGGGATCAAAGGATATGGGAGGAAGGGGGGACGTCAGGATATTGAATATGATGATCAAAATGAATGGTGGAGCAGGCTAAAGGGGCCGAATGGTTTACTTCTGCTTCTAGTTTCTAAGTTTCAGTGCTTACAATGGAGTTCGGTGCGAGTGTGACCCCAGGTGTGTAGGCCAGACATCCCAGTGACTAGTGGATCACATCAGCAACAAGAGCCTCCACAGCGTCCAACAATAGATGTGACTCCGCAATTGAGAAACACTTACTGAACAATCCCAAGTGTGCTAAAAAAAATTACACTAATCGATTTAAGTTTATCAGTTGGACTTGCAGTTTGGCTCACATATATGTTTTGGAAACTATATATATTCACACGCAGGATGCCTTTGCAAGCAAGAAGATTACATCCATGCATTGCATCCTTTTCAACTAGATGAAGACTTGGGGGAAGCCATTCCCTGGTTCATTCCCCATGGCAATGGCTTAAATAAACAGAGTCAATTGCCTGGTTTGAATTTTAATGAAAGAGCACTGCAGTCTCTTTTACTCCGCAGGTGTGTCGGTCCACCTTGTTGTCAAACGAGGGGCATACACACGGTGGGTCGTGCGTGGGCTGCTCTTGGATGTTTCAAGAGTGGCCTAGTACTTTGCGTCGTTGTGTGTGCTTAAAACTGGACCAGCAGATGGGCACCACAACAGCTCAGTGACTATCACTGCTAGCTGTGCAGATACTTGATTTGGGCCAGTGTCTGTGGGAGTTTACGCATTCTCCCTGTGGTTGCGTGGGTTTCCTCCGGGTGCTCTGGTTTCCTCCCACACCCCAAAGATGTGCTCTTAGGCTGATTGGTGTACCAAATTGACCCTACACTATTCTCCCCTGTATCTGGTTACAATAGGGGTACCATGTGCATACACACAGGGCAAGATAGGTGTAGGAAAATGCTTTGTTAAGATGGCGGTGCGGGCTCATTGGGCCGAAGGGCCTGTTTCCTGTGCTGGGTTGTTCTTTGTTCTTAAAATCTCCCTAGTAAACTCTCCATTGCAGTGTCTCCACCAATCACTTGTCAACCAATCGCCAGCTTCTTTTCAGGCAGTATAAATAATTGTTCCCTTTGAGATTTGATATTCTTGCAACTCTGCCTTGGTGGATGTAAGAACACAAGCTTTGACAGCATATTTCTTATTTTTCTCAGAAATACCCAAGATCTAGATGACCAAGTGACAACTTACTACATGTTTGCACATTCTTAACCTGATTATTTAGTCTACTTATATATATCAATTTTACGATATAAGCTGCAGTGTAATTCAACCTTACAGCTACAAAAATATGTCCTGAATAAAATAACATTATTATAAGGACAATGATTTAATTCTTTCTTTCAATAAGGCAAATATTGTGTTCTCCCTGCGCCTGCGTGGGTTTCCTCCAGGTTCCTCCCACAGTCCGAAGGACATGCTAGTTTGGTGCATTGGCCATGCTAAATTCTCCATCAGTGTACCTGAACAGATGCCGGAGTGTGTCGTCTAGGGGATTTTCACAGTAACTTCATTGCAGTGTTAATATAAGCCTACTTGTGACAACAATAAATAAACTTGAACTTATTGTTCTGCAGTGTCCACTAATCGCACAAAGTTGTGAGCACACTGGTAAACATCTTCTAAGTCACCTAGGTATGCATCTGAGCTTTGAACATCACCTAACGCCCAGACAAACCTACCCTGGTGATTGTCTGTAGGCTGGGCGTGTGGATTCTGGATCTTACAGGCCCAAAGGCTAAGCAAGTCCTCATTTGTTTGTTACAGGCACAATCATTTGCCTTTGTCTCCCCCCCACCCCCCCACCATTGCAGCAGTGTGAAGCCTGAGATAATTGTAACTGTAGATTTGATTCCTGAGAATTCGCTTTTTCCAATGGGAATTACTTGCTCAGTCAATTCAGCTCAGCCATCCATCTCTGCATTTTCAACTGCTATGCATTAAGCAGAGCTTCAGATTAGAATCCTGCCCTGAAAAGAGGGTCCACCCAAAAGCTGAAGCCACTTGCGAAGATTTCCTGCTTTTTAACACTTTGTGGGTGGGGCTGCAGAAGACTTCCACAACCGCAAGCCATTCCAAAGCACTTTGGCTGCCATGCTTCCTACATTACCACAGCAGGGGCACATCATTGGCAGCAATTTGCACACAGCAAGATCCCACAAACAATAGTGTGGCAATAGGCAGATAACCTGATTTGGTGATGTTGATCGGGAGACACATATTGTTTGAAGTTTATTTTCTTAGCGTCACAACTAGGATTATATTAATATTGCAAGAAGTTGCTGTGAAAATTCCCTAGGCACCACACTCCAGCGCCTGTTCGGGTACACTGAGGGAGAATTTTGCATGGCCAGTGCACCTAACCAGCACATCTTTCAGACTGCGTGAGGAAACCGGAGCACTTGAAGGGAATCCATGTAGACGGGGAGAATGTGCAGACTCTGCATAGGCAGTGAGCCAAGGCAGGAATCAAACCTGGGTCTTTGGCACTGTGAGACAGCAGTGTTAAACACTGTGCTGCCCATATTGGGCATTGACATCATGAAGACTGAAATCGTGGGACAGCTGAGAGGGTTAGGGGACCTTGATTTAACAGTCCACCCGAGGGACGCCACTTCTGACAGTGCAGCACTCTTCCCTACTGCACTGGGATGTAAGCCTAGATTTTGTGCTCAAACTTTTGCTGTGGGTCTTGAACCGACAACCATTTGATTGGAGAGTTGGAACGTGCTATTGTTAGCCATGAAGCTGAGTCAATCATTGCCTTGTCTGGGTTTAGTCTTGCTCCCATATCTCTGCACTCTTATAGACGGTGAACTTTAACATCTGGGATAGGCTCACTTCAGCTTTGCAGAGTAAGTTGACAGAAGTTGGAGGGATCAGTGTGTACATACGTGACTGCCTTTAAAATAACCTTTGCAGTTGTAGACTTTTCTTAGTCTAGGAGCAAGGGATGTGTTTTCTCTCCACTTGGCCGAATAGGACAACAATACTTCATCACTGAATGGATTGGGGCTTGAAAGGACGGTTGGAAGGATGGTGATAGAATAGAATAGAATAGAATCCCTACAGTGCAGAAAGAGATCATTTGGCCCATCAAGTCTACACCAATTACAATCCCATACAGGCCCTCTCCCCATAACCCCACTTATTTACTCTGCTAACTCCCTGACACGAAGGGGCAATTTAGCATGGCCAATGTACCTCATCCACACATCTTTGGACTGTGGGAGGAAACCAAAGCATCCAGAGGAAATCCACGCAGGCATGGGGAAAACACGTCAACTCCACACAGTTACCCAAACTGGCAATTGAACCCACGTCCCTGACCCCGTGAGACAGCAGTGCTAACCACTGTGCTACTGTGCGACCAGAACTGTGCCCAGAATGCAGAGTAATGTCAAATTGAAGAAGAGTTAGGTACCTGCAAGAAGTAGTTCTCAAAATGTTTAGGTGAAGATTCATACAATAGAACCGTAGAATCCCTACCGTGCAGAAGGAGGCCATTTGGCCCATCACATCAGCACCAACTCTCCAAAAGAGCATCTTACCCAGGTCCATTCCCTGCACATTTACATGGTACATCTTTGGTCACTAAGGGATAATTTAGCATGATCTATGCACCTAACCTACACTCCTTTGGACACTAAGCGGCAATTTAGCATGATCAATCCACGTAACCACTGCACCGTCCATAATGGATTAGACACAGAATGGATGAGAGACTAAATGGTATTTTAAAGGCAGTCACGTATGAACACACTGATCCCTCCAACTTCTGTCAACTTACTCTGTAATATTCTCTGCCTTCATATAGTAAAGAATGCCTGTTGCAAGAGAGAAAGAAAGGGAGAGAGGCTTCTTCAATATATGCAGTGAACTCTAGACATGGTATTTATCAAGCCAGCTACTGACTGAGATTGAAGTTCCCTTTCATTCTGTTAACCTTTAAATACCTCAGTGATTCTCTCATTTTTTTCACCAGTCAATATTACCTGCTTGCATCGTTCATTCTTGCTGCTCGCTTGACCTTTGACATTATGAAATATAAAAAGCTGAGAGTTCCAGTCATATTTTTTCCCCCTTAAATGATGGAACGATTGAGTAATGAATATGACATGAACCCACTGAGAGCAAGCGTACAGCCTACCTGAGTTCCACAGGCATGTTTCTCATCAGAATTGGCACACGTCTGCAGAAGCTTCCTCAGCTCTGGGGTGGCACAGTGGTTCGCCCTGCCACTTCACAGCGCCAGCGCCAGACAATATACATTCTCCCTGTACGTCCGTGGGTTTCCTCCGGGTGATCCAGTTTCCTCCCACATTCTGAAAGTTGTGCTGGCTCGGCTCGTTGGCCATGCTAAATTCTCCCTCAGTGTACCCAAACAGATGCCAGAGTGTGGTGACTAGGGGATTTTCACGGTAACTTCATTGCAGTGTTAATGTAAGCCTACTTGTGGCACTAATGAATAAACTTAAACTTATGAACCAGCAATGTTATTTTCAAGTAACAGAAACGGCTGCAGCTATTGTATATTTGCCTGTTCTCAGCTTCTGGATCTAGCCTCTGTCTTCTTCAGCCTGCATATACTGCACCACTGAGATCATCATCTGAGTTCCAATGGCTCAGTGCCCTTTATATATGGCCTGTTCTAATTATTTCCATTACCATTGCAGAGAGGTCAAAGAATCATTATAGCAACAAAGGGAACCATTTGTCCCATTGAGTCCATACTGACTCGAGCAATAGAATCCCATTCTCCCATTCTAACCCCATAACTTTACTTAGAATCCCTACAGTACAGAAAGAGGCCATTCAGCCCATCAAGTCTGCACCAACCACAATCCCACCAGATCTACTTCCATATGTCTATATATTTACCCACTAATCCCTCTAACCTACGCATCTCAGGACACTAAGGGGCAATTTTTAGCATGGCCAATCAACCTAATCCGCACGTCTTTGGACTGTGGGAGGAAACCGGAGCACCTGGAGGAAACCCATGCAGACACGAGGAGAATGTGCAAACTCCACACAGACGGTGACCCAAGCCAGGAATCGAACCCAGGTCCCTGGAGCTGTGAAGCAGCAGTGCTGACCACTGTGCTCCCGTGCCACCCACTTCCTTCAAGTGCCCGTCTAATTTCCTTTTGAAATCATTGATCATTTCTGCTCCCAACGGCCTAATGAGCAGCGAGTTCCAAGTGAGTGCCACTCAACACATTAAACAAAGCTTCTCCCTCTCATCCCCTGTATTTCTTGCCCCAAAATCTTAAATCATTGTAACCTGGTCTATGTACCATCAGCTATTGGGAACAGCTTTTCATTGCCTACCATTTCTAAGCCTGTCTTGATCTTATACGGCTCTATCAAATCTCCTTCAACCTCCTTTACTTCAAAGAGAACAATCCCTCTTCTCCAGGAAACAGAGAATAGGAATATATGGGTCTTTTTCCGAGTGGCAAATGGTGACTCATGGGGTTCTGCAGGCTTCAGTGCCCGATCCCCAGCTATTCACAATCTATATCAATGATTTGAATGAGGGAACCAATAGGGATACTTCCAAGTTTGCAGATGACACAAAACTTGGTGGGAATGTAAGTGGTCAGGAGGATATTAAGAGGCTTCAGGGTGAAGTAGACAGGTTAAATGAGTTGGCAAATAACTGGTGGATGCAACATCACATGGATAAATGTGAAGTTATCCACATTGGTGGAGAAACAGAATGGCAGAGTATTGTTTAAATGATGATTGATTGGGAAACATTGACGTACAAAGGAATTTCGGTGTCCTTGTATACCACTCACTAAAAGCAAGCATACAGGTGCAGCAAGCAGTTAGGAAGGCAAATGGTTGGCCCTCATTTCATGAAAACTTGAGTGCAGGAGCAAGGATGACTTCCTGCAGCTGTACAGAGCCTTGGTGAGACTACGCCTGGAGTATTATGTGCAGTTTTGATCTCCTTATCTAAAAATATAAAAGATACTACAGAGAGAGTGCAATGAAGGTTCGCCTGACTGATTCTTGGGGTGGCAGGATTGTCATATGAGGAGAGATGGGGCCTGTAGTAAATGAAGTTTAGATGAATGAGAGGGGATCTAATTAAAACGTATAAAATTCTGACAGGGCTGGATGCAGAGATGATATTTCCTCTGGTGGGGCATCTTGAACGAGAAGTAACAGCCTCAGGATAAGACTAAGACTATCATTTAGGACTGAGATGAGGAGAAACTACTTCACTGAGAGGGTTTTGAACCAATGGAATTCTCTACCACAGAAAGCTGTGGACTCACAGACTATATGTAAGAAGGAAATAGATTTCTTGATTCTAAAGGAGTCAGGGAATATGAGGAGAGCACTGGAGTCTTTGATTTGATTTATTATTGTTGCCTATACTAATATATAATGAAAAGTATTGCTTCTTGAACGCTATACAAACAACGCATACCATACATAGAGAAGGAAAGGAGAGAGTGCAGAACGTAGTGTTACAGTCATTGTTATGGAGTAGAGAAAGATCAACTTAATACGAGATAGGTCCATTCAAAAGTCTGATGGCAGCAGCGAAGAAGCTGTTTTTGAGTTGGTTGGCACATCCTCAGACTTTTATATCATTTTCCTGACGGAAGAAAGTGGAAGAGAGGATGTCCTGGGTGCAACTGGTCCAATTTCCACATGTATCATCTTCACCAAAAATGGCACATTGCTGCAGAATCTCCTCAACTTTGCTTGCGATAGTCTGAATGTCGGTAGACCCATCATTATTATCTTCAAGTCATAAAAACAGCTTCAGCAACTGTGTCTATGCCCATGCTGGTTTTGTTGTTTTGATTATGTAAACACCACTTTCTCTTTCGCAATTGTGTTGGTTCATTTATTTAGACAGGCAGAAAGTTTGAAGACATCCACAGCATGTTAGTGTTTGGGCTCTGCTCAAAAGCAAAAATGAAGTTAAGACTAGATTGCATGACACATTTTCCTTCTAGTGATGCCAAGCTGCTGTCCGTTAATGACACATTACAACCTCCCCCTTTTCTTTTTAAAGATACTTTTCTCCCTTCCAAAGAAGTATAACTATTTACAATACATTTTCATGTTTGATTACAATTAGATAAGTGGATAGGTTTGGTGAATCTATTAGCCGCCAAAGTGTAAATGTAATCTGCTGGTATGCCCAGATCTTGTAATGATAAAATAAAGCCCAGTTCTGAAGAAGAGTCACATCAGAGTCAAAAGGGCATAATTTTCCTGTCTCGCCCGCCACAGGAATCGTAGCGGGGCTGGGGTGGACCATGCAAAGGTCCACAGACTTTGAGTGGGATCTCCAGTCTTAGAATCATAGAATCCCTACAGTGCAGAAAGAGGGCATTCAGCCCATCAAGGCTATACTGACAACAGTCTCACCCAGGGCCTATCCCCATAACCCCATATATTTACCCTTCTAATCCTGCTGACACTAATGGGCAATTTAGCATGACCAGTTTACCTAACCCACACATCTTTGGTCTGTGGGAGGAAATCGGAGCACCCAGAGGAAGCCACGCAAACACAGGGAGAACATGCAAACTCCACATAGACAGTCACCCGAGGTCGGAATCAAACCCGGGTCCCTGGTGCTGTGATGCTGCAGTGCAAACCACCATGCCTCACATCTGGGGCGAGTGCAGCTGGAAAGTCCCACCCGAAATGTTTCTCTCTCCTGAGTTTTTTCCAGAATTTTCTGCTTTTATTTCAGATCTCGTAATGATAATCTTATCTGGAGGTTTCTTTAATTGCTCACAGTCATCTGGATCGTTATTCTTGGGTGCTGTTCCTGATTTGATTTGGGACTACACTGAGGTTCAGGGGTTGGAATGGATCTGATTTGTCCTCATTCATGCCTCACTGTTGTGCTTTTGTATGTAATGACTTTAAGGGACTTTTTTTTATTCATTCATGGGAAATGGGTGTAGCTGGCTGGCCAGCATTTATTGCCCATCCCTAGTTGCCTGAGGACAGTTGACAGTCAACCACATTGCTGTGGCTCTAGAGTCACATGTAGGCCAGACCCGGTAAAGATGGTGGATTTTCTTCTCTAAAGGACATTAGTACGTCGGATGGGATTTTCCAACAATCAACAATGGTTTCATGGTCATCAGTAGATTCCAGATATTTTTTATCAAATTCAAATTCTACCATCTACCGTGGCAGAATTCGAACCTGGGTCCCCAGAAAATTAGCTGAGTTTCTGGATTAATAGTCTAGCGATAATACCACTAGGCCATTGCCTCCCCCTTGGTCCTGAATAAATTCTGGTCACCTAAGCTGGCTGTTATGTACCTTGTGTGGGATCCTAAGTGAGAAATTGCTATCCCAAATATAAACTTGACAATCCTGAAGCCACATTTTTTATTGTGCACATTGGCCATCTTCTCTTGCGGGTTTAAAAGTTGCTCTCTGATTTCTGAGAGAATAAAAAGGGTCAGAGTGAGTAAATTGGCATAACTGATCTGCCAAACATGAGCTTTAACACAGTAAGAAGTCTGACAACACCAGGTTGAAGTCCAACCAATTTATTTATAGTAAACTCACAAGCTTTCGGGGTTTGCCCCATGCATGAAGGGGCAAACCCCGAAAGTTTGTGAGTTTACTATCAAATAAATTGGTTGGACTTTAACCTGATGTTGTCAGACTTCTTACTGTGTTTACCCCAGTCCAATGCCGGTATCTCCAATCAAACATGAGTTTTGCCAGTGAAGGAATATTTACACTTGAAGGTTTCGCTCCCAGCTGTAACATTGCAAGGTCAGGAACTTGCTTGGTCTGTCTACATTTGAGAATTTGGGATTTCACTGTTTGAGTCATCCATTCAGCTAGGAAGTTAGATCTAGGAAGAGAAGTAGTGTGATTGGGATTTCACTTCTCACACACTCCCTGAAATGGCTTACCAGTAAATAGAGGACCATTTTCTCTGATAATCTTTCTCGGCATGCAAAATAAATGGGAAATATCACCGAGAGTGAACGTGACAGTCATGTTTGACGTATTGTATGATTGTTGAATACTGGCGTATGATTTCAATGAAGTCAGTGCCGTAGACATGAAAAAGGTCAGATGAAGGTTTGGACCAAGGTTGAGAGGAACTTCATGTGGAATCCATGGTGCTTTGTGCTGACTTGGCACCCACTCTGGACATACCTCGCGCTTGTTGAAGACGACTTCAATGACAGCATTCGTACGTGACCAGTAGTCTGTCTCTCTTGCGAGTCTTCACATTCAATCTAGGTCCCATGTCTAAGTTGTAGAAGAATGTCAGGTCACAAAGGTTCCTGTATGGTGACTGCCTGCATTTAAAAGTGGCTCCCCTGGGGAGATGCTTACCTGACCTGGATAAGGCCAAAATGGTTGCATGTGTTTGTGGATATGATGCATTGTATCAGTCAATTAGGGATGTGCAGTAAATGCTGGCCTAGCCAGCAATGCCCACATCCCAGTAATTAATTTTTTAAAAAGGTAATTCTTTAGTAATGGTTTTCCATGGTTTCTATAGTGTGAAAACTTTGGCCATTTCTTCCTGTAGCTGCGGGCACTTACGTTGCACAAAATAGAAAGAAATCTCACAACACCAGCTTAGAGTCCAACTAGTTTATTTGTAGCAAATGCCGCAAGCTTTCGGAACAGGCTGTCCCTTCGTCAGGTGGCTGGGAGTTCTGATCACAAACAGGGCACAAAGACGCAAACTCAATCTACGTGCATAATGATTGGAATGTGAGTCTTTACAGCTAATCAATTCTTAAAGGTACAGATTATGTGAATGGAGAGAGCTTTAAGTACAGGTTAAAGAGATGTGTATTGTTTCCAGACAGGACAGCTAGTGAGATTTTGCAAGTCCAGACAGGTTGTGGGGGTTACAGATAATGTAACACGAACCCAAGATCCCAGTTGAGGCCGTTCTCACGTGTGCAGAACTTGGCTATCAGTTTCTGCTCAGCGACTCTGCGCTGTCCACATTATGACTACCATTTGCACAAAATATACGAGATCGATTGATGGATTTGCATTCTCCTGCAAGCATAACTTGTGCTCGCTACTTATCTCTTCATCATGGACAGCTCATCATTTTCTGGTTTATCAGTCACCTCGTGTATGAGGTTCTGACAGGATAGCGGATGGTCATATCTCTTGCTTGAAGGTACCTGTTGTGTATTGTCCCTTCAGCCCAGTCCACGGCTCTTTGTCACTGCATCAGTCTTTGCTCCAGTGCACTGCTACAGCCAATAGTCGTTTCTGGCACATGCTTTGCAGAATTGGTGGAAAGCGAGGCACTTCTTTGGTGCATGCAGGAAGCCACAACTTCTGCATGTCTTGCTCTGTTTGGATGATCTAGTAAGTGTGTCAACAATCGGGGTGTGCTTAGGACTGTAAGCTTTGTCAACCCATGAAGGACACTTCTCAATATATCCAAGCTTGATTATCTCTTAAATGCTATCTGTTTCTCCGATTGTCTCGCAGGTTTAGGGGCGGCATGGTGGCACAGTGGATAGCACTGCTGCCTCACAGTGCCGGGGCCCAGGTTCAATTCTCCTCGTGTCTGTGGCGGTTTCCTCCAGGTACTCCGGTGTTCTCCCATGGTCTAAAGATATGTGGAGTCGGCTGATTGGCATTGCTAAGTGTCATTAGTGGGATTAGCAGGGTAAATGTGTGGGGTTACAAGATTAGGGCCTGGGTGGGATGTGGTCAGTATTGACTCAATGGGCTGAATGGTCTCTTTTTATGCTTCTATGATCTTTCTGGAAGATAGCAGTGGAAGGGTGTATTTCTGAATGGAGGGCTGTTTCAAGTGGTGTTGCTCAGGGATCAGTGCTGTTTGTAATATATATAAATGATTTGGAGGAAAATGTAACTGGATTGATTGGTAAGTTTGTGGATGACACAAAGGTTGGTGGATTTGCGGATAGGACCATCAGAGGATACAGCAGGAAATAAATCATTTGGAGATTTGGGTGGAGAGATGGCAGATGGAATTTAATCCGGAGAAGTGTGAGGTAATGCGTTGTACATTATTGTGTGGTAGTGGAAGCAGGTACGGTAGTGACTTCTAAGGGGCGTCTTGACAAGTGCATGAATAGGATGGGAATAGAGGGATATGGTCCCCAGAAGGGTAGGGGGTTTTAGTTAAGTCGGGCAGCAAGGTCGGTGCAGGCTTGGAGGGCCGAAGGGCCTGTTCCAGTGCTGTAGTTTTCTTTGTTCTTTCTTCTTTGTTTCCATGGCAGTGGATGCCATCCGCAACTCAAAACATTTATGTCTGCTAGCATGTGAAAAATCACAATGCGTACCCTTTTCTCTGCATCTGCTGATGAGGTTATCAATGTATTCTGTAAACTGTTGTCAAAATCACATGAAATCTAGTCAATGAATATGGAAGTTTATCCTGATTCTCAACCAGTCTCTGCAATGTTGCCCACATCTTTTGTGGATTCCTCTGTTGTTAGTCCTGACATATGCAGCCTGCGTAGAGATTTTCTTCCCAATTACTAGGTGAATTTTTTTACGATTGCTTGCCTCATTCAGACGTATCTGAATTAAGAGGCCCTGGGCGAGATTCCTTGGCCTCCCCTTAGCAATTTTCTCAGTGGCAGGAGGCAGTAAACCATTGGCTGGTGGTGGGAGCTTCTGGTCCCTCCACTATTAATGAGAATTCCCATTGAACCCACGCCACTGGGGAAACTCGCGGCAGGGGGAGCCAGAGAACCCTGCTGGCATGAATGGTCAGAGGATTCCAGCCGACAGTTCTGTGCACTGTTTAAACATTCTGAATTTGGATAAGTCAATGGTATCCCACTTCAAGTGGGGGGGAATTTGTGGACATTCCTGTAAAGACTTTCACTTTCCTTCTTCTGGAATGAGTGTTGCGGTCGTCATTCGTGCTTACTTGGTCACATGATGATCACAGCTTTCTCTGGCCCGATCTTTATAGCTTTTGTTTTTGTTTTCTCGGACTTTTGCACATTCTCGAGCGAGACCACACCCTGGTCATTTGTCTTTCCCAGTTGAGCTAACCCAGTGTTGAGCCCCTCAATGTGTTGTCCCACTCATTGAATTGACAGGCTGCGCACTACAGTCTCACCTCAAGGGATCTGTCTGCTGACTAACTCTTAAACACTCTCTTGGCACTGTGTGTCTAAAACCTTTTTCACAGTCACCCGCTGCATGTTTACATCTACTTATTAGTGTCACAAGTAGGCTTATATTAACACTACAACTAAGACACTGTGAAAATCCCCCAGTTGCCACACTCCGGCACCTGTTCGAGTGCACCGAGGGAGAATTTAGCACGGTCAATGCATCTAACCAACACGTCTTTTGGAATGTGGGAGGAAACTGGAGCACCCGAAGGAAACCCACGCCAACACGGGGAGAACGTGCCGACTCTGCATAGACAGCGACCCAAACAGGAAATCGAACCCAGGCACGTGGCACTGTGAGGCAGCAGTGCTAAGCACTGTGCCAATGTGGTGCGTAGGTGATTTTCTGTGTGGAATGGGTGGTGGAAAGGGGAATGGTGTTTGTAAGCGAATGTACGGGCTGCAATTTTCCAACAGCTCCCCACCAAACATAAATTGCCCGCAACCCCACCCCCCCCCCACCAACAACAACATCGATATAAATCACAACCAAGAAGGAAAATTAGAGGTAAAAACTAGTTGTAAGTATAAAGGAAGGAAACCTATTCTGCATTCATGGTGTATGCTTTAAAACCTGCTGGAGAATATTCTCCACTGGCAGCCCAGCCCCTGAGAACATTGTTACCATAAATGTCACTTTAGAATTTATGGTTATTCATTATATATAGCTGCACTTGAGTTCTTTACCTCTGACAATTTCAGTGATTTACCACTTCCTATCTTTCCTTTTCCCCCGGGCCCGTGGATGTCTGTGAGTCATGTGATTTGACCAGAAGGGGTCACAGGGACTTGGTTGCATTATGCAATGGAAAGAAAATGAGATGGCTTTGAAGCGTCACACAAATATAAAAGAGAGTAGGCAAAAAGTCTACAACACTCCAATTTTCCAGGAAGCAAGGACGTTTATACTTGCCGCAAATATGTTGACTTGAGCAAGGTAGTTGCATTATTCCCAGAATGTTTTTTGATTCTGCAGAGATATTTGCACTGTTTGGAGCTTAAAATTACCATTGAGATATAACCATTGTGGAGCAATTAGCTGTTACGTATAGCAGGCGCCTAATGGATTTTATATAAACCATATTTTTGTTTACGGCATTGTAATGCTAATGTTTTGATAATGTTTCTCATTATAAGTAATATTAAAACTGTATCATTTTACTTGTTAAACAGTGCTCCGACCCATTAATGACTGTTATAGTCTGTACAATCATGGTACGCTGCAACATAGAAGGAAAATGTTCAATTAGTCCCAATCCCCTGCCCTTACTAAATAGCCTGGCAAATGTTTCCCCTTCGAGCAGTTAACCAGTCCTCTTCTGAAAGCTGTTACTGAATCTTTATCTGCTTCCATCAGATTTTCAGACAGCTTGTTCCAGATCAAAATAATTCATTGAGTAAAAGAAATTCTCACCTCTCCTTTTGCTCTTTTGCCATTTACATGAAACCTGTGTCCTCTGGTTACTGCCCTTTCTGTTGCCTCCCGCTCATTACAGTCATGTAACAATGTACTGTTTGGGGCACCGAGCGGGGAGGAGTGGGATTGATTGGGTTGTCCCACTAAACGGGCTGATTGGCCTCTTTCTGTGCCACAGATGACTCTACGGTCAAAATTTCCCAGTCCTTCCCATCGGCCGAACCTTCGGACCTGCCATGGGGACCCCATCTGACTTCCTCTGGTGTGTTTCCCAGTGGTGGAGGTTGCAAAGGCACCCTGTGACTTTGCTACTTTATAAGCCCACTCACTTGCCTTGCCTTATGAGGGTCCTTGTTGAAATATGGCGCAATGCATGCAGAAATATCGCCAGCCATCACTTCATGCCTCTGGTATTTTCCAATACTTGCTTCAAATTCAAGGCATCTTGCTTTTTTGATGAATAATGCAATCCAAAAATGCTGACACTTAATGGGACTGAATTGGTCGCTCACTCACTGTGATCCAAAGAAATTAAACATGCTTGAGATCCTATGGCTGCAAAGCAATGCAGGGAGAAGTACACACTGACTAGGAGGTCTTGTGTGCAGTGGCACTGATTTCAAGTCCCAGTTCAGGACTTGATGGTCAAGAAAAATGTGTTCATAACATTACCAAATAGGTTGATTATCAACCTGCAAATCTTTCTAACACATATCAGTGTCAGGCATTAAGAGCGGGTAAGATTCCTGGTCAGCTATGTGATGGAAAGAAAGTTGGAACCTCTACCATCACTATCCATAGCTCCAGACTGCAATATGCATGTAGAAGTGTATTTTAACACAGCAGCTTAGACTCCCTAATTGAACTGAAAGACACCATAAGAACATAAGAAATAGGAGCAGGAGTAGGCCATCTAGCCCTTCGAGCCTGCCCCGCCATTCAATAAGATCATGGCTGATCTGTTGCGGCTCAGTTCCACTTTCCCGCCCTCTCCCCATAACCCTTAATCCCCTCGCTTATCAAAAACCCATCAACCCGCGTCTTAAAAATATTTAGCGAGGCAGCCTCCACCACTTCAACGGGCAGAGAATTCCAGAGATTCACCACCCTTTGAGTGAAGAAGTTCCTCCTCAACTCCGTTCTAAACCGCTCCCCCTTTATCTTGAGGCTGTGCCCCCTAGTCCTACTGTCTTTTTTGAGCGGGAGGAGTCTCTCCACCTCTATCCTATCCATCCCATTCATCATCTTATACGTCTCAATGAGATCTCCCCTCATTCTTCTAAACTCTTTTGATACCTTATAAGTTTAAGCTGTTACTGGGGAATAGTGTTTAGCACTGCTGCCTCGTAGCTTTGGGACCCGGGTTCGACTCCTAGCTTGGGTCACTGTCTGTGCGGAGCTTCCACATTCTCCCCATGTCTGTGTGGGTTTCCTCCATGTACTCCAGTTTCCTCCCACAGTCTGAAAGACATGCTGGTTAGGTGGATTGACCATGCTAAATTCTCCTTCAGTGTACCCGAACAGGCGCCAGAGTGTGGCGACTGGGGGATTTTTACAGTAAGTTCATTGCAGAGTTAATACTCGTGACACTAATAAATAAACTTAGTTTGCATTTATATAACACCTTTTCCAGCATTCCAAAGCACTTGACAATCAGTGACGTCAATTGTGATCGGAAGCAGAGCAGCTGCTTTGCAAACAGCAAGCTCCCACAAACAGTAATGTGATCATGAACAGATAATCCACTTTTATCATTTATTAGTGTCACCAGTAGGCTTCCATTAACACTGCAATGAAGTTACTGTGAAAATCCCCTAGTCGCCACACTTGTTCGGATACTCATTTATGACAAAGAACAAAGAACAACACAGCACGGGAAACAGGCCCTTCGGCCCAACGAGCCCGCGCCGCCATCTTAACAATGTGTTTTTCCTCCTCCACCCTTGACCCATGTCTATGCTTACAGTACCCCCATTGGAAACCAGATTAAGGGGAGAATAATTTAGGGACAGTTTGTTACACCAATCAGCCAAAGAGCACATCTTTGGGGTGTGGGAGGAAACCGGAGCACCCGGAGGAAACCCACGCAACCACAGGGAGAATGTGCAAACTCCCACAGACACTGGCCCAAATCCAAGTATCTGCACAGCAAACAGTGATAGTCACTGAGCTGTTGTGGTGCCCATCTGCTGGTCCAGTTTAAGCGTACACTAATGACGCGAAACATCCAAAAGGAGCCCACGCACGACCCACCGTGTGTATGCCCCTCGTTAGACAACAAGGTGGACCGAATTAAGACATTGATTAAGACACAACAATTGGCAAGATAATCAAGGACACCCCTTGTTCTCTTCAGAATCTTTCACAATCACTTGAGATTCAATGGCTCATCCAAAATGCAGCGATAGTCTGACAGTACAGCACCGGGAATCCCAGCAATGATTGTCTGTTATTGTGGGATTGGGAACCACAACTTTGTTACTCAGAGGCAGAAGTGCAACCAGCTGAGTCACAACTGACGCAGACTGGATTGCCGTAGATATAAAACATTACTGGGAAGGTTGCATCTGGTGTGTCAACTCACTGATGTGAGACATGAGTGGCCCTTAATTTGGAAATGCTCCCTAGTATGTCAGATAACGTATGGCACGGTGGTTATCGCTGCTGCCTCACAGGGTCCCTGGGTTCAGTTCCGGCCTCGGATCTCTGTCTGTGTGGAATTTGCACATTCTCCCCACGCCTGCGTGGGTTTCCTCCAGATGCCCCGATTTCCCCTGACAGTCTAGAGATGTGCAGGTTAGGTTGATTGACCATGCTAAATTGACCATAGTGACAGGGGGATTAGCAGGGTAAATATGCGGGGTTGCAGGAGTAGAGCCTGGGTGGGATTGTGATTGATGCAGACCCGATGGGCTGAGTGGCCTCCTTCTGCACTGTAGGGATTCTATGATAAGATAAGAATTAGCCTAGTCTGCGATGGTCCATGGCCAAATAGTCTGCCAACACTTGTAGTCCAGGCTCATATTATGAGACCAGCCATTTGGCTGAGATGCAGCTTAATTCAGATGAAAAGGTTGTGGGTTCAAGCACCACTCTACAAATTTGAGTACAGAATCTGAAGTAATACCACTGGAGCGCTGATGGAATCATAGACTCCCTACAGTGCAGAAGGAGGCCATTCAGCCCATCATGTCTGCACTGACCACAATCCCACCCAGGCCCTGTAACCCCACATATTTACCCTGCTAATCCCCCTGACGCTTAAGGCGCAATTTAGCGTGGCCAATCAACCTAACCCGCACATCTTTGGACTGTGGGAAGAAACCAAAGCACCCGGAGGAAACCCACGCAGACACGGGGACAATGCGCAGACTCCACATAGACAGTGACCTGATGCTGGAATCAAACCCGAGTCTCTGGTGCTGGGAGGCAGCAGTGCTAACCACCGTGGAACAGGTTTTAATCAGAAACTTCACTCTTTTTTTTTAGATTTGACGCAAAGTCCACCTTTGCCTGCCTGCTCAGTAGGATGTAAATAATCTTACGCACTTTATGAGGAAAGTTGGGGGGGTGCGGATGGGGGGGTGTTCTGTTTGTATCCCTTGTAGCATTCATTCACCATCACAAACTGGTTGGCAGCTCTTTCAGTCACCTTCTGTTTTTTACATCTTGGTGGATGCTAAATCAACTCATACTCCATTAGCCACGAGGCACTCTTTCACAACCTCAGAATGTGAAAAAAAAACCCTAAATTTCTTCCCAAAAATTAATGGTGCCCTGAGTGGCTGAAAAAGTCAACCAACCACCTTTATTGAGCTGAACACTGATAAGAACATAAGAAATAGGAGCAGGAGTAGGCCGTCTAGCCCTTCGAGCCTGCCCCGCCATTCAATAAGATCATGGCTGATCTGAAGTGGATCAGTTCCACTTTCCCGCTTTCTCCCCATAACCCTTAATTCCCCTAAGCTCAGACCATCTCTCTGGTTCAAATGGACTGGAAGCATTGTCTCTGCACAGACGCTGTTGGACCTGCTGAGTTTTTCCAGCGTTCTCGGTTGTTGTCTCAGATTCCAGCGCTCGCTAGAATGCTTTGCTTATTTTGTTCAGGTCAGATCAGAGGTGTGAGGTTGACCTGTGGAGAGCGAGGCTGTTGTTTCCAGTCAGTGCTGGGGACGGAGAACCTGCCCTGCCAGCTGTACCACATCCTCCATCCATTGACTCCCCTGCGAATTCTCCAAATAAGACAGGCCCGTTGCTCAGGGTGCATGAGCTGGTCGCGCGACAGCAGGCGAGCACCCGTGGGTGCCACAGCAAAGGGTTAAGTTGTCCCTTCATCATCACAACAATTCCCAAGCGAACAATCCGTTCATTACAAAGCCCTGCAGCTCTCGCTGCACTGCACTGATCTCTCTTTTTAAAACTCTGCCCATCCCTCATGAATCAAATCCACTGAAGGGAAAATCTGAAGAAGCTAATTTGATGTCAGGCTCGTTAAGACTTTCAGACCCTCTCTGACAACTGATCATTTATTTCAGACCAGATTGACTTACATTGCACTAGCTGCCAATTCCAAGGCAATTGTTTCCTCTGGACCACATAATGATTTCCAGCAGCGTGAATAGGGCTAATTGAACAGAAAATGACAGAGCAACATGTGCTGATGGTTATAAATACATTCCTATCCGCAGTTATTAAAGGAGTAACACTTACAACATCATTGAACTGAGGAAAAACAGTTGCTTTAAAAGCTCTGCGCTTGAAAGCAAAGTCCCTGGGCAGCTGGGTACTTTAGAAATTCGGATCACTAATGCTTCCTTCATTAGAACTGACTGTCAGAAAGCCACACTTCAGATTTTCTCTCCTTTCATACTTTTTGTATCCACTGACAACTGTGAGTTAAGCAGGTAGGAAGCAAATGCTGCCAGTTCAAGGCATAATATCAAGGGCGGCGCACAGAGGATTAGATCGAGGCATTCAAAATCTGGAAGGGTTTTGACAGGGGTGGATAAGGAGAAATGGACCAGAGTTCTCCGGCCATTCACACCGGTGGGATTCTCCAGTCCCGCCGGCAGGGTTTTCAGCTGATGTGGGCTTGAGGTCGATGGGAATTCCCACTAACAGCAGTGAGACCAGAGAATTCAGCAAACTACGCACCACCTCCCGCTGGAGGGAAGCACAAAGCTGGGAGGCTGGGGGAATTTTGTCCATGATTTCTCATGGCGGAAGGGTCAGCAGCGGGAGGGCGCAGGAAATTGGCAACAGAACCCAGAGGGTGACAGGAGGAGAATTCTGTTTTAAGTCATTGTCACCTGAAAGAGCAGTCGCGAAAGATTCAACAGTCCCTTCCCAAAGGCAAATGGATAAGTAATTGAGGGAGGAAATAAATACTGGAGGTGGTGTAGGGGTTCCTTCCACTAAAGAACCACCTGGTGTTATAGGCAGTCCCTCTTGTGCTACTTAATCTGTGATTGCAAAGTCCCTGAGTTGGAGGGTGGACGTGAGAATGTGGAGATGCCCAAGGACTGATTCCGCGATCAGATGTTCCCGAAGAGCTGTGGCATTCGGCCCAGGAAATCAGAGATGTCAAGGCCCACGGCCTCCTCACTGCGTGAACCTGGATGGACAACCAGCTCTGCAAGCCTACTGAGTTTTCAGCGTTGTGATATCATAAAGAATTCCTTCAATTTTGCGGCACCACAACAAAAATACATGAATGCTGACAATTTTTGGTGGCCGGCTTGTTTCCTCAATATCCAAATATGCCGGCTGAGATTTTCCCACTTCCCCCAACCCCCGCCGCAGTGGGTTTTCCAGTGGGGCGGGAAGGATTGGGGGGAGGGGGGGCAGGAGGCTGCCTCCGGGATCCTCTCGTACTTGCCAAAGTCAATGGCCATTTACTTTGTTCACTGGTTGTGTCTCCGGGGGTCGAGGTGGGTGGGGCGGGGGAGTGGGGGTATTGTGGGAGTGGGAGTGGGATTGGCGGGGTGTGGATTAACGTTTACCAGAACGGGAAGATCCCATCAGGACTGAAAGATCCTGTGAAGAACTGAAAGATCTCATCAGGACTGGAAGATCCCATGGGGACTGGAAGATCCCATCAGGACTGGAAGATCCTGTGAAGAACTGAAAGATCTCATCAGGACTGGAAGATCCCACAGGGACTGAAAGATCCCATCAGGACTGGAAGATCCCGCCAGCAGGAAGGGCTGGACAATTTTGTCCTCTTTGTCTGCCAGTATATTGTAACTCGTTGAAGAAGATGCTGAGGGTGGGGAGGGGCAGGGGTCGATTCGCTCAGTTGACCACCATTCTAATGTTTGGTTCAGAATAACACTGGTTCACTGTTGAAATTCACATTCCTGCTGTGGGAGGCTTAAGGCCTGCCCTACACTAAACTCACGGGAGAGGCTGGGGTGGTTTGGCAGCACTTAAATAATCAAGGATGCTATTTGGAGAAGATGAGGGAAGGTAATGTGCCAAGATAATTTTTGGAAGACAATTTAAAAATAAAAAAGCAGATGTTGGAAATCCTCAGCCGATCAGGCAACAACCAAAGGAATGGAATCCTTGGGGCAATTTTGAGCCTGCACCATCTGTCTGTGGGAATGGAGGCACTTGCTCCAAATCCAGAGAGCCGGCCAGTTTCTGAATTGCGATCTTACCAGCCCCTCGCTGATGGAGTAGCACGAAACATGCTGCAGCGCCGTTAAAAGCTTGTTTCAGTACATCAGCACGTCATTAGCGAGCAGTCTCTCCGAGATTCTACCCCCTCCCCGCCCACTCCGGATATTCAGCAGGCATCACACTGGCTTCATTTACAACAGGTTCGCCAAGATGTGAACCTATTGTGGGGGTGTCCCCAGAGCTGTGAAGGCAAGCACAGTCCAGCGGCGGAGAGGGGGACGTGGCCTGATAGTGATAGGCTCACTGTCATAGACTCTTGGAGTAAAAAGTCTGACAACACCAGGTTTTAGTCCAACCGATTTATTTGATAATACTCACAAGCTTTCGAGGGGACTGCCTCTTCGTCAGGTGAATGGAGAGCTCTGGCCTCAGACAGAGCGTATAAAGCACAGACAGTTTAGAGATTAGAGATTAGATTCAGAATCTCTAAACTGTCTGTGCTTTATACGCTCTGTCTGAGGCCAGAACTCTCCATTCACCTGACGAAGAGGCAGTCCCCTCGAAAGCTTGTGAGTATTATCAAATAAATCGGTTGGACTAAAACCTGGTGTTGTCAGACTTCTTACTGTGTTTACGCCAGTCCAACGCCGGCATTCCCACATCATAGACTCTTGGCACAGGTTGGCTCCATGTCCTATGCCAGTCTGGCAGTGGCCAAGGTGTACCAAGGGGTGGACCTCCAGTGAGTGGGGGGAGGGGAGTTATTTAAATATGGTACTGGCCAGGAGTAGGAGATGCCAGCAGTGACCATCGTGGGTTGGGAAGAGTGGGTGTGGTGGTCATGGTGGAGGTGGGTGCCAGCTCAGACTGTGAGGAGCATGGTGGGGAACGGGAGGTGGGAAGTGCCGATGTAATCGGGTGGAGGGGGAGAAGAAGAGGACAATGATTGGAGGTGGGGAGAAGGGCTGATGACTGGGGGGAGCAGAGGAAGAAGGTACCAATGATCGGGGTGAGCAGAGAGGCCAATGATCGGTAGTGGGGATTCGGGAAAAGAGGCGATGATTGGACAGGGGTGGCTTTAGAGAAGTACCATCTCCATTCAGGGTGGGGAGGGGGACCTCTGGGTTCTCCGTGATGTACTGGGGGCAAGGTTTACTCTGATTCTGATTGGGGTGCCCTTTAAAGATGGCTGCCAAACACTGCCAGTGTGTTTAGGTCCTCCCCACCCCTCCACTTTGATTTTCTTTTTGGCAGGAACTGGAGAAAAAAACTGATCAGTTTCCCCATTGGAAACAACGCTGCCATTTTTTGGTGCGATTTCACCCATTTGTTCCAGTTCCTGTCCTTTGGTCAGGACTGGAAAATGTTCAAGAGGTTTCAGTCAGTGGTGAATATGGAGAGGGTGAGATTGATGGGGGTGGCCGTGAGGACAAATGGGAAGGTCTCTGATGGGATATCCCATCAGAAAAGGTTCTGACAAAAGGCATGAGAGTGTGCGGGGAAGGGGCTGGGAATGGGACAGTAAGAAATAAATGGCGAGGTGTAAATAGGAAACTCCAAATCGTCACCAATCAGTTACCACCCAAAAATAAACCTAGTGATTATGACCGGAATTCACTGTTGAATCCAGAAACCGTAACGTGCCCAAGGAAGGCACTGTTCCTTAAACTTCAGTTAAGATCCATTTTGCAATTCATTTGCAGGGTGTAAGAATTACTGATGAGGTTGCTTATCTCTAATTGCCCCCAGGAAGATGGGAGTGTGTTACCTTCTTGAGCCACCACAGTTCATAAAGTTGTAGATGCACCCAAGTGCCATTAGGGAGGAAGTTCCAGGATTTTGACCCAGCGACCGTGAGAGAGTGAAAGAATGGCAGTATAGTTCCAAGTCGCACGTTGAGTGGCTTGGAGGAAATCCTGGAGGTAGGGGTGTTCCTGTACATGTGTTCTGAATGCGTCCCTTTTGAAAAAAATGCTTCCACTTCAGAATTATAGAATCCCGACAGTGTAGAAGGCGGCCATTCAGCCCATCGAGTCTGCACTGAGAATTTTCCATGATCATCACTTACACTCTGAGATTGATCCACTTCGATTGGTTGGCAAGTACACCTGACCAGAGCTTATGTGCCAATACTCATTGGGGGGTGAGACAGGAGCACTTGGCATTGTGTGTCCCTTCCCTCTTCTATACAAATAGCTTGTTTGGGATAGGTAGAGGCTGAATACTTGGGCTTAAGACCCAGGAATGGTACATCTAAATTCAGTGGCCCTTAGACTTGTCAACATTATGACAGGAGTGAGCTGAAATCTCTGTACATTTTCAGAGATATTTTTAACACTATTACTGTCAGCAAATTTACAAAATAGAGGTGAAATTCAATTGGTTCATTTACACAAGATCGAAAAGATGTTTTAAAACTGGGCAGTTTTTTTAATTAAAGATATACTTTCACAAAAATAGCAGTTCTTTCAGTTTGAGAAGATTTGATGTATGCAATTAGAACCACAGAATCCCGACTCTGTAGAAGGGGGCCATTCAGTCCATCAAGTCTGGACTGCCTCTCCAAAAGATAATCTTACCCAGGCCCATCTCACCCTATCCCCGTAACCCCATGCCTCTACCACGGCCAATCCACCTAACTCACACTCACCAAAGGGTAATTTAGCATGGTCAATCCACCTAACCAGCACATCTTTGGAGACTAAGGGGCAATTTAGCAAGGCCAAGCCACCTAATTTGCACGTTTTTGGACTCTTAAGAGGCAATTTGGCATGGGCAATCCAACTAATCTGCACACTTTTGGACTGTGGGAGGAAACCGGAGCACCTGGAGGAAACCCACACAGACACAAGGAGAATGTGCAAACTCCACACAGGCAGTGGCCCAAGGCTGGAATCGAACCTGAGTTCTTGGTGCTGTCAGGCAGCAGTGCTAACCCCTCTGCCGCCTCTGTTGTTTTGCATTGCGAATCCAGTGTGGAACTTCAGGATTTTGACCCAGAGACAGTGAGAGAGTGAAAGAATGGCAGTATAGTTCCAAGTCACACTTGAAGAAATTAACTGAGCGTCAACTGACAATCACAACAATAACTGGTACTTACATCATATTATTAACACCCTGAAGTCTTCACGGCAGCAATTATCAATTTATTTATGGTAGTGAGCAACCCAAGATGGTTTTAGGATAAGAGACCAAAAACTTGGTTGAATAGATTGACTTAAAGAGAGAAAGGAGAAGGTTAGAGAGGTTTAAGTGGGAATTCCAGAGTATACTGTTGTAATATACCTTTAAGGATAGCAGCATGTCATCACTTTAAGGGAAATGTGTTACACGGTCCAGTCTTAGTTTCACTTTGACCTGGAGCAAAACAAGATAGTAAGAAGTCTCACAACACCAGGTTAAAGTCCAACAGGTTCATTTGGTAGCAAAAACTTGTTGGAATTTAACCTGGTGTTGTGAGACTTCTTACTGTGTTTACCCCAGTCCAACGCCGACATCTCCACAGCAAGACAAGATGCACAGCCTTGCTGCTGATGCCCTCAAGCTTTCTATCCATGTGCATACGCTCACATTTGCCTAGAATTAATAAATGAACCCATGCAGTGTTTGCACAATCCCTTACGAGTGATGTCTTTATATCGTTATAACTCACACCAAGCATTTGGCCGATGCTGCTGAAGGCAAGGCCACCAATGGTTGAAGTGATGAAGAAACCCGCACGTGCGCGGTTCTGCTGTCAGATTTCAGGTGAATTCGGCTCCCTTCCGTCTCCCAACTGGCAAATTGCAACTTTGTCAAGATCTCTTTTATTTAACTCGCCCCAAAAAAAAGGCATGAATTTCGCCCATTCATGTGCTCATTTGGCACTCAGAGTTTTTTTTTGGGTAAGGCCATCCTCATAAAATCCAGAGGGGGCTTGACAGGGTGCAAGCTGAAAGGATGTTTCCCTTTGTGAGCGAGACTAGCATTCAGGAATGCTGTTTAAAAAATAAGGGGGGCTCCCATTTAAAACAGTAAAAAAGAAAAAGTGTTTTCTTTCAGAAGATTGTGAGTCTTTGGGACTTTCCTCCTCAGAGAGCATTGGCGGAAGAGTCAATGAATATTTTTAAGGGAGAGCTAGATGGATTCTTGACGAACAGTGGAGTCAAATGTTATCGGGCGTGGGCAGAGTGTGGAGTCGCGACAACAATCAGATCAACCCTTAGCTTACTGAATGGCAGAGCAGGCTTGAGGGGCGAAAATCCCGCTCCTGATTTAGAACATAGAACATAGAGCACTACAGCACAAACAGGCCCTTCGGCCCACGAGTTGCGCCGATCACATCAATACCTACCAATCCATAGACCTATCTATAACCCCCAATCCCATTAAATCCCATATACTCATCCAGAAGTCTTTTAAAAGACCCCAGCGAGTTCGCCTCCGCCACCACTGACGGCAGCCGATTCCATTCACTCACCACCCTCTGAGTGAAAAACTTACCCCGAACATCCCTTCTGTACTTGCCTCCCCGCACCTTAAATCTGTGTCCTCTCGTGGCGACCATTTCAACCCGGGGAACTAGCCTCTGAGAATCAAATTTGTATATTTGTATGCACGTTCGAATCTTAAATCCATTTTCTCTTGCTTTTTAACCCACAGAAATTACACCGTCGTGAACTCAAAAGTGATTGCCGTGACAGTAAGGCCAAAACCAAAAATCGCAGAATCTATACTGGAAATCGAGCTGGCACACTTGGTAAACGTAAGTACTTCTTTGTTTCCTATAGACTGTTCCAGAATATTAACCTTGGACTAGTTGTCAGTTCTAAAGGGCAACATGCTTGCGAGACACACAAACTGCAGACTCACACCAGCAGAGCACTGATCGAAGGACGAGTGCAAAGGAGAGTCTTCCTGGATCTTGACTTTTGGTTTTCTCAAGTGCAGCCTCCCCATCCTGCAAAACCAATCCTTATGTTTCAGTCCAGAGCACCATGATGATAACAAACTCCCTCAGGGCAGCCTAATTACTATAAGACATAGGAACAGAATTAGGCCATTTAGCCCGTTGAGTCTGCTCTGCCATCCAGTCAGGGCTAATAAGTTTCTCAGCCCCATTCTCCAGCCTTTTTCCCAATCTCCACAATCTTCCGTAGCAATGAATTCCATAAATTCACCACCCTCTGGCTGAAAAAAATACCCTCTCATCTCAGTTCTAAAGAATTGTCCGTTTACTCTGAGGCTGGGCCCACGGATCCCAGTCTCTCCAATTAATGGAATCACCTTACCCGTGTCCCACTCTATCCAGGAGTTACGGTATTCTGTAAGTTTCAATGAGACCTCCCCTCATTCTTCCAAACTCCACTGAGTACAGACCCAGAGTCCTCACACACTCCTCATACTGGATGTACTGTAACACAAATGACTGAAACTCTTTTCTTTTCTCTGCCCTGCAACCCTCCCCCACCTCCCTCAAATCAGGAAGGAGGACAAGTAAAAATGTATAAATTCATTGGCTGTGTTTATTTGTTTTTGTTATTCCAGGTGATGTACGCATTAACTGTAAGGCCAGCATTTGTCGCCCTTCCCCAAATGCCCTTGAACTGAATGGCTTTTCAGGCCATTTCAGAGTCAACCACGTTGCTATGGGTCCTGAGTCACACGTAGGCCAGAGTGGGTAAAGGTGGTTGATTTCCTTCCCCAAAGGACATTAGTGAACCAGGCGGGTTTTATATCATTCAGTGGTAGTTGTCATGGCTACAATTTCTGAGACTAGCTTTCAATTCCAGATTTTATTAATTGAATTTAAGTGTCACCAGCGGTCATTGTGGGATTTGAACCTGAGAGCAGGAGCCTGTGCCTCTAGCTTATAGGGTGAATGACATTACCAATCTCTCTGAATTTTGTTATCCTAACTCCCTGGGACTGCATCAGGCTCCAGGCAGTAATTGCAACCTCATGTGCCCTTGGGGCAGCATGGTGGCACAGTGATTAGCACTGCTGCCTCACAACACTGGGGACCCGGGTTCAATCCCGGCCTCGGGTGACTGTGGGGAGTTTGCATGTTCTCCTCTTGTGTGTGCGAGTTTCCTCCCACAATCCAAAGATGTATGGGTTAGGTTGATTCACCATGCTAAATTGCCACTTAGTATCACAAAATGTGTAGATTAGGGGGCTTATCAGGGTAAATGTGTGGGGTTACAGGGATAGGGGCTGGGTGGATTGTTGTTGGTGCAGGCTCGATGGGCCAAATGGCCTCCTTCTGCACTATAAGGATTCTGATTCTACCCATGCGATAGAACTGGATGATGCTTCTTAACCATGCTGTGCATCCAGTCGCCAACACCATTTTACTTCCAACTCAAGAATGTTGTTCAACCATTACATTTCACATCCCCTTGTCAATGTTCCAAAAAGCTCAATTTCTCCTCTGCTTCCATCTATAACCCCACTGCCCCCACCTTAGTCACAACCCAGAACGATCTCAATTTTTATTATGCCTATCCTGCATACAGGGTTGCCAACTCCCAATGTTCCTACCTCCACTTAGCTACACTCTGGCTCTGCTATCTCCTCTCTGCCCTGACTCCAGATGAATTAAGGTTAACCGTCTTTGTTCTTGACTCAACGTGCCTCTGCCCACTAGCCATGTTGCTTCATTCCCATCCACAATCTCCCACCGTTAAGCCTGCTCTGCCAAGAAATCCTCTCCCTAAATCACAATTCCCTCGCGCAACAGCTGCCTCAGAATTTGTCACCTCAATCCTGTTTCCGGTCAGTTCTCCTGACTTCTAAGTCCTTGATGGCTGTCACTCCTCCTCTGGCATAGTAAACCTAAGGGGATGGTTGGACAATGCGATGGGTCTTCTATAAATGAGGGTTATTGTTGTGTGCCAGGATCAAAAATAGAATGCCATCGCAATTTGTAAATGTGTTGAATTATGAGTTGTTCTTTAGCTCGGTGCGGTTCTCTAATTATAGGTTGTAACATCAATCACAAGAAAATTACAGGAAATCAATTCAGTTATTTCAATAACAAAGGGCTGAGTATTTAAAAGGATAAGATCGTTGCTTGCTTTGCGAAGGGTTAACTCCTCATTTGAGAGCCGTCCATGCAAATTGACATCTGTGTTATATTTTACCTTCAGTTTGAGCAAGGCTCCACATTATAGCTGACTGCAGTATGTATTCAGAACTTCATCAGCATTTAACTATCTGATAGGGTGCCATGGTGGCCCAGTGCTGCCTCATAGCGACAGGGACCCGGGTACGATTCTGACCTCAGGTGACTCTCTGTATGGAGTTTGCAAGTTTTCCTGCGTGGGTTTTCTTCGGGTGCTCTGGATTCCTCCCGCACTCCAAAGATGTGCGAGTTAGGTTGATTGGTTGTGCTAAATTGTCCCTTGATGTCCGGGGGATTAGTAGGGTACTTAGGGTTACGGTGATAGGGCCTGGGTGGGATTGCTGCCAGTGCAGGCTCAATGGGCTGAGTGGCCTACTTCTGCATTGTAAGGATTCTTTAATTCTATAATGGTTGCCATGAGACAAAACTTACCATTAGAGTTATCTGGCTCACTAATGGCCTTTGGAGAAGGGTAACTATCACCCGTAGCAGACCTGACCTATACTTGATTACAGCCCCTACACAACATGGGGTGACACTTCAGCAGTGGTTTTCTTGGCAATGTTCCTTTGTAGATAAGGATTGTGACTCAAGAGTGCAGACTCAGGAAATTCTCTTATACATTATCCTCTGAAGTTGACTTGGAAGCTTGTAACAGCAATGGGATCAAATTCTACCTGGTCATTGTAAAAAATGTTTGCCCTCGGCCCCACCCAGAAAGTCAGTCCCATCAACTAGGATAAAAATGAGTATCACTGAAAAAAAGAAATATATTGCTGAAGGTTTTCATTTTGCACTCATCAGGACAAATGCAAGAATGCCAAATTTCAAACAATCAGCACCAAGGCATTGCTGTGGAGAAAGTGTGCCATGGCACAGATGGTTGGCACAATATTGCCTATCCTTACCCCAATCACTTAAAGCAAGTGGGCCCACCACATTAGATTCCTGATTAACAAGAGGGTGGTGAAAGGTTATAGCGGGGGTATGTGGGAATGCGAGGTTGAGGTTACAATCAGATTAGCCATGATCTTATTGAATGGTGGAGCAGGCTTAAGTGGCCTAACCCAATTCCTAATTCATATGCATGATTGCCTGAACATTCTCAGAACAACTGGGCAACACATACACCTTGGCCAAGTCATATTACTCACCTGCTAAGAACATGCAATCACAACTTGATACCCTGTGGATAGGATCAATGTGACTTTTTGTTTTTGAGTAGAAGCTATCAGGACCAGACTATCAGCTTATTTTACTGTAATTTACAATTAAAACAGACCCTTCATTATGCATATCTCATTGACCAGGAAGAGAACATAAGAAGAATATTTATTTACAAGTGTTTTCTCTTTTTACAGGGCACTCACAATCCTTACTGCGCTCTCTGGGATTTCAGCAAAACGTAAGTCCCCACAAGGCTGTTATTTCCTCAGTACTTCAGACAGCAATGATTTCTTCGACTCGTTTTCCCAGAACATCCCTCCTACCCCGGATGTTTTCTTTGTGTGTCTGTTTGCATCTCGCAAAAGATCACATGGCATTTGGGTGGGGTGGGGCGAGTGCGTACATTGAGATGCACGAGTCATTGGAGTTGTATGTGACAGGTCTGGAGGGTCATTTTTTTAAAACCAACTCAGCATTGTTTGCGTGCTCATTTCAGTAACCAAAGCTGAGACCTGCGGTGTGCTGCTAACAGTGGCGACTGACACATGCAGTGGATCCTTGTTATAATGGAAAGCCTTGTGATGTATGTGCTTGGCGGTAGAATTTATAAACTTGCACACTTGCTCCACACGACAGGAATGACTATCGGGAGTCTGGCTGTGGATAGAAAATCCTGAAATTTCCCTTCATTCCCAGAGTCAAATTTCCTACAAGTTTGCAACAGGTGCCTTTAACTATGCATTTTTGTGTCCCTACAGCAACTGAATGAAAACAAAATACTGGGGGGTTTTGGAAATGTGAAATACAAAGAGAAAATGCCATGAAAGGTCGGCAAGTCTGGCATCCTCTGTTGAGAGAAGCCGAGTTAGCAGCTGGCATATACCCCTCGCCCCAGCAGTGTGTTTTGCAGTGGTGGAGGTGGCCCACGATTTGCCGGGAGCGAGATCTTCCAGTCCCGCTGCTGTCAACGGGTTCCCCGTTGCCTGCACCTTCTGCCGTTGGGGAACCCGCAGCGAGGGGGACCCTGCCAGCAGGAACGGCCTGAAATTTTCCGCCAACGATACTAAGAGTCATGCGGGCTTGAAACATGAACTCTGTGTCTCTCTCCACAGCTGCTGCCTGACCTGCTGAGTTTTTCCAGCATTTTCTGTTTTCCCTGCGACTGAATATTGCTTTCATGGTATCTTTAAGTTGTTAAATGACAAAGACATTGAAGACAAAGACATGTTGTGTCATTCTAGAGCTGTGATTTGTGAAGGAACCTGCTCCATATTTTTTTTTCCTCAGAGTTGGAACTTTGGAAGGGGTAATCTTAACTGCAGTAGAACAATGCAAATCAGATTTTAACAATATTGACATCAATAGAAAGCATATATAATAGGCAGTCAGTTCATTATTACCTGATTTATTCCATTGCCCACAGTTAAAATTAGCCCCAGTGACAAGGAACAGGATCTCAAAATAAGACACCTTACCCCAGTTTCTTCTATCAGGTGAATCTCAGTATTACCATCGAGCGACTTGTCTGTTACGATAATTGTATCAAAAGCAGCAAATGCCTGATTACTGTTTGATTGAAATAGATGGAGGTTGGCACGCTTATGAAATTATCCAAATTAAGACTAAAGCTTTACCTAAAAAAAAATGCAAGTCACCAAATCATCAAGTTAATGGTGGGTTTTATGAGGTTTATCATATTTTTCACATCTTGAATTCATGGTTTCTGCTGTCTTTCTCTGTTTGCCGTGGGCACTGTTAGAACACAAGGAAGTTGAGAGGAATCACCTGGGCACAATGGTTGTCAAGTAGATGGCCCACATGGCCTATATCTGCTCCCATGTCTTATAGTCTTACAGGAAAAAGTTGGAAGTTTAAAGACAAAGGGGCAAGACTGTTTCTGTGTGTGTGTTATGATTGTTCCATTTTGAAAGACCCCCTGCTCAGTACGGCACGTAGAACATCAGTCCATTTAGAAAGTAGGGTGGCACGGTGACACAGTGGTTAGCATTGCTGCCTCACAGCGCCAGGGACCCAGGTTCAGTTCCCGGCTTGGGTCACCGTCTGTGCGCTCTCCCCGTGTCCGTGTGGGCTTGCTCCGGGTACTCCAGTCTCCTCCCACGGACCGAAAGATGAGCTGGTTAAATGCACTGGTCATGCTAAATTCTCCATTAGTGTACCCAAACAGGCCAATAATTAATAGGTTGTGGAGTGTAGTGACTGGAGGATTTTCACAGTAACTTCATTACAGTGTTAATGTGAGCCTACTTGTGGCAATAATAAATAAATTAAAGTAAATAATAAACAAGTGCTTCATTCTACTCTGAAGGAAACCTTCATCACTATCTCTGGAGTATCATTATTAGGGCGGCACATTGTTAGGGTGAGAGCTTGAGGTGGGGGGGGGGGGGGGGGGGGGGGGCGGGGGGTGGTGGGGCGGCGAGGATTGAAATAGTGCCAAAACTTTCCAACCATATTAAAACAAGCTGCTGCCTTTATTGACAGTCTCTGTCCTAACAACAGCACATGGGCCATCTTCCATCCGAGTGAAATCAATCCGAATTTGCCATGAAGATGCTACAGTGTGTGAACTCTGGAACCTATTAATCATTGGTGTTTGAATATAGCGATCAATCTCCCACCATTCACCCTGTGTGGCTGGTGCACGTTCCAGTCTGATGACCTTTGACACTTCCACATACTGCCAGTAATAAATTATCTTGCTTGTTGTACCGATAGAGCCTTCAGATTTTCTGGCCTTCAAAGAAAAATGAATCATTTTTACTTTTAGGAATAACTTGTACTTTCCCTCATTTAGCTTTTTATTCTTGCCCACATTCATTGTGGCTAAATCTATATCGTCCCAAATGGTAAAAGCCTTCATGCAAAGTCACTTAAGTAGTTATACACCAATGTGCTGGAGATGGAGTGAGAGGTTAGGCCCTGAAAACTAACATCTCTCTTCTGCATCACAGCACAATTCATAGAATCACAGAACCCTACAGTGCAGAAGGAAGCCATTCGGGCCATTGAGTATGCACCAACCACAATCCCACCCGGGCCCTATCCCCATTACCCCATGCTGTGTCAAGAAACCATCCTGAACACACCTAACAAACTCCTCCCCATCTAAACCTCTTACCTGGGGAGATTCCATCCCATTCATCATCTTATAGGTCTCATTGAGACGTATAAGATGATGAATGGGATGGATAGGATAGAGGTGGAGAGACTCTTCCCGCTCAGAAAGGATAGTCGGACTAGGGGGCATAGCCTCAAGGTAAAGGGGGGGCGGTTTAGAACAGAGTTGAGGAGGAACTTCTTCACTGAAAGGGTGGTGAATCTCTGGAATTCTCTGCCCGTTGAAGTGGTGGAGGCTGCCTCGCTAAATATTTTTAAGACGCGGGTTGATGGGTTTTTGATGAGAGAAGGGATTAAGGGTTATGGGGAGAGGGCGGGAATGTGGAACTGAGCCACGACAGATCAGCCATGATCTTATTGAATGGCGGGGCAGGCTCGAAGGGCTAGTTGGCCTACCCCTGCTCCTATTTCTTATGTTCTTATGTTCTTATTCCAATCAATATTTGGAAAATTAAAATCTCCCATCGTGACAACTCTGTTATTATTCCACCTTTCCAGGATCTGCTTCCCAATCTGCTCCTCAACATCCCTGTTACTATTGGGCGGCCTGTAGAAAACACCCAGTAAAGTTATTGACCCCTTCCTGTTCCTCACCTCCACCCACAGAGACTCCATAGACAATCCCTCCATGGCGTCCATCTTTTCTGCAGCCATGACACTATCTCTGATCAACAGTGCCACTCCCTATCCCTTCTGAAATACCTGAAACCCGGCACTTGAAGTCCTGTCCCCGAGTCATCCAAGTCTCTGTAGTCATCCAGAGTTTCTATGTTTCTATCTGTGGTTTGCAGATGGTAGTCCTCCCACGTGTCTGCTGACCTTGTCCTTCTAGTTGGTAGAGTCGTGTGTATGGGAGGGACTTGTTGACAAGTTGCTATAGTGCATCCTTGAGATATTACCATTGCAGGGTCCTAGCATCTTGAGTCTTTCTTCCCTAACAATAGACATTGAACCATCCAAGTTTCAAACAGCATTTTATTTGTAAAAACGCACGCAACACAAAACCAGAGCACCGAGGACATCTTTTCAACTCTGCAACTATCATCCTTTTTCAGCTTCCTATTGCTTCTAAACCTCCCCTTTGAAGTTCAGCTGTCTGAGGGAACTCTCCTGCCACTCCAGCTGCAGTTATCTTTAAAGGGAAGGTTCGTAAAGGGCTATGTATTTGCTTGGATATTATAAGGCAGTAATACTGGCCGTCCAGTCTTCCTCCTACATTGCATACTGCTTTATGTATTTCAGCAATGATGGAGGGCCTGTGTGTTTAAGGTGATGGATGGGGCATCAATCATACAGGCTGGCTGAATTGCCAAACACCTTAATTGTTGGTGGAACTGCATCTATCCAACTTCACTCCATCACACAAGTATCCCCTTCTGGGGAGGTGATGGCTTAGTGGTATTATCACTAGGCTATTAATCCAAAAATGCAGCTAGTGTTCTGAGTTCGAATCCCACCAGGGCAAGTGGCGGAATTTGAATACAATAAAAAATATCTGGAATTAAGAATCTACTGATGACCAGAAAACCATTGTCATAAAAAACCCATGTTCTTTAAGAAAGGAAATCTTCCGTCCTTACTTGGTCTTGCTGACGTGTGACCCCTGAGCCACAGCAATATGGGTGACTCTCAGCTGCCCTCTGAAATGGCCTGGCAAGCCGCTCAGTTCAAAGGCACCGAGGGATGGGCAATAATTGCTGACCAGCGAGTGACTCCCATGTCCCACCAATGAATAAAAAAAGAAAGCAAAGCCCATGGATGCTGCAAATCTCAAATGCAAACAAAGAAATGGACAGAAATGTGTAGCAGCTGGAAGGGGAGAGACAGCCCAGCTGGTGTGCTGAGACCGTGGGGGAATTCTCCAGTCTGCACCATAGCAGGACCCGCTGTGAGCGAGAACAGAAAATCCGGCATTCCATACAAAATTCCCTTCGCTGTCAGCAGCACTGCAAAGGAGGACGGTAGACTTTGGCCAGTCTCTCAGTTTGATTAAAAGCTCCAATGTCGCACGTCAAGCCACCATCTTCTGTTGGATGCTGCCTGAGTGCCATTCCCAACATTCACCATCTCAAATCGCAGCCTGGTTAGTCGCACTTGTGACTCTTTGGACGCTACAGGGTTAAAACTGCATTGTGCAAAATCAGTAACTGATGCCTAATTTTATGCAGTGATGAACCTGTTAACAAATCTGTTAAAAACGATGGCCAGAAATATATCTTTAAATTTATTAACAAACTTACTAATTAATTCTATTAACAAATGGTTTAATAAAGGTGTAATTAATGTGTTCATATCAACTTCCCCTGTCCACCCTGTTAATGGATACATTAGATATAAATATTAATTATATTTATGGCATCCTTTTTCTCAGATTTGTTAACATGTTCCTCACTGCAATTAATTATATATTCATTAGTAATTTTGCAGTGTGGCTTTAACCCAATACTGTTCAAAGCATTCACAATGAATCTTCTCATGACTAAACAGCTAATTGTTAATAAAGACAGTAATCATTGATTGCTCCCTAACCTACCAGATAAATCTACAGATGCTTGTAATTGATACCACACGGACCAATTTCATTGCGTTAATATGCCTGACAGCTTGGAAAATATGCACATTAATACTTTGAAACATATGGCGTAGAAACTCATCTGAGGAGTGCCAGTATTTCATAGAATTACATAGCATTTTTTTTTTACTCATTTATGGGACACAGCCAGCATTTATTGTCCTTCTCTAGTTGCCCTTATGAAGGTGGTGGTGAGCTGCCTTCCAGAATCACTGCTGCCCACATGGTTCCAGGGATGAGGAACTTCAGCTACATGGTTGGAATAACTGGGACTGTTCTCCTTAGAAAAGAAAAGATTAAGAAGGGGTTTGATGTAAGTGTTCAAAACTATGAGGGGCCTGGACAGAGCTGGGGAAGGAGAAACTGTTCCCATTGGCAGAAGGATTGAGAACCAGAGGACGGCTATTTCAGTGGGTTGGCAGAAGGAGCGATGGTGACATGGGAGAAAACCTGAGTAGTTAGGATCAAGGATTCACCACTTGAGGGCATGGTGAAGACAGCATCAATCAAGCCACTCAAAACAGGATTGAGTCATTCTCGAAGGAAAAAGAAATACTTGCAGGGTTACAGGGAAAAGGGATCAGAGTGGGACTAGTTGAGTTATGAAGAAATAGAACAAAAATGACATACTGAGTAGCCTTTTTCTGTGCAATAGCCATTGTATGATTCTATGACTTGTTACAATTTTACTTTATTCCTTCATTGTTTTATTCTTCCATTCTTTTATCCTTTGCTGGCAAGGCCAGCAATTGTTGCCCATCCCTAATTGCCCATAAATTGAGAGGATCATCTTGTGAGGCTATTTCAGAGGGCAGTTAAGAGTCAACCACATATCTACGGGTCTAGAGTCACATGTAGGCCAGACTGGGTAAGGATATCAGATTTCCTTCCCCTTGGGAATCTCATGAGATAATTCTTTCATTTTCCTGATGGTCCGATGGAAAATCATCCCATCCAGTGTGTTATGGGCGACATAGTTTCACAGAGGTGAGCATCGCTGCCTCACAGCACCAGGGACCCGGGTTCAATTCCAGCCTCGGGCCACTGTGTGATCTGCACAGGTAAACTGGAGCACACAGAGGAAACCCATGCAGACACGAGGAGAACGTGCAAACTCCACACAGACAGTGACCCAAGCTGGGAATTGAACCTGGGTCCCTGAAGCTGTGAGGCAGCAGTGCTAACCATTGTGCCAGCATGTTACACACTGGTCTAGCCAGCAGTACCCACATCGCAGGGTGTATATTCTTTTATAGTAACTGTTTTACAGCATCCCTAAAAAATTCATTCCGATGTAGGGAGCTGACAAGAATTAACACAGGGACACACAGTCATGCTGAGAATGGTAGGTCTGATCAACTGATTAAAGAGCTAATCCAGACATATTAATTGGTTTACAGCATTGATATACACTTATCCCAAAGACAGGAGCTGGAAGAACACAGCTGATAAGAGGGAACAGATTATTTTATCACTGTGATTTTTCTGAGTAACCTTGTTTGATGCAGCAAAGACACTTCTTAGCTTGGCCTGGGCATTATGAAGGGGATAAGAAGCCGATTTTCCCCAAAGACGAGGAAGGAGATGCTTTTTGATAGCAGATCAGTGGCTGTCACTCTCAGGGCGTAGCTGGCCTGGAAACACAAACTCGTCCCCTTCCACTGCATGTTGGCTCGCCGTTGGAAATGGTGCCTTGAGGCCTGATCCCAAAAGAAGGGACCCAAGAGATTTCCCCGGTTTGTGCCCACCTACGGTGAGCCCATCGGAGCTTGTCCGTACCGCAGGAAGGCACTTCACTGGCAGGTGGCAGCAGGTGGATGCATTTGTCACCCTGGGCTCAGCTCCATCTAACTGGGACAAACTTGACACCTAGCCTCCAGTAAGGGTAATAAGGGTTACCCAGGATGTCTAATGTCTATACTAGGGGGCATGCACTTAAGGTGAGAGGTGGAAAGTTCAAAGGAGGTATGAGGGGCAAGTTTTTTTACACCTTGTGGTAGGTGTCTGGCATGTGCTGCCAGGGGTGGTGGTGGAGGCAGATATAGAACATAGAAGAACTACAGCACAAACAGGCCCTTCGGCCCACAAGTTGCACTGATGATATCCCTACCTACTGGGCTTACCTATAACCCTCAATTCTATTAAGTCCCATGTGCTCATCCAGAAGTCTCTTGAAAGACCCGATCAAATTTGCCTCCACCACCACCGACAGCAGCCAATTCCACTCACCCACCACCCCCTGAGTGAAAAACTTAACCCTGACATCTCCTCTGTACCTACTCCCCAGCACCTTAAACCTGTGTCCTCTCGTCCATTACAACCCATGGAAAAAGCCCCTGAGAATCCACCCGATCAATACCTCTCAACGTCTTATACACCTCTATCAGGTCACCTCTCATCCTTCGTCTCTCTAAGGAGAAAAGACCGAGCTCCCTCAACCTATCCTCATATGATAGGGGCTTTCAGAGGTTTTTAGATAAGCATGTGAATATGAAAGGAACAGTGGGATATGGATCAAGGTCAGGCAATTTAATTTGGCATCATATTCAACACAGCATTATGGCCTGAAGGGCCTAATCCTATGTGATACTGGTCTACATAATCAAGGAATCTACAGCATGGAAATAGGCCTTTAGGCTTAAACCAGCCCATGCCGATCAAAATGTCCGAACGAGATAACCCGATTTGCCTGCATTTGGCTCATAACCCTATAAACCTTTCCTCTCCATGTTTCTGACCAAATGTCTTTTAAATTTTGTTAATGTCCCTGCCTCAACAAATTCCCCCGGCAGCTCATTCCAGCTTAGTCCCACTCTGTGTTTTAAAAAAATGTTTCTCCTCAGATTCCCATTAATTCTTCCACCTCTTAACTTAAACCTATGCCCTCCAGTTCTTTATTCCCCAACCTGGGAAAAAGACTGATTTCTCCCTAACCATGTCTCTCATGATCTTATACACCTCCTAGGATTCCGGCCCTTGACACACAGCAGGACTCACCTGGATGTTGGCAAGACTCATCTCAATGGGAGTACCAGCTTCCACTGCAAGTCAAATGTACCGCACAAGTGGGAGCTTCCTGCCCTTTGCGCATGACCAACTCGCCAATACCCCCCACCCCTACGTGATATTTGCTGAGGATACTGGGAAGGAACTCCCTTGTTCTTCAAACAGTTCGAGGCAATCTTTTTCATCCAGGCAAGGCCTCAGTTAAACAATTCATCCAAAGGACAGCACCTCCAACAATGCAGCACTCCCTCAGTGCCGCACTGGAGTGTTGGCCTTGATTGTATTTCTGGAAGGGCCTTGAGCACACTAGCTGCTGACTAAGAGCAGGAAATCTGTCATTGAGACATGACTGACGCCTTTGATGGCTTCAGACCATAGTAATGGTGTTAGCTATGAACTGCCTTCATATGGGGGATGTAGAATCAACCCTCCTGCTGACCTCTTGGCTTTGTGCTTTTACCTGCTGTCTGCACAGTCTGAGAACATAACTCGCTCCCCACAGTGGCATCGAGGTTGGAGCAGGAGGAGTTTCTTAGAAACAATCCAGAGAAGGATTACGAAGCTAATTCCAGTAATGGGCAGCTTGTCTTATGAGGAAAGATTAGACAGGTGAGGCTTGTATAGAATCATAGAATCCCCACAATGCAGAAGGAGGCCATTCAGCCCACTGAGTCTGCACTGACCACAACCTGATGCATTTACCCTAGCTAGTCCCCCTAAAGGGTAATTGAGCATGGCCAATCCATCTAACCCGTATGTCTTTGGAGTGTGGGAGGAAACCGGAGCACCCGGAGGAAACCCACACAGACACGGGGAACATGCAAACTCCACATAGACAGTGACCTGAGGCCAGAATCAAACCCAGGTCCCTGGCGCTGTGAGGCAGCGGTGCTCACCATTGTGCCACCGTGCCACCCCAATCTGCTGGAGTTTAAAAGAGTAAGAGGTGACTTGATTGAAACCTAAAAGATCCTGAGGGGTCTTGACAGGATGGATGTGGAAAGAATGTGTCCTGTTTTGGGAGAACATAAAACGAGGGGTCACTGTTTAAAAGTAAGAGATTGCCCACTTAACATAGAGATGAGGAGAAATCCTTTCTCCCAAAGGGTCTTTGGAACAATTTTCCTTGAAAGATGCTCAAGTCATGGGGCGAATTTTACCATCCCACCTACCTTGGGAATTAGAACAGGCAAGGGGCGGACCACAGGCAAGCAAAGCCGTAAAATCCCACCCAGTGTTTTGGAACATTTTCAAGGCAGAGGTTGAGAGATTTGTGATAAACAAAGGGGTGAAAGTTATTGAGGTAGGAAGGAAGCTACAGTCAGATCAGCCGTGGTCTCATTGAATGGGGGAGTAGGCTCGAAGGGCCAAGTGGCCTGTCCTTATTCCTAGCTCGTATGTCTGTATGTTCTGCCTCATAGAAACATCAAAACTCAAAGCAGGAGTAGGCCATTCGGCCCTTTGAGCCTGCTTCACAATTCATTTTGATCCTGGGTGATCATCGAATTCAATATCCTGATCCCCCTTTCCCCCTTGATCCCTGCAGCCCCAAGAACTATATCTAATTTCTTCTTGAAATCAGACAACAGTTTACTAGACACTCTCAAAAAAAAATCAGAGGATTTATTGGAGACTTGACACCGCTCGATGCATATAGTTATCCCTCAGTCGACATCAACTGGTCAATATCTCATTGTTGCTGCACAGTTAATAAAGGATAATATCAATACATTATTGAGAGAGGATCCTAGATCGGATGATCAAGGTGTTAGAGTCAATTTGGCTGAAGAAACAGCAAGAGACGTTACCAGGAGTTTGTGGGTCACACAAGACCCCTACATCACACTTAAGGTGGTGCAGGGGACAGTATAAATCAGTAAGTTAAAGGTGGGTGTAACAAAGCTAATACAGCAATCAAAAGGACTTCAATCATAGAATCCCTACCATGCAGAAGGAGGCTATTCGAGCCTGCACTGACAACAATCCCACTCAGGCCCTATCCCCGTAACCCCTGTATTTCCCCTACTAGTCCCCCTGAAACTATCATGGCCAGTCAATCTAACCTGCACATCTTTGGACGGTGGGAGGAAACTGGAGCGCCCGGAGGAAACCCATGCAGACATGAGGAGACTGTGCAAACCCCCCACAGACAGTGACCCAAGCCAGGAATTGAACCTGTGTCCCTGGTGCTGTGAGGTAGCAATGCTAATCACTGTGCCACCGTGTCACCCCGAACAATTTTACGAATTTTTACAACAATCTACATATAGACTTGGTAAATCTAATTAGCAGTAATGTTGTGGAAAATAAATTCCTGGAATGTGTACAAGATGGTTTTACAGAAGAATGTTAAGGAAATAACTAGAGAATGGTTATTTTAGATCTGGTATTGTGGGGTGAGAAAGGACTGATTAATCTCGCTGTAAGGAAACCTTTATGGAAAAGAGACCACAATATGGTAGATTGAAAACAATGTAATCCACATCAAAATCTGGATCTAGTTGGCTCCTCAACATTCTGTTCTATAAAAGCATCTCATACACGCTGAATAAATTAGGCTTGTACTCATTAGAGTTTAGAAGAATGAGGGGAGATCTCATTGAGACGTATAAGATGATGAATGGGATGGATAGGATAGAGGTGGAGAGACTCTTCCCGCTCAGAAAGGATAGTAGGACTAGGGGGCACAGCCTCAAGATAAAGCGGGGGCGGTTTAGAACGGAGTTGAGGAGGAACTTTTTCACTCAAAGGGTGGTGAATCTCTGGAATTCTCTGCCCGTTGAAGTGGTGGAGGCTGCCTCGCTAAATATTTTTAAGACGCGGGTTGATGGGTTTTTGATAAGCGAGGGGATTAAAGGTTATGGGGAGAGGGCGGGAATGTGGAACTGAGCCACGACAGATCAGCCATGGTCTTATTGAATGGCGGGGCAGGCTCGAAGGGCTAGATGGCCTACTCCTGCTCCTATTTCTTATGTTCTTATGTTACGTTCTTATGGACGTTCCGGGAATTCCACGTTTCAGGTGGGATTGTGGTTGGTGCAGACTCAATGAGACAAATGGCCTCCTTCTGCACTATAGGAATTCTATGAATTCTATGATAAACAAAAGGAACTCAAGGTATGAGGAGAAAATTGGCTTTGATAGATTGGGAAACTACATTAAAAGGCCAGGCACTAAAAAAAACTAAAGTATTGTTTACAACAAAAATACTTTCCTTTTGAGGCGGAAAATCCCAGCAGGAAAGGTGACCCAATCCTGGCTAACACGAGAAGTTAAAATTTTCATTAAGTTATAGCAAGTGTCTTATAGAGTTGCCAGAAGAGTGGTGAGCTAGAAGATTGGGAACATTTTACAATTCAGCAAAAGGAGGACCAAGAAACTGATAAAGAAATGAAAAGTGACTTGCGAGAAGCACGGAAATAAATTGTAAAAGCTTTTATAGGTTTGTCTTAAAAAAATGGAAAAGGTCAGCATATCAGACAAATGCTACAGGCAGAGTCAGGAGAATTTATAATGGGAAATGAGGAAATGGCAGAGAAATGAAACAAATAGTTTGTGTCTCTCACAGAAGAAAATACAAAAAAAAACTTCTCAGGAATACTTGAGAATCAAGGAGCTACTGGGAATGGGGAATGGAAGGGAATAGTTTTAGTCATGAAGTAGTACTGAGAAATAATGGGACTGTAATTTAGTAAAGTCCTGGATTTGATGATCCACATCCCAGAGTGTTGAAACAGGTGCCTGAAGAATGATAGATACATTGATGACCATCTTCAAAATTCCATAGATGTTGTAACAATATCTTCAGACTGGAAGGTAGAAAATTTAACCCCACTATTTAAGAAACGAGAGGGAGAGAAAATAGGGAACTACAAACCTGTTAGCCTGACATCAGTAATGGGGAAAATGTGAGAATTTATTACATTATAAAGCATGTGATAACTGGACATGTGGTAATGAGTGGCACAGTGGTTAGCATTGCTGCTTCAGAACGCTAGGGACCCAGGTTCAATTCCTGCCTTGGGTCACTGTCTGTGTGGAGTTTACCCATTCTTCCTGTCTCTGTCTGGGTTTCCTCCAGGTTCCAGTTTCCTCCCACAAAGATGTACGGGTTAGGTTGATTGGCCATGGGAAATTGACGTTAGTGTCGGGAGGGGGATTGGCAGGGTAAATGAGTAGAGTTGCGGGAATAGGCCAAAGTTGGGATTGTGGTTGGTGCAGACTCGATGGGCCAATGGCCTCCTTCTGCACTGTAGGGATTCTATGATTCTATGCAGAATATAATGTTAGGATTGAGCAGAGTCAACAGGGGTTTAATTGCAGGAGGAAACTCCATACATACCTCCATCCTCAATGATGATGGAGGAGCCCAGCACGTCAGTACAAAAGATGAGGCTGAAGCATTCAAAACAATCTTCAGCCAGAAGTGCTGTGCAGACGATCCCTCTTGGTCTCCTCCAAAGGTCCACAACATCAGTCTTCACCATTTTGCACTCCATGCAAAATCAATAAATCACGAACGGCACTGGATTCTGCAAAGGCAATGGGCACTGCCAATATTCCCGCAATGTTTTGTCATCTATATCTGTGTATTTAAGTTGTTGCATGAATACAGTAAGAGCAGTCACATGGTTTGACAGTGATGTCATTAGGGTGCTCCACAGGCTGCTGTTTCAGTTCCTGTTCTGTGCAGAAACCATCTCTTTCAACAAACCTGTTGTGTGTTACTTTGAATTTATGTGTGCAAACTACGTCTATTTCCTTTTTGTTTAAAACCCTCAACCCTGAATATAGTTAGGACGTTACAATGTCCACCTTTGTTGAACAAAGCTACAGAAAATGGTCCATTTTTTCCAAGATCAAACCGCTGATCTTAAATCAACTGGGATTGGAAGAGGACCTTAGTGTTCCAGATGTTTAGTGAAAGGTCCATTTTCTCATATCTCAGAGAAGAAGTCAACAATATCCTGGACCTTGGTTTCGGAGCAATGCACAAAAATCCTCAATGTACTGAAGTTCAATGACTGAGACTAGAGTGGTTTTGGCTTTAGATTGAAGGCAGCACAGTTTGAACAGTTTCCCGTCTGTTCTGTATATTATCTCCACACCTGTGGGTAATGTACTGGAGGTGAGGGGCAGTATTGCAGTGAGGAAGATGGAGAAGAGATTTGCTGCAGCCCTGTTTGACTCCAGTCTTCGCTGAGTGAGGCTGGTGATGGATCTGTTGGTGAGGATCAGGGTTTGCAGGTCACTGTCGAGCAGGTGGAGGAATAGACACTGCTCGCTCAAAGCCAGGTCCGCTGGGTGGGGAAAGTCATTCATGTGTCTGACACCAAACTCCCGAAGCAACTCAGAATCTCAGCAGGAGGTTCCCAGGATCTCCTCAAATCATCCCAGAGGATTCAAGGGAGTGCCTGGTTTGTGACCAATCATGATGGAGAAGGCCCATTCAGGAAGGCACTGAATATATTGAGAGTCTTAATTGAGAAAATGTAGAGGCAAAGGGGAGGCATCAGAGGAGTTCTCCAACTCCAAACATCTCCCATATCGGAGGTTAATGTGCAAAAGTAAAGCTCTTGGGATTGGGGGTAATATATTGGCATGGATTGAGAATTAGGTAGCAGACAGGAAGTAGAGTAGGGATAAATGGGTCTTTTTTGGAGTGGAAGGTGATGATGAGTGGGGTCCCACAGGGATCAGTGCTTGGGACCCAGATATTTACAATATACATCAATGATTTGGATCAAGGAACCAAAAGGATTTTATTGTAACCGAGTTCTTGTTTTGAATTACTGAATTAAGAGGAAAGATCACAGATGGTGCTTTTAATGAGGGACACTGCGGCCCTCAAAATCAGAGATAGATCCAGAGTGTTAAATTTCCAAGTTTGTTAACAGCAAAAAACTCGGTGGGAATGTGAGTGATGAGAAGGATGTTAACAAGCGTCAAGTGATTTAAACAAGTTGAGTAAGTGGGCAAATGCAGGGCAAATACAGTGTAATGTGGATAAGTATGAAGTTGTCCTTTTTGGATGGAGAAATAGAATGGCAGATTATTATTTAAATGGTGATAGATTGGAACAGGTTCTGTACAAAGGGATCTGGGTGTCCTTGTACAACAGTCATCGAAAACAAGTACGCAGCTGGTTGCCCCTCAGCTGCCTTCTGAACAAGGGAAACTAGAGATGGGCAATAAATTCTGGCCAGCCAATGTCCCACGAATGAATAAAAAAGAGGTGCAGCAAACAGTTAGGAAGGCAAATGGTATGTTAGCCTTAATTGCAAGAGAACTTGAGTACGGGAGTAATGATGCGTTGTATAGGGCCTTGGTGAGACCACACCAGGAGTACTGGAGTGGGCAGGTTTGGCCTCCATATCTAAGAAAGTATGTATTTGCAATAGAGGAAGTGCAGTGAAGGTTCACAGGATTGATTGCTGGGATAGCAGGAGGGCCCTATCAGGAGAGATTGGCTCAATGGGACCTGTATTCACTGGAATTGAGAAGAATGAGAGGTGATCTACTTGAACATTCTGACAGGGCTGGACAGACTGGATGCAGGAATGTTGTTTCCTCTGGCTGGGAGGTAGAGAGGAGGATCTAAAAACAAGAGTCACAGTCTCAAGATACAGAACAGACTAATTGAGACCAAGATGAAGAGAAATTTCTTCACTCAGGGTCTAGTGAACCTGTGGAATTCTCTACCACAGAAGTGGAGGCCAAAACACTGGTCACATATTTAAGAACAAAATAGATCGATTTCTAGACTCTAAAGGTGTCAGGGAAGTTTGGGAGATAGCAGGAGCCTGGCATTGAGGTAGAGGATCAGCCATGATCCCACTGAATAGTGGAGCAGTCTCAGTGGGCTATACGGCCTTCTCCTGTTCCTATTTTCCATGTTTCTACATTGCTGAGATAGATGGACAAACAAACAAATAAACAGACAGACAGGGAAAATATTGTGATGGCAGTATGAGTCTGATTGTGATAGGAACAAAGAAAATAGGAGCAGGAATAGGCCATTTGGCCCATCAAATCTGCTACACCATGAAAATAGGCCATGGCTGATTACTTAGTACTTATGCCATTTATTCTCACTATCTCGCTATCCCTTGATGTTATTAGTATCCGGAAATGTATTGATCTCTGTCTTGAACATACTCAATGACTGAGCTCCCATAGTCATCTGGGATGGAGAATTCCAAAAGTTCATCAGGCTCTGAGTGAAGAAATTCCTCCTCACCCCAGTCTTAAATGGCTGTTCCTTATTCTGAGATTGTTTCTAGATTGGTTCTGGACTCACCAGCCAGGGGAAAGCATCCACATTTATCATCTTGTAGAATCCCTACAGTGCAGAAGGAGGCCATTCAGCCCATTGAGTCTGACTTCAATCCCACCCAGGCCTTATTCCCATAACCCTGCATATTTACTCACTAATCCCCCTTACACTCGAGTCAATCTAGCATGGCCAATGAAACCAAGCATGCTGAATGTCTTCTTCACCACTCTCTGTCCATCTGTGACTCCGCTTTCAAGGAGCTATGAACCTGTACTCTGAGGTCTCTTTGTTCTGTAACTCTCCCCAGTGCCCTACCATTAACTGAATAAGCCCTGTCTTGGGCACCCGAGGCTGGAATTGAATCTGGGTCCCTGGCACTGTGAGGTAGCAGTGCTAACCACTGCGGTGCCACCAAAAATTTTGTAAGTTTCAGTGAGATCGCCTCTCATTCTTCGAAACTCTAAAGAATACACGCCCAGTCTCCTCAGTCTCTGCTCATAAAAACAATCACAGCATCCCAGGTGAAGCTCTGTTGCACTCTTTTCCTCATGATGACGATATAGATAAAGCAAGTAATTACATTTCACAACATAGTTAAATATAACCATTAAAATAAATGTGCAGTATAAAATAATAACAAGGTTGCACAATTATGCTCATTTCAGAATGCAAACGATTATAAAACATTGCACAATGTAAGTCTCCTAATTTACAGAATAGAAATGAAAGGTCCACGGCACTCTACAATTTGTATTAAAGTATCATGGGTTGTCAGGTTGAGTTCATTAAATTCTCAATCATTTACACATTAGTTATGAGTTTTATAAAGTGTCTTGTACTGCATTTGTCAAGTATTTGTTCAATACTATTTGTGGAAGAGTGTCACAGAACCATAGAATCCATACAATGCAGAAGGAGGCCATTCGGCCCATCGAGTCTGCACCGATAACAATCCCACCCAGGCTCTATCCCCGTAAGCCCACATATTTAAGCCCTGACACTAGGGTCAATTTAGCATGGCCAATCAACCTAACCCGCACATGTTCTGAGTATGGGAGAAAACCGGAGCATCTGGAAGAAGATAAGCCCAGGGCCAGTCAGTCAGGTCCCAGTGAGGGTACTGCCTTTACCAACATGGTTTTTACAGACATTTTACTTTTGTGTGGTTGTGGCAATGGTAGGTGGGAATGGTAGAGTTTCCCAGTGAAATCTACATTCCAGTTGGGATCACATGCTCAGCTGTTGATAAATTGCCCCGAAGTGTCAAGGGAGATTACGTGGGGTTATGGCCTCCTTTTTTTTGCATTGTCGGGATTCTGTGATACTCTGAGGGTGTCAGAGTAGTTTTGGTACAAGCGACCAAGGATCAGCTTTGGAGCTGGTTTTAAAACTCTTTCCAACTTGTTCACCAGCCCTCTGGTAAGTCCAGCATTCCAGACAGACACTGTGTGTTGAAGTATGGGACTTGCATTACTCCAAAACACAGCCAATCAAGCAGTCATGAAGCTTGAGAAAATGTAGTATGTGAACTCTTTCAGTTAACCACGTCACACAAAATGGTCCATTTGAGATCACTTGAATGCAGATTGCTAATAGGCCTGTTGCATAATCTCAGTGCGGTCAGAGTTGGTGAGAAGGGGATCAGGAGGGTTGTGCATTACAGGCAAATCTGTAACATTGAACTTTAAGACATTTAGCCTCATGTGATTCACTGTTACCCATTCACTCAATGAAACGATTGTCCCTTGCAGATGAGATGACTGTGACAGTCCAAGCGGGTCAGGACATCCATAAATATATGACAATGAGGAGGTATTGTGGTATCAATGCATGATGTGGAGATGCCGGCATTGGACTGGAGTAAACACAGTAAGAAGTCTGACAACACCAGGTTTAAGTCCAACCAATTTATTTGATAGTACTCACAAGCAGAGGGAAACCTCGAAAGCTTGTGAGTTTACTATCAAATAAATCGGTTGGACTTAAACCTGGTGTTGTCAAACTTCTTACGATATCAGTGCAGGCATTGTTTATGATGGCTAAAAATATAAGAGGGCCTAATTTAGCCCTTTGTGGGACCCCAACATGTAGCGTTATCCAACTGGACATACTCTATTCATATCAAACACTTCGTTGTTGATGGATGACAAAGAAAACACCAACAGTCTACCTTCAGCTAGCTAATATTAGATCCATTCACTACAAAGCTGAGAAAAAATCAGCACATTACTTTAATCAAAGATATTTGAGGTCAATGTATCTTTGGCAGCTGGCTGATAATTTGTGACTTGGGATTCAAGCCTTCAGCCAACTGAACCGATCCCAAAGGGAAATAAAAAAGTAATGTGCTGACTTTTTCTCAGTTTTGTCCAACAGACCGGCCAGGCTTGTCCCACAGAATATCCATCAGTCTCACCCCTAGCCACTTTTACATGAAAAAACTCAGCAGAATCAACCAGAATTTAATGACACTATCAATACTTTGCTGCTTTTGCATCGCCGAATGAAATAAATTTATGTGCATTGATCTTGTTGCATTAAATCTCGTAAGTGATGTGCCGCCTCATTCCAGCAATTGAAGTAGAGACAATTTTGTCTTATAAACCTTGCTACTACAAGAAAACACATCCCTTTGTTACAATCCAATATGTTATCGCAATAATCTTCAGAGAAATTAATATTACCTTCCTTCTATATTAATCAAACAAAATCAATAGGAACATAAATCTTGCTTATAAAACTATATTTTTATTCATTCATGGGACATTTATTGCCCATCCCTATCTCCTGAGAGCAGCTGAGAGTCAACCACATTGCTGTGCTCCTGGAGTCACATGTAGGCCAGACCAGGTAAGGACGGCACATTTCCTTCCCTCAAGGACATTGGTGAACTAGATGGGGTTTTTTTCGACAATCGACAATGGTTTCATGGTCATCAGTAGATTCTTAATTCCAAATTTTTTTATTGAATTCAAATTCCACCAACTATCAAGGTGGATTCAAACCCAGGTCCCCAGAACATTAGCTGAGTTTCTGGATTAATGGTCTAGCGATAATACCTATAGGCCATCATCTCCCCTCTTGCATGCGCTTATGACAATTCATGCCGCGCTTATGACAATTCATGCCACACATATGGGGGCCAGTCTGGATGTGTGTGAGTAGGAATGAGGGATATGAGTTATCCCCTCATGTTGATTTGGTTGTGGCATTGCACGTCTATGATTGTATTTTGCACCAGCCAGCAAACCACACGCCAGGTGCTTGTGGACCGCCAGTGGTCCATGGGCCTCAGTCCCAAAAGCAAAACATAATTATACTGGTGTGACCTTCTTCCCATTAGATTCATAACTTTTACATCTCGTCCGCAGCTGGGAATCTCCGGTCCTGCTGTAGTGAGCAAAAAGGGTTGTGAACACAACCCAATTCACCATGCAAACCAGCCCTCCCACCCATTGACTCTGCCTACACTTACTGCTGCTTTGGAAAACAGCCGGCATGATCAAGGACCCCACGCACACTGGACATATTTTCTTCCACTTTCTTCTGTCGGGAAAAAGATACAAAAGTCAGAGGTCACGTACCAACTAATTCAAGAACAGCTTCCTCCCTTCTGCCTACTGACTTTTGAATGGACCTACCTCATATTAAGTTAGTCTTTCTCTATACTGTTAGCGCGAGTGGGCGAAACGACCACTACGGACTCAGGGTGAAGTTCAATAGCGGCACAGCTCTATTTTCTTTTACGTCTATGGAGAAATGCAGTCAGGACATGCAATCGGACTGTCCCGAAAGCGCTCTAAAGACCCGTCGCTTTGGGCTATAGATATACCTGAACTTCGGTGTAGTATGCGATTCAAATGCTAATCCTTTATTTACAGTATTTGACTTTAGCCATCCTATCTCAATGTTTTCAAGTGTTGGGACGATTGTTTTAAGTGTGTGTTAATTGTTTTTGTCTGGTTGGTTATTAATGGTCTAGAATCTCCGGGGTTTGAACAGTGGGTATGTGATTATTCTCAGGAAATTTGAGGGGCCAGGGATGCTTCCTTAGCTATGCTAATCTTTAGGTGTCTCCATAGGTTGTTTGGTTGTTTTTAGAAGTGCTGATTTAGTGGGGTGGGGATGTGTTTTTTAATTTAGTTCCTGTAGGTTCCATCCTGTCCAGCTTCCCTTGTGTGCTAGCCCTCATTTGCATTCTAAAAGCATGCTCTTGCCTGTTAATCTGTGTCTGTTACTTTGTGATTTTTAGTGGAGAGACTCTGAGTGTAATTTTAGCCTGCTTCTATATTGTGTACCCAATTTCATAAAATTTGTTGTCCGATAACAATACCCTAGCTATGACTGTAACACTACTTTTTGCATCCTCTCCTTTCCTTCCCTATGCAGTCTATAAACGGTATCTTTGTCTGTACAGCACGCAAGAAACAATACTTTTCATTGTATCCCAGTACAAAAATCAATCAATTTTTTAAAAAAATCATCATCTCATTGACAGCAGCAGCGGGGTGTGAATAGTGGAGAATTCTGGCCCTGGAATTACTTGGGTTGTTATGTGTGTTATTATGAATGTCTGGGTTGTTGGATGGAAGCTTCATAGAACAAAACGGAATTGGGTGTATAGCTAAAAAAGAGAACTTTGGAGGGCTCTGGGCAAGCAGCAGGAGGGGAGTGAGGTACACAGAACCAACACACATCCATTGGGTTGCCTCTGTGCTGCGTCACCCTGGCTTTGTACATTGGGTTCTTGGGAATGATAATAGCTTGAATAGTCAGCTCTGGGCTCAGATAGAATATTACACAAAGAGAGGGGCACCATCCAGCATAAAGTGTCTGTGGACGTTAAAGACTAGGAGATCAGTGCAGCCTTCCTCATCTGTTTTAGTTCTGCTAACGATGAAGGATGTCAGTGTTGGAGTGAATGAAATAGGTTTGCTAGCTCATCAGCATCAATCATACTGAGGTTACATTAGCAGTGATAACCATTCCCAGAGTAAACCTCATTCTCCCCACTCCAATATTGTGGCTGTAATTCTGTATGGGTGGGTGCCCAATGGGTCTCTAGAGTGACATTTAACCTCCTATAACCTTGGCAATCCATACTTCCAAATTCAAGCATTTCTTCTGCACTCTCCTATTTAATAAGCACAAAGAACAACACAGCACAGGAAACAGGCCCTTCAGCCCTACAAGCCCATGCCGCCCATTTTAACATTCAGTAAGTGCCTCATTCCCATCCTCCTTCTACCTATGACTTTTGTCTACGCCTCTGCATGGTTTATTCCATGTGAATATACTGGGCCTAGAAGCTTGGAAAGGGTTGGTCTCTGCACTTCACTGCATAATTCTTGGATGAATATCATAGAATCATAGAACCTCTGCAGTGCAGAAGGAAGCCATGCGGCCCGCTGAGCTTGCACCAACCACAATCCCACCCAGCTCTATCCCCGTAACCCTATGTACTTGTCCCACTAGCGGACAATCAACCTAACCTGCACATCCTCGGACTGTGGGGGGAAACCAAAGCACCCAGAGAAACCCGTGCAAACATCGGGGGGGAGTGTGTGAACTTCACACGGACAGTGACCCAAGGCCAAAATTGAACCTGGGTCCCTGGCACTGTGAAGCAGCAGTGCTAAGCACTGTGCCATCATGCCGCCCCACACCTCCTGATTCCCCAAAGCATGCCTGCTATCAACCAGGCAACTCCAACAACTCAAGAAGCTCAACATTATCCAGGACAAAGCAGCCCGCACAATGCGTTACCACCTGGGCCATTCATTGCCTCGGTCACTGATGCAGTGGTCGCAGCTACAAGATGAAGCACAGCAACTCACCAAGGTTCCTTTGACAGCACCTTCCAACTCTCTCCTGCCTGGAAGGACAGGGGCATCAGATACCTGGGGACACCGTCACCTACAAATTCCCCTCCAACTTCCTAACTTGGAAATATAGCACAATTCCTTCAACTGTCACTGGGTCAAAATCCTGGAACTCCCTCCCAAACAGCACTGTGGGTGTACCGACACCTTTGGGATTGCAGCAGTTCAAGAAGGCAGCTCACCATCACTTTCTCTAGGGCAACGTGAGATGGGCAATAGATGCTGGCTTTATGAACGACTGCCATATCCCTTAAACGAATTGGTAAACATAGCCCATGGTAAGTTTAAAAAAAAAGCGATAACATTAGCTAACAAAAGAGAAAATGCTGGAAAATCTCAGCAGCTCTGGCAGCATCCGTAAAGAGAGCAAAGGGCTGACGTTTCAAGTCCAGACGACACTTTGTCAAAGCTCATGACTTCAGTTATTTAATTAATAAGTATCAACTTCTGAAGTAGCCTCCAGGGCCCATGGTACACTTGGGTTGCCAACTCTCCAGATTGCCCTGGAGCTTCTGGGAGCTGAAAATTGCTGATATGGACAATCCAGGAGGGGGGAAAAACGGATAGGAACATTGAAATACAATTTTCCTTCCATTTCTCTAGCCTTTGTTATAAAATTGTTGGAGTTGGGAAAGAAAAGGTTGTTTGGCTGACTCATCCTTTTGTTAGAAAGAAGAAGGTTAAGAGGTGACCTACTTGAGGCATACAAGATGATCAGAGGGTTAGATAGGGTGGACAGTGAGAGCCTTTTTCCTCGGATGGTGATGGCTAACACGAGGGGACATAGCTTTAAATTAAGAGGTGGTAATTATAGGATGGATGTCAGAGGTAGGTTCTTTACTCAGAGGGTAGTAAGGGCGTGGAATGCCCTGCCTGCAGCAGTTGTGGACTCGCCAACTTTAAGGGCATTCAAATGGTCAGTGGATAGGCGTATGGATAACATTGGAATAGTTTAGGTTAGAGGGTCATTAGATTGGTTCCACTGGTCAGCGCAACGTTGAGGGCCGAAGGGCCTGTACTACACTGTAATGTTCTATGTCCTATGTTCATCCAATCTAGCAAAAAAGAATCAAGGTCCCTTCCAATTAGCTGGGAGAAGACAAATGGTAGGGGTGAGGGGGTGGGGAGGCGGGTGGTGGACGTATTTGGAAGGAGTTGGTAATGTGACCAATCCTCCAGGAATCTATCCAGCCTGATTTGGCAAGCAATTGTGCATCCCTGTGCAACCCGCAAAGATTTCTCTTGGGAAAATGAAGCCTGTTGCACATGTAAGCTTACAACAGATCAGACTTACTGAACTCAAGGAGCAAACAGTGGCACAGTGGTTAGCACTGTTGCCCCATCAGTGCCAGGGACCAGGTTCGATTCCCGGCTTGGGTCAAGATCTGTGTAGAGTCTGCACATTCTCCCTGTGTCTGCATGGGTTTCCTCCGGGTGCTCCAGTTTCCTCCCACACTCCAAAGACGTGCAGGTTAGGTTGACTGGCTATGCTAAATTAACCCATAGTGTCAGAGGGTAAATATGTGGGGATAGGGCCTGTGTGGGATTATTGTCGGTACAGACTCAATGGGCCTCCTTCTGCACTAAAAAAGAGAAATAGAATCGTATTATTTGGTAATTTATCTGAAAACCACTTCACTGCTTTTGAAATTAATGATCTTAGGAAATAGAGTTTTCAAAGCACCTGTATTTCGCTTGGCCGCATATGGCCACACACATTGTAAAAGGATGTTTTCAACTTACATTCACATAACATCGGTCTGTCACTTCAGTCGAGGGTCAAAAGAAACAGTGAATCTAAGGGCTTCAAGAGAGTGAGGTGTGAGGAGAGATCTCTTGAGAAGACTGCAGGTTCCAATCTTTTATTAGATGAGCAATGGTGTCATCGTAAGTTCTGTGCAGAGGTTTCACATACTTGTCCATGAATTTAACCCAGTAACTTTCATTGATTTTAGTAAGCTTGGAAGGATGATAAATTTCCAATGACCTTGAGTGGACGTCCGATGATGGCTGGGGCTGACTCTGGCAATAATGCTCAAGTGCCAATAAATAGCCAAGTTCAGCTTGATGTATTGTTTCTCCGGCTGACGATTGTCAGCTTCATTTACAATGTGATTCATTTCCAAAAAAAAAGTTCCTTTTTTTTGCATTGTTCTATCTTAAAATTGCACAATTCGAAATAGTTACCTGCAAACTTTTTTTAAGTAAACAAAAAACCAACATAATGAACCTTATTTTAAAGAAAAGAAAAGCTTTGGCACTGACTCTCGTTTCAGCCAGGAGGGAATCACAATCTCAGTCAGATGATGTGTGCGCCCTCCGTCTTTTGCTGCCAGACAAAAGGCCACAGCGTACTCAACTATCCATCACTTTCATTTATACAGGTCCCTCTCAGGTACACTTTCACCTTGCAATGATCCAGCACGGAAGGAGGCCATTGAGCCCACCGTATAGGGGGCATGGTTAGTAAGTTTGCAGATGACACCAAGATGGTGGACAGTGAGGAAGGTTATCTCCAATTGCAGCTTGATCAATTGGGCCAGTGGGCTGAGCTGACAAATGGCGGATGGAGTTTAATTTAAACAAATGCAAAGTAATGCATTTTGGTAGATTGAACCAGGGCAGGACTTACTCAGTTAATGGTAGGGCATTGGGAAGAGTTACAGAACAAAGAGACTTAGGGGTACATGTTCATAGCTCCTTGAAAGCGGAGTCACAGGTGGACAGAGTGGTGAAGAAGGCATTCGACATGCTTGGTTTCATCAGTCAGAACATTGGATACAGGAGTTGGGACGTCTTGCTGAAGTTGTGCAAGACATTGGTAAGGCCACACTTGGAATGTTGTGTGCCATTCTGGTCACCCTATTATAGAAAGGATATTATTAAACTAGAAAGAGTGCAGAAAAGATTTACTAGGATGCTACCGGGACTTGATGCATTGAGTTACAAGAAGAGGCTGAATAGACTGCGACTTTTTTCTCTGGAGCGTAGGAGGCTGACCTTATAGAGGTCTATAAAATAATGAGGGGCGTAGACAAGGGAGATAGCCAATATCTTTTCCCAAAGGTAGGGGAGTCTAAAACTAGAGGGTGTAGGTTTAAGGTGAGGGCGAAAAGATACAAAAGTGTCCAGAGGGGCACTTTTTTCACACAGTGGGTGGTGAGTGTCTTGAGTTAGTAGTAGAGGCTGGTACAATTTTATCTTTTAAAAAACATTTCGATACTTAATGGGTATGATGGGTATAGAGGGAAATGAGCCAAATGCGGGCAAGTTTAGGGTTTTTTAAAAAAAAGGGCAGCATGGACAAGTTGGGCCGAAGGGCCTGTTTCCATGCTGTAAACCTCTATGACTCTACGTCTTTGCTAGCCTTTTGAAAGTGTTATCTAATCAGTGCTAATTTCTTGCTCCTTCCCTGCAGCCCTGCAATTTTTCTTTCTCTTTTAGAAATTTATATCCAATACACTTTTGAAAGGTACAATTGGGTCTGATTCTACTGCCCTTTCCTGCAGCGTTCCGCAACTCCGCATGCAAAAGAATTCTTCCACGTCATCCTCCTGCTGAGTCTCTTCAATCTGTATCCTCCAATTACTTACCCCCCTGCTAATGGAAATAACTACTCCCTATCATTATTCTAAACACCTCTGTAAAACTTTTCTTTAGCCTCCTCTCCTTTGCACTGGGGAAGTGCGATACAGGTTTCTCCGTGTCACTCATTTACACAAAATACTCAGTCCTATTGTTTGTTTGTCATCTTCAAGATGCATTGCAGGAACTCACCAAAACTCTTTAGGCCACACCTTCTCAATCCACAGCCACTACTACCATCTACAAGGATAGGAGTAACAAAGATGCGTAGGTCAGGTGGATTGGCCATGCTAAATTGCCCCTTAGTGTCCCAAAATATACAGGTTGGGGGGATTAGCCATGGTAAATATGTGGGGTTACGGGGATAGGGCAGGCCTGGATAAGATGCTCTGTCAGGCGGTCGGTGTAGACTCAATAGGCCACATAGCCTCTTCTTCACTGTAAGGATTTTATGATTCTAAATACCTGGGAAGTTCCCCTCCACGTCACTCACCATCCTGAATTGGAAACATATCACTGTTCCCTCACTGTTGCTGGGTCAAAATTTTGGAATTCCCTCCCTAACAGCACAGTGGGTGTACCTACATCATGCAGACTGCAGCTGTTCAAGAAGGCAGTTTGCCACCACCTCCTCAAGGGTAATTAGGGACGGGCAATAAATGTTGGACTAGCCAGCGATGCCCACAACCCATAAAGAAGTAAAAAATATAGGAGATGTTAAAACATAATGATTTGCTGGTGTTCATTTTAAAAAATCACAGAAATTCAAAATGGCCACCCCCTCACCATTTGTGCCTCTCTGTCCCTGTCCCTCAGTAAAACATGGTGCTAGAAATAAGAAGAAAGTAACTCTCCCAAACCTGTCCACCATCTACAAGGCACAAGTCATGCATATGATGGAATACTCTCCACTTGCGTGGCTCCAACAACACTCAAGAAGCTGGACACCATCCAGGATGTAGCAGCCCACTTGCTTAGCATCCCATCCACTACCTTAACGACTTATTCCTTCTGCCAACAACACATACAATGGCAGCAGTGTTAACCACATGGCACTGCGTTAGGTCACCAAAGCTCATTTGACAGCATCTTCCAAACCTGCGACCACTACCGTTTTGAAGGACAAGGGCAGAAGATACCTGGAAACACCATCACCTGGAAGTCCCCCTCCAACTCACTCACCATCCTGAGTTGGAACAAATCGTCACTGTCACTGGGTCAAAACCCTGGAACTCCCTCCCTAACAGCACTGGGTGTTGTACGTCCACCTCGTGGACTGCAGTGATCCAAGAGGGCAGCACCTTCTCAAGGTCAATGAGAGATGGGATGCTGGCTTTGGCAGTGACCCCCACAACCTGTTTAAGATTAAAAACAATCTGTGCCTCCGGTTTAAGTGATTAGTATCAGGCTTCATGAACTGTTGATCTAAGTGAATGTCACTTGACTTCAGAATTCAGCTGGTGGGTTTTATTAATCTGAATTCACAGGAAATGAAGAAATCCAGCCCATTTCTCCTCTCTTCCACACGGATTCTATTTCCTCCTTCTGTCACACGCTTTCTGGCCCAGTCTTTATATTCTCTCCCTCATGCCGAGTTCAGTTCATTTCTTTACGCAGCACAAAGGAATATCGTTAGGAGTGTGATCACCATGCTTTTGTTCTATTAGGAATTGGGTACATGTAGAGACTCACAAACCTTATGACCACCCCCTACCACCTTAAAAAATAGTTGAATTCAGGTCAGGTGTGAAGTTAAACATTTGAATCTAAGCCATCTCAAAGCCATCTACTTCTGCTTTTAGTGGAGCATGTATGACCAATCCACTCTTTGGAAGCGGGTTGGTCATTGAAACCATTTCATAACCACAGTTGTCACAACTTGTCGGGTGTGCAGGTCTTAAAAAGTCCGTCAGGATATATCAAACGGGAGAGGCCAAATCCTTCAGGCAAGTGTCTTTACTGCTTGTGGGCAAGAAGGAGCACCTCCTCCCTTCCATCCTTGATCCATGCCACCGTGGAGGGGGCAATCAGGATGGAGACAGTGATTGGGAGGGAGTGGTGGTTGGGTGATTGGGGGTGGAGGGGTGGCAAAGAGGGAGGGGAGTGGGTTTCACTCAGAAAGGAGGGGGTTTGAAAAAGACAGGAAAAGGTGAAGAGGTGATCAGAATGGAGGGGGACGGAGGGCGTTTGGGGCTGGTAATAAGGCTCTGTCAACCATCCGTCTGTCCACCAAGGCACGGGTCAGGAATGTTATTGGAATACTCTCCACTTGCCTGGATGGCTGCAGCTCCAACAACACTCAAGAAACTTGACACAATCCAGTATGATGGAGCCCGTTTGAATGGTATCCCAGCCACAAACATTAGGGGCAGCGCAGTGATTAGCATTGCTATCTCACAGCGCCAGAGACCCGGGTTTAATTCCGGCCTCGGGTCACTGTCTGTGTGGAGTCTGCACATTCTCCTCATGTCTGTGTGGGTTTCCTCCCAGTGCTCCGGTTTCCCCCCTCTGTCCAAAGATATGCAGGTTAGGTGGATTGGCCAGGTTAAATTGCCCTTCAGCTTCAGAGGATTAGATGGGTAAGTACATGAGATTGCAGGAATAGGTTCCTGGATGGGATTGTGGTCAATGCAGACTCAGTTTCTTAGGTAGAATACACAACCACTACAATCCAGAAGGACAAGGGAAGCGGATACTTGGGAATACCACCACCCGGAGCGAACATGCTCAGAGGAGAGGTCAGCAGATTTTTAGATACCAATGACATCAATGGGATAGTGCGGGAACATGGCATTGAGGTATAAGTTCAGCCGTGATCAAGTTAAATGGTGAAGCAGGCTCGAGGGGCTGAATGGCCTACTCCCATGTTGATGTAAGGGTGCTCAAAAAGTGGGACCCCTTTACATATACAAATAGCTAATGCCTGTTTCAGCCACTGGCCCTGGATACATCTTTCTCTGCTTTACCAGAACTGTGGGTGTCAACTAGTGACACAGAGAAGTATAGAATTCTTACAATGCGGAAGGAAGCCATTCAACCCATCAAGTCTGCATTAATTCTCCAAAAGAGCATCCCACCCAAGCCTTTCTCTTTGCCCTATCCCTGTAATCCTACACATTCACCACGGCCAATTCATCTAACTTACACAACTTGGGACACAGAGCGGCAATTTAGCATGGCTTTAATGGATGTCTCCCACATCTCTAGACAGTGGGAGAAAACCGGAGCACCCAGAGGAAACCCATGCAGACACAGGGAGAACTTACGAACTCCGCACAGTCACCCAAGACCAGAATCAAACCCAGGTCCCTGGCGCTGTGAGGCAACAGTGCTAACCATTGTGTCCCTGTTCCAACACGTGTGAACGCGCACCAAACTGAATGTGCAAGTGTATATTCCTCACCTGAAGAATGACTACCTGAAGGCAGCTTTCCCTTCTCCACTTCCTCCATCCACCCTCTTTATCTCCCTCTGACCAATCCCACAGTCATTCCTCCTAATGTATCCCCCTTTGGCTCAACATCCATTTAATTGTTTCATCTCAGCTCAGTGGCTATCACACGACAGCTCAGTGACTATCACTGATTGCTGTGCAGATACATGGATTTGGGCCAGTGTCTGCGGGAGTTTGCGCAGTCTCCCCGTGCTTGCGTGGGTTTTCTCCGGGTGCTCCGGTTTCCTCCCACACCCCAAAGGTGTGCTATTAGGCTGATTGGTGTAACAAATTGTCCCTAAATTAGTCTTCCCTCAATGTGGAGTGCCATAAGCATAGACAAGGGTCATGGGTGGAGAGGGGACTCATAATGTTAAAATGGCAGCGCGGGCTCGTTGGGCCAAAGGGCCTGTTTCCCGGGCTGTTTTGATCTTTGTTCTTTATCTCTATTTGAATTATTTTTCCTATATTAAAGGAACATTAAATGTAAACTGTTCTGCTTGTTGTAATTATCAATCTGTCCTGTCTAAATTGGCAAGGCAGGCCAGATTCATTCTTTGAAGAGCAAAAGTCAAGCAGATAGCTTCTGGCAACAAGGTCAACTACTATAGAATATACTGTGTATGTCATAATTTAGCACAGCAGTTGTGAACTATTAATTAGCCTCTGCCACATGAAGAGCTGACTAAGTTTAATGATGAGTTTATAATGTGCTACATATACTATTTCCTTATCCTTTTATCATTTAATAACTAATTTCATTCACTATGATCTGCTTTAGTGTTTTTCTGGCACGTCCTATTGACAAGGAGGAAGATCAAAATAAGATAATTGAACTAGAATCAAAATAACATTCTCTATTTCTCTCCAGGTAAAGGAAAAAAATGGATGGCACAGTGGTTGGCAGTACTGTCTCACAGCGCCAGAGACCAAGGTTCAATCCTTGGCTTTAGTCACTGTCTGTGTAGAGTTTGCACATTCTCCCCGTGTCTGCGTGGGTTTCCTCCCACAGTCCAAAGATGTGGGGGTTAGGTGCATTAGCCATCCTAAATTGTCCTTTGGTATTAGGGAGACTCGCTAGGGTAAATGCATGGGGTTATGGGGATAGGGCCTGGGTGGGATTGTGATTGGTGCAGACTCAGTGAGCCAAATGGGCTCTTTCTGCACTGCAGGATTTTATGATTCTATGAATATAGGGCCAAAAAGGGCAGAGGGAGAATGGGGTTTAATGGGAGAAGGGAATAGTGGAATTACAAAGACCCCTCAAAAGCTTGAGGGGTCAAAGAACGAAAAACAAAGAAAATTGCAGCACAGGAAGAGGCCCTTCAGCCCTCCAAGCTTAAACCGTCCATGTTGCCTGACTTAACTAAAACCCCTATGCTTCTGGGGACTGTATCCTTCTATTCCCATCCTATTCATGTATTCGTCAAGACGCCCCTTAAAACTCACTACTGTATACGCTTCCACTACCTTCCCCGGCAACGAGTTCCCGGCACCTACTACTCTCTGTGTTAAAAACTCTACCTCGTACCTCTCCTTTAAACCTTGCCCCTCACACTTTAAACTGGTGCCCCCTAGCAACTGACTCTTCCAACCTGGAAAAAAGCTTCTGACTATCCATTCTGTCCGTGCCTGTCATAATCTTGTAAGCTTCTATCAGGTCTCCCCTTAAGCTCTGTCATTCCAGTGAGAACAAACCAAGTTTTTCTAACCTCTCCTCACAGCTAATGCCTTCCATACCAAGCAACATCCTGGTAAATTTTTTCTGTACCTCTTCAAAGCCTCTACATCCTTCTGGTAGTGTGGCGACCAGAATTGGACATTATATTCGAAAGTTCAACTAAAGCTGAATATGACTTGCCAATTTTTAAATTCAGTGCCCCAGCCGATGAAGGCAAGCATGCCGTATGCCTTCTGGGCTACCTTCTCCACCTGCATTGCCACTTTCAGTGACCTGTGAACCTGTACACCCAGATCCCTTTGCCTATCAATACTCTTAACGGTTCTGCCATATACTGTATATTTCCTATCTGTATTTGACCTTCCAAAATGCATTACCTCACATTTGTCTAGATTTAACTCCATCCGTCCGTCATCTCTCCAACCAAGTCTCCAACTGATCTATATCCTGCTGTATCTTCTGATGGTCCTCATCGCTATCTGCAAATCCATCAACCTCTGTGTCATCCGCAAACTTACTAATCAAACCAGCTACATTTTCCTCCAAATCATTTATATATATTACAAACAGCAAAGCATTGATTCCTGAGGAACGCCACTTGTCACTGCCCTCCATTCAGAAACGCACCCTTCCACTGCTACCCTCTGTCTTCTTTGACCGAGCTAGTTTTGTATCCACCTTGCCAGCTCACCTCTGATCCCATGCATCCTTTGATAATGTCAAGGTTGAGATTGATGGTATCTTGATAGGCACAGGTACCAAGGACCACAGATCCCAAAGGTTAAACTACAGATCAACCATGATGTCCAAAGATGTGCAGGTTGGGTGGATTAGTCATGATAAATTGCCGTTACTCTTGGGGGAATGGTAGAGTAAGTTATGGGGATAGGGCTTGGTGAGATTGTTGTCAGTATAGGCTGAATGTGCTTTTGCACTTTAGGGATTCTATGATTCTTCTATATAATAGAATGATGAAATAGACTGAAGGAGCTGAATGACCTCCTCCCATGCTCCATTGTTATCTATGGAGAATGTCTGGAAGAGGCCAAAGAGCACCACCAAAAGCTTAAGAAAAGAGTTGAGCAATAAAGATATCTCAGCGGTGTCTTTGTGTATGTTTAGGGTGGCATGGTGGCACAGTGCTTAGTACTGCTGCCTCACTGCGTCAGATACCCAGGTTCAATTCTCAGCTGGGGTCACTGCCTGTGCAGAGTTTGAACGTTTTCCCCTTGTCTGTGTGGGTTTCCTCCGAATGTTCTGGTTTGCTCCCACAGTCTGAAAGACATGCTGGTTACGTATATTGGCCATGCTAAATTCTCCCTCAGTGTACCCAAACAGGCACTGGAGTTTGGCAATGAGGGGATTTTCACAGTAACTTTGTTGCTGTGTTAATGTAAGCCTATTTGTGACACTAATGAATAAACTTTATGAAAAAAAACCCCTCAGTGTGGCACAGAAATCTTCCCCAGGTGAGGGAGTATCTAATTATTTGGGAATGGCTTCTCGATCAAGAGTTCAAACTTCTTCACAAAGCAAGAGATGGAACATAGAACATAGAAAAACTACTGCACAAACAGGCCCTTCGGCCCACAAGTTGCGCCAATCATATCCTTACCACTAGGCTTACCTATAACCCTCAATCCTATTCAGTCCCATGTACTCATCAAAACAAGATGAAATAAGTAAATGGATGTTGAGCCAAAAGGGGATATATTAGGAGGGATGATTGAGGGATTGGTCAGAGGGATGGGGTTCAAATGGAGGAGAAAGGGATGGAGAGGTAAAGGGAGTAGATGGAGTAAGTAGAGAAGGCAACGCCTTCAGTTAGCCGTTCTGCAGATGCAGAATGTACATCGGCACATCTGGTATGGCGTGTGTTCGTGTCTGTCGGCATGGTGGCACAGTGGTTAGATGCAGATGTGGTGTGGCAAGATTTCAGTTGTAACTAAAGGCCAAAGTGCTTTTTTTAAATAAAAATCTCTTGTGAAGCCTCTTTGGTGGTTAAACAGGGCTCTGTAGCTCCTATACTTTTGACTTGCATCACATGCCATTTAGGAAAGTTAGTAGTCGAGGCATTAGGAACTCATTCCAAGCAGGCGAGCGATGATATCAGTCAACACGTAATGCTGTTTGATGCCTGTGCTGCCATTTTTCACCTCAATTTTATTGTTCCTTCAGGGGTTCATGGTTGGGCAACAAATAAAAACCTCCTGCATACGTTGGCCCTTGACATTGCCATGTGCCTGCATACAGATGCGCAACCTCATTTAAAGGTCCAGTGCGCATACAACAAATCTGTTGCGTACTCTGAAAATAGAATTAGAGTGTGTGTTGTTTGTCGCACCAGCCTACTGTTCTGTCTTGGTGTGCCTATTGTAACTGCATCTCTGGCAGTCTAAAGATGCAAACATGAGGCTCCTCACAGGTGCTGAATATGTGAGGATGAGGTTTAGGAATCAATGTTGACATGAATCTTGCTTCACAGACACTGTGCAGAATGTTATGCTCTCCCATTGGCAGTTTTTTGGAGAGGGGGATGAGGAAGGTGAAATCGGAGGGATGGGATTCCCTCCGGGTTCCCGCCTGCCTCAACCCCCCACAGAGTTTACGCTGGGATGGGATGGACAAAGTGTCAGACGGGGAGCCTGTCCTTATCCCAATTTTAAAGACCCTTTCCTAAGCAGGTTCAATTTTGAGGCTTGCGGGAGGATTGAACTGACCAAAATTAAACTGAGAAAGGGAGTGGGGTTGGGGGAGGGGGAGGTCATCCATCAGAGGCTCCTTACTGAAGTTTTGTGACCCTCCCTCCGACCTCCTTCAATGCTCCCCTCACCTCCTCCACCTCTTCTCGCAACCCCAGTCTTCCCTACTTCCTTCCACAAACCACCACCACCGCCCCCCACCCCGCCGCCACACCACCGCCCACCCCCCGCCCCCAAACCTCCTGGTCTCAGCCACAGGCGGCACAGTGGTCCAACAGTTAGCACTGCTGCTTTACAGTGCTAGAGACCCGGGTTCTATTCCCGGCATCAATCACTGTCTGTGCAGAGTCTGCACATTATCCCCCGTGTCTGCGTGAGTCTCCTCTGGGTGTTCCAGTTTACTCCCCAGTTCCCTCCCACAGTCCAAAGATGTGCGGGTTAGGTGCAATGGCCTCAGTTTGCCCAAAGAGGCACCAGATTGTGACAACTGGGGGATTTTCAGAGTGACTTCATTAACGTAAGCCTACTTGTGACACTGATTAAAAAAAAAACTTCGAACTTTTAAGTAACTTTAAGTCAAGTGTAAAATGACTGTGAAGACACTTGCAGTTGGCAGGAATGTCTTTCCCGTTGACTCTTTGTGAAGCAAGACGCCACCACCTGAAACATTGAGGCCACTGTTTCTGGGTGATTAAATGGATGTAGCGAATGGAGCACTGTGTCAGGAAAATGATTAATTTGCAAGAACATGACAAATGTATTCACTTACCTTTGCCATTCATTGAGATTTTCGTAGCGCTGCGTCCAGGTCGAAGCTAGACTGTTGGGCACTGTTCTGAAAGGCCATCTTCTCCCATTGCCTTTGATGTATCAGTCAGGAAGCCTTTTGGTTTCCCTGAAGGGAGAAGATCTCTCTCCTCCCGCACCAAGGTCTCCGGTACTGCGTTGGAGGACCTGTTGCACTGTTTCCACTCCCCTTTCTGCTCTGAGACTCTTTGCTGAACCCGATCCAGCAGCTGCTGCATTCAGAATGTACCATGCCTTTTAAAAAGGCTTGGTAGCTAATGCTGGCTACCTTTAAGTCTCACAAGAAATGCCCTCTGCTGAGGCACTCACCAGCCCACCTGGTGTTGGGCTTCACGCTGCAATCACTTAAGTGACCTCGAAGTTGACATGCTGTCTGCAAAAAAGGGGCGGATTCATCGTGATCCTGGAGCCAAATCAAATTTTCGAACCCAAGGAATTGAATTTCAGTCCCACCCTTCAACCCTGTTTCTTCCTGCCGTTTGGGAAGCAATCTCTGTGTTATTTACAACTACAGCTCACGACCCTGTTTAATCACAATGCACCTCAGCAGAAATGAATCAATCAACTTGAGCATCACTAGCTCAGTAAGGCAGAGGGAAAAATTTGACATTTCCATAAACTGGCGGGTTATTTGGTATCGTTAAAAGGGTCAAGATTCATTCAGTATTCATGGAAAATTTGACTATCAAACTTCTGATGCTGGTTTAGTGTGTTGAATTGTTCCATTTGTTTTTTGGGATTTGGTACATGGGTGGTATGGTGGCATAGTAATTAGCACTACTGCCTCACAGGGACCCAGGTTAGACGTAGAAGCAGAATTAGGCCATTCAGCCCATCAAATCTGCTTCGCCATTCAATCATGGTTTATATTTTTCTCATCCCCATTCTTCTGCCTTTTCCCCTAAACCCCTGATTGCCTGATTAATCAAGAACCTATCTATCTCTGACTTAAAGACATTCAATGACCTGGTCTCCACACCCTTCTCCACTAAAGAAATCCACAGATTCACCACTCTGTGGCTGAAGAAATTCCTCCTCATCTCTGTTTTAAAGGATTGTCCCTGAGGTTGTATCCTCTGCTTCTAGTTTTTCCTACTAGTGGAAACATCCTCTCCACATCCAACCTATCCCGGCCTTGCAATATCCTGTAAGTTTCAATGAGATCACCCCTCATCCTTCTAAACTCCAACTCATACAGACCCAGTGTCCTCAACCGTTCCTCATATGACAAGCTCTTCATTCCAAGGATCATTCTTGGGACCATCGTCTGATCCTTTTCCAAGGCCAACACAACAGATGCAGGGCCCGAAACTGCTCACAATACTCCAAATGGGGTCTGACCAGAGCCTTATCCAACTTTGGCCTCAAGTCACTTGGAATTTGCACATTCTCCCTCTGTCTGCATGGGTTTTTCTCTGGGTGTTCTGGTTTCCTCCCATTGTGTGGAGATGCTGGCGTTGGACTGGGGTAAACACAGTAAGAAGCCTCACAGCACCAGGTTAAAGTCCAACCAATTTATTTGATTGTAAACTCACAAACTTTCGGGGTTTGCCCCTTTGTCAAAGCTTGTGAGTTTACGATCAAATAAATCGGTTGGACTTTAACCTGGTGTTGTGAGACTTCTTACTGTGTTCCTCCCATAGTCCAGAGATGTGTGGGTTAGGTGGATCAGCCATGCTAAATTGCTCCTTCGTATCAGAGGAATTAGCAGGGTAAGTGTGTGAGGTTGCAGGGATTGGGCATGTGTGGGATTGTTGTTGGTGCAGGCTTGATGGGCTGAATGGCTTACGTCTGCACAGTAGGGAATCTATGATATGTAGGAACAGGAAGATTGAGGCCCTTGTGGCCCAGTAGATAGCATCCTTGGCTGGAAGCTCTGGATTCAAGACCCACCCGATGTTGTGAGGGAGTTTCATTTCCCCTCCCCCCGTCCCACCCCCTGTCCCTCACACAATGATGTGGTTTCCAATGGCAGAGATGGCTCGCTATTGGGTGCCAGTGGGATCTGCCAGTCTCACCTGATGTCTGCAGAGTTTTCACTGCTCGATCGTCCTGCCACCAGGGGACTTGCCATGGGGTGGGGGGACAAGGGGGTGGTGCCTTCGGTGAGACTGGACAATCCCTTCGACAGAAACGGCTGGAAAATCCCACTCTAAGACTTGACAGCCACGGAAGACATGTTGATAACACGGCCAAAACAGTTTAATGGTCAGCCTGTAAACCTTTCCAAAAGGCCTGATGGCGGGCAGTAAGTTTGGGAGAGTTTTCTGGTCAGCAGAAGACCACATTAAACCATTGCGGTATTTTCCCGGGCGTAACCCTGGACGGACAGAATCAAACGGAATTCTATGGTCACCAGTGCCTTCTTACGGATCGATACCTGAAGAGAGAATGAGAGGAGCAGGAAGAAGCTCTTCATCCTGTTCCATTATTCTTTGAGATCATTGCTAATCTTTGTTCTGTGAATCACAGGAAGTTTGTATGCAGGGTCAGCATGTCATAAAGAAGGCAAATGGAATGTTGGCCTTTTTTGCAAAATGACTAGCATATAAAAGTAGAGAAATGCTGTCTGGGGTGTTGGTGAGACCACATCTGGAGTATTGCATCTAGTTTTTATCTCCTTATTTGAGGAAGAATGTGTGGTGACATTGGAGGCAGTTCAGAGGATCTAGGGTGTTGGTGAGACCACATCTGGAGTATTGCATCTAGTTTTTATCTCCTTATTTGAGGAAGAATGTGTGGTGACATTGGAGGCAGTTCAGAGGTTCACCAGATTGATTCTGGGGATCAAAGGGTTGACATATGAGGAGAGATTAAACAGTTTGGACTTGTACTCACTGGAGTCTAGAAGGATGAGAGGGGATCTGATCGAGGTATATAAAATTTTAAAATAGAATAAATGTAGACCAAATGTTTCCTCTTATGGGGCATTCTGGAACAAGATGTCACAGGTATAGTTAGAGAGGCGGCAGATTTAAAACAGAGATGAGGAGGAACTACTATTCGCAGAGGGTGGAGAATCTCTGGCGTTTGCTGCCTCATAGTCTGAATCATTAAACGGTTTCAAGAAGGAGGTAGACATAGTTCTCATAAAAGATGGGTTAAAGGGATGCTCTTGGATGTTGCTTCGAGAGTTGCCTAGTGCTTCACGTCATTAGTGTACGCTTAAACTGGACCAACTAACGGGCAACGTGACAGCTCACTGACTATCACTGTTTGCTGTGCAGATACATGGATTTGGGCCAGTGTCTGCGGGAGTTTGCACATTCTCCCCGTGCTTGCATGGGTTTTCTCCGGGTGCTCCGGTTTCCTCCCACATCCCAGAAACATGCTCTTGGGCTGATTGGTGTTAACAAATTGTCCCTAAATTAGGCGTCCCTCAATCTGGTTATAATTCCTTTATTGTGGAGTCCAATAGGCGTGGACAAAGGTCATAGGTAGAAGAGGGCACTTACTATGTTAAAATGGCGGCGTGGGCTTGTTGGGCCGAAGGGCCTGTTTCCTGTGCTGTGTTGTTTTTTGTTCTTTGATATGGAGAACTGGTACGGAGGTGGATTTGAGACTAGGGAGCGATCAGCCATGTTCTGATTGAGCCCGCTTCACCATTCAAAGGGCTGAATTTGCCTACTTCTGCTCCTAATCTCAGTGTTCCTCTGTTCCTAACCTATATCATAGCTCTGATGTGGAGATGCCGGCATTGGACTGGGGTGGGCACAGTAAGAAGCTTCACAACACCAGCTTAAAGTGAGACACCTGGTGAAGGAGCAGCACTCCAAAAGCTTGTGCTACCAAAAAAACCTGTTGGACTTTAAACTGGTGCTGTGAGACTTCTTACTGTATCAACTCCTCATCTTGCTTCGATAACCTTTAATATCCTTGCCTCACATAAATATATCACAGTTTGAAATTTTCCAGTGATCCCCAGCCTTAGCAGCTTTTTTGGAAGAGAGACTTTCAATTCCACTTTCATTCATTATCGCCACAGGACTTGACCCCTTATTAGTGTCCAAAAATCTATTGATCTCTAACTTGAATGTACTCAGCAGCTGAGCATCTCTGTAGGGCACCCTGATAGAAGTGTATAAGATTCTGAGGGGTATGGACAGAGTGGATAGGAAGGAGCTGTCCCCATGGTTGAAGGGTCAATAACAAGGGGGCATAATTTTAAGGTGAGGGACAAGAGGTTTTGAGGGGATTTGAGGAAAAAAACCTTTTCACTCATCAGGTGCTATGAGTATGGAATGCACTCCCTGGGAAGGTGGCAGAGGCAGGAAACTTCACAGCCTTTGAAAAGTACATGGACTCAAGGCTATGGGCCAAGTGTTGAAAAGTGGGCCTGGTGTAAATTTAGAATAGTTTTGTCAGTGCAGACTATATGGCAGAGGGTTCTAAAGACTCTCAATCCTCTGAGCAACAAACTTTCACCTCATCTCAGCTCTAAATGATTGACCCCTTTAATCTTAAGAGTTCGGCCCCATGTTTTAGACTCTTCACCCTTGGACAAAGCCCTCTCATGATCTGAAATGATGTCTGTTTCAATGACAGAACATTATTCATGTTAATCTTATTCAGTCACACTGAAAACACACAAGTTTTTGGTGATGAATGTCCTTTTGATCTTTAAATCAATGTCAATTTGAAGAGGTAAGGCCCAAACAGAAGCATCTCATAGAATCATAAAACCCTATAGTGCAGAAAGAGACCCTTCGACCCATCGAGTCTGCACTGAACACAATCCCACCCAGGACCTACCCCCATATCCCTACATATTATACCCACTAATCCCTCTAACCTATCTGTTATATTAGCTGCCTGACCTCTGTAATAGAATAACAATGTATTCCTAGGCTCTTATTATCGTGGTATTCTTTTACAGCAATGGAACATAATCTCAGTTCAAGTGGTACACAATACAAAGACAGCTTGTCGGGTCATAGAACAGAATCTTACATTTCAAAAGGAGGCCATTGGGCCCATCAAATCTGCACCAGCCACAATCCTATCCAGGCCCTATCCCTGCAATCCCGTGCATTTACCCTAGCTAATCCCCCTGACACCACGGTGAAATTTAGCATGCCAATGCACCTAATCCACATATCTTTGGACTGTAGGAGGAACACAGTAAGAAGTCTCACAACACCAGGTTGAAGTCCAACAGGTTTATTTGGTAGCAAAAGCCACTAGCTTTTGGAGCACTGCTCCTTCATAAGGTGAGGGGGAGTTCAAACACTTGCACAACCTCAAACAGGGCACATAAAGACACAAACTCAATTTACAAAATAATGGTTGGAATGCGAGTCATTACAGGTAATCAAGTCTTAAAGGTACAGACAATGAGTGGAGAGAGGGTTAGGCACAGGTTAAAGAGATGTGATTTGTCTCCAGCCAGGACAGTTAGTGAGATTTTGTAAGTCCAGACAAGTCGTGGGGATGATCGATAATGTGACATGAGCCCAAGAACCCAGCTAAGGCCGTCGTCATGTGTGCGGAACTTGGCTATCAGTCTCTGCTCAGTGACTCTGCGTTGTCGTGTGTTGTGAAGGCCGCCTTGGAGAATGCTTACCTGAAGATCAGAGGCCGAGTGCCTGTGACCACTGAAGTGCTCCCCAAAAGGAAGAGAACACTGTTACCTGGTGATTATCGAGCGGTGTTCATTCATCCGTTGTTGTAGCATCTGCATGGTCTCCCCAATGTACCATGCCTCGGGACATCCTTTCCTGCAGCGCATCAGGTAGACAACGTTGGCTGAGTTGTAAGAGTTCGTACCTGGTGGATGGTGTTCTCATGTGAGATGATGGCATCCGTGTCGATGATCCAGCACGTCTTGCAGAGGTTGCTGTCACAGGTTATGTGTTGTCATGGTCACTGTTCTCCTGAAGGCTGGGTAGTTTGCTGCGGACAATGGTCTGTTTGGACATTGTGCGGTTGTGCGTAGGGGGTGGCTTCTTTAACACACTAAAGAAGCCATCCCCTACGCACAAACCCGCTGTATACATAGGATCTGCTCAAATGAGGAGGATCGCAACAGACACCTCCAGACGCTGAAAGATGCCCTCATAAGAACAGGATATGGCACTCGACTCATCGATTGACAGTTCCAACGCGCCACAGAGAAAATCCGCGCCGAACTTCTCAGAAGACAAACAAGGAACACGGCAGACAGTACTTCCCCGGAGCACAGAAGCTACGACATCTTCTCCAGAACCTTCAACGTGTCATTGATGAAGATGAACATCTCGCCAAGGCCATCCCCACACTCCCACTTCTTGCCTTCAAACAACCGCACAACCTCAGCCTGGGTGGAATTGTTGACATGGAGGCTCAATGGGCTGAATGGCTTCTTTCAGCACTGTGGGAATTTCGTGAATCCAGCGCCACATTATTAGTTAATGAACAAGTCCAATTTGTGCAAATTGAGGTACATGAGATAATGTGGAAATGTTTGCATTTGAGATAAGGAAATCATGAGAGTTTAACAGTCACTCGCTGTTTCGAGATTGTGCCCTTATAAATAGTGAGAGCAGAAGTCAACCTTGCGCTGATCCCTTCAACTGCTTGTTAAACCTGTGACACCCACCTGTTTAATTTCCTAGGCATCAAGTAACATTCTACCTATGCTGCTGCATTATCTCTCACACATGCATCCAAGTATTCCTGTCAACCAATTGGGCATTTTGAAAATCCACAAGCATCACATCTACAACAACAGCATGCATTTATACAGCACCCTTTAAGAAGTAAAATGCCCCAAAGATGGTTACCAGCCAAAGTTTGACACCAAGCCACTTTAGGAGATTTAACCGGGGAAGCATAACACAGATATTCAAAACTAAAATAAAATCCAAATATGCCAGGAACATTCCATGACAGATCATCAACTTGAAATGGTCATTTTATTTTATAGAATCATAGAACCCTACAGTGCAGAAAGAGGCCCTTTGGCCCATCAAGTCTGCACTGAACACAATCCCACCCAGGCCCTACCCCCATATCTCCACATATTACACCCACTAATCCCTCTAACCTACACATCTCAGGACACTAAGGGGCAATTCCTTAGCATGGCCAATCAACCTAACCCGCACATCTTTGGACTCTCCCGACAGATCCTGCCTGTTGAATACATTGGGCATTTTCTGTTTTTTATAAAGCGAGATGTCAGTGAGCAGGAGCTTGGGGAAGGATTTGGGTTTTAAGGAGTGCCTTAAAGCAAGACAGGGAGGTATAGAGAAGGAGGCAAGAATTCTCCCTGCTGCTGCCAGCGAAGTCAGGGAATTTGGCGCCCAGACACATCACTGTGCACAGCAGCGGGACCGGAAAATCCCGGGCGAGGCTGGAGAATCACGGCTGGAGAGATTCAAGGCGGGAATTCTATAACTTTGGGCCTATGCAGCTGAAGGCACGGCCGTCAATAGTGGGGCAAAGGAAATCAGGGATGTGCCAAGAAGTTAAAATTGGGGTATGTAGAGATCTTGGAGAGGGGTAAACTTGGAGGAGGTTGCAGGGAGAAGATGGGGTAAGAATGTGATGGAACTTAAAAACTGTAATGAGCATTTAAGACTTGAGAATTTGTTGGACTGCTTTTTTTCAGCAAGCACATAAGAGATGAGTTAGTGATGAGGTAGTATAGTACATTTTTCTATTCCTCTTCAACAAAAATCACTTAAAGTTGTCAAACATCATTTTGTGTTAACAAACCCATGTTAGATGTTCTGAGCTAACATTTACTGTTCCAAGTGCCCATTAATTTCAGTTCACATTATCAATTGGTGAAGAGCCATCAACTTATTTTCCTTCTCAGTCAATCATGCTCCTTCATAATTTGAAAAATATCTATTTAATCTCCTTGCAGCTGACTCCGATCTACCCTAATAATCATGATGGCACAGTGGTTAGCACTGCTGCCTCACAGCGCTAGGGAGCCAAGTTTGATTCCTGGCTTGGGTCACTGCCTGTTTGGAGTTTGCACATTCTCCCCATGTCTAAGTGGGTTTTCTCCCACAAGGAAGATGTGCTTTTTAGGTGGGTTGGCCATGCTAAATTCTCCCTCAATATACCCGAACAGGTGCCGGAGTGTGGTGACTTCATTGCAGTGTTACTTATGATACTAATACATAAATAAAAACTTAAACTTAAGGTTCACCTCACAACAATAATGTTCCGTCGTTGACATTATTTGGGTCGATTTACTGGCACGCTTTCCCTGTCCGTTCTATCTGGGGTTTTGAGAGCTGCTTTAATTGTGGCCTAACCACACAAATGAATCGTTACCTGTTACACTCTTACATTTCTCCTTCTTAAATCTGTAATTTTATTAAGGGTCTTGACAATGTAAATGCTGAGAGGATGTTTCTCCTGATAGGACAGTCTAGGACCAGATGGCAGTCTCAGAATAAAGGGGTGCCAATTTAAGACTGAGATGAGGAGGAATTTCTTCTCTGAATGTTATGAGTCTTTGGAACTCCTTGTCACAAAGAAATGTGGGGGCAGAGTCCTCGTGTATATTTAAGGCTGAGATAAGGGAATCAAGAGTTCTGGAGAAAGGGCAGGAAAATGGAAGTGAGGAATGTTGGATCAGCCATGATCCTACTGAATGGTGGAGCAGACTCAAGGGGCTGAATGGCCTGCTCCTGTTCCCATTCCTTATGGTCTTATGATTACCCTTCTCATGACTTGAGCTATCTATATTCAGACTTTCAATAGAACAAAGAACAATACAGCACAGGAGCAGTCCCTTTGGCCGTCCAAGCCTGTGCTGATCATGTGTTCCTAACTAGACCATCTGATGGTATCTTTCTATTCCCAGTCTGCTCATGTGGCTATCGAGATCAGTCTTGAATGATTCTAGCGTGTCTGCCTCAACCACCTTGCTTGATAGTGCATTCCAGACCCCCACCACCCTCTGTGTAAAATACGTCCCCTGCATATTTGTATTGAACCTTGCACCTTTACCTTGAACTTGTGACCCCTTGTGTTTTGTCATTTCCGACCTGGGAAAAAGCTTCCAACTGTTCACCCTATCTATGTTCTTCATAATTTCATAAACTTCTTTTAGGTTGCCCCTCAACATCCATCTTTCCAGGGAGAACAACCCTAGTTTACTCAATCTCACCTCATAGCTAATACCCTCCATACCAGGCAATATCCTGGTAAACCTTTTCTGCACTCTCTCCAAACTCTCCACGTCCTTCTGGTAGTGTGAAGACCAGAACAAGGCACAATATTCCAAATGTGGCCTAACCAACATTCTATATAACTGCAATGTCATATGCCAACTTTTATACTCTATGCCCCGTCCAATAAAGGCATGCATGCCATATGCCTTCTTTACCACCTTTTCCATCTGTGTTGCCACCTTTATGGATCTGTGGACTTGCACATCCAGATCCCTCTGTATGTCTATACTCCTGATGGTTCTGGCATTTATTGTATAGTTCCCCCCTGTATTAGATCTACCAAAATGCATCACTTGACATTTATCCAGGTTAAATTCCATCTGCCATTTGTCCACCCAATTTTCCAGCCTATCTATATCCTGCTGTATTCTCTGACAATGTTCATCACTATCTGCAACTCCAGCAATTTTGTGTCATTTGCAAACTTACTAATCAGACCAGCGAATGAAGAAGAAAATATCCTTTGTTGCTAATAACATTGAAAGAAGGGGTATCTAGCTGTCGGTTTTAAAACATGCATTAGCTGTCCAAAGCATCCCCCACTGATTTGATTTGATCTGATTTATTTTATCACGTATATTGGGATAAAGTGATAAGTATTGTTTTTTGTGCATTATGCAAATGAAGCATACCATTCATAGAGTACATTGGGGAGAAAGGAAGGAGAGGGTGCAGAATGTAGTGTTACAATCATGGCTAGGGTGTAGAGAAAGATCAACTAAATACAAGGTAGATCCATCCAAAAGTCCGATGGCAACAGGGAAGAAGCTGTTCTTGAGTCGGTTGCTATGTGATCTCAGGATTTTGAGTCTTTTGCCAGACAGAAAAAGATGGAAGAGAGTATACCAGGGTGTTAGGGTCCTTGATTATCTGGTTGCTTTGCCGAGGCAGCAGGAAATGTAGATGAAGTCAATGATTCGGAGACTGGTTTGTATGATGGATTGGGCTTTGTTCACAACCCTTTGTAATTTCTTGTGGTTTTGGTCAGAGCCAAATTTCCTTAGTCTCCTGGAAAATAAAGGCATTAATGGGCTTTCTTACCTATACCATCCACAGGTTGTTGGTGATCTGGACACCTTAGTCCCCTTTGATATAGACAGGAACATGTTCTCCTCTATGCTTCCTGAAGTCGATGACAATCTTCTTCATTTTGTTGATATTGAGGGAGAGATTATTGTCATCAGACCAGTTCACCAGATTCTCAGTCTCTTTCCTATACTCTGTCTCATCATTGTTTGAGATCCGACCCATCCCAGTGGTGTCATCAGCAAACTTGAAAATCGAGTTGGATGAGAATTTGGCCATACAGTCAGAGATGTATAAAGACTATAATATGGGACTGAGGACACAGCCTTCTGGGACACTGGTGTTGAGGTTGATCATGGAGGAGATGTTGTTGCCTATCCTTACTGACTGCGGTCTGTGGGTTAGGAAGTCCAGCTGCAGAGGAAGGAGTCGAGCCCCAGGCCACGAAGTTTGGAGATGAGCCTCATTGGAATAATGGTGTTAAAGTCTAAACTGTAGTCTATGAATAGGAATTTGACATAGGTGTCTTTGTTATCTAGCTGTTCCAGGGTTGAGAGTAGGGCCAGGGAGCTGGCATCTGCTGTGGACCTATTGTAGCGATAGGCAAACTGTAGTGGATCCAGGCAGTCTGGGAGGCTGGAATTGATTTGTGCCATGACTAACCTTTCGAAGCACTTCACAATAATGGATGTCAGAGCCACCGGACGATAGTCATTAAGGCACGCTGCCTGGTTTTTCATTAGTACTGGGATGATAGTCGTCTTCTTGAAGCAGATAAAGATCTCAGATTGTTGTAAAGAGAGGTTGAAGATGTCTGCAAATACCTCTGCCAGCTGCACTGTGCAGGATCTGAGTGCTCTTCCAGGTACCCCATTCACGCCAGTCATTTTCCGTGGGTTGACTTTTGAGAAGGCTGCTCTGACATTGGCAGTGGTGGCCTTGGATACAGGTTTATATGAGGCTTTCAGGATAGACAGCGTGCTCTCGCTGATCTCTTGCTCAAAACAGGCATAGAATGCATTAAGTGTTGTGCTTGTGTGTGTGTTGTGTCTGTGTGCGTGTTATATTTGTGTGTGTGTTTGCGAGAGTGTGAATGTATGTGTGTTTGCGAGAGTGTGAGCGTGTGTGTGTTTGCGAGAGTGTGAGCGTGTGTGTGTTTGCGAGAGTGTGAGCGTGTGTGTGTTTGCGAGAGTGTGAGCGTGTGTGTGTTTGCGAGAGTGTGAGCGTGTGTGTGTTTGCGAGAGTGTGAGCGTGTGTGTGTTTGCGAGAGTGTGAGCGTGCGTGTGTTTGCGAGAGTGTGAGCGTGCGTGTGTTTGCGAGAGTGTGAGCGTGTGTGTGTTTGCGAGAGTGTGAGCGTGTGTGTGTTTGAGACAGTGAGTGTGTGTGTGTTTGAGAGAGTGTGAGAGTGTGAGAGCGTGCGTGTGTTTGAGAGAGTGTGAGAGCGTGCGTGTGTTTGAGAGAGTGTGAGAGCGTGCGTGTGTTTGAGCGAGTGTGAGAGCGTGCGTTTGTTTGAGCGAGTGTGAGAGCGTGCGTTTGTTTGAGCGAGTGTGAGAGCGTGCGTGTGTTTGAGCGAGTGTGAGAGCGTGCGTGTGTTTGAGCGAGTGTGACTGTGTGTGTATTTGAGCGTGCGTGTGTTTGAGTGAGTGTGACAGCGTGCATGTGTTTGAGAGAGTGTGAGCGTGCGTGTGTTTGAGAGAGTGTGAGAGCGTGCGTGTGTTTGAGCGAGTGTGAGCGTGCGTGTGTTTGAGCGAGTGTGAGTATGTGTGTGTGTTTGAGCGTGCGTGTGTTTGAGCGAGTGTGACAGTGTGCGTGTGTTTGAGCGAGTGTGACAGCGTGCGTGTGTTTGAGCGAGTGTGACAGCGTGCGTGTGTTTGAGCGAGTGTGACAGTGTGCGTGTGTTTGAGCGAGTGTGAGTGTGTGTGTGTTTGAGCGTGCGTGTGTTTGAGCGAGTGTGACAGCATGTGTGTGTTTGAGCGAGTGTGACAGCGTGCGTGTGTTTGAGAGAGTGTGAGCGTGCGTGTGTTTGAGCGAGTGTGACAGCGTGCGTGTGTTTGAGAGAGTGTGAGCGTGCGTGTGTTTGAGCGAGTGTGAGAGCGTGCGTGTGTTTGAGCGAGTGTGAGAGCGTGCGTGTGTTTGAGCGAGTGTGAGTGTGTGTGTGTGTTTGAGCGAGTGTGAGCGTGTGTGTTTGAGAGAGTGTGAGCGTGTGTGTGTGTTTGAGCGAGTGTGAGCGTGTGTGTGTGTTTGAGCGAGTGTGAGCGTGTGTGTGTGTGTTTGAGCGAGTGTGAGCGTGTGTGTGTGTTTGAGCGAGTGTGAGCGTGTGTGTGTGTTTGAGAGAGTGTGAGCGTGTGTGTGTGTTTGAGAGAGTGTGAGCGTGTGTGTGTGTTTGAGAGAGTGTGAGCGTGTGTGTGTGTTTGAGAGAGTGTGAGCGTGTGTGTGTGTTTGAGAGAGTGTGAGCGTGTGTGTGTGTTTGAGAGAGTGTGAGCGTGTGTGTGTGTTTGAGAGAATGTGTGTTGTGTGCGCATGTTATTTTTCCTTGCCTCTCCCCCTTGCTCTCTAGTAGTTTTAAGTACTGCTGATTTGTAATATTGCTGCTGAGACAGCAGGGGGATTCCAGGCAGTGACTTATCTGTCCACACGGATGCTGCCTGACTTGCCGAGTATTTCCAGCATTTTCTGTTTTTTAACACTGTCTCAGGGTGGAGGAGCAGGCTGCTTTCTGAGCTGGTTAATACAGAGTAGAGGAAGCTTTAATCCTTGTTACTGAAAGGGATGTCAGGTCGACGCTGTGGGCCCTGAACTTCCGAAGGTTGTCTTGACACAAACCTTAATATCCTTCAGTTGGATGAGCACAATGTAAAATAAAACGCTCCCTCGAAGAGAAACTCAGTTTCTCCATCCTTCTGGGCATCCTCTGCTCGGCTGTCGTTAACTAGCATACAGGTTCCATGTTCAGATGGAAATTTGTGTAACATTTTGCCAGTTACTGCTGATTCACTGATTGTTGACAGCAGTGGTATTATAACATGGCCACATTTACCAGAGGATTGACTTCCCAGCTTATTTTTACAGCAGTTTGTCTATGCGTCACATTCGGTTTATTTAAATAGCAATTCTAAAGACAGTGATTAATAAATAAATGGCTTGTGTATTTAAGAAAAAGGGGACAAAATGACAATTCTATCATCAGAGTGCCAAATGGATGTGTATCGTAACTGCACTGCTGGCTGCAGTCTCAGCTTTAATGGTGTTTTAACATTCTGTCTTTGATCCAAAATCATGTTTATTGCCAAAAAGTGCTGATACTGTTCAGCTCTGCAGTCTGCTCTATGTTTTTTTTTATTCCCCCCAATGTTTCTTTCTATTCAGCAAACGTTGCCCAGAAGTACATTTGATAAGCCGCTCCATTTTTTTTTTGTCTGAGCAGTATGACTGTTCTGCCAGCCAAAGAAAGGAACACTCTCTCTTCAAAGGTTTCTGAGGGTCGTGCAGTTGGTGCACATGATGGGGGCGAGATCTTAATCCCGCTCCCTCTATCCGCAACATCACCGGAGGGAGCTCAAGATCTGGCAAAACCCAGGAGACGCAAACCTCACTGGCAAGATCACCGTATCCCATTTTCGCCAGCCACAGCCCCCCCCCCCCCCCCCCCCCAATGAAAAACTTGTTTAATGTTAATTTGAATAAATATAAATATAATTAAATATTCCCCCCCCGTCCACCAGATCGTTTCCCCCCCGCCCCCCCCCCCGGTTCAAATTTTCATAAGTGGCACGGTAGCACAGTAGTTAGCGCTGCTCCTCACGGTGCCAGGGACCTGGGTTCCATTCCTGGATTGGGTCACTGTCTGTGTGGAGTTTGCACATTCTCCTCGTGTCTGCGTGGGTTTCCTGCGGCTGCTCCGGTTTTCTCCCACAGTCCAAAGATGTGCGGGTTAGGCTGATTAACCATGCTAAAATTGCCCCTTAGTGTCCTGATATGCGTAGGTTAGAGGGATTAGTGAGGCAAATATGTGGGGTTATGGGGATAGAGCCTGGGTGGGATTGTTGTTGGTGCAGACTCGATGGGCGGAATGGCCTCCTTCTGTACTGTAGGATTCTCTGGAACTAGAAGAACAACAGCAGTGTCTCTGTTCTATCCACACGACCAGAAATCTTAATTCCTGGAATCATGCAAATAAATCTCATTGTACCCTCTCCAGGATGTCCTTCTGCTGCCCAAAATTCAATAAAACGCTTGACTGGGATCAAACGTATTCCTGGAGGTTTCATCACATGACTTGCCCCCATGCTTCAGCCATTAGTCAGCCAATACATCCATCCTTGTGACGTACTGTCTTCCCACGCCAATCATTGCCCAATTGGATAACGCATGACTGTCAGCCAACAAGCCTTTCTTCCCCATTTTCAATATTTTTATATTTTGCAAAAGGAAATGTTCAAAGAATGCAAATGAATTGCAATCTATTTTAATGTCCCCCTGTGACAATTGTCCCTTTAAGAATCAATCTGCAGAGCAGGCCGGTGGATCACCCTGAAGTGCTCAGGCTTCTGTTCCAGAACCTTCTTAGGAATTGGCTGCGTCACAAGGCTGCAAGGCTCTGTATAGCTTTTACCTGTAAATAAACATGTTGTCATATAACTGGTGAACAAGAATTATTACATTCTGGTGATTTTTCTCCAGAGTTACAGTATCCTGAGGATTGATCTGCAATTCCCAGAGACCCCAGGTTAATTGCCAACTTGATGAAATGCTGTAGGAAGAATGGTAGGAAGGACTATTACTTACGGGGCGAAAAACTGCAGCAGGCGACGGTGCAGAGGGACCTTGGGGTCCTTGTGCATGAGTCGCAAAAACCCAGCTTGCAGGTGCAGCAGGTGGTCAGGAAGGCGAATGGGATGCTGGCCTTCATAGCGAGGGGGATTGAATATAAAAGTAGGGAGGTCTTGCTGCGGCTGTATAGGGCATTGGTGAGGCCGCAGCTGGAGTACTGTGTGCAGTTTTGGGCGCCACACTTGCGCAAAGATATTTTGGCCTTGGAGGGAGTGCAGAGGAGGTTTACTCGGCTGATACCGGAGTTGAGGGGGTTGAGCTATGAGGAGAGGCTGAATAAACTGGGCTTGTACTCGTTAGAGTTTAGAAGAATGAGGGGAGATCTTATTGAGACGTATAAGATAATGAATGGGATGGATAGGATAGAGGTGGAGAGACTCTTCCCGCTCAAAAAAGACAGTAGGACTAGGGGGCACAGCCTCAAGATAAAAGGGGGGCGGTTTAGAACGGAGTTGAGGAGGAACTTCTTCACTCAAAGGGTGGTGAATCTCTGGAATTCTCTGCCTGTTGAAGTGGTGGAGGCTGCCTCGCTAAATATTTTTAAGACGCGGGTTGATGGGTTTTTGATAAGCGAGGGGATTAAGGGTTATGGGGAGAAAGCGGGAAAGTGGAACTGAGCAGCGACAGATCAGCCATGATCTTATTGAATGGCGGGGCAGGCTCGAAGGGCTAGATGGCCTACTCCTGCTCCTATTTCTTATGTTCTTATGTTCTTATGAACTAGTGTTTCATGTAAGTTCATCATAACTTCAGGGGAGGCAATGGCACAGTGGTATTGTTATCAGACTAGTGATCCAGAGAGCAAGATCTGGGGATCTGGGCTTGAATCACAATGCGGCAGATGATATTACAGTTTATGCGTGATCATAAAACCATTGTCGTAAAAACCCATCCCACTCACTGATGTCCTTTGGGGAAGGAAATCTGCCATCCTTACCTGGTCTGGCATACATGTGACTCCAGAGACACAGCAATGAGGTTAACCCTTAAGTACCCTGTGAAATGAAGGGCAGTTAGGGATGGTCAATACAGTGTGTGATGTTTGCATCCTGTAAAATAGTTGATTTTATATTCTGTGCCTCTATTGGGAAAGCCCTCTATTCTTACACCAACTTTAAAATTGTTAACATTTAACTTGTATTGTCTGCCCTCATTCATCCTACCAAACAGGCAGCACGGTAGCACAGTGATTTAGCTGCTTCACAGCTCCAGGGTCCTGGATTCAATTCCCGGCTTGGGTCACTGTCAGTGTGAAATTTGCACATTCTCCTCGTGTCTGCGTGGGTTTCCTCCAGGTGCTCCAGTTTCGTCCCACGGTCCGAAGATGTGTGGGGTTAGGTTGATTGGCCATGCTAAGAAATTGCCCCTTAGTGTCCAGTGTTGCGTAGGATAGAGGGATTAGTGGGTATAATGTGTAGGGATATGGGGGTAGGGCCTGGGTGGGATTGTGTTCGGTGCAGACTCGATGGGCCTCTTTCTGCACTGTAGGGTTCCATTATCTATGAAACTGTATCACTTTCGACTTTTTTCTGCATTGAATGTCATCTGGATCTAATTGCATTAAGTTAATCTTTCTCTATACCCTAACAATGACTATAGCACTAAAGTCTGAGGTAACGTACCAACCAATTCAGGCACAGCTTCTTTCCTGCTGCCATCAGACTTTTGATGGATTAACCTTGCATTAAGCTGATCTTTCATAGCTACATCCTAGCTACGACTGTAACAGTACGTTCTGCACCCTCTCCTTTCCTTCTCTATGAACGGTATGCTTTGTATAGTGTGCAAGAAACGATACTTTTCACTGCGTGCTAATACATGTGACAAAAATAAATCAAATCAAATCTGCCTTGTGTCCATCCACTGGCGTGGCAAAGTTTTTAGCACCACTGCAGCACAGCGCCAGGGACCCGGATCCAATTCCAGCCTCAGGTGACTGCGTGGAGTTTGCATGTTCTTCCTGCGTTTGCATGGGTTTCCTCTGGGTGCTCCGGTTTCCTCCCACAGTCGAAAGATGTGCGGGTTAGGCGGATTGGCCATGCTAAGTTGCCCCTTAGTGTTCAAAGATGTGTAGGTTAGGTGATACTATCATGGTAAATGATGATACATTATGGCAAGGGAGTCAGGGAAAGGGTCTTGGTAATATGCTCTGTCAAAGCGACAGTGTAGACTCAATGGGCCGAATGGTCTCCTTCTGCACTATAGAAATTCTATGATTCTGTTCTATGATTAAATCCTCTTGAGGTCTATAACTTTCCCATCCTACACTAGCCTCCCAACTTTCATACCATCTGCAAGGTACAAAATAGTGCCATGTACCCCTAAGTCATGAATGAGTATTCAAAGGTCTATCCAACTTGTTCCCAATACAATACAAAAGGAGGAAGGATACCCGAAACAGCCTTTACAGCCAACGAAAAGCTTTTGAAGTGTTGTCGCTAGGCAGCGACCAATCTGCATGAAATAAGCTCCCACGCACAGCAATGGATTAAACGATATGAAAATCTGTCTTTGACGCTGTTGACTGAGGGATAGATATTGACCAGGACGCCAGCAGTAAATGCACCTTCTCTTGTTCGCAAAGCGAAACGTTGCTGTTTATCTGAGAGGAAAGTCGGGGCCTCAGTGCGATGTCTCATTCACAATTAAGAGTGAAGACCTTGGTGTCTTTATCACCGATTTATAAGGCAGTCTTCTGGCATTCAGGAATGGTCCTGTCAGTGGGTAATCCATTTCAGTCACATCTTCTTGCTTCCTGCTGACTGTTGCCATGGAGTTTTTGAGAACAGAGAAGAATTTTTCTCTCTCTCTGTGGTTTAACCTGCAATCCCTCAAATCAATGAGTGAAACTCCCAACTCAAATCAATTAACAAATTCAATCCAAGTCCATTGGATTTATCTCTTTGCCACCATTAGGTCATTTTTATAGAGGAATCATAGAACCCTACAGTGCAGAAAGAGGCCCTTCGGCCCATCGAGTCTGCACCGAACACAATCCCACCCAAGCCTACCTCCATATCCCTGCATATTATACCCACTAATCCCTCTAACCTACGCATCCCTGGACATTAAGGGGCAATTTCTTAGCATGGCCAATCGACCTAACCCGCACATTTTTGGACACGGCGAGGAAATCCAGGACCGATGTGGATGAATTTCCTCCTGGATTGTCTCACTTTTCCAAAGATGTTCCTGATTTGATTTGATTTATTATTGTCACGTATTGGAATACAGTGAAAAGAATTGTTTCTTGCATGCTATACAGACAAAGTATACCATTCAAAGAGTGCGTAGGGGAGAAGGAAAGGAGAGGGTGCAGAATGTAATGTTACAGTCATGGCTGGGGTGTAGAGAAAGATCAGAGTCTGATGGCAGCAGCGAAGAAGCTGCTGTTGAGTCGGTTGGTACGTGACCTCAGACATTTTATCTTTTTCCCGACGGAACAAGGTGGGAGAGTGTATGTCTGGGGTGCGTGGAGTCCTTGATTCTGCTGGCTGCTTTTCCGAGATAGCGGGAAATGTAGACAGTGTCAATGGATGGGAAGCTGGTTTACATGAAGGACCAGGCTACGTTCACAACCCTTTGTAGTATCCTGCAGTGTTGGACAGAGCAGGAGCCATACCAAGCTGTGATACATCTGGAAAGGATGGTTTCTATGGTGTATCTGTAAAAATTGGTGACAGTCATAGCAGACATGCCAAATTCCCTTAGCCTTCTGAGAACCAAGAACAGTACAGCACAGGAACAGGCCCTTTGGCCCACCAAGTCCATGCTGATACAAGTGCCTCTTTAATCTGATATTTTCTTGCCTCCACACAGTCTATATCCCTCTATCCCCTGCGTGTTCATGTATCTAAGTAGAGACATTGGTAGGATTTCTTAACTGTACCTTTCTGTACCTTTCACCAAAGTTACAACAGAAGATCACCAACTTGCCTCTGGGGCACCATGCTTACGATTAGAACTACTCCTCCATTTGTGGCATGAGGGATGGGAGTGGGGATCGGAGGACTGTGGTGGGGAGTAGCATGGACGCAGAACATTCAGATCTGTTCAAATGTCTGGACAACACCAGGAGATGTTCTGTTTCAAGAACAGAACTGAGAGCAACTCCCATGATGCCAGATGTGAGCAATGGCGCAGTCAGGAGCCCTTTTGCCTCTGAGTCTGAGGTGTGGAGGGGATCCAAATCTCACTCTAGATACTTGAGTGCACAATCTAGGCTGACATTTCAGTTAAGTACTGAGGTGGCGCTGCATTGTTGGTGGTGCCACCTTTTCGATGAGAAGCCAAAACCAAGGCAAATGCACGTGAAAGATCCCATGGCACGATTCTAGAGCAGAGCAAGGGGACTCTCCGTGGCTTCCCCGTCAAAATAGGTCCCGCAGCCGTTCATCACTGAACCAGATTCTCTGGCCACTATTGCATTTAATATGTTGGAGCTGTGTACCATCTGCCTGCTGTCTCTCCCAGATTGCAAAAAATGGGCAGGGTCTTTTTTTGGATGGCGATGTTTCCCATCCTGGTCAACTGAAGAGTGGGAGTGGAACATACCCCCACCCACTGGCCATTCAATACACAGAGAAACATTCATTGGCTGAAGACACAGGACTCCCACTCCGCTCAATCAGGTTGGCTGCGTCCCAGCAGCAGCAGCAGGGGGCCAGGACTGGGACGACAAACAGATCTCAGACTCCAAGTCCCAGAGGCCAGAACCAGTACTGCTGTTACAGCCCTTCAGTTAACTTAAGCTCCTCATTGGGGTCTGGGGCAGGCCTCACCCTCCCCATCGTAGGTCAGCGCGACCAGGAAGATGGTGGGAAGGCCACCCAGGGGTATTACCCAGAAATCCCCCATCCTGCAAACGTGCCATCATTAAATGGTGATACCGGAGTTGAGGGGGTTGAGCTATGAGGAGAGGCTGAATAAACTAGGCTTGTACTCGTTAGAGTTTAGAAGAATGAGGGGAGATCTCATTGAGACATATAAGATGATGAATGGGATGGATAGGATAGAGGTGGAGAAGCTCTCCCCACTCAGAAAGGACAGTAGGACTAGGGGGCACAGCCTCAAGGTAAGGGGGGGCGCGGTTTAGAACGGAGTTGAGGAGGAACTTCTTCGCTCAAAGGGTGGTGAATCTCTGGAATTCTCTGCCCGTTGAAGTAGTGGAGGCTGCCTCGCTAAATATTTTTAAGACGCGGGTTGATGGGTTTTTGATAAGCGAGGGGATTAAGGGTTATGGGGAGAGGGAGGGAATGTGGAACTGAGACATGACAGATCAGCCATGATCTTATTGAATGGCGGGGCAGGCTCGAAGGGCTAGATGGCCTCCTCCTGCTCCTATTTCTTATGTTCTTAAATTCTACCCAGTGACTCCATTGGGACACCCCAATGTTGTGAAAGGTGCAATATAGCACCTTAAGGTGCTACATTCTTTTCCCTACTAATCATTCAGAATACTCTTGAGGTCTTGCCAGGGAAAGCTTGACAGCTCCCTGCTTCTTCAAAGTACGCAGGAAGTGTAAATGTGCCACATAGCAAGGCAAACTGACCTTAAACTGGTTGTTTGAGTTTCAGAATCTGGATAAACTGAATGAGTTGAATTCACATGAGGTGGAAAACGCCACTGAGAAAGTGAAACAATTCAAGAAAGACTTACAGGGGTAGAAACTACAAATTTCCAGCAACACCAGAGGTGGAGGTGTATCCATTTATTTGGGGTGGAAAGAGAATCTATGTAGAGCTTTTCTCCTGCACCCCAACCCTATTGATCCCCAGTTCATTCCTTCTCAAACTGCTCAACAAGCTTTGTCGAGCTACAATGTTGATTGAAGGTGTAAAAAAAAACTTTCTCTCCTCCAATAGATTGCAAGAATGTTGGAAATGTACCTTTGGCCACCTTTCCTTCTTGCAGTCTCTACAAATGTCCAAAATCCTGCTGCTCATGACCTTTTTTGCACCAAGTCCCATTCCCCAAGTATCCCCATACTCCCAGCAAGCAATGCCTTGATTTTAAAATTCTTATGGGGCAGCGTGATGGCTCAGTGGGTTAGCACTGCTGCCTCGCATCTCCAGGGACCCAGGTTCAATTCCAGCGGGGTCACTGTCTATGAAGAGTTTGCACATTCTCCCTGCGTCTGCGTGGGTTCCCTTCAGATGCTCCGGTTTCCTCCCACAGTCCAAAGATTTAGGTTGATTGGCCATGCTAAATTCACCCTAGTGTCAGAGGCAAATATTTGGGGTTAAGGGAATAGGGTAAATATGTGGGGTTAGGGGAATAGGGCCTGGATGGGATTGTGGTCAGGCTGAATGGCCTCCTTCTTCACGGTCAAGATTCTGTAGGTTCTTAATCTTGTTTTCAAACCTCTCCATGGGCTTATCCCTCTCTATCTCTGTGACCTCTTCCAACCTCCACCTTCAGCCTCACCACCCTCCAAGATCTCTGCCTTTCCCCAATACAGACATTTCTGATTTTCACATTGCTGCACTATGAGGCCATGCCTTTAGAACAAAGAACAGCACAGCACAGGAAACAGACCTTTTGGCCCTACAAGCCCGTGCCACCCGTTTTAACACTCCGTGAGTGCCCTATTCAGGACTTTCGTCGTTCGTCGATGTTTTTGTCTACCTCTAGTGGAACTCCACAATAAAGGGGTGCAAATTTAGGGAATTATATGTACGCCAGATTAAGGGAGATCCAATTCAGGGACAACTTATTGACACTAATCAGCCTAAAATGCACGTTTTTGGGATGTGGGAGGAAACCGGAGCACCCGGAGAAAACCCACGCAAGCACGGGGAGAATGTGCAAACTCCGACAGACACTGGCACAAGCCAGAGATCCGACCTGGGTCCCTGTAACTGCACAGCAGACAGTGATAGTCACTGAGCTGTCGTGTTGCCCATCAGTTGGTCCAGTTTAAGCGTACACTAACGAACGTGAAGCACTAGGCAACTCTCGAAGCAACATCCAAGAGCAGCCCTCACACGACCCATCGCGTGTATGCCCCTTGTTGGCCAACAAGGCGGACCGAATCGCCTGTGGATGTAAAAAGACATCAATAGACATACAACTTTAGTTACATTGGTCCTAAACTCTGGAATTTCCTCGCTAAAATTCCCAACTGCACTGCCTTCTGTAAACTTCCTCTTTGACCAGGCTTCTGTCCATCTATCCTAATATCTCCTTGTGTGTCTTTGTGTCACCGCTTTCTTCCTAACATTTCTGTGAATGTCTTGGGCCATTTTATTGCATTCAAGATGCTCTAGAAATACAAGCTGCTGTTGTTTGATAGACCTACACCCTGAATAAACCTTCCAGCCACTTATCATAGATATATTTTTTCTTATCCATTCGCGGGATGCGTGTCGCTAATTGACTTTGAGAAGCTGGTGGTGATCAGCCTTCTTAAACTGCTGCATCCATGTGGTAAGGGGCACCCACAGTGATGTTTGGGAAGGAGTTCCTGGATTTTCACCCAATGACAATGAAGAAACAATTCCGCATCAGGATAGTGAGTGGAATGCAGAGAATGTTCCCACGTATCTGCTGCCTTATCTTTTGAGGTGGGAGAGATCATAGATTTGAATGGTGCCTTTGAAGGAACCTTGGTGAGTTGCTGTGGTGTGCCTTGTAGATGGTACGCACTGCTGCCACTCTACACCAGTGGTAATTGAAGGTGGTGATTGAGGTGCCAATCAAGTGAGCTGTTCTGCCCTGGATGATGTTGAGTTTCTTGAGTGTTGTTGGAGCAGCACCCATCTGGGCAGTGGAAGGTACTCAATCACACCGACTTGTGCCTTGTAGATGGTGGACTAATTTGGAGATGTCAGGAAGTAAATTATTTGCCACAGAATACCCAGCTTCTGACCACCTCTTGTAGCCAGGGTATTTATAAGAACATAAGAAATAGGAGCAGGAGTAGGCCATCTAGCCCTTCGAGCCTGCTCCGCCATTCAGTAAGATCATGGCTGATCTGAAGTGGATCAATTGCACTTTCCCGCTTTCTCACCATAACCCTTAATTCCCTTGTCTGTCAAAAACCTATCTACCCGTGACTTAAATATATTTAGCGAGGTAGCCTCCACCACTTCAACAGGCAGAGAATTCCAGAGATTCACCACCCTTTGAGTGAAGAAGTTCCTCCTCAACTCTGATCTAAACTGCCCCCCCCACTTATCTTGAGGCTGTGCCCTCTAATCCTGCGATCCTTTCTAAGCGGGAAGAATCTCTCTACCTCTACCCTATCCACCCCTTTCATTATCTTATACGTCTCTACAAGATCCCCCCTCATCCTTCTAATCTCCAACGAGTACAGGCATTCATGTAGCTAGTCCGGCTCCGTTTCTGATCAATGGTGACCTCCAGGATATTGATAGTGGGGGTTCAGTGATGGTAATGTCATTGAATATCAAGGGAGATGTTTGGATTTTATCTCGTTGAACAACGTCGTTACCTGGCCGTGGCACAAATGTTATTTACCACTCAGCAAGTCTGAATATTGTCCATGTCCTGCTGCATTTGAACATGGACTGCTTCATATCTGAGGTATCATATCATATCATAGCCAATGGTGCTAAATATTGTGCAAATTATCAGCGAACATGCCCATTGATGATAGAGGGGACAAGGACTCCTGATCTCAAAAGTTGATGGTCAGTTTTTAACTGATCGCCTTGTCCAGTACTCTGTGGCCTTCTGCCCCAAGGTGGGGGGGCTGGCGGGGAGGATATTATCGTTCCGGCAAGCTGAATTGATTTAAATCGCTTATCGTATCTGGCGGGGCCAGGAATTCCTGGCTCACGCTTCGTACAAATTTATTTTCGTACAAAATAAACACTATTCGGGAGTCCTGCTCAGGCTAGTCTTATTCTGTGCTCCACCATTTCGGTAATGGAGAGACACAGAGAAGTGTCCCCCTGGTATAATTCCCAGGAACAAGCGGCATAAATATGCAAGCGACAGATTCGTCAGTCAACTGACTTGCTCTCACTTCCCTCAAAATTAGCGACGCAAAAGGGAAGGAAGGGGCAGGAAGCAAAGATGATGGTCATGGCAGTGAAATGATGTCTGACTCACCCATCAATGTGATACTGTGTGCTTGTAATGAATAAAAAGATAGCTGTAGCTTTTCTTTCTAATCAGCTTGAAGCATTTCCTGAAGTTATTTGTAATCTTTGTCATTGTCACCTATAAGGAAGCAATCCCTTGGCACTGTTGGAAAGGAAGGAAGATTTGCCTTTCTCTCGCACATTTTACAACCTCTCTAGCTAGTGCAGTAATTGTTTCTGTTGTGATATGGGAAGCATGGCAGGATTTTTATACTGTAAGATGGACATAAACAATAAGAAGATCATGGTCAGATGTAGTGGATGGATAACTATCGGCGAGAATAGGCAGAGAAGCGGGCAGCATGGTGGAACAGTGTTTAGCAATGGTGCCTCAGAGTGCCAACAACCTGGGTTCAATTCTGGCCTCAGGTCACCATCTGTGTGGAGTTTGCACATTCTCCACATGTCTGCATGGGTTTCCTCAAGGTGCCCCGGTTTCTTCCTCGGATCATAGATCATAGATCCCTACAGTGCAGAAAGAGGCCCTTCGGCCCATCAAGTCTGCACCGAACACAATCCCACCCAGGCCCTACCCCCATATCCCTACATATTGTTCCCACTAATCCCTCTAACCTACACATCCCTGGACACTAAGGGGCAATCTCTTAGCGTGGCCAATCAACCTAACCCACACATCTTTGGACTGTGGGAGGAAACCAGAGCACCCGGAGGAAACCCACACAGACACGAGGAGAATGTGCAAACTCCACGCAGACAGTGACCCGAGCCGGGAATCGAACCCAGGACCCTTGAGCTGAGAAGCAGCAGTGCTAACCACTGGGTTAGATGGATTGGCCGGGCTAAATTGCCCCTCAGTGAATAGGTTAGGGGGAATCGGCCCTGAAAGATGGATGGGATTACAGGGATAGGCCGGGGTAGTGGGCCTAAGTAAGATACTTTGTCGGAGATTCAGTGCAGACTCAATGGGCTGAATGGCCTCCTTCTGCAGTGTAGGGATTTTATGATTCTCTGACTTCACTGTTCTTCTTCAAAGCAATGCCATTGGATCTTTGACATTGTCCAAGAGGATAGATAGTGACTTAGTTTAACATCTCATCCATTGGCTACAGCATTCCCGCAAACTGCATTGGAGTGTCAACCTTACACTCAAGCTTCTGGAACCAGCCTTGAGTTTCTCACTCAGAGGTTGAGGTCGGTACCACTGAAACAAGGCTTGAATTAGCAGCATTTCTACCTAACACCTGACCCTGCAGAGGTGGCAGGACGTTCGAGCCCCACTCTGTCACTTGGAGACATGCCAGAGACTCACTGACCTGAAGGTGAGGTCAGGATTCTGTTATGGAGAGGAGCTGAATGAGAGATTTCACTAGAATCAATGGCACCTCTCCACAGATACTGAGTCTTGCATGAGAGTCCTGGGTATGGCCTCAAGCTACTGCTAAACCATCATGGTGGCACAGTGGTTAGCACTGCTGCCTCACAACACCGGGGATCGGGGTTCGAATCCCATCTTAGATTGCTATCTTTGCTGAGTCTGCACACCCTCCCCATGTCTGTGTGGGGTTTCCTCCCACAGTCCAAGAGACACACAGGTTAGATACACTGGCCATGCTAAAAGAAAAGTTGTCCCTCAGTGTATCCGAACAGGCACCTGAGTGTGGCGACTAGGGGATTTTCACCGTAACTGCATTGCAGTGTTAATGTAAGCCTACTTGTGACACTAATAAATAAACTTATGAAGGGCCAGAGGAGAATCCACTTCTCTCTCCGCAGGTCTCCCTCACTGCTTGTTTAAGTCGCTGTACTGCTGGTTTTGCTGGGCAGTTTGGAACTGAGTAAGGAAAGTCCCAAATTCAATTTCTACTCCTCGCTGAGTTCAATGATTTTAGCTGAGGCAGCAGCTGAATTGCTCAAGTTGGGCTCAGTACCCTCTGTGTTGAGGATGGGATGGTGTGGGGAGAACTAGCCATGCACTGACTTTCTTTGGCTGGAAAGTGCATTGGGTGAATGCCCTCGTACAAAGAGTTTCAGTTGTTAAGACTTTGTAAGGAAGGCTGTGGGCCTTTGCCATGGCTGATGAGTGGTCCTGGTTGGCCAACCCACCTCCATAAATCATAGAATCATGGAACCCTACAATGCCATTCAGCCCATCGAGTCCATACTGACCACAATCCCACACAGGCCCTATTCCCATAACCCCACATATTTACCCTGCTAACCCCCTGACGCAAAGGGGCAATTTAGCATGTATAATCAACCTAACCCACGCACCTTTGCACTATGGAAGGAAACCACAGCACTCTGAGAGACACGGGGAGAAGGTACAAACAGACAGTGACCCGAAGTTGGGTCTCTGGTGCTGTGAGGCAGCAGTGCTAACCACTGTGCCGCTCCAAATTATTGAAATGATTGGCAAAAGAGTGGAACAAGTGAAAAAAAAAGTTGTCGTACAACACAAGGTTAAGACCTGGAATGTGTTGCTTGACAGAGTGGTGGGGGCCGGTTCAGTTGAAGTATTCAAAAGGCAGTTAGGCTGTGATGTGAAAAGGAAGAAAGGTCAGGGTTACGGGGAGTAGGTGGGACTAAGAGAGTTGCTCATTCGGAAAGCAGATGCAAATGGGCTCCTTCTGCACCATAACAATTCGGTGATTCTGTTAGCAGGGAACTTTGATGATACTCATGATGGGAGGTCTTTTTTTTTGCAAACATATGCTTTATTCATAAAACAGCGAAAGGAAACAGCAAAAAAACATTTCAAAACACCCATTACTTATGATATTTAGGTTGTCTACCTTGATCATGTTGCACCCTGCGATGCTTCAATACAATTGTGACACGTGATATTCACTGTATATATTCAATGTGAGTCATCCAGCCCAAGGTGATTCTATACGATTCCATTCCCCTGGCTGAAAGATCTTAGAGGTGACCTTTTCTCCCATTGCGTCTCTGTTGTAAGCTTTAAAGTGTCCCTCAGCACATAACCCTAGGCTTTAGAATGTATCGGTCCGCAGAACTCAGTCTGGGACAACTCTTTGTACTGGAAAACCATCAAGTTTCGGGCAGACCAAAGACAATCTTTCACCAAATTGATGCTCCTCCAGCAGCAGTTGATGTCTGTCTTGGAGTGTGTTCCTGGGAAGACCCCACAGAGCACAGAGGCCTGCGTCACAGAGCTGCTCAAGATGGACTTTGACAAATACCATCTCATCTCTCTCCAAATCTTTTTTGCAAAGGCACCTTCTGAGATTGAATAGACTGAGTCTGTACTCGTTGGAGTTTAGAAGGCTGAGGGGGGATCTTATAGAGACATATAAGATAATGAAGGGGATGGACAGGGTAGAGGTAGAGAGATTCTTCCTGCTTAGAAAGGACAGCAGGACTAGAGGGCACAGCCTCAAAATAAGGGGGGGGTTTGCAGTTTAGATCGGAGTTGAGAAGGAACAACTTCACTCAAAGGGTGGTGAATCTCTGGAATTCTCTGCCCGTTGAAGTGGTGGAGGCTACCTCGTTGAATATATTTAAGTCACAGGTAGCTAGGTTTCTGATGGACAGGGGAATTAAGGGTTATGGGGAGAAAGCGGGAAAGTGGAACTGATCCACTTCAGATCAGCCATGATCTTATTGAATGGCAGGGCAGGCTTGAAGGGCTAGGTGGCCTACTCCTGCTCCTATTTCTTATGTTCCCCAAGAAGGTGGACAATGGCCACTTCCCCATCACAGTCACCTTCAGGGCAATTTGCAGAAGGAGTCAGGCTCTAGGTGTGTCGGAAGGATCTGACAGGGAGGGCCTTTCTCACCACCAGCCAGGACAGGCCTTAGTGCCTGTTTGAAAGTTTTGGTGATGGGGCAGTCTGCTAAATTACTTTGACAGTCTGCTCAGAGAACCAACCAACAGGATCCACCTACTCCTCTTCCTGCAGGACCTCCAGGACATTAAGCGCAGACCACTGCCTGATGGACTTGTTTCTGCATCAACTTTTCCACCAGGGACAGGTGGAATAGCACACAGTCCAAATATGTGGGATTAGCTTCGGGTTTTTTAACAAAAAAGATGGCATGGATAAGTTGGGCCGAAGGACCTGTTTCCACGCTGTAAACCTCTATGACTCTATGTGGAGTGTCCACTGGCAACATGGCCAAATCCATCCATTGCAATACCAGAGACAGAGAGAACCTCTGCACTTAATGACACTTGCCACACTTTGGCCATGCCAGTATGCAATGAATCACCACTGGGTCATTCATAGATCCAAACTGGATGACCTCACATTTGCCCACATCAAACTCCATCTGCCACAGTTTGCTCCATTCGCTGAATTTGCCTTTTTTCCTTTGGAACATTGTGCTCCCATCCACACACCTTACTCTGCCTCTTCAGAGTAGCAGTTCTTCCAGAAACAGCATCAAATGTGAAATTTAGGCATCCATGTGGGCTGGGTATATTAGGGTTAAAATAGTGAGTTATAGGTGATCTAATGGAGGTGGTTCAAATGATTAAAAGAAAGAGCGGAACTATTTCCTACAATGGAGGAGACTAGAACAAGAGGACAAAACCTTAAAACTGGAACCAAGACACTTGGGCTGACATCAGGAAATGTTTCATCACACAAATGGGAGTGGGAATCTGGAACTCATTCCCCAATAAGATGGTTGAGGCTGATGGTGTAATGTCCCAGCTATGTTAGGGTTGTGGGTTTTGAAATAAAAAGAAAAAGTTGTGGTTTGCACATCAGACTAACAACAGGTTTATAGTGAGAGCTGTTTGCTGCGCAGAGTAGAAAATTAAACTAAAGTCAGGAGCCTGTGAAACACCCCAGTGACAGCATCATCAAATCATGTGACCATCATGGAGCAGCATGGTTAGCACTGCTTCCTCGCAGCGCCAGGGACCCGGGTTCAATTCTCAGCTTGGGTCATTCTATGGAGCTTGCACATTCACCCCGTGTCTACGTGGGTTTCCTCCAGGTGCTCCGGTTTCCTCCCACATTTCAAAGATGTAGGGGTAAGGTTGCTTGGCCATGCTAAATTAGTGTCAGGGTCGAGCTAGGGTAAATGTGGGGAATTATGGGGATAGGGCCTGGATGGGATTGTGTTCAGTGCAGACTCAATGGGCTGAATGGCTTCCTTCTGCACTGTAATGAACCTATACGCTATGATCTCTTACAGCAATCAGGCAACCTCTTAAATAGATAACAGGGAGGTCAATTGAAAATTCCAAAATTGAAATTATTTGATTTTTCTTAGGTGAAGGGATATTCAGCATCAATGGTTATCCTTCGAATCCAGGATGGCATCTACTGAAGGTCACGAGATTTTGCCATGGGTCTTCATGTGACTCTCAGTAGACCTTTGGGCTCATGGAGTAGAGCATTCATGAGATTGTGCGATCTGGACTGCAGGTTCCTTTTCTTTCTTCATCATTGTCCCTTAATTGGATCTCCCCTAATCTGGCGTACATACAATTCCCTAAATTTCCACCCCCCTTTATTGTGGAGTTCCACCAGAGGTAGACAAAAACATCGACGTGCAACGTAAGACGTGAATAAGGCACTCACTGAGTGTGTTAAAATGGGTGGTGTGGGCTTGTAGGGCCGAAGGGCCTGTTTCCTGTGCTGTTCTTCGTTCTTTGTTCTATTCAGACATTGAAACACAAATACTGGAATTTTATTGCCATAAGGTCCCACTGGAGAACAATGGAGAACACCATTCTGCAACTCTCACCCGGCCCCATTCCGGGGAGGACGTACCAGTGAAACTCCGCTGAAGTGTTGTGCGGTTTAATGGCCCAATTTGTCACCATTTTGGACTGTTGGTAGCAAGCATCTTCCTGGCATTGACATCAGCACTGCCCCTCTTTAAATACAGCTTTTGTACAAACTGCAGCAATGATGGCAAAGACCCCCTCAGCTTAACAGAAGTCCTGATGTACAGAGCAATTGTCATCACCACATTCCTATACTGCCGTGAGGCATGAACTATCAGTGACATGTAAAGAATATTGGGAACTTACATCAGCAATGCCTATGCTGCATTCTCCGGGTGCAATGGGAAGAGTGCTTTCCTTGAAGCCAGCTCCACAAGCATTCATGGAAAACTTCTGCAAATTCAACTTCAATTGACTGAACGCTGTGTCCAAATAGTCAAAAAGTATCGACCTCACCAGACCACTGTCTGAATTCTCAAATGGCCAGTGTTCAAGGGGAGGGTGAAGGGAACTCTTCAAATACCCTTAGGGATGTTAAAGGATGTTAAACGAGAGGTGGGTAAATGGAGTTAAAGTACATATCAATAAAGGGACTGAATGGCCTCCTCTTGTTCCTTTGCAGCTTAGTGACTTTGCAGGAGGTAGGAATGACATGGTTGGGACGATAGGTTGTGGGGGGGGGGTTTGAAGCCGTTGTCAGGCTTGAACCCCAAGATCGGTGCTAGATCCACATGGTGTTACATGGCAGGGGTTATTGCCCTACACTTGGCAGGATGGTCAGCCACTCGTGTTAATAACAGCCCACCCACCCTCCCTCCCTCCCATTCCTCTGACATGTGCAACCTCCAGAAAAATTGCAGCCCTTTTTTTAAGTATATTTCTTCGGGTCACAAGTAGGCTTACGTTAACACCGCAATGAAGTTACTGTGAAAATCCCCTAGTCGCCACACGCCGGCGCCTGTTTGGGTACACAGAAGGAGAACTTAACATGGCCAGTGCACCTGCGCAGCATGTCTTTCGGGCTGTGGGAGGAAACCAGAGCACCCGAAGGGAACCCATGCAGGCACAGGAACAAGGTGCAGTCTCCGCACAGACAGTGACACAAGATGGGAATTGAACCCAGTTCCTCGGTGCTGTGAAGCAGCAGTGCTAACCGCTGTGCCACAATGCCGCCCCATGAGCGTAATTGAAGGGGGAGCCCCTCTAAAATCAGAATGACAACACACAATGCTGGGCGCACTCAACAGATCCAGCAGCAGGGACTGAGAGAGAAACAGAGTTAACATTTCAACTCAATGGTTTCATGGGCGCAGGGGAAGATGGTAGCTGCAGAATTCCTGATGCCTGCCTCTGGGTTTCCAAATCAATTGACACGCTTTTCCAAGGGGAGGAGATAGCCTACGACTTGATGAAGATATTGTCAGCAGAGAGATAGCTGGTCAGACCAATAGCAGAGGCATCAGTCCAGTCCAAGGGTCGTAATACAATGGTCTCACTGGGACTACAAAGGTAAGTACAATTACTGAAATCTCTCCATCCCAAACCAGCTCTTCACTTCATCAGACCCAGTCCCTCCTCTCTATCAGTCACCATCTTTGAGTCACGGGGGTACATTTCACCGCCACTTGTTGTCACATCTACAATACGCTCACTTGCTACCTAATGGCTTCATTCCTTCCATTGACAACATGCCCTTCTCACCGGGGTTAAATTGTACAATCAGCATTTTCTCTCGTGAATCCTTCCTCAATCCACATTCAGGCCACAGCTGTGTCGTTCTGCATTTCCCCGTTCTCCCAGGATCTTGCTGTGTCTGGCTCTTAGCTTCATCGCCAAATGCAGAATCTGCACCTGTTGCACATGGCCTTCTCAGTAGCCGCCTCCCCTTCATCTTCAGCACACAACAGAAGGAAGAGAGATTAAGCTGGTGAAGGAACACCAGTCATTCTGGCTTTTACACAGATGGAGCAGGAGGAAATGGAAATCTGTGGCGCAGCAAGAGCTGGCAGCTTTTGGAGATGCCAAGGCTGGTGAATCTTCTGAGCAAGGTGCCTGCCTGTTACTCAAACCCCTACAGGAACCACAGACAATTGCAGCTTCGGGCAGCATTAAAACTACAGCAAATGTGTCTTCCTCGCTCTTGCTCAGCCCCTCTTATCAGCAAAAACTGGATCAGCAACTTTTTTATAAAGGCCCCTCAGAGGACAACACCCCTACTTGAGGAAGCACAATATACCTGTCTTGATGAAGCGTCCCTGTGAGAGCACTCTGGGAGATAGAGGGAGAAGACCCTCTCTTTAGTGAAATGCATAACACGAGTGGTGGGATTGACAGGGACGGTGCCCTTAGGACAGTGTCCTCTCTCTCAGCTAAGGGACAGTGCCCTTAGGACAGTGTCCTCTCTCTCAGCTCTATTAAGTGACGCAATCTTGAAAGGTGCTGGAGGCACTGCAGTGATTGTATGAGGTGTTGGAAGACCTGCCAAATGCTTCAAGATTCACGCCTAGCTTTCTGAAGGAATCAAGATCCAGGGTTCTCTTACATGGCCCACCCACAATGCAATACTCCCTGCGGCACGTGGTGACCTTCAGGTCTGCCTGTGTATGTGCAGTCTGTGTGGTCGAGCTGTGCAGCATTTGATGAAAGCTCAGATAACTGTCAATCAACTCCAACTGCACCTTGGAGAGAGTGCAGGACCAGATTGCTGGACTACAGACACAGGGACATTTAGGATGTTAAGTGTGTTAACTAGGGTTCAGGGTAAGCACATTCCTTGAAGGGCAAAGCTGGCAGAAGTAGGTAAACCCGGATGACTCGGGACATTGAGCCCTGGTCAAGAAGAAGAAGGAGGCACATGACATGCACAGGCAGCTGGGATCAAGTGAATCCCTTGAAGAGTATAGGGTGTGTACGAGTAGAGTAAAGAGAGAAACCAGGAGGGCTAAAGGGGACATCTTGGATCTGGTGCTATGTAATGAGGCAGGTAGAATTAGGGACCTTGCAGTGAAGGATCCTCTTGGGGAGAGTGATCATTGTATGGTGGAGTTTCTGGTGCAGATGGAGGAGGAGAAAATGGGTTCCCAGACACGCGTCCTTTGTTTGAATAGAGGGGAATACGGTAGGATGAGAGAAGAATTGGCAAATGTGGACTGGGGGAGCGCGTTGGAGGGAGGGTCTGCTGAGGAGCAGTGGAGGATCTTTAAGGAGATCTTTCTTGGTGCTCAGCGGAAATTTATTCCGATGGTCAAAAAGGACCGTAGGAGGAGAGGTAATAAGCCGTGGATAACGAAGGAGGTGAAGGAAAGTGTTAAATTAAAAGCGGAGGAATTTAGAGTAGCTAAGAGTAGTGGGCGAGAAGAGGATTGGGAGAGGTTTAAATGTCAACAAAGATTGACAAAGAAGTTGATAAAGAAGGGTAGGAGAAACTATGAAGCTGGGCTAGCGCTTAATATAAAAAAGGATAGCAAGAGTTTTTATAAATATATAAAAAGGAAGAGGCTGGCTAGGGTGAACGTTGGTCCTTTAGAGGATGAGAAAGGGGACCTAGTGGTAGGGGGTGGGGATATGGCTAAGGTATTGAATAACTTTTTTGTGTCTGTCTTCACAGAGGAGGACGTGAATAATTTGCCGGGTGTTAGCGATGGAAAGGTGGTAGGACTGGAGGGTCTCAATGACATTACTGTTACTAGAGAGGCGGTGCTCGACAGACTGGAGGGGCTGATTGTGGACAAGTCCCCAGGACCGGATGGAATGCATCCGAGGGTTCTGAAAGAAATGGCGGAGGTGATAGTGGATGCCTTGGTGGTTATTTTCCAGACGTCGCTGGATTCCGGGGAAGTGCCGGAAGATTGGAAAACGGCTAATGTTACGCTGTTGTTTAAGAAGGGTGCCAGGCAAAAGGTGGGGAATTATAGGCCGGTTAGTTTAACGTCTGTGGTAGGTAAAATGTTAGAATCCGTCGTTAAGGAGGAAATTGCGAGGCATCTTGAAGGGAATTGCTTGACAGAGCAGACGCAGCACGGTTTCATTAAAGGGAAGTCGTGTCTGACAAATTTACTGGAGTTCTCTGAGGATGTGTCCAGGGCGGTGGATAGAGGAGAGCCGGTGGATGTGGTCTTTCTGGATTTTCAGAAGGCGTTTGACAAAGTACCTCACAAGAGGTTATTGCAGAAGGTCGAGGGACATGGAGTTGGGGGTAGGGTGTTAGCGTGGATAGAGGATTGGTTGTCAAATAGGAGGCAGAGAGTGGGGGTCAACGGGTGCTATTCGGATTGGCGGATGGTGACTAGTGGAGTGCCCCAGGGGTCGGTGCTGGGGCCTCAGCTTTTTACCATTTATATAGATGATCTGGAGGAGGGAACCGAGTGTAGGGTGTCAAAATTTGCTGATGACACCAAGATTGGGGGAACGGCAAATTGTGCAGAGGGTGTGGAGAGTCTGCAGAAGGATCTAGATAAGCTGGGCGAATGGGCCAGGAAATGGCAAATGGAATTTAATGTTGGCAAGTGTGAGGTGGTCCACTTTGGTAGGAATAATGGTAGGAAGGACTATTACTTACGTGGCGAAAAACTGCAGCAGGCGAAGGTGCAGAGGGACCTCGGGGTCCTTGTGCATGAGTCGCAAAAACCCAGCTTGCAGGTGCAGCAGGTGGTCAGGAAGGCGAATGGGATGGTGGCCTTCATAGCGAGGGGGATTGAATATAAAAGTAGGGAGGTCTTGCTGCAGCTGTATAGGGCATTGGTGAGGCCGCAGCTGGAGTACTGTGTGCAGTTTTGGGTGCCGCACCTGCGCAAAGATATTTTGGCCTTGGAGGGAGTGCAGAGGAGGTTTACTAGGCTGATGCCGGAGTTGAGGGGGTTGAGCTATGAGGAGAGGCTGAATAAACTAGGCTTGTACTCGTTGGAGTTTAGAAGAATGAGGGGAGATCTCATTGAGACGTATAAGATGATGAATGGGATGGATAGGATAGAGGTGGAGAGACTCTTCCCGCTCAAAAAAGACAGTAGGACTAGGGGGCACAGCCTCAAAATAAAGGGGGGGCGGTTTAGAACAGAGTTGAGGAGGAACTTCTTCACTCAAAGGGTGGTGAATCTCTGGAATTCTCTGCCCGTTGAAGTGGTGGAGGCTGCCTCGCTAAATATTTTTAAGACGCGGGTTGATGGGTTTTTGATAAGAGAGGGGATTAAGGGTTATGGCGAGAGGGCGGGAAAGTGGAACTGAGCCACAACGTATCAGCCATGATCTTATTGAATGGCGGGGCAGGCTCGAAGGGCTAGATGGCCTACTCCTGCTCCTATTTCTTATGTTCTTATGACATGAGATTGTTTTGTCAGATAAGGCAAAGGAGAATCCAAAGAGCTTCTATATTGTAAAGGGCAAAAGAGTAACTAGGGCGAGAGTAGGGTCTCTTAAGAATCAATAACATCATCTATGGTTGGATCCAAAAGAGACAGGTGAGATCCAAAATGAATATTTCTCATCAGCATTTACTGGCAGATGGAGTTTAATTTTGATAAATGCGAGGAGATGCATTTTGATAGATTGAACCAGGGCAGGACTTATTCAGTTAGTGTTAGGGTGCTGGGGAGAGTTATAAAACAAAGAGATCTCGGGGTACAGGTTCATAGCTCCTTGAAAGTGGAGTCCCAGGTGGTCAGAGTGGTGAAGAAGGCATTCGGCATGCTTGGTTTAATCAGTTGGAACATTGAATACAGGAATTGGGATGTCTTGTTGAAGTTGTACAAGACATTGTTAAGGCCACACTTTGAATACTATGTACAGTTCTGGTCACCCTATTATAGAAAGGATATTATTAAACTACAAAGGATGTAGAAAATATTTACTAAGATGCTACTGGGACTTGATGGTTTTGTTTAAAAGGATAAGCTTAGATTGGGACTTTTCTCTCTGGAGCATAGGAGGCTGAGGGGTGATCTTATAGAGGTCTATAAAATAATGAGGGCATAGATCAGCTTGATAGTCAATATCTTTTACCAAACGTAGGGGAATCTAAAACTAGAGGCATCAGTTAAGATGAGAGGGGAGAGATACAAAAGGGTTCAGAGGGGCAATTTTTTCACACAGAGCGTTTTGGGTGTCTGGAATAAGCTGCCAGAGGTAGTAGTAGAGGTGGGTACAATTTTGTCTTTTAAAAAGCATTTAGACAGTTACATGGGTATGATGGGTATAGATGGATATGGGCCAAATGCAAGCACTTGGGACTAGCTTTGGGGTTTAAAAAAAGGGCAGCATGAACAAGTTGGGCCAAAGGGCCTGTTTCCATGCTGTAAACCTCTAGGACTCTCAGACGTCACTCTTGTGCTCTTCTTCAGATCGCAGCCAACCCGTGGAAGTAGTGGTGGCACCTGGAGATAGGCAACCCTTTTAACATGTTTGCTCCCTCACCCGAGACCCGACATGGTGTCAGAATGGGCCTGACTGCCTTGGCAAAAGCTGTAATCTGTAGCTGGGCTCTTATAGCTGCCAGAGACTATCAACCAAGAGCACATTGATGGTCCCATCATAATCCCTGGCAACCTACCACCAGCTCCGAAGAAGCCCCTGGATAGGACAATGGATGGGATGAAGAGTTACTTCATAGGAGTGATGCAGTAAGCAAATCTAAGTTGATCTAAGGTCGAAACATGCATAATTATCCAAAATCTCCATTGCACAATGCATCCCTCTTGAGGAAGCAGCCCAGAGAGGGGCAGTCTGGGTGGGATAGAGTTAGAAGACCCTCCCTTTGGTGAAATGTCATGATACAAATGATCACATTGACAGAGACAGTGCTGAAGACAACATGTCTTACGGCAGTTGAAGGAAGCCAAGGAAGAAATAGCAAATGCTCTGAGGATCATTTTCCAATCCTCACTCAAGGCAGGTGAGGTCCCAGAAGATTAGAGGTCGGTGAGTCTTATATCATTACTTAAGAAGAGTGCAAGGGATGGGCCAGAAAACTATAGGCCTGTCAGTCTGGCTTCAGTGGTAGGCAAATGATTGGAAACAATTCTGAGAAACAGGATAAACCATCAGCATGTTTTTATTTGGGGAATATTGGTGTCTTGCCAATTTAGTAGAATTTTTTTGAGGAAGTAACAAGAGGATTGATGAGGATAGTACAGTGGATATTGTCTACATGGATTCCACTCAGGCGTTTGACAAGGTTCCATGTGGCGGATTGGTCAGAAAAGTGTTCTTGTGTTCACAGCAGCAGCACAGGGCACAGTGGTTAGCGCTGCTGCCTCCCAGTACCAGGGACCCAGGTTCAAATCCGGCCTTGGATGCCTGTCTTTATGCAGTTTGTACATTCTATCTGTGCCTGTGTGGGTTTCCTCCAGATGCTCTGGTTTCTTCCCACAGTCCAAAGATATGCAGGTTAGATGGATTGGCCATGCTAAATTGCACCTTGGTGTCAAAAGATGTGTAGGCTAGATGGTTTAGTGGTGTAAATGTGTGAGGTTACAGGGATAGCGCTGGTGGTTGAACCTGGATAAGAGTCGGCTCAGATCCAACAGGCCAAATGACCTCCTTCTGGACTGTCAAGACTCTATGAACATGGTCTCAACAAGTTGTAGGCCTTTCAGACAAATAGTCATCAACTTCCAGCCTCCCTGAACACTGTTCCTCAGGTATGTCCAGGGACATGACCATTGACTTTGTTAAGAATGATGGCTTCTCAAGCAAGCAAACCCCTTTCACTTGCTCTACTTTCAGAGGCCGCCTTGCTGCTCCTGTTGGAAATGAGTTCTGTGCTGAAGTTGTGGCTGCTGTCACTATAATGTAGAATGGCCCTCATGATGTAACTTTACAGCCTCTTCAGATCAATAAAACAAAGGCACCTTCAGAAATATGAACTGCTGCTGTGCACAATTCACTCTGAGCACAGGACAAAGCACAATGATGCTAATGAATTGAATGCCCAGACAATCTTAGGATCATAACATGGATACAGCATAGAAGGTGGCCTTTTAGCCTATTGTATCTATGTTTAGTCATTGTAAAATAGTTCAGTCATTGTAAAATGGCACAGTAGTTAAAGGTAGCACAGTGGATAGCACTGCTGCCTCACAGTGGCAGGGACCTGGGTTTGATTCCCAGCTTGGGTCACTGTTTGTGTGGAGTTTTCACATTCTCCCCGCATCTGCATGGGCTTTGTCAGGATGCTCCGGTTTCCTCCCACAGCCCGAAGATTTGTGGGTTAGGTGGCGTGGCCATGCTAAATTGCCCCTTAGTGTCAGGGGGACTAGCTAGGTAAATGCATGGGATTATGGGAATAGGGCCTGGGTGGGATTATGGTCAGTGCAGACTTGATGGGCCGAATGGCCTCCTTCTGCACCGTAGGATTGTAGGATTATATGAAAAGCAACTCACGTAGTCCCCTTCCCCCATCCTTTCCCACTCACTTTGAAAATCTTTCCGTATTTATCCAATTTCTCTTTTGAAAGCCATGATTGGGTCTTCCTCTATCATCCTCTCAGGCCTTATATTCCAGATCCTAAATACTTGCTGCATAATAAAGATTTTCCCCAGGGACCATCTGAACCTTTGCCAGTTTTCTTATATAGGCATTCTCTGACTCCCAGCCGGGAAGAGTTTTATTTTCAATTTCCACCATCCATATCCCATGTCTGTTCTCAGAACTCTCCTTTATAAGGAGACAAAGTCCCAGCTTCCCTACATAACTCTGGAAACATTGTTGTAAATCTTTTTGCACCCTCTCTAAAACCTTTACATTTTCCCTAAAGTGTGGTGCCCGGAATTGGATTATCTGATCGGATTACACATAAGGACATGGTGGCACTGCTGCCTCACATCCTTCACTGGCTCGAGGAAGAGTTCTTGGAATGCTGCCGGGATAGTTTCCTCGAACAGTGTGTGTTGGAGCCGACGAGGGAGCGAGCTATCTTGGATCTGGTGCTATGTAATGAGGCAGGTAGAATTAGGGACCTTGTGGTGAAGGATCCTCTTGGGGAGAGTGATCATTGTATGGTGGAGTTTCTGGTGCAGATGGAGGAGGAGAAAGTGGGTTCCCGGACACGCGTCCTCTGTTTGAATAGAGGGGAGTACGGTAGGATGAGAGAAGAATTGGCAAATGTGGACTGGGGGAGCGCGTTGGAGGGAGGGTCTGTTGAGGAGCAGTGGAGGATCTTTAAGGAGATCTTTCTTGGTGCTCAGCGGAAATTTATTCCGATGGTCAAAAAGGACCGTAGGAGGAGAGGTAATAAGCCGTGGATAACGAAGGAGGTGAAGGAAAGTGTTAAATTAAAAGCGGAGGAATTTAGAGTAGCTAAGAGTAGTGGGCGAGAAGAGGATTGGGAGAGGTTTAAATGTCAACAAAGATTGACAAAGAAGTTGATAAAGAAGGGTAGGAGAAACTATGAAGCTGGGCTAGCGCTTAATATAAAAAAGGATAGCAAGAGTTTTTATAAATATATAAAAAGGAAGAGGCTGGCTAGGGTGAATGTTGGTCCTTTAGAGGATGAGAAAGGGGACCTAGTGGTAGGGGATGAGGATATGGCTAAGGTATTGAATAACTTTTTTGTTTCTGTCTTCACGGAGGAGGACGTGAATAATTTGCCGGGTGTTAGCGATGGAAAGGTGGTAGGACTACAGGGTCTTAATGACATTACTGTTACTAGAGAGGCGGTGCTCGACAGACTGGAGGGGCTGATTGTGGACAAGTCCCCAGGACCGGATGGAATGCATCCGAGGGTTCTGAAAGAAATGGCGGAGGTGATAATGGATGCCTTGGTGGTTATTTTCCAGACGTCGCTGGATTCCGGGGAAGTGCCGGATGATTGGAAAACGGCTAATGTCACGCCGTTGTTTAAGAAGGGTGCCAGGCAAAAGGCGGGGAATTATAGGCCGGTTAGTTTAACGTCTGTGGTAGGTAAAATGTTAGAATCTGTCATTAAGGAGGAAATTGCGAGGCATCTTGAAGGGAATTGCTTGATAGAGCAGACGCAGCACGGTTTCATTAAAGGGAAGTCATGTCTGACAAATTTACTGGAGTTCTATGAGGATGTGTCCAGGGCGGTGGATAGAAGAGAGCCGGTGGATGTGGTCTTTCTAGATTTTCAGAAGGCGTTTGACAAAGTACCTCACAAGAGGTTATTGCAGAAGGTCGAGGGACATGGAGTTGGGGGTAGGGTGTTAGCGTGGATAGAGGATTGGTTGTCAAATAGGAGGCAGAGAGTGGGGGTCAACGGGTGCTATTCGGATTGGCGGATGGTGACTAGTGGAGTGCCCCAGGGGTCGGTGCTGGGGCCTCAGCTTTTTACCATTTATATAGATGATCTGGAGGAGGGAACCGAGTGCAGGGTGTCGAAATTTGCTGATGACACCAAGATTGGGGGAACAGCAAATTGTGCGGAGGGTGTGGAGAGTCTGCAGAAGGATCTAGATAGGCTGGGCGAATGGGCCAGGAAATGGCAAATGGAATTTAATGTTGGCAAGTGTGAGGTGGTCCACTTTGGTAGGAAGAATGGTAGGAAGGACTATTACTTACGTGGCGAAAAACTGCAGCAGGCGACGGTGCAGAGGGACCTCGGGGTCCTTGTGCATGAGTCGCAAAAACCCAGCTTGCAGGTGCAGCAGGTGGTCAGGAAGGCAAATGGGATGCTGGCCTTCATAGCGAGGGGGATTGAATATAAAAGTAGGGAGGTCTTGCTGCAGCTGTATAGGGCATTGGTGAGGCCGCAGCTGGAGTACTGTGTGCAGTTTTGGGCGCCGCACCTGCGCAAAGATATTTTGGCCTTGGAGGGAGTGCAGAGGAGGTTTACTAGGCTAATACCGGAGTTGAGGGGGTTGAGCTATGAGGAGAGGCTGAATAAACTAGGCTTGTACTCGTTAGAGTTTAGAAGAATGAGGGGAGATGTCATTGAGACGTATAAGATGATGAATGGGATGGATAGGATAGAGGTGGAGAGACTCTTCCCGCTCAAAAAAGACAGTAGGACTAGGGGGCACAGCCTCAAGATAAAGGGGAGGCGGTTTAGAACGGAGTTGAGGAGGAACTTCTTCACTCAAAGGGTGGTGAATCTCTGGAATTCTCTGCCCGTTGAAGTGGTGGAGGCTGCCTCGCTAAATATTTTTAAGACGCGGGTTGATGGGTTTTTGGTAAGAGAGGGGATTAAGGGTTATGGGGAGAAAGCGGGAAAGTGGAACTGAGCCACGACAGATCAGCCATGATCTTATTGAATGGCGGGGCAGGCTCGAAGGGCTAGATGGCCTACTCCTGCTCCTATTTCTTATGTTCTTATGTTCTTAAATTCTCCCTCAGTGTACCCGAACAGGCACACTGAAGTGTGACAACTAGGGGATTTCACAGTAGCTTCATTGCAATGTTAAGGTAAGCCTACTTGTGACACGAATAAATAAACTTTAAATTAAAATATTGGAGCCCGATCAACCTAGGCACCTCACCAATGGGCAGAATTTTATCATTCCCGGAGGAGAATGGTTTGGGTCCCCAACCTGTGTAAAAAGAGCCTGATTTCCATTGCATTTATAAGGTCCTTGCCTATCTGTTGCAGGAACCCTGGCTGACTGTGAGGTACATCCCAGCAAATTAGTGATGGGTGTGAAGAAAATGGTACGCCGACTTAGTCTCTTTGACTGTTGCTGCTTCCCGCGTCACGTCCCTGCTTGATTTGGGGGTGGGTTGGTGTCTTCAAATTCTCCTCACTCTTGTCAGCGCGCTTTGTTTTAACATAGAATTATCATCCGCCTCGTAACTTCACTCTAATCAGATCAACTCTACAGGAAGGCAGTGATTGCATTTTAAATGCAGCATGTTTCTAAGTGAATTACCGTATGGCAGGCAGGAATACTGATCCTTCAACTGGAAAGACGCTGCTGTTACCCAGCCGCTTTTCTTGAACAGATACAAAGAGCGAGTAGCAGTTGAAGGTTGTCCATAAGAACATAAGAAATAGGAGCAGGAGTAGGCCAACTAGCCCTTCGAGCCTGCCCCGCCATTCAATAAGATCATGGCTGATCTGTCGTGGCTCAGTTCCACTTTCCCGCCCTCTCCCCATAAACCTTAATCCCCTCTCTTATCAAAAACCCATCAACCCGCGTCTTAAAAATATTTAGCGAGGTAGCCTCCACCACTTCATCCATGTCTTTCTCAACAGTAAATACTGATGACAAATATTCATTTAGATCTCACCAATTTCTTCTGGGTCTGCAACATAGATGATCTTGTTGATCATTAAGATAATCATAGAGCGCAGAACAGGCCCTTCGGCCCATCATCAGAACGTAAGATCTAGGAGCAGGAGCAGGAGTAGGCCATTTAGCCCTCAAGCCTGCTCCGCCATTCAATAAGATCATGGCTGATCTTTTTGTAGACTCAGTTTCACTTACCATAACCCTTAATTCCTTTACTGTGCACACTGACACATTAGAAACACCTGAGCTCCCACCTAATCCCATCTGCCAGCACTTGGCCCATAGCCCTGAATGTTATGGTGTGCTAAGTGCTCATCCAGGTGCTTTACAAAGGGTGTGAGGAAACCTGTCTTCACCACACTCCCAGGCAGCGCACTCCAGACTGTCACCACCCTCTAGGTAAAATAGTTTTTCCCTCATCTACCCCAACACCCCCCATCCCCCAACCCCCAATCCTCACCTTAAACCTATGCCCCCTCGTGACTAAGCCTTCAATTAAGGGGAACTTTATCAAATTGCCCTGTATCTCAGGTGAATTTATTCCCTATTCTCCCTATTGTCTCCCTAGTTATCCTTTTTGCCCTTTATCATTTGTAGAAGCTCTTTGGATTCTCCTTTGTCTTATCTGCAAAGCAATCTTGTGTCCCCTTTTTGCCCCCCTGATTTCTCTCTTTCTCCAATAACCTCTATACTATTCAAGGGATCCACTTGATCCCAGCTGCCTATGCATGTCATGTGCCTCCTTTTGACCAGGGCTTTAATATCCTGAATTATCCAGGGTTCCCAAATTTTACCAGCCTTGCCCTTCACTTTAAAAGGATTGTGCTTACTCTTTTTGGGTGGCACGGTAGCACAGTGGTTAGTCCAGGCGACAAACTGTGGGGGGCGGGGGGGGAGACACAATGGCATGGTGGTAATGTCACTGGACTCGTAATCCAGTGGCCCAGTGTAATACTCTAGGCTCAAATCCCACCATGGCAGCTGTTACTAAATTCTGTCACTAAACCAGTTATAGGGGCTTTCGTTGGTTTTTGTCAAAGTAAACATCTGGATCACTTTTAGGGAAGGAAATCTGCCACCCTCACCCAGTTACAGTAATGTGAATACTGTGAACGTTTTTGGTGCCCTTATCTAAGAAGAGATGTACTAGCATTGGAGACAGTGCAGAGAACTTTCACGAGGCTAATCCCAGATATGGAGGGAATTTCTTTTGAGAGGTCAAGTAGGTTGGGTCTGTACTCGTTGGATTTTAGAAGAATGAGAATCTTATTTGATACTTATAGGATTCTCAGGGGGCTTGACAGGATAGATGCTGAGAGGCTATAGATTCATAGAAATCCTATTCCTACATAAGGAGGCCATTCAGCCATCAAGCCTGCACCAACAACAATCCCACTGGGCCCAATCCCCGTAACCTTACATATTTATCCTACGAGACCCCTGACACTAAGGGACAATTTAGCATGAGCAATCAACCTAACCCACACATTTTTGGACTGTGGGAGGAAAGCGGAGCACCCAGAGGAAACCCACACAGACACGGGGAGAACGTGCAAACTCCACACAGACAGTCACCCAAGGCCGGAATTGAACCCGGGTCCCTGGCGCCATGAAGCAGCCATGCTAACAACTGTGCCACCATGCTGCTTATGTTGTTCCATGTTGTTTCCCCTTGTGGAGAGCTTAGGACCAGGTGGCAGTAAGGGGTCACCCATCTAAGTAAGAAGTCTCACAACACAAGGTTAAAGTCCAACAGGTTTATTTGATAGCAAAAGCCACTAGCTTTCAGAGCGCTGCCCCTTCATCAAGTGAGTGGAGTTCTGTTCACAAACAGGGCATATAAAGACACAAACTCAATTTACAAAATAATGGTTGGAATGCGAGTATTTACAGGTAATCAAGTCTTAAAGGTACAGGCAATGTGAGTGGAGAGAGGGTTAAATACAGGCTAAAGAAATGTGTATTGTCTCCAGCCAGGACAGTTAGTGAGATTTTGCAAGTCCAGGCAAGTCGTGGGGGTTACAGATAGTGTGACATGAACCCAAGATCCCAGTTGAGGCCGTTCTCATGTGTGCGGAGCTTGGCTATCAGTCTCTGCTCACCAACTCTGCGTTTACATGTGTCATGAAGGCCACCTTGGAGAACGCTTACCCGAAGATCAGAGGCCGAATGCCCGTGACTGCTGAAGTGTTCGCCAACAGGAAGAGAACACTCTTGCCTGGTGATTGTCAAGCGATGTTCATTCATCCGTTCTCGCAGCATCTGCATGGTCTCCCCACCCCAATGTACTATGTCTCGGGACATCCTTTCCTGCAGCGTATCAGGTAGACGTTTGCTGAGTTGCGAGTGTATGTACCGTGTACCTGGTGTTCTCACGTGAGATGTTGGCCCCCGTGTCGATGATCCGGCATGTCTTGCAGAGGTTGCTGTGGCAGAGTTGTGTGGTGTTGTAGTCACTGTTCTCCTGAAGGCTGGGTAGTTTGCTGCGGACAATGGTCCGCTTGAGGTTGTGTGGTTGTTTGAGTTATCTGAGACAGGGATGAGGAGGAATTTCTTCTCTCCGAATGTATATCTGTGGAATTCTTTGCCACAGGGTCTTGTATCATTAAGTATGTTCAAGGTTGAGACAGAAAGATTTTTAATCCGTAAGGGAGTCGAACATTATGAGGATAAGGCAGGAGAGTGGAGTTGAGGATTATCTTTTCAGATCAGCCATGATCTCGTTGAATGGCAGGATAAATTCGATGGGCTGAATGGCCTACTTCTGCTAATATGTCTTCTGGTCTTAATATGATTGACTCTTAGCTGCCTCCTGAAACAGCCGAGAAAACCACTCAGTTCAGGGGCAATTAGGGATGGGCAACAAATATTGACCTTGCCAGCAATGCCCACATCCCATGAAAGGTGAAGAAAAACAAATGCGGATGGCTGAATGCCATTAACCTACCCCGACAACAGCACAGCAAACTCAATTCAATTTGTGCCTGTATTTCCTTGAATTAGCCACCGAAGCAAAGCATGTGTCAGGGTCACATTTGATTGACAGGGGCACGGCGGCACAGTGGTTAGCACTGCTGCCTCACACCACCAGGCACCCGGATTCGATTCTCAGCTTGGGTCACTGTCTACGCGGAGTCTATACTTTCTCCTCGTGTCTACGTGTTTCCGAAGACGTGCTGGTTCGGTGCATTGACTGTGCTAAATTCCCCCTCAGTGTACCCGAGCAGGTGCCAAAGTGTGGCAACAAGGGGTTTTTCACAATAACTTCACTGCGGTGTTAATGTAAGCCTATTTATGACATTAATAAATAAATAAACTCAAAGTGGCAAAACATTTACGCTGAACAGGTAGCGATAAACAATAAAAAAGTCACTTCTGATATGAAAACCTACAATCAAGAATCAAAAACTATCAATGGAACAATTCGCAAAGAGAAAAGTCCTTCCAGCTGCCATCTGCTTTGGCCAGTAATCTAAAGCTAGAAAAATGACAACAAAATAAGTAACTCCACTTCTAGAATTCTCTCTTTCCCAGCTCTGACATTTCCCTTTTTGACATATATTGTTCTTGCACTGACTGAGATTTTAATCCTGAAGTTTCTCACAATAACTAGATTCTGAGCCATTTTATACCAACACATCAAGGACTATAATAAAGTGCACCTTGAAACTGTTATTCTAATGTATAAGGAAGAAGTCCCACAATACAAGAGGATTTTTACCTAGTTTGGCCATTCGTAAAATCACAGAATCCCTACAGTGCTAAAGGAGACCATTCGGCCCATCAAGGCTGCTCTGGCGACAATCCTACCCAGGCCCTAACCCCATAACCCCTCATATTTACCCTGCTAATCCCCCAACATTAAGGGGGTAATCCACCTTAACGTGCACATCTTTGGACGCTGGAGGAAACGGAGCACCCAGAGGAAACCCACGCAGACGTGAGAAGAACATGCAAACTCCACACAGACCCGAGGCCTGGATCCCTGAAACTGTGAGGCAGCACTGCTAGCCACCGTGCAGCAGGAAACTTGCTTCTATTTTCACTCATTCTTTGGACGTGGGTGTCGCTGGCTAAGCCAGCATTTACTGCCCATCCCTAATTACCTTTGAGAAGATGTTGGTGAGCTGCTGCCTTGAATCCATGTGGTGTAATTATACCCGCAACACTGTTAGGGAGGGAGTTACAAGATTTTGATCCAGCAACGTGAAGGAGCGGTGATATATTCCCAACTCAGGATGGTGGGTGACTCTGAGGGGAGTCTCCAGATGGTGGCGTTCCCAGGTCTGCTACTGTTGTCCTCCTAGATGATAGTGGCCATGGATTTGGAAGGTGCTGCGGGAAGAATCCTGGTGAATTCCTACAGTGCACTTTGTCGTTGGTACACACAGCTGCCACTGTTGCTGGGACTTGAGGAGCTGAGTTACAGAGGGAGATTGAACAGGTTAAGACTATATTCCCTGGAGCGTAGAAGAATGAGGGGAGATTTGATAGAGGTGTTTAAGATTTTGATGGGTATAGATAGAATGAATGCAAGCAGGCTTTTTCCACTGAGGCTAGGGGAGAAAAAAACCAGAGGGCATGGGTTAAGGGTGAAAGGAGAAAAGTTTAAAGGGAATATTAGGGGGCATCTTCATGCAGAGAGTGGTGGGAGTGTGGAATGAGCTGCCGGATAAAGTGGTAAATGCGGGGTCACTTTTAACATTTAAGAAAAACTTGGACGGGTTCATGGATGAGAGGGGTGTGGAGGGATATTGTTCAAGTGCAGGTCAGTGGGACTAGGCAAAAAATGGTTTGGCACAAACAAGAAGGGCCAAAAGGCCTGTTTCTGAACTGTAATTTTCTATGGTTCTATGTTCATCAATGGTGGAGGGAGTGAATGTTAGTGGAAGGGGTATCAATCAAGCAGGCTGCCTTGTCCTGAATGGTGTTGAGCTTCTTGAGTGTTATTGGAGATCCGGGAAAGTGGAGAGTGCTCCATCATACTCCTGACTTGTGCCTCGTAGATGTTGGATGGACTTTGTGGAGCCAGCAGGTACCTGCTGCAGGGTTCCGAGCCTCTGACCTGCTTTCATAGCTACAGTATTTATGTGGTTGGTCCAGTTCTGTTTCTGGTCCGTGGTAACTCTCAGGATGCTGTTATTAGAGAATTCAGCAATGGTAATGCCATTGAATGTCAAGGGGTAATGGTTAGATTCTCTCTTATTGGAGATGGTCTTTGCCTGGCACCTGTGTGGAGTGAATGTTTCTTGCCACTTGTGAGCCCAAGCCTGGCTTGGACATGAATTTCTTCAGTATCTGAGGAGTCGTGAAAGGAAATTGTTCAATCACGTAAAATTCTCATCTTTGATGTCATATCCCTGCATGGCCCCACCCTTCCCTTTCTGTGTGATCTCCTCCAGCCCTACAACCCTCCAAGATATCTGCATTCCTCTAATCCAGCGCTCTTGAACATCCCGATTTTAATTACCGCGCAGTTTGGTGGCCGTGCTTCCAACTGCTCAGATTTACCGTCTTTCAACCATTCTGCCTCTCCCCCTCATCTTCCCCCTTTTAAGACACTCCTGAATGTCTCCCTCTCTGCCAAGGGACGAGGAAGAAAAAGATCATGTTAATGTGTTTTCAACAGGACTAATCAAGTAATGGAGTGCATCTCAAGGGCGTTTAATCATAAGTTGCTTAGAATGCACACAGAGTACCACACGTAGTTTCAGCATACACCTTCAAAATGACATTGATACATGGTGGTCAGTTCGGGGAAGAGTGACAATGCACGACCTTGAGCTCTGGGTTCTGATTGATAGATTCGTGGAACTGAACCTTCCTTTATTTGTGAAAAGAGGAGTGAGAGAAGCTGTTATAAACTCAGGCCAGCCGTGGAGAACATTCAAGGGTCAGTGTTCTCATTCACCCCTATAAGCGATCTGAGTATCTGACTTCCGCACTATCTTGTATCCATTTGTGTGACAGCAGGGACATAGTAATCCAAGTGCCTGGATATCTATGGGGCTTTTTCCCAGCGTCTTACTTCAATCAGTCCGAAATCAGACAGAGCAGTCGTTTAATGAGACAAATCAATAAGTGACAACTTGCAACTGTACAACACCTTTGACGTAGCAAAATGCCGCATTAATTCACAATGTGGTCAGCGTACAGGGGGGCCTGATTATGATCAGACCCACCTAAAATCAAGCTGCATAATGTATATTTGGGAGGTCATCCTTGTCCTCCCAAGGGGTCATCTTGCTTCCTGAAGTGATGATTATCTCTGAGCGGGCTTCCTCGGAGACTCTGCTTCATAACACTCAGTTTCAGGAAACCTCCCAACTGTCTGTCTTTTGTGCTTTCTACCTCTCGTTATTCATAGCGGGAAAGGAGGGCAAGAACTTCAGAAAACAGTGGGCGTGAGCTGTTTTTGAACTGACAAGGCAGTCTAACAAATTGATTATTTATAGTCCATTGAGACACATCATAAATGCTGGTGCATTGGCATCTCGATTCCCTGTTTTCTTCATGTTTGATTTTTAACTTAGAATATTGCTTCTAAAATTCCACAATTGAAAGTAGCACTTGTTTCCACATTCTGGTTGTGCCAAAAAAGGCTTTTCTGAAACAAAATCAGGGTCACGGACCAGTTCTTTGTGTTGTTAAAAGACATAGGCCGGAATTTTGCTGTCCCACCCGCCACTGGAATTGGAGTGGATGAGGGACAGACCCTGGAAAGGTCTGTTGACCTTGGGCGGGATTTTACACTTTCGGGATGAACGCAGCTGCGAAATCCCATCCTACAGGCGGGATTCTTCGGCTGTTCACATCAGCGAGATTCTCCCATCCCGCTGGAGTGAGTGGAGATTTGGTTGAGTGCTAAAGTCTCCGTCCTCTCTGGGAGTGATGGTGGGGCGTGAATGGCCAGAGAATTCCAGCCATAGGTAATGTAGACGTCAACAGCAATCTGTGTACAACTACACTCGGTGAATTAATGGACGTTTGCAAAATGAGCAGCCAGAATTTTCCACATCGACTCTCCTCCACACTCCCCACCGTGGGTATGCCAGCAGCGAAGTGCCCCCTCCCCCAGCACCAATGGGGTCTTCCAGTCCTGCTGAAATCGATGGCCATTTGCATTGCTCACTGGCAGTGGTGGAGAGCAATGGCCTTTGCCAGGATCGGAAGATCCCGCCGGCAGGAAGGGTGAAAAGTACCAGACTAAAGTGAGTCTCAAGAAACAATAGGAGTTAGAAAGATCTTTATTTCACAATCATGGGATAGACCGAGTTTTTTTTTAAACTTTAAAGTTTATTTATTCATGTCACAAGTAGGCTTACATTAACACTGCGATGAAGTTACTGTGAAAATCCCCTGGTCGCCACACTCTGGCACCTGTTTGAGTATACTGAGGGAGGAGTTAGCATGGCCAATGCACTTAATCAGCACATCCTCCAGCCTGTAAGAGAAAACCGGAGGGCATGGGTAAAGGGTGAAAGGAGAAAAGTTTAAAGGGAATATCAGGGGGGGGGATTCATCACGCAGAGAGTGGTGGGAGTGTGGAATGAGCTGCCGGATAAAGTGGTAAATGTGGGGTCACTTTTAACATTTAAGTAAAACTTGGACGGGTTCATGGATGAGAGGGATATGGTCCAAGTGCAGGTCAGTGGGACTAGGCAAAAAATGGTTCGGCATAGTCAAGAAGGGCCAAAAGGCCTGTTTCTGAGCTGTAATTTTCTATGGTTCTATGGTAACGGGAAGAAATCCACGCAGTCATGGGGAGAACATGCAAACTCCACACAGAAAGTGACCCAAGCCAGGAGTTGAACCCTGGTCCCTGGCACTGCAAGGCTGCCGTGTTAACCACTGTACCAACAAGTTCCCAACAAAATCAGTGAATACTGAGGAAAAAATGTATGTGAAAAAAAGCATCATGAGTTACAAATGTCTGATTTTCAGAATTGAAGGGAACATTACTGCTCTTTTTCTTGATCTTAGCTTTTGCAATCAGTGGTAAGTTAATGGTGCTAGCCATCCATTGCACTTGCAGTTGCCTACAAACTTTATATGAGGATTTGCACTGGGGGTTAGGGTGATTAGAAGTCCATTTCCAATTGATGTTTCTTTCTCCTTGTTCCTCCTTCAAGGCAAATGTGACCATGTTCGTCATCCAGGGTATGAGGTAACTTTCCAGTGGGTGGTAGATAACTGCTCAGGCTGATCTGTACCTGAAAGTTTCTGCTCCAAAAGGGAAAGGATATTTCACAGGTGATTATGTTTTGGAAGAGTTGCTATCTCAGGATTTCTTCCACTTACATTTTCTGCCTTCTTCTGATACTCGTTTTTTATTTGGTTGTGGCAGTGCCATCATCCAAGGTAAACCTCTGCTAGGACTTTAATTATGATCAAAATTCTGAAATGAAGACTTCTTGCAAGGAAGGATGTGGTGTCTATATGAACAGTTTGTCTTTAACCCCCAATCAGACTGAAGAATCCTCACTGAGTTGTGTAGGAGGAGGTGGTTGTGTGGTGATATTGTTGGTGGACTAACAATCCAGAGACCCAGGTTCAAATCTCACCATGGCAGATGGTAAAACTTGAATTAAATAAAAATCTGGAATTAGAAATCTAATGATAACCATGAAATCTTTGTTGATTGTTGAAAGACCCCTGCTGTCCTTACCTGGTCAAGTGATTCCAGACCCGCAGCAATGTGGTTGACTCTTAAATGCCCCATCAGGGGAATTAGGGATGGGTTCAGCCAGCGATGCCCATATCTTTTGAAAGAATATATGAACTCGAATCTGTAATTTTGAAGATTTAATTCAATCTAAAGTCATGTCCAAAAAACAAAGCAAAGAGAAGGAAAGGATTTGGAAACAGTATCATCTGCACCTACTTTGGCAAAGTCTATTGCAATGGATCAGCGAACCATCATAGAGCCCACCCGATTACTATCTTTGTTTTAAATAACTGGAACTTGTTCTTAACAACATTGGGCAGAGATACTTCCATTGTAAAACTTCATCTTTCAGAGCCTTTCAAATCCATCTCTTAAATTTTTTTATTGAGAAATAGTTATTTAATTTTTGAAGTAATTGACATCTAATGGGATGAGACTCCACACTTGCAAACATTAAATTTCAGTGTCAGTGAGGTCAGTGACAGGAATCAAGACTGGTCACACTTTTAGAAACATCGCTGACACTGGAATGGACAAACCCAAAGTTTTTGTAGCCTATCGCAAACATTCTGCATCCCAGAATGTGTCTCAAAGGTGTAATTTGCTACCGCATAGTGGAATTAGCTGAAATAGCATTGATACATTTAAAATGGACAAACACTTGAGGGAGAAAGTAATGGTACTGTTATGCTGATGGAGTTTGAAGAGGATTGGGAAAGGGTATAAACACTGATACAGATCAGTTGGGTTAAATGGCCTGATTTGATGCTGTAAATTGGTCCTTAGCCCTTGGAGGTCAGGTTAATGGCCCAGCTTGAATCATCCTCTTAGTATTTTCCTTTGTCACTTCCTATTTTGGGAAATATCCTCCCCAGTGTAACCTCCGACATCTACCCTTAAGGCCTGTCCAAGGTTACTAACTTACCCTATGGAGAGAAGGGGACACAGGCCTGAAACCTCTGAAACTGCAAAGCACGTTATTTGTTTCTTAATAATGTTATGGCTATGAATAGGTTCAGTAATTTGACCATCTGCTCTCCATTGTGTGAAAGGGCAGTGTATGTTTTGTTAAACAGCAAAGTGCCAGCTGCCTCGGAATAAGTGTCACATTGCAATGCTCAGGGCCAGTATCTGACTTTCCAAATAACCTTAATATGGACTAACTCTTCACTCAACAATACTGTGATTGTTAGTTTACTTGCAGGTAATTTTTATATAATTCATACTTTAAAAATTAAGAATCCGCAATTTTTTTTATTAATCACTGATACTGAGCAAATTAAATATCCCCCAATTGTATTCTTTACTTTTCTCTCTGTGCCAGCCTACCTTAGTAAGAAGTCTGACAACACCAGGTTTATGTCCAACTGATTTATTTGATAGTAAACTCACAAGCTTTCGAAGTTCCCCTCTTCATCAGGTGAATGGAGAGTTCTGGCCTCAGACAGTTTACAGATCGCCAAACAAGAGAATAGGTTGCTGATAGGTCGCTAGCTCTCCAAAGAGGCTACACTGCAAAAGCATAAATCTATAGTATACAGCGCCTTATAAATGCCAAACTATTAATCCAGAAACTCAGCAAATGTTCTGGGGACCCGGGTTTGAATCCTGCCATGGCAGAAGATGGAATTTGAATACAATAAAAAAAAAATCTGGAATTAAGAATCTATTGATGACTGTGAAACTATTGTCGATTGTTGAGGAAGAGTTAACATGGTACTGGAGATTGGCACCATCCACAGTGTGGTCACATGGCCAGAGAATAGTGTGGAAGAGTACTCCGGAAACCGCGAGCCATTATGGTGGGTGCAACAACCATACTTGGAACGGTAAATGGTTAAAGCCTACCACCAAAGGTGTAGATGTTTAAACACACAAACCTCAAGATCTCATCAATGAGACATCACCACAATACCATGTCAGGCACATATTGTGACACCCCTGCAGCCCAAGCTTGATCCACAGTTCCGACCATCCCACTCACCCCAAGTACCTCTCCCATTCATTGTCCTCTGCTACCTTCATCCCCGTAATGACTTTAATCAGGCAATTGAGGTGGACCTGTGAGAATATGAACTCCCTGATTAAGGGCCAAATTGATGGGCCAATCAGGGAGCCCCTTGCTTTGTTCTTAACCATGGGTGTCAGTTCCTCTGGGGCTCTGAGTGTAGTCTGCTAACTGAAGGCACTCTGTATGCTATTGGCAGACTTGTAAATAAAGGGGTTTTGGTGAAGGGACTTCTGTCTCAGAGGATTTATTACAGTCCTCCAACCCATATCCCAATTCCCAACTTCCCCAAGGCTCTGGTCAGCCTCTCTCCTCCCCACAATCTCCAATCCTTTGCATCCCAGTGCGTGCTTGCATTCTATTAATCCAGCTTCATACCGCTCCCTAAGTTTGTCACTCTCTTCCCAAATTCCCAACAGTTTATCCAAAACATTACTAGATGAGGGGAGGGGAAAAGGACATTTGTGCTCTGGGTCCGAGAGGTGGCATGGTGGCACAGTGGTTCACATTGCTGCCTCACAGTGCCAGGGACCCAGGTTTGATTCTGGCTTTGGGTGACTCTCTATGTGGAGTTTGTACATTTTCCCAGTGCCCGTGTGCTACTCCAGTTTCTTCCTACAGTCAAATGAGTCGGTGCAGACTTGATGGGCTGAATGGACTCCTTCTGCACTGTAGAGAGTCCATGGGTTTCTATGGATTCAGGGGACCCTGGGGAATTTTGGCAGTCAGCACTCAGTTGTTCTTCTCAATCACATCACTCTGCCCTCAGCGCTTTCACTTATCTGTCAAGCCTGAGATGGATTGTTATTTCCTGCAGCTAAACATCAGGCAGATCCAAACCATTGTCATAAACTCTTGTCTGGTCACCATCCCTATTGTTAGCTTTGACCTCAGTTGGAAACAAGCGGTTAGTAACCTACGTTCTGCTCAGATCCAAGCCGAGCTTCTGACCTTTCATCAAATACAAATAAAGTACAACTTGTTTAAGCTCAGTGGGAAACTCACGTTCTTCAAATAGTGCCATGGATTACATCGCATCGGGCAGACAAGGCTTCTGTTTCCTAACTCATCTGCATCATTGCACCTTCCTCACTACAGCAGGGTCAGTGTGATTTTTTTTTAGGCTGAATATAGGAAGCTTTTGAGAGTCGGTGTTACTCTAAGCCATAAATGCTGAGTCGATGATTCACCACAGCCTGAGGCCCCTCGAGTTAAGGATATCCATCTTCAGCTAAGTAGATTCACCCCACATGATGTAAAAAAAGGGTAAAGTTATTAGCTACTGCAAAGTCTGTGGGCTCTGACAACACCTCGGCAACAATCTTCCACGACAAGCTTTGCTTTTTGCCAACTTCTTCCAGTATCATTACAGCACCGGCACCTACCGGCTAGGTGGAAGGTCGCTCAGGTATATCCTGTACACAAGAACTGGTCAAATTCAACTCATCCAATCACCGTTCCACTGGTCTACTCTCGATCATCAGTGAAGTGATGGAAAGTGTTGTCAAACAGCAAGTGTATTGAGCTGCATTTACTCAGCGATAAGCTGCTCACTAACGCTCAGTCTGGGTTCCGTCAAGGCCACTCAGCTCCTGGTCTTATTGCAGCCTGGGTCCAAACATGGACAAAAGAGCTGAACTGACAAGAGGTGAGGTGAAAGTGACAGCCATTGACACCAGGACAGCATTTGACTGAGTGTAATAGCAAAAAGTCCTAATAAAATTGGAGTCAATGGAAACTTAGAAACATAGAGCAGTACAGCACAGTACAGGCCCTTCAGCCCTCGATGTTGTGCCGAGCTATGTCCAATCCCAAGATCAAGCTATCCCACTCCCTATCATTCTGGTGTGTTCCATGTGCCTACCCAATAACCGCTTGAAAGTTGCTAAAGTATCTGACTCCACTATCACAGCAGGCAGTGCATTCCACACCCCAACCACTATCTGAGTAAAGAATTGACCTCGGACATCCCTCCTATATCTCCCACCATGAACCTTATAGTTATGCCTCCTCGTAACAGCTACATCCACCCGAGGAAATAGTCTCTGCACATCCACTCTATCAATCCCTCTCATCATCTTATAAACCTCTATTAAGTCGCCTCTCATCCTCCTCCACTCCACAAAGAAAAGCCGCAGCTCCCTCAACCTTTCCTCATAAGGCCTCCATCAGGGGAAAATCAGCAGAAAATTCCTCCGTTGGCTGGAGTCATGCCTGGCACAAAGGAAGATGGTTGTGGTGAATGGAGGTCAATTATCTTAGTTTCAGGATATGCTCGGGGTAGTGTCGCAGGCCCAACCATCTTCAGCTGCTTCACCAATGATCTTCCTTCCATCATAAATTGGGAAGTTTGCTGATTGCACAATGTTCAGCACCATTCACAATGCCTCAGATACTGAAGCGGTCCATGACCATTGAACTGGATGAGCTGTAAAATACTGTGGCTAAATGTACAGGCAAGAGGCTGGGAATTCTGAGGTGAGGAACTCACCTCCTGAGTTCCCAAATCCTGCCCATCATCCACAAAGCACAATCAGAACTGTGATGGGATACTTTGCATTTGCCTGGAGAAGTGAGGCTCCAACACTCAAGAAGTTTGATACCATCAAAGACAAAGCCACACACTTAATCTACACCCATTAGCTTTAACATCTGCTGCCACCACCATTACATACGGTGCTAGCAGTGTGTACTACCTACAAGGTGCATGGCAGCAACTCACACAGCCTCCTTCAACAGCACCTTTACGCGCGAGAAGAGTAAGGGCAGGGGTTGCATGGGAACACCATCACTTGCAGGTTTCCTCCAAGCTTCACACCATCCTGACTTGGAAATATAATGTCGTTCCTCCGCTGCCTTGGGAATAATATGCTAGAATTCCCTCCCCTACAGCACTGGCAGCATGGTGGCACAGTAGTTAGCACCTCACAGCGCCAGGGACCTGGGTTTGATTCCAGGCTTGGGTCACCATCTGTGCAAAGTCTGCACATTCTCTCTGTGTCCGTGTGGGTTTCCTCCGGGTGCTCCGGTTTCCTCCCACAATCCGAAAGACGCACTGTAAGGTGCGAAGACCATGCTAAATTCTCCCTCAGTGTATCCGAGCAGGTGCCAGAGTGTGGTGACCAGGGGATTTTCACAGTAACTTCATTGCGGTGCTCATGCAAGCCTCCTTGTGACTGATAAATAAATGAACTTAAACCAGGTGGCCTGCAACAGTCCAAAAGGTGGCTCCACCTTCTCAGTTAGGGTCAAGAAGGAAATGCTGACCTTGCCACTGATGCTCACATCTCTCAAAAGAATTCTTAATAAGTTGCACCCTCTGTGCCCTGGGAACTGTTCATGTTCTTCATGGTTGATGCTATTGTGCCATGGATGAAGTTCAGGGCTCGCCAAGAGAAACCTATATCCCACCATTTTGTGACAGAATACACCAAAATTTCAATGTCACAGACTAATGTTCGTCTGCACTTTCGAAAAAGTAAGACTTGGATTTACACAGCACTTTCCATGTTCGAGTTTTTCAGACATTTTCTCAGTCAACGAACATAAGAGCGTAAGAAATAGGAGCAGGAGTAGGCCACCTAGCCCCTCGAGCCTGCCCCGCCATTCAATAAGATCATGGCTGATCTGAAGTGGATCAGTTCCACTTTCCCGCTTTCTCCCCATAACCCTTAATTCCCCTGTCTATCAGAAACCTATCTACCCGTGACTTAATTATATTCAGCGAGGTAGCCTCCACCACTTCAATGGGCAGAGAATTCCAGAGATTCACCACCCTTTGAGTGAAGAAGTTGCTCCTCAACTCTGATCTAAACTGCGCCCCCCCCCCCCTCCTTGAGGCTGTGCCCTCTAGTCCTGCTATCCTGCTAACGAAATACTGTATAGTCACTGTCACAAAGTGCACAGTTAATACAGACCAAGGATCCAAAGAGGACATTAAGATGGAGGACTTGTTTATATTCACCAAAAATCAGACAGGGGCTGGATTCAATTTCTCATCAAAGTACCGACACCTCAGTCCTCATGTTGGCCTCTGTCGTGTACGCAAATCTGAACATGGGGCTTTTGAGCCTGCAATCCTGTAACTCAGGGAAACAATTTGCTTGAGCAAGCCAATGCTTTGAAGTGTTGTCCTCCTACAAAGGTAACCAGAGCAGTCAGTGGCAGTGGACTAGCACCGTTGCGGTATTTTTAGGATGCCAGAGTTCAAAAGAAAGGTTGGTGAAGAGATTTGTACGATAAATCATTGTTTGCAGTGACTGCAGAAACTGCAATTTGTAATGATTTTTTTTTAGTACCGTGCCTGAATAGAGGGAGCTGTGAGGACTAGGTGACTGATTGGTGTGGTTTCAAAAACCTGGTATTATGTAAAGGCATGAAAAATGTGTTAGTTGCATTATCTATAAGAATAGACTGGCAACAAAAATGTAGTGAAAGGTGAAGGGACAGTGATCCATCGAAAAGATACAGAATTCTAAAAGAAAGGTGCCCTCAATAGATAGTCACAAATGATGACATCTCCAAGAGATATTTTTAACATAAGTGTTCATGTTTGATCAACAATAAATTTCAAAATGAAACACATCGGTATGGGATATTTGTAAAATACAACTTGCATCAGAAATAACAAAGGACAAATAACCACAGCTTTGGAGAGGATACAGAAGGGGTTTACCCAGGATGTTGCCCGGTCTGGAGGATATTAGCTATAAGAACATAAGAACATAAGAAATAGGAGCAGGAGTAGGCCATCTGGCCCTTCGAGCCTTGCTCGCCATTCAATAAGATCATGGCTGATCTGTCGTGGCTCAGTTCCACTTTCCGGCCCTCTCCCCATAACCCTTAATCCCCTCTCTTATCAAAAACCCATCAACCCGCTTCTTGAAAATATTTAGCGAGGCAGCCTCCACCACTTCAACGGGTAGAGAATTCCAGAGATGAGGAGAGGTTAGATAAATTTGCTTTGTTCTCACTGGAATGACGGAGGTTGAGGGGCGACCTGATAGAGGTTGACAAGATTATGAGTGGCATGGACAGAGTGGATAGCCAGATGCTCTTTCCTAGAGTAGGAAAGTCAAGTATTCGGGGACATAGGTTTAAGGTGCATGGGGAAATGTTCAGAGAAGATGTGCGAGGCAAGTTTTTTTACACAGTGGGAGCAGATACGAAAGTGGCATTTAAGAGGCTGTTAGACAAATATGTGAATAAGATGGGATATGAACAGACTTCGTAAGTGGTTTCAGTTTAGGCAGGCATCGTGATGCATAGACTTGGAGGGCTAAAGGGCCTGTTCCTGTACTGTATTGTTCTTTGTTCTTTGTTTTCTGCAAATGGTTAAACATGCACTATTAAACAAAATTACCTGATTAAACCACAAAGGCTTTGAGATGACGGCACGTGGCATTTTCAAATTCCCATCCTTATTTTCAGATGTTTCTCATCTTTTCATGGGATGTGGGTATCACCGGCAAGACCTCACTAATTGCCCTTGAGAAGGTGGTTGAACTGATTCTGTCCCTGAGGTGTACGTACACCCACAGTGCTGTTAGGGAGGGAATTAAGGATGTTGATCCAGTGACAGTAAAGGAGTGGCAATATAGTTCAGAGTTGTTTGTAGCTTAGAAGTTGTGCACTTGGATATGAAATTCTCTGGTATCTGAGGAGTCGTGAATGTTGCTAAATATTGTGAAATCATTAACAAACATCCCGACTGCTGACCTTACAATGGAGGGAAGGTCATTGATGAAGCAGCGGAAAGTTCATTGATGACGCAGCTGAAAGTTTAAAGTTTATTTATCAGTGTCACAAATATTAACACTGCAATGAAGTTACTGTGAAAGTCTCCTGTTTGGGTACACTGAGAAGATAGTTGGGCCGAGGTCACTAACCTCCAGGGGCTGATCCCTCCTTTTCTCTATTATCTCCAGCCTTGTAACCTTCCCAGAAACCAACACACCTCCAATTCTCACCTCTCACTCATCCTCAATTTTAATCACTCCGCAAATAACAGCCATCCCATTGGCTACCTAGCCCCAAGTCCTTAAATTACGTCCCTACACCGCTGTATATTCCCCTGTCCTCTTTGAGCCGGCCTTTTTTAAAGTTTGTTTCGCATGAGAAGGGTGTCGCTGGTTAGATGCGCTCCTCAAAGCCAAAACATCTTTAACCTTGACCAAGACTTTTTGGACACCTATTTGCAGATCTCCTTATGTGACTCAGTGATGAATTTATGTTTGATAATACTCTTGTAAAGTGTTTTGGGATGTTTAATTGTGTTAAAGCTGCTACATAAATGCAAATTGTTATTGGATATTTTTGTAAACTAAACCCTGGACTGATAAGAGTGTTGGATGATAATCTCCGTGGAATTGGACAGCAATGCAACTAATTAACAATTGAGCAATTACCAGCCTATTCCACTGACACCCGAGTATCCAGTTGGATTGGGGGCTCTCCAATTAAATGCCCATTTGCCCTCACACAACCCTCCGCGGGCCACACCTCTCTCACTTTCTCATCCTTGGCATCTCCTCCCATTAATTTACTGCGGCCTGCAAGGTTCTGTGGCGGATGCTGACTATCTGATCCTCCCAATTAGTGAGCAGTGTATCCTCAGTGCAAAGTTACGGCCTGCTCTGTGGAATCAATAACACCAAAATCTGTTTGGAGTTAGCGCTTCTCAACCAGAGCAACTAGTATATCTACAATTACCTTCAGCAAGATCTGTTATTGTTATTCAATGATACCTCTCAGAAAGCATGCATTTCAAGGGCGGCACAGTAGCACAGGGGTTAGCACTGCCGCTTCACAGCTCCAGGGACCTGGGTTCGATTCTCGGCTCAGGTCACTGTCTGTGTGGAGTTTGCACATTCTCCTCGTGTCTGCGTGGGTTTCCTCCGGGTGCTCCGGTTTCCTCCCACGGTCCAAAGATGTGCGGGTTAGGTTAATTGGCCATGCTAAGAAATTGCCCCTTAGTGTCCAGGGATGTGTAGGTTAGAGGGATTAGTGGGTATAATAAGTAGGGATATGGGAGTAGGGCCTGGGGGGGGGGGGGGGGGGGGTGGAATTGTGTTTGGTGCAGACTCGATGGGCCGAAGGGCCTCTTTCTGCACTGTAGGGTTCTATGATTCTATTGTACAAGAACAGGTACGGGTAGAACGTGACATTCCCCCTCCTCCCCCACCCCTCTTAGGGTGGGTAGCCTGTGTTTGCTTACACATGAAGTTACCGAATGGCATAAGCAATAGTTGATGTATGAGGAGTGTCTGAGGACTCTGGGTCTGTAGTCGATGGAGATCAGAAGGATGAGGGTGAGATCTCATCGAAATTTACAGAGTACTGTAAGGCCTGGATAGAGTGGATGCGGGGATGATGTTTACATTAGTAGGCAGCTACGTAGGATGAGGAGTTACCGAGATGAGGAGGGATTTCTTCAGCCAGAGGGTGGCAAATCTTATGGAATTCATTGCCACAGAAGGCTGTGAAGGCCAGGTCATTTCGGACAGCAATAGAGAGGCTCTTGAATGGTGAGGGGAAGTGTTACGGGGAAAAAGTGGAGAATGGGATTGAGAAATTTATCAGCCATGATTGAGTGGCGGAGCAGACTTGGGAGGCCTAATTTTGCTCCTATATCTTCTGTTTTTATGGGTCAGTTGACAACAGTAACATGTTAACCAGTGATGGCTATTGCTTTCAGTAGAGGAGGATAGAGAGATGGTGAAAAAGTTTAAACAAAGTTAAAGAATCCACTGTTTCACTTGATTACAAAATTCCACACTTTAATGTGCAACACTGGTCAAGGTATGCTGATGTTATTTATTTTGTCCTTAGGCGGCACGGTAGCACAGTGGTTAGCACTGCTGCTTCACAGCTCCAGGGACCAGGGTTCGAATCCCAGCTCGGGTCACTGTCTGTGTGGAGTTTGCACATTCTCCTCGTGTCTGCGTGGGTTTCCTCCGGGTGCTCTGGTTTCCTCCCACAGTCCAAAGATGTGAGGGTTAGGTTGATTGGCCGTGCTAAGAAATTGCCCCTTAGTGTCCTGGGATGTGTAGGTTAGAGGGATTAGTGGGTAAATGTGTAGGGATATGGGGGGAGGGCCTGGGTGGGATTGTGGTCAGTGCAGACTCAATGGGCCGAAGGGCCTCTTTCTGCACTGTATGAATCTATGAAAATACCTGGGTATTATTGACCAACTTGGTATCCAAAAACAGCAAGGCTAATTTCTTTTTCAACATCTCCGCCAGACATCTCAACATAGCAGGAAGTGTGTGTCAATCCAATTACCCAAATGGCTAGTTTAGATATAATTATCCAATTGAATATTGCAAACCAATTATCCAGTTGTCCAATTAAAGAATGTTTTTCAGTTACAGAAGAAGCCAATATACCCAATTCCAATAATGACTCGTGTGTAGATCAATTTAACCAACTTGCCTTCTCATCATAATGCACAATCCCTTGCAAATGCAATGACCCCACTCAGATCTTTACCAGTAACTGAGTGCCCTATTATTCTGTCACCCTCTAAGTATAAAAAAAGTTCACCATTTGTGATCAATAATTGTGCGCGGAAGTCAGTAGATTGGCCAATTGTAGTAAAGTCACAATCCATCAGGATTTACTTAAAGTTACAGTTTTCTAATCAACTAAGAATATTGTCAATACCTAACTGCACTCATTCTCAGGACATGTTTCTGATTGTCTGGAGTAATTTGGGATAAGTCTGATATGCATTAAGAAGCACCCACAAAATGTTAAAGCACTGATCTGCAATCTCTGAATCAAATAAATTTAACATTCATGACATTACCACCGGCCATACTATATGGGGAGGTGGTGGCAAAATGGCATTGTCACTGGACTTGTAATCCAGAGACCAAGGTTCAAATCCCACCACTGCAGGTGGTAAAATTTGAATACAACAAAAATCTGTAATTAAAAGTCAAATGATCTTTCAGGAAGAAAATCTTGCCATCCTTAGAGCAAGGATAGGGAAATTATTGGGGAGGATTCTTTGAGTCAGGATTTATTCCCACTTGGAAATAAGTGGACGTATTAGTGAGAGGCAACATGGTTTTGTGAAGGGGATGTCGTGTCTCATGAACTTGATCACGTTTTTCAAGGAAGTGACGAAGATGATTGATTGAGTGTAGGGCAGTGGATGTTGTCTGCATGGACTTCTGTAAGGTCTTTGACAAGGACCCTCATGGCAGACTAGTGCAGAAAGTGAAGTCACATGGGATCAGAGATGATCCAGCAAGGTGGATACAAAACTGGCTTGGTCAAAGAAGATAGAGTGGAAGGGTACGTTTCTGAATGGAAGGCTGTTTCAAGTGGCATTCCTCAGGGATCAGTGCTGGGACGTTTGCTGTCTGTAATATATGCAAATGATTTGGAGGAAAATGTAACTGATTTGATTAGTAAGTTTGCAGACAACACAAAGGTTGGTGGGTTTGCAGATAGCCATGAGGACCATCAGAAGATACAGCAGGATATAGATCGGTTGGAGGCTTGGGCGGAGAGATGGCAGATGGAATTTAATCCAGACAAATGTGAGGTAATGCATTTTGGATGGTCTAATACAGATAGGAAATGTACAGTAAATGGCAGAACCTTTAAGAGTATTGATAGGCAAAAGGGTGTACAGGTACACAGGTCACTGAAAGTGGCAATGCAGGTGGAGAAGGTAGTCAAAAAGGCATATGGCATGCTTGCCTTCATCGACCAGGGCATTGAGTTTAAAAATTGGCAAGTAATGTTGCAGCTTTATAGAACCATAGTTAGGCCGCACTTGGAATATTGTGTTCAATTCTGGTTGCCACACCAGCAGAAAGTTGTGAAGGCTTTGGAGAGGGTACAGAAAAGATTTACCAGAGTCTTGCTATGAGGAGAGGTTGGAGAAATTTGGTTTGTTCTCACTGGAGTGATGGAGGTTGAGGGACAACTTGATTGAAGTCTGCAAGATTATGAGAGGCATGGACAGAGTGAATAGTCAGAAGTCTTTTCCCAGGGTGGAAGAGTCAGTTACGAAGGGGCACAGGTTTAAGGTGCAAGGGGCAAGATTTAAAGGAGATGTACGAGGCAGATTTTTTACACAGAGAGCGATGGGTGCCTGGAACTCATTGCCAGGGGAGGTAGTGGAAGCAGATACGGTAGTGACTTTTGAGGGGTGTCTTATACAAATACATGAATAGGATGGGGAATAAAGGGATATTGTTCCCGGAAATGTAAAGGGCTTTAGTTCAGTCGAGCAGCATGGTCGGTGCAGGCTTGGAGGGCTGAAAGGCCTGTTCCTGTGCTGTAAATTTCTTTGTTCTTTGTTCTTACCTGCTCTGGCCTCCATGTGACTCCAGATCCACAGCAATGTGGTTGATTCTTGACTGCTCTCTGAAATGTACTTTGCAAGCCCCTCAATAGAATTTGAGGTGAGCAACGAATGCTGGTCCAGGCAGATTTTCAGCATTCCCTATGGCCTATTGCTCAGAGGTGGGAGGTGGCCTGCCAATCGCCAAGAAAGCGGGATCCCTTCTCTGTCTGTCAATGGGATTTCCCATTGAAACCATCTCCCACTCCCAGGAAACCTAGCCGGGGATTTGGGAGGAGGAGGGGTGGCTCACATCGAGAGATCCCACCACTGGTCAATCGCCGGAAAATCCAGCCCCGAGACTAAAATGCGTTCAAATTGAATGATAAATGTGTGGATGCGGCACCTTGCGCCCCCTCAAAAATTCAAGATGGAATGGCTGAGAGGCAGAAATAGTTTCCACCACCATTCAAAATCTCTCAAGGTCACCATCGCCATTCGAATGCCATTTTCACAATGGAAGACATGTGTTTGAGGTGATTTGGCAAGTTGTGGTGAAGCCCACAATTTGAAGAACCAGTGAGAAATGTGCAAAGTCTTGTCCGCTCATATGGCTCGTCAGACGTTCTTGCAATTGCAAAGCCTGCAATATTTAGAGAGGTCCCAACTGAAAGAGAAGCTAAAACTCCAAGTTTCTGTGAAGAGGTTCCAACTCTGGGTTTCTGGCCGTTATACCAGATTTCAGGGAAATCAGACTGTGACCTCAGTTTGCTAAGGGAACTGAAGCTGATTGAAATTGAAAGGAAATTAAAGAGCCCTCAGTTATTTTGATGGGCAGATTAACCAGAGCTGCCTATTTTGATGAAAACTGTCCCAAGGAAGGTTCATATATCATAGAATCATAGAACCCTAGAGTGCAGAAAGAGGCCCTTCAGCCGATCGAGTCTTCGCCGAACACAATCCCACCCGGGCCCTACCCCCATATCCCTACATATTATACCCACTAATCTTTCTAACCTACACATCCCTGGACACTAAGGGGCAATTTCTTAGCATGGCCAATCAACCTAACCCGCACATCTTTGGACTGTGGGAGGAAACCGGAGCACCCACGCAGACACGAGGAGAATGTGCAAACTCCACACAGACAGTGACCCGAGCCAGGAATCGAACCCAGGACCCTGGAGCTGTGAAACAGCAGTGCTGACCACTGTGCTACCGTGCTGCCCGTGGTTGGGATGGTTGAGAGCAACATCTGGAGGAGAATTGGGTGGTTAAAGCCTGTGTGGGGGTAGGATTTGGAAGTTGATCTGAGGAAGCAGTTTAGAAGGGCTTTATGGCTGAATGTGGTGCGATGTGTGCTGTGGGGACTGACAGTAAATCTGTGAAATTTATATTTGCATTATCAGCTAATTAAAGTGAAAATTACAGTTTCTATTAAGTACAATTTGCTAGTTAATTCATCTTTAATCTGTTAATTTTGGTTTGATTGTTAAATTATAAGTTATTAAAAGTGAATTCATATCCATTGATTTTTTTTTCCCATTGGGGTCATTTTATAGGTTCAGTTCATTTAGTTTATTGGTTTATATGGGAATAATAAGTGTTCATTTTAACATCTTGTGAAGTATCAATAAGAAAGCTCTTAACCTCAATCAAAGTCATTTCTCTTTCGATTCAACATTCTCATCAAATCTATTTCAATGTAATCTAGAATCTAGAAGCCCTACAGTACAGAAAGAGGCCATTCGGCCCATCGAGTCTGCACCGACCACAGTCCCACCCAGGTCCTACCCCCATATCCTGACATATTTACCCACTAATCCCTCTAACTTACACATCTCAGGACACTAAGGGCAATTTTATCATGGCCAATCAACCTAACCCACACATCTTTGGACTGTGGGAGGAAACTGGAGCACTCGGAGGAAACCCATGCAGACACGAGGAGAATGTGCAAACTCCACACAGCCAGTGACCCGAGCCGGGAATCGAACCCAGGTCCCTAGAGCGGTGAAGCAGCAGTGCTAACCCCTGTGCTACCGTGGCGCCCCAGCGGAGTTCCAACAACTGTTCCAACAAGTGCAGAGATGCAATCACTGGGGCAGCATGGTGGCACAATGGTTAGCATTGCTGCCTCAGAGCACCAGGGAGTTCAATTCCGACTCCGCTCACTGTGTGGAGTTTGTTCATTCTCTCCGTGCCTGTGTGGGTTTCCTCCGGGTTCTCCAGTTTCCTCCCACAGTCCAAAGATGTGCAGCTTAGGTTGATTGGCCATACCAAATTGACCCTAGTGTCAGGGGATTGGCAAGGTAAATATGTGGGGTGAGGGGAATAGGGCCTGGGCGGTGTTGTGGTTGGCGCCAACTCGATGGGCCAAATGGCTTCCTTCTGCACTGTAGGGGTTCTATGATCTCCACCTTTAAGGAAGTGGTTTCTAGCATGATCAGTTTTTTTTATCTACGTGTGTATTTAATTTGACAACTTTTAAAACAACTTTCACCATTTTAAGCAGTTTTTAAAAGCTCCTTCATGGGATGTGGGCATCGCCGGCTAGACCAACATTTATTACCATTCCCTAGTTGCCCTTGAGAAGATGGTGGCGAGTTGCCTTCTGGAACCGCTGCAGTGTCTGATGTCTACGTACACCCATAGCGCTGTTAGGGAGGGAGCTCCAGGATTTTGACCCAGTGGCAGTGAGGGAATGGCGATATGAGTCAGGATGGTGAGTGGCTTTGAGCGGAACCTGCAGGTTGTTGTATTCCCATATATCTGCTGCTTTTGTCCTTCAAGATAGTAGAGGTCTCAGGTTTGGAAGGTGCTACCTGCGGAATCTTGATGAGTTCCAGCAGTAGATCGTACACATTGCTGCCACTTTGTCTTGGTGGTGAAAATACTGAATATTTCAGATGGTAGATAGGATGCAAACAAGCAGGTTGCGTTGTCCTGGCATTAAGCTTCTTGAGTGTTGTTGGAGTTGCCAGGCAAGTAGAGAGTATTCCATCACACTCCTGACTTGAAAATGGTGGGCAGACTCAGGTGAGGTACTCCCTGTAGAATTCCCAACCTCTGCCCTGCTTTTATAGCCATGGTTGTTACATGGCTGGTTTGGTTCAATTTCTGATCAATGATAACTCCCAGGATGTTGATAACTGAGAATTCAGTGATGGTAATGCCATTGAACGTCAAGGGAAAATGATTAGATTCTCTGTTGTTGGAACTTATGTGGAACAAATGTTTCTTATCACTTATTAGTCCAAGCCTGAATATTGTTCAGGCTTGTGACATGGATTCCTTATTCAATGCTCAAAAGCAATATTCAGTGATGAACATGGTGCACTTATCAGCAAGCATCCCGACTTCTGACCTTATGATGAAGGGAGGGTCATTGAGGAAGCAGTTGAAGGTGGTAGGGCCTTAGACACTACCCTGAAGAGCACCCGCAGTGTTGGCTGAGGTGATTGACCTCTAACCAGCACAGCCATCTTCCTTCGTACCAGGTATGATTCCAGCCGGTGCAGAGATTCTCATGACTTCAGTTTTGGTTGGGCACCTTGATGCCACACACAGTTAAATGCAGCCTTGATGCTGTCAACTTATCACACCTTAACAGGGCAAATAGGATATCAGCGGGTTGAGGCCAATACTTTTACCAAGAAATAATGTGAAAAATATAATGAAGTGGTATATGCCTTTAATATGATTTTAATCAGCAAATGTTCCAGCATAATCTTAGTACATCGTTTGAGGCATTTTAGATGCTCTTTATGGACCTTAATATCATTTGCAGCATTTGATATTCATTAATGATTTGAAATAAGCTGATTTTGAAATAAGCTGGGTGGCACGGTAGCACAGTGGTTAGCACTGCTGCTTCACGGCTCCTGGGTTCGATTCCCGGCTTGGGTCACTGTCTGTGTGGAGTTTGCACATTCTCCTCGTGTCTGCGTGGGTTTCCTCCGGGTACTCTGGTTTCCTCCCACAGTCCAAAGATGTGCGGGTTAGGTTGATTGGCCATGCTAAGAAATTGCCCCTTAGTGTCCAGGAATGTGTAGGTTAGAGGGATTAGTGGGATATGGGGTTAGGGTCTGGGTGGGATTGTGTTCGGTGCAGACTCGATGGGCCAAATGGCCTCTTTCTGCACTGTAGTGTTCGATGATTTTCAGAGCAGGCCCATCCATTTCTTCTGTTCGTGAGATATTAAACATTTGATCCTGACATTCTTAATTGTATCAAAAACTTGGTAATTAATATTAAAAAAATTTGGTTTCTAAACCTTCTATCGCTTTAACCTTCTGCTCCACAACCGTACGACATAAAGTTTATTTATCAGTCACAAGTAAGGCTTACATTAACACGGCAATGAAGTTACTGTGAAATTGCCACACTCTGGTGCCAGTTCGGGTCAATGCACCTCTAACCAACAGATCGTGGGAGGAATGCAGAGCACCTGGAGGAAACCCACGCAGACACGGCATACCTTCAAGTCTGGCCTCCAGTGTTCTTGCGATTTTTCAATCACTCCACAACCTTGTCTTCAGCCCTAAACTCTGAAATGCACTAAATCTACCAGTGTGTCTCCCTCTTCCTCTAAGACCCCTCTGTGCTCAGCCTGCTTTAGCGAATGTCCTGGTTCTGCGTCCTCCCCTCTGCTCGTGTGACTGGATGTTAGCTTTTGTTGGAGAGCGTGCTCGTGAAGTGACTTGGTGTGTTTATTTCACTGGATAACTGCAAGTTGCTGTTGCAGTTGTTAGTGAATGCTTGCTGCTTTCCCCCTCTTGGCCAGAAGGAAAACGGCAGAATTCTTTTCATATCATCTCCTATTGTTATTGCCAATTAAGTTACTCAATATCTGCAATTATGGTGTATTTTCTTCCAATTGACTGCTTTTGATTGCATGAAAGCCCTTGCTTGTGTATTGAAATTTGTGTCTCAGCATTTTTTGTACATACCATTAACCTAATGGCTATTTTTTTTTTTTAACAATTTGACTGTTTCTCCCAGAACAATTTTGTGGGTCTTTTTGTATCTTTGGTGCGATGTAGCTCAGTTTAAACATGTTGTGGAAGGCACTGCAATTTGTTTAATAGTGTCCTTGGACCAAAAGCTGTGGTAGGCTGAAGAGACACCACGTGCAAAAATAACTTCCTGCGTCTGCCAATAATTGCTTTCGGGGGCCATGGTTTTCGGTAATAGAACAGGGGACTCGTCAGCAAGTTCCACGGATAACAGACATTTGTAGACAAACCAAACTTGGTGCATAAGTGAAAAGTTTTGTGATGCTTTTAAAACAAATAGCCAATGGTTTTGTGAGCTATAAGAAAGCTTATAGACAGAATAAATTGTATATTACTTAAGAGGCTACTGTAACAGAGAGGAGGGGGTTAATTCAAACAGCATTCATAGAATCATAGAATCCCTACAGTGCAGAAGGAGGCTATTCAGACCATGAGTCTGTGCTGATTCTCTGAAAGAATATTTTCATAGAATCATAGAACCCTACAGTGCAGAAAGAGGCCCTTCGGCCCATCGAGTCTGCACCAAACACAATCCCACCCAAGCACCATCCCCATATCCCTACATATTATACCCACTAATCCCTCTAACCTACGCATCCCTAGACACTAAGGGGCAATTTCTTAGCATGGCCAATCAACCTAACCCGCACATCTTTGGACTGTGGGAGGAAACCGGAGCACCCGGAGGAAACCCACGCAGACACAAGGAGAATGTGCAAACTCCACACGGACAGTGACCTGAGCTGGGAATCGAACCCAGGACCCTGGAGCTGTGAAGCAGCAGTGCTAACCACTGTGCTACCGTGCTGCCCCAGGCCCATTCCACACCCTATCCTTGTAACTCCACAGATCTCCCCCGCTAATCCATCTAACCTACACATCTTTGGACGGTGGGAGGAAACTGACGCAAGCAGAGGGAGAATGTACAAATTCCACAATGACAATCACCTGAGGCCAGAACCGAACACGAGTCCCTGGCGCTGTAAGGCAGCAGTGCTAACTGTGCCATTGTGCCACCCTTCCTTCATTTTAATTTCTCCTCTCATTAAGTCCATGGACAAAAAGGTGTTTTTGATTTGTTTCCTCCTTTATTAGCAGTGATGTATTTCCTGACCACTCAGTTTTGGTGTGATCCAATTTTCTATTATTAACCCTACAGCAAACTTGAGATAGGATGAACTCAAAGGGTTAGTTTATTTCCACAAACTCAGATCACCATAGGGAGTTTGCAACATCACTTGCACATTCGGGCAGTAAAGAGAGGGATACAGGAAAGAACACGTTACAGTAGAGAGCCCACAGAAAAAACAAGTATTGGTTCAGGTGGTTCCAGAGTCCAGAATCAAAGTTCGACAAGGTGTTCCTTCACAGTTGGTGGGCTGAAAACTGACTCACATTCTGGTGATGATTTGATTTGATTTGATTTATCATTGTCACACGTATGGATATACAATGAAAAGTATTGTTTCTTGCATGCTATACAGACAAAACATTCCTCTCATAGATTACTTAGGGGAGAAAGAAAGGAGAGGGTGCAGATATAATGTGACAGTCATAGTTAGGGTGCAGAGAAAGATAAACTTAATATAAGGTAGGTCCATTCAAAAATCTGATGGCAGCAGGGAAGACGCTTTTCTTGTGTTGGTTGGCATGTGATCGCAGACTTTTGTATCTTTTTCCCGATGGAAGAAGGTGGAAGAAAGAATGTCCAGGGGTCCTTAATTGTGCTGGCTGCTTTTCCGAGGCAACAGCAAGTGTAGGCGGAGTCAATGGATGAGAGGCTGGTTCGCATGATGGACTGGGCTACATTCACAACCTTTTGTAGTTTCTTGGTCAGAGCAGGAGTCATACCGAGCTCTGATACATCTGGAAAAGGATATTTTCTATCATGCATCTGTAAAGGTTGATGAGAGGAACCACAACAGATTGTTGGAGAGCTGGACACATAGAAATGTGAAGCTCTCAACACCATTCAACCCACTTCATCCCCATTGATGTAGACAGGTGCAAGCTCTCCACTATGCTTCCGGAAGTCAAAGACAATCTCCTTCATTTTACTGTCATTGAGGGAGAGATTATTGTCGTTGCACCATTTCATCAGATTCTCTAGTCCTTTCCTGTACTCCATCTCATCTTTGTTTGAGATCCAATCCACTACTGTGGTGTCATCAGCAAATGTGAACCTGGAGTGGGAACGGAATTTGGCTACACGGACATTAATGTATAAGGAGCATAGTGAGGAGTTGAGGACACAGCCTTGTGGGGCACAGCATTGAGGATGATTGTGGAGGATAGTTTCCTATCCTTACTAATTGCAGTCTATAGGTTAGTAAGTCTAGGATCCAGTCACAGGAGGAGGAGCCAAGTCTCAGGCCACAGCATTTGGAGAAGAGTTTTGTTGGGATAATGGTGTTGAAGTCTGAGCTGTAGTCAATGAATAGGAGTCTAACATAGGGGACTTTGTTATCCTGGTGTTCCAGAGTTGAGTGTAGGGCCACGAAGATGGCATCTGCTGTGGACCCGTTGGGTGGTAGGTGAACTGTAGTGGATCCAGATAATCTGGGAGGCTGGAATTGATTGGTACCATGTCTAACCTTTCAGGGTACTTGGACATCAGAGCCACTGGATGATAATCATTAAGGCATGCTGCTTGGTTTTTCTTTGCTACCGGGATGCTGGTTGTCTTCTTGAAGCTGGTAGGGACCTCATATTGGTGTAAGGAAAGGTTAAAGATGTCTGCGAATATCCCTGCCAGCTGGGCCCTGCAGGATCTGAGCGCTCGTCTTGGTACCCCATCCAGGCCAGTCATTTCCATGGGTTAATTTTCGAGAAGGCTGATCTGACGTCTGCGATGGTGGTCTCAGATAGCGAGGCTTCCATGGTGGAGGACGTGCTGTCACTGACCTTTTGCTCAAAACGGGCATAGAATGCATTGAGCCCATCAGGGAGAGGTGCATTGTTGCTGGCGATTTTACATGCTTTCATCTCGTACCCCATTATGTCTTTCCATAATCAATGGGTGTCAGTGTGGCTAACCTGGGACTCTAGTACTAGTCCAGTACTATCCCTCAGCATCTTTGATGCTTCAATGTAGATGATATCTGGATTTCTTATGTAGGTCAGGGTCACCTGACTTGAATGCCTGAGACCTGGTCTTCAGTGGGCAGTGGATATCCCTGTTCATCCACAGTTTCCGGTTGGGATTTGCTTCTATGGCACACAGTCTTCTACACATTTACTCACGGAATCGGTTACTGTAGTGGCCTACTCATTCAGTTTGGTCGCTGAGCTCTTAAATACTGACCAGTCCACTGACGCGAAGCAGTCCTGCAGGAGTTCTCTATCGGATTCTCCCACCTCAGCTTTTGCTTGTGAGCCGGGAGCAGGAGCTTGTGGTGAGATTTGCCAAAGTGTGGACAGGGTGCTGGAGCAGTCGGCCTGCTTGTCAGTTGTTAAACAGCTGTGTAGTTCCACAAGTCAGCATCATTATGAAATGGAAGCTGATCCCCTCTCTGAGAATAACGTGCAATCATTCAAAGAGGAGTACCTTGCCTCATAATCTGTTAAAACTGAGTGATGATGTGGGTATGCCGGCGTTGGACTGGCGTAAACACAGTAAAAAGTCTGACAACACCAGGTTTTAGTCCAACCTAAATAGATTGGACTAAAACCTGGTGTTGTAAAACTGAGTGAGGAATAGTATCATCTGCTCTTCAGCGACTTTTTGTAGTTAAATCAAAATAACTACCTGAGACTCTCTGTGTAAAATCAACAAGCAACACTTTTTTAAATCTAACTAACAGTGAACAGATTAACTAAACTATTAACAAACTAAATAAAACACCGTTCCAATGGAATGTTTAAATAAATTCCCACTTATAAGCTAAAAAAAATAGAATTTTTTAATCACCCTCAAAAGTTCAACCAGGTTTACTGTCTTCCAGAATTTTCTGTCCTCTTTCTTCTCTCTTTTTTTGGTATCTTTGTTATTCAGATGAGGCTTTGTAGTAAAAGCTATTAGCTGTGGCAGAGAGCAGTAAATGTGTCTCTCTGGAGCTGAGAATTCTCTCTTATGTCCCTAATGACATCCCCACAATAGGATTGGTTCTCAGGTGAGTAAAACATCAAATTTAAACCTCGTAGGCTGCTGTTATCCAAATCCCTAATTTAAATTGATGGCTAAAATTCAAAAACAGCCTGTTGTCTTAGTGACACTACTGTTTGGCCTTTGATATCATATTTCAGTCTGTGTACTGCATTTGTACCTGCATCTTTTTTTAAAACTCATACAGAAAAGAACTACCTTTTAAAGGGATCATGCAATTTTACAACTCTTAGCATTTTACAATTTTTAAAATAATATTACAAACAGCACCTTCACAACTGTACTAATTGCTCCACAAGCCAAAGGCCCACATCACATAACTCCAATCTCTCTCCACCATCTTAGACATAGGATGTGTAACCATCATATGGATTCCAAAGACTGTTAAATGTCTCAGTCATTAGGGATTGAAAGGAGGATTGCGGGGCCTTGTAGCGTAGCAGACAATCCACCACCTTCTAGCCAGCCTGTGTTATTAAATGCAGATGGCTTTTGTATTGTTCACTTCGAAGTTGAGTTGTACAGCCCATAGGGGAGTCATTCATGACTCCTCAGAGATAACGAGGTCTGAGTATTCCTCAAGCTGTAAAGTGGCTTTTTTTTTGTTCCCTGAACACAGACAGGCACCATTTCAGCCATTTTAACTGTTCAGTTTTTAAAATTTTAGAAATAACAATAAGCAATTCAGTATATTTGGTGCGAGATTTTAATTCCTCACACTACATAAATTATGTAGTAATCATAGACTGGATAAGTTACATATGATTTGAGCATGGTAAAAGGCGAGTGATTCATTGTTGTATTATGGATGAGGTACTAAACTATCTACCCTGTCAGATGGATATATATGAATCATGGAATCATAGAATCCTACAGTGCAGAAGGAGGCCATTCAACCTATCGAGCATGCACCAACAACAATTCCACCCAAGATCTATCCCCATAACTCCATCTATTTACCCTGCTAGTCCCCCTGACACTAAGGAGCAATTTATCATGGTCAATCCACCTAACCTGCACCTCTTTGGACTGGGGAGGAAACTGGAGCACCTGGAGGAAAGCCATGCAATCACAGGGAGGACACCCACGCAGACATGGGGAGAACATGCAGACTCCACAAAAACTTGTAGTGCTATTTTAAGGAGAGTAGAAAAAACTACATTGTGCTCTGGCTGGCATTTATTCCTTCGTCACCAGCATCAAAATAGTTACTAGTTGGTCCCCCACCCCCCCCAAACTGCCCACTTCTACCGCCTTCCCAAAATCCCAACACATGCCTGCCCTGTTTCAAGCTGTTCCTGCCTCACTTAAGCTGCGATATCCTGTCATGATCACTATTTTTCTCCCCTCATCTGTTCTCTCTACCTACACTCGTGACACTTCAGAGGCCTACTCACTTGCCGGTTTCCTGGCCCTAATCGCTGCCTCTTCACCCATGGATGTCCTATGCCTCTGCTCTCACCAGGGCAATCTGAGAGATCTCAGTTTCTTCCTTGACTGAAGGCCCAACCAGTCTCCATCCAGCTCTGCCTTCCTCCCCCTGACTGAAATCATTCCCGCGTTAAACAATTTCTCTTTCAACCCCACTCAATTCCTCTGAATAAATGGCGTTGCTATGGATACATGCACAGTTCCTAGCTACGTCTGCTGTCTGTGTGACATGTGGAACACTTTCTGCTCCAGTTTATTCAGGCTCCACCGTCAAGCCTTTTACAGTGACTACATTGATGCTGTTTCCAGCTCTCACCACCCTACACTCACCTCCACCTGGTCCATAATTGACTCTTCCTTTCCTGTGTCCATCTTGGCCTGGGCCATCAACTAAAACTCACTACAAGTTCACAGATTCATCTTAACTGTACTTCCACACATCCTGCTTCCTGCCAAGACTCTATTCCATTCTACCAGTTTCTCCACCTCAACAACATCCGTTCAGATGATCCAACCTTCCATGCTAGCACTTCCAATATGTCTTCCTTTTTTTCTCAACCAAAGTTCCTCCCCTGCCCCCTCCGCCCCCGATGTGGTCAATCTATTTCATGCACTTCTGACCCCTTCTCACTTCTTCCAATCCCTTTCAGAATTATGACATAAAATCTATAGAATCTCTCCAGTACAGGAAGAAGCCACTTGGTCCATTGGATTCAAGCCAACTCTCCGAAAGAGTAGCACCTTACCCAGGCCTACTCAACTGTCCTACCCTTGGTGGCGCAGTGGTTAACACTGCTGCTGCACAACACAAGGGATCCAAGTTTAATTCCTGCCTCAGGTGACTGTGCAGAGTCTGTATGTTCTCCCCATGTCTGCATGTGTCTTCCCGTGTCTGCATGTTCTATCCATGTCAACGTTTCCTCTGAGTGCTCCGGTTTCTCCCCACAGTCCAAAGATGTGTGGATTAGGTGGATTGGCCATGCTAAATTGCCCCTTAATGTCAGGGGGATTAGCAATGTGGGGCTCCAGGGCTGTGACCTGGGTGGGATTGTTATCGATGTAGACTCGATGGGCTGAATGGCCATCTTCTGCACTGTAGGGATTCTATGAATTACACCACTAATCTGCTGAACCTAGGGTTACCCTTATCTTCACCTTCAATGGATCATCGTTTACTCTTTCTGCTACCTCTGGCATGGAGTTGCCACCAACCACCTCTTCCCCTGCCCTCTCCTTTCTGCATTCCAATGGAACCACTCCCTCCACAACACCCTAATCCAGTCACCCCTCCTTTTGTTATAGCATCCCTCTGTGCAAGAGCAGGAGATGCAGCAGATGTCCTTTCACCTCCTTCCTTCTCACCATCCAAAGCCCCAACCATTCCTTCCAGGGGAGATATCAACTTCCACTTCTTTCAATCAGACTCTTAACCTTATATTAAGTTGACCTTTCTCTCCACTGTAGCAACTCTACAACCTGCATCATCTCTTTTCCTTCTCCCTATGTACTCTATGAACAGTATGCTTTGTCTGTATAGCATACAAGAAACAATACTTTTCATTGTATACCAATATATGTGATGATAATAAATCTAATCAAATTTAGTGTACTGCATTTGCTGCTTACGATGTAACCTTCTCTACACTGGAGAGACCAAACGCAGACTGGGTGACCATTTTGCAGGAATCTCCATTCAGTCCAAAGCATGACCCTGTTGATTGTCATTGCAATTCCCACCCTGACCTTTCTGTCCCTGGTCTGCTGTAGGATTACACTGAAGCTCAGTGCAAGCACGGAGAACAGTATCTTCCACTTTGTCATTCTACAGCTTTCCGCACTCAACATTGAGCCCAACAAGTTTAGATCATAATCTCTGCTTCCATTTTCTTTCATGTTTCTTTGCTGGCTGATTTTTTTTCCTTTATCGTAGTGCAGAAGGAGGCCATTCAGCCCATCAAGTCAGCATAGACTCGCTGACAAGAGTGTTTTATCCAGGCCCTATCCCCATGAATTTACCTCGTTAATCCCACGAATCTACACAGCTTGAAACACTAAGGGGCAATTTAGCATGGCCTTACCCTGCACATCTTTGGACTGTGGGAGGAAACCAGAGCACCCAGAGGAAACCCACGCAGACACGGGGAGAATGTGCCGACTCCACACAGATACAGACCCGAGGCCGGAATTGAACCCAGGTCCCCGGCGCTGTGAGGCAGCAATGCTAACCACTGTGCCAACGTGCCGCTCCACTTTGAAATCTGAAAGCTGCTTCCCAGCCATTTACATCTACTCTGAACACATCTTTTATTATTTTGTTTTATTCATCACCATGAAATCTTCTGATATTTAATTTCTCGCAGACCTTCCCGTCTGTGCCGCCACGGCATCTTCCCTATCCCCTGAAACCTTTTCACTTGCTTAAACTCTGTTACGTTTCTATCCTTCCTCAGTTCTGATGAAGGGTCGTCATTGACTTTACATTAACCCCATTTCCCTCTCCTCAGGTGGTGGTTGACCTGCTGAGTATTCCCAGTATTTTCTGCTTTTATTTCAGATTTCCAGCATCTGCAATGTATTGCTCTTGTAAAACGCATCTTTTCTTTCTCATTGCTGTTTATGGGAGATAACTGTGTGCAAATTGGCTGCCACATCTCGAACATTATTACCATAACTAGACTTTAAAAATACCTTGGGGCGTCTTTTGGATTAGAGTTAGCATACAAATGCAAGTTTGCACTTTTGTTTGGGTTAACGTGATCTGGCCAAATGATCGCCTAAATGAACAAGCCGGAAGATGGTTTTAAAGTTTATTTATTAGTTTCACAAAGTAGGCTTACATTAACGCTGCAATGAAATTACTGTGAGAATTTCCAAGTCATCACACTCTGGCATCTATTCAGGTACATTGAGGGAGAATTTAGCATGGCCAATGTACCTAATCAGTACGTGTTTCAGACTGTGGGAGGAAACCCATGCAGCCACAGGGAGGATGTGCAGACTCTGCACAGACAGTGACCTAAGACAGGGATTGAACCTAGGTCCCTGGCCATCTGAGGCAACAGTGCTAACCACTGTGCCAGCATACCGCCAACAGTGTCCTCCAGGATGTAACCAAATGTCAGTGGATTTATCACCCATTAGAGTATAACTGCAGTTTAATGTGAAGCCAAGTCTGAAAAGAACCACATGGGAGTCTTCTGCAGTTTGAAAAATGAAAATTCCTACTGCTGACAGTGAACTGATGGGAGGCTCAGGCTTAAGATCAAATTAATCAGCACTCAGATGCGGCAACAACTTAAAATGAGTGAAGCTTAATTCTTCCTAGGCAGAGACACTAATACAATGAGAGCCTGTGATTTCACACCACAGTATACATTACAGGTTGGAGACTACAATACTGGTGTAGAACTGGCACAGGTAACACCTGGATTAACAAAGTTGTTTTTGTGTATATAGTGATTATCTCAATAAGTCTTCAGTTACTGCAGCACAGTTACTACTTTCACAAAATTGACTAGCACTGACTGCAGTCAGTCTTTATATGGATCCCATGTTCCCACCACCACACCAAGATAACACTAGGACTATAAACACAAGTATACATATGAACGCAGCCCTTTAGATAACAACCAGCAATATAAACACAAATAACAACAAATAACAAAGTAAAGTACAGCACAGGAACAGACCCTTCAACCCTCCAAGACTGTCCCAATCATGATGCCCTAGCTAAACTGAAAAAAAGATCTTCTGCCCTTACTCGGTTGGCATCCCTCTATTCCCCCATTCACTTCCTTTAAAACCATCTCCCTTAAATGTTGCTAATGTGCCTGCTTCCGCACCACCTCTGGCAGCACAGCAAGTTCCAGGCACCCACCACTCACCGCATGAAAAACATCCCCCACATATCTCCCTTAAATTTTCCCCCTCTCATCTCGACCCTCTGCCTCCTTGTAACTGACAGTTTCACCCTGGGAAAAAAGCCTTTGACTATCCACCCTGTCTATGCCTTGTAGTTTTGTAGACCTCTATCAGGACTCCCCTCAACCTCCATCTTTCCAGTGAAAACGATCCTAGTTTATTCAACCTTTGTTCATAGCCAGCACCCTCAAGACCAGGCAACATCCTGGTACCTTCTTTGCACTCTCTCCAAAGCTTCCATGTCCTTCTGATGACCAGAACTGCATGCAATACTCCAAATGAGGCCGAGCCAAAGTTTTATATAGCTGCAACATGATTTCCCAATTCTTGTACTCAGTGCCCTAGCCGGAGAAGGCAAGCATGCCATGTGCTTTCTTACTCAACTTGGCCGCTCGTACAGAACTGTGATCTGCACGCCCAGATCCCTCTGTATGTTAATGTTACTAAGGATTCTGCCATTTATAGTACAATTCACACCAAAATCTGATCCTCCAAAATGCATCACCTCTCATTTGTCTGCATTAAACTCTATCTGACATTTCTGTGCCCAAGTCTCCAATCTCTCTCTATCCTGTTGTATCCTCTGACAATCCCCGGCCTTATCAGTAACTTCACCAATCTTGATATCATCCGTAAACTTACTAATCAGACCCTTTACATTTTCCTCCAGATCATTTATATATACTACAGAGGTCCCAGCACTGATCCCTGTATAACATCGCTATCTATAAATCCCCATTCTGAAAAACAAACTTCCACTGCCATTCTCTGGCTTCTATAACCAAGCACATTCAGTATTCATCTAACCAGCCCACCCCGAATTCCATGTGATTTTAATTTTTGCGCTAGTTTCTCATGTGGGACCTTGTCAAATGCCTTGCTAAAGTCTACATAAATTACATCCATAGCCCTTCATTAATCAATTATCTTTGTCAGCTCTTCAAAAAACTCAGTCAAGTTGGTGAGACTTCCTGGTGAGACTTGTCTTCCCTGCACAAAACCATGCTGCCTGTCACTAACTAATCCATTTTCTTCCAAATGTGTAAATATCCTGTCCCTCAATATCTTCTCCAAAAGCTTCCCCACCACTGACGTCAGGCTCACTGGCCTATCATTTCTTGGATTATTCCTGCTTTTCTTAATGAATGGAACAACATTGACTATTCTCCAGTCCTCTGTAACCTCATCTGTGGTCAGATATCTGTTAAGGCCCCAGCTATTTCTGCCCTTGCCTCCCATAGTAACTTGGGATAGATCCCATTCGGCCACAGGGACTTGTCCAGTTAATGTAAGTTAGGATACTCAAGGCTTTCTCCTTCGACATATTAACATTCTCCCGAGCACTCACACACCTATCCCTGACCTCAACATCCGTCATGTCCAGCTCCTTCGTGAATAATGATACAAAGTACTCACTGAGGGTCTCATCCACTGCCTATGGCTCCACGCATTATTTCCCTCCATTATCCTTGAGTGGGCCTACTCTTTCTCTCGTTAGTCTCTTGCTCCTAATATACCGGAGATGAGGGAGTTAGCTTTTGTGGAGGGATTGAGTAGACTGAGATTGAGGGGCTAGATGGCCGACTCCTGTTCCTATTTCTTATGTTCTTATATGCATAAAAAGCCTTGGGTTTCTCCTGGAGCCTGTTTGCTAAAGAGATTTCATGGCCCCTTTAAGCTGTTCTAATTCCATTTTAAGTATACATATGAATTTTTAAAATTCATTCAATATAGGTGTTGTTGGCTAGCCAGCATTTATTGCCTGTTCTTGTTGCCTGAGAGAGCAGTTGAGAGTCAACCGTATTGCGGAGGCTCTGGAGTCATATGTTGGCCAGACTAGCTGAGGTTTCTTTCCCAAAAGGACATTTGTGAACCAGATGGCTTTTTCCAACAATCGACAATGGTTTTATGGTCATCAATTGATTCTTAATTGCACATTTTATTTATTGGATTCAAACTTTACCATCTGCTGTGGTGGGATTTGAAGTCATGATGTGGGTATGCCGGCGTTGGACTGGCGTAAACACAGTAAAAAGTCTGACAACACCTGGTGTTGTCAGACTTTTTACTGTGGGATTTGAACCCAGGCCTCCGGAACATTAACTTAGTTTCTGTCTAGCGATAATACCACTAGGCCCTTACCTCCCATAAGATAACAGCCAGGAATGCAAACACAAGTCAAAATAAGGATGTACCCCTTTACAAAGAATTAGTAGCACAGAAACAAGCCATCCAGTCCAACAGGTCTCTGCTGGCTGGCATTTCTGATTCACATCAGCCTCTTCCCATCCCACTTCATTTCACCCTGCCAGCATATACTTATATTCCTTTCCCCCTCACGTACCTACACTCGCCTTCTACTTCAGTGCATCTTCAATGCGTTAGAGCTCACAACTCGGGACAGCCATCTGGTGACTTGTTACAATGACTCACCATGGAAAACAGTTAAGATTTCAAGTGCAAACTGACAGTGATTACGGGCTAGTGGGGATCCACTGCTGTTACTTACATTTTCTATCTTTCATCCACCTTTAGGCTATTAATAGTACTACATGGTGGCACATTTTGTATTAAAGGTCAGAAACCCGTAGTATGGATGGCTGTGTTTTGGGTTAAGCATTTGTGCATTGTCACGTAGAATTTGCAGATTACTGTAATACCAATAATTTATAATGTCCAGAATCTTGTGATGTTGGTAATTTACAAAGGTTATCCGTGAGACAGTAATATTATTAATTTACAAATACTACCCACATTCTTGCAATTTTGATCAATTATATTACTGTAATGTTGAAAATTTACAAGGTGCATCAACATTACCATAATAGAACATAGAAAAACTGCAGCACAAACATATGTTCACCGAACATATCCCTATCTACTAGGCTTATCTATAACCGTCTATAATGTTGGGAATGTACAAACGATTTGTTAGGGATCATATAAACCTCAGAGTATATTATGAAGTTAGACTAAATCCCAACTTTTTTTTCACTTTGGGAACAGTGTGAGGATAGGGACTGCGGTTTTACCGGCTCGCCCTGCCCATTGATGGACAGTATTATTTTCAGGTAGCGTGGGGCACGTGATCATCCTTGAGCCCCTGCGATAGCCAGGGGTATGGAGAGGGGGTGCTGAGTTGAGACTGGCTGCAACAGCAGAGGCCTGACAGTCCTCCCTCTCTTTTTCGGGCCCCTGCTGTTGGAATTCCGTATGTTCAGCTACAGAAGTCTCCACATGCGCAAAAGCTCCTTCTACTAGTTGATCAGGCCAGCTGGTTAGTTAAGCTCCACCCACTGACTCTATCAGCTAGAAACAGTCTGAGCCATTTTTCAAGCACAATGTGCAAAAGGTAGGGAGTAAACAGTCATCCAAAAATGGATCTGCAATTGTCCCATTTTCACACTAGCTGAACACTTAGAATTTTTCTCGTAAAATTCCGCCCATGGCGTTTCTACACCCTACATGGGTATAGGAAACTTTTATCAAAACAAACTTTATTTTAACAATATAGTTTAACTATAATGAATGAATTAGCTTAACTTTTACCAATTGAAATACTTGTACATGACCACATATAATTTTTCACAGCTAATCTATCTCTATTAGTTCCAATTCACGCAATATGCCACTCATGGGCTTAAATTCTCCAAAATCAGTTAGCAAACAACTTGTTAACAGTATTAGAACCTTTCAAATGCTTTGAGTGAGAGAGAGAGAGACCTCTTGCTTCTTTCAAAACCAGGCAGAAACTGCCTGCTTTCTCTGTAAGCTTAGCTTCTCCCATTAGCACATGACTCTGTCCCTTGTCAATCAACCTCACCATAACCCGACTCTGAAACCCCAGGGGGACTAACTCAGACTAAAATGAATGCCCCATTAGCTAAGATCAATTATTAGTCTGCATTCTCATCATGTAAGCTGCTTGGTGTAGACAGATCCACACCCTGACAACAGAGCTGAATTTTAAACATACACCCTCTGAGAACCATGCTAAAAACACATTTCTTAATTATGCAGCATCATTACAGTTCTCACATTACCATATTGTTGGTAGTTTACAATGTACGGACACATTGAAATGATGTTGAGAATTTAAAAGTTGCATCCACAATACCATAATGTTAGTAATTTACGAGGTGCATTTACATTACCGTAATGTCAGTAATATACAAGGTACTTTTAGATTTCTGTAATGTTGATAATTTACAATGTGCTTTCAGATTACAGTAAAATAAGTAATTTACAAGGTGTATTCATGTTACCTTAATGTTGGTAATTTAGAAGTTGCTTTCGCATTTACCTAACTTTGATAATTTACAAGGTGCATTCACATTACCGTAATGTTGGTAATTTACAGGATGCATTCACATTACCGTAATGTTGGTAATTTACAGGGTGCATTCACATTACCGTAATCTTGATAATTTACAAGCTGTGTTCACATTACCATAATTTTGGTAGTTTCCGAGGTGCGTTCACACCACTGTAGTGTTTGGAATTTACAAGATGCATTGACGTTACCGCAATGTTGGTAACTAAAATTTCATAATTATGGTAACTTACAAGGTGCGTTCACACTACTGTATTGTTGGTGATTAAAAAAGAACGTTCATATTACGTTATTAAATTAGAATCATTGAATCACAGATTGCAGAAGAGGCCCTTCAGCCTTTTGAGTCTGCGCCGACACACAAGAAACACCTGATTTCCCACTTAATCACATTTGCCAGCACTTGACCCATAGCGTTGAATGTTATGACATGTCAAGTGCTCATCCAGGTACTTTTTAAAGGATGTGAGGCCACCTGCCTCTACCGTCTTCCCAGGCAGTGCATTCCAGTCTATCGCCACTCTCTGGGTATGAAGGTTTTTCCTCATATCCCCCCTAATTCTCCTGCCCTTCACCTTGAACCTATGTCTCCTTGTGACCGACCCTTCAACTGAATTACAAGATGCAATCACATAACCATAAAGGATGGTGCACTGGCACTTGGGGCTGCCATGGTGGCACAGTAGTTGCTGTCTCACAGCACCAGGGACCCAGATTTGATTCTGGATCATTGCCTGTGTGGAGTTTGCACGTTCTCCCCATGCATCGTGTCTGCATGGTTTTCCGCTGTGTGCTCCAGTTTCTTCCTGCAGTCCAAAGATGTACAAGTTAGGTGGATTGGCCATGTTAAATTACTCTTTTGTGTACATTTATATGCAGGTTAGGTGGATTAGCCATGGTAAATGTGTGGGGTTATGGGGATATTTTGGGGGGGAGGGCCTGTGTATGAAGATATTTCAGAGAATAAGTGCAGACTCAAAGGGCCTGATGGCCTCTTGCTGCACTATAGAAAATTGATTTTGTTACGGTGTCAAAGGCAACATATCCAGTAACTCAAAGATAGACAGCATTGTAAGCATTGATGGCAGATTCATCAAATTACAGAGATATTGATGGATTAAGTGAATGGGAAAATCTGTGGTAAATTGCTTTCAGCGTATGCAAAAATAAGGACTGCCACTTTACATCAAAACAGAGTCATTTCTACATAAATGAGCTAGGAACATTGGAAGTTCAAAGATCCTTTGGCGTCCAGATATGAAGATCATTAAAAAGTGCCAAGGATGTGCTTATAGAAAATAATTAAAAATGCTAATGAAACGCTTGAGTTCAGAAGAATGATGCGGGATCTCATAAAAACCTATAAAATCCGAACAGGATGAGACAGGGTAAATGCAAGAAGGATGTTGCCGATGGTGGGGTGTCCAGAGCCAGGGTCACAGTCTGAGGACACAAGGTAAACTGTTTACGACAGAGATGCAGAGAAATTTCTTCACCCCGAGAGTGGCCAGCCTGTGGAATTTGCTACTACAGAAAGTAGTTGAGGCCAAAACATTGAATGTTTTCAAGATGCAGATATATATAGCACTTGACGCGCAGGGCATCCGAGGATAAGAAGGGAATGTGGAATCAAGCTGGATGAACAGCCATGATCATAATGAATGGCAGAACAGCCTCAAAGGGCTGAGTGGCCTCCTCCTGCTTCTATTTTCTATGTTTCTGTGTTGGTAATTTACAAGGTGCATTCATGTTACCATAATGTTGGTAATTTCCAAGGGTCAACTATATTATTGACAAAGTATCATATTTGACTCAATGTTAATTTTGATCCTGATCCTCCCATCTCCAGATCATAGATAATTTGGAGATGCACATCACAGTCCTGCAGTAGTCCTGGCACACAGATCTGTGTTGAAATTGCCTGGGGAGATTAACCTGATTTTAGCTATCTGGGACGTTCTGTGAATATTCTCCCGCCCTGCACTCAGGGCAGGAACTTGGGATTTACATGCATACTTACCCTGGAAAGGATTCACTGTTTAATACCGGGTCTAATACTAGTGATTTCCTCCCCACTCGCTGCTCCAAGCTGACTTGACTATATCCCGACAATACCCTTCCCACCCCTTATCACACAACAACGATCTGACCACCCCACGACTGCCTGACCATCCCCTTGACTATCCAACAAACCTCTCACAACCCCTTTGACTACTCGATTACTTCCTCGACTAGCTGACTAACCCTCCGATCACACAACTACACCCCAATCACCCGATTACTACCCTGAACATCCCCTTGACAACTGTCATCCACTTAATTAACCTCCCTGACCAGACCCAACTCCCCTACCTATTGGCTAACTACCACCCTGACCTAACTGCTCATCAACCCAAATACCTATTCATCTGCCTACCCATTTATCCACCTCACACAATGAACCACCTCATCAACCTACCCGCCCAGCCATCCATTCACCCAGTCACTCACTCAGGCATTCACTTCTTGAAAGACTTTGCCCTTTAAAAACTCACCTGAATTTACCAGCTACTGTCATGAAAGTGTGTCTCCTGCCGCAGGATGAGATTGACCCCATGGGCTCCCGGGGCAGGGGAGGAGTATTTGGAAATTAAGTTGCAATAACTATGGTGGTCCGCTCTGACAGCAAGGATGGAAAAGGCTTATTATCAGACAAGGCCTCGTTGGAGATCAGTGGCTGTGTATTCGGGAAAGAGATGTATCTAACTTTGTGTCAGTTTCATAAACATTGCATTCCTGGCCTTGGCCAAAGGATGAAATAAAGACAAGTTACCATGACAAATACCAAAAAGCCAGATACGGTGGCATATTATGCTAATGAAAGAAAAGATTTTCTACTGGATAAATTGGGGCAAAAAGCTATGCTATGATTGGTGGATTATGTATGCAAATAAAGGATTAGATTGTTGCTTGTTTCTCATTTGCTGCAATAAACTATAACTGTAATCATCTGTATGGATTAACAGGGCATCGGAGTGAAATTCACGGTGACTGTTCTCCTTGCTAGCAAGTAATAAAGCTTGAGTACTCACCATGCATTTTCTGCTTAGCCTCAACTGTGGGAGATGCGTGAAAGGATGGAGCTCCTTTGAGGGAACTGCATGCCCCACACTGTTGCCCCTTGATAATGGTGACTGCTCCAGTTGCAAGAACTCCCCCTGCCCTCAACGATCTGCTGGCATTTTACTGGGGCCTAACTGCAATGACAGCGACAGCCACTACTCGAGGTGGCATTACAGAGCTGTTAGCTCTCTGATGAGGTTGGCAACTCTTTGAGGGGGGGGTGGAGTTGGCAGAGAGATGGCAGAGGGTGTGGGCTGCCATGCTCATTGGAATGACAGTCCCAATAGCCATATCATTGGCCTCTCCAGGTCCCACTGTTGGAGATCATGCTCTGCACTACAACTCAGTAGATAACCTTTCACCAAAACTGAACAAGTCAGAAATGTGATAGTGAAGAGGGTGGGGGGGAGAGCAAAAAGAGAAGGTCTGTGATAGGAAATCGAAAGATTAATTCACTAAACAAATGGTGGTAGAGGGCAGAATGGAGGAGTAATGGGACAAGTAAAGGAATGTTACTATACAGATTTATTTGAGACAGACAGGATTTTGATTGGTAAAGGGATAAAAGATTACGGGAAAAGGGATTGAGAAACTTATCAGCCATGGTTAAATAGCAGAGCACACTCTAGTTAACACTGCTGCCTCACAGTGCTAGGGACCTGAGTTCAGTTCTCAGCTCGGGTCACTGTCTATGCGGAGTCTGTACCCCAGTGTCTGTGTGGGCTTCCTCCAGGTGCTCCGGTTTCCTCCAACAGTCCAAAAGATACGTTCGTTGACCATACTAAATTCTCCCTCAGTCTACCCAAACAGGCACCAGAGTGTGGCAACTGGGGGATTTTCACAGTAACTTCACTGCAGTGTTAATGGAAGCCTACTTGTAGCTAATACATAAACTTTTACTTTTCACTTTACTTTGATGGGCCGAATGGCCTAATTCTGCCTCTATGTATTATAGTCTGTTATCGGTCTTTCAAAAAAAAATCCAGAGTGGTTAATTGATGGCCAGCACAGACAGGATGGGTCGAAGGGTCTCTTTATCTGCTGTAAAACTCCGTGACCTGAACCGTCATGCACCATGTGAGTTATTGCAATCCGATTGCATAAATGCTGGTGTGCAAGAAACCCACCTCTCTTTCCAAGGTTCCCCTGACTCGCTCCTCTTTAGGAGTTATTACTGAGTCTCACCCCATCCCGAAGAACCTGGCAAAAACAGTCAGCGTTGCTTCCTTGTGGGCTGGAGAACTTTGTGAGCCGGTGTAAATAAAGCGGGGTTCTCTCTCAAAATAAAACAAAAATAATAATCTAGCTGGCTTTGAAATTGTATTTTGCAATTGTCTTCAGGTCTGGAATGCACTTGGAATATTAAAGCTATTATTTCTTTCCAGTAACGCTTGCTGCTCTGTGTGTGTGGTTTGCACCATTCGTGAGCGCTGTCCAGGGTAGATGGCTGACCCTGGAAGCAAAGGATAGTGCTTAAGAGCCAGGCACATGAATCGTTTTCTTTTTAAACACTCGGCCTCCATCTCTCTCTCTCTCTCTCCTCCCCCGATGCACCTTGTGTGTTTTAGTTTGTATGAAATAATCCCTCCCTTCACACCCGGCTCCTTCTCCCCGCCTGCAGCCAAACGATTCCGCCCCCAGCTCGCACACCCCCCCCCCTCCCCATTCATTCACTCACCCCCTCCCTCTGGCTGATCCTATCCATTTCCATACTGTGTGCACACACACACACTCACTCACTCCCCGAGGGAAAGCTCCTAGAGTGAGACTCCAGGCTGGATGTAGCAAGCAAAACATTAACATCACTGCACGCCGCCTTCCCAGTCCAGCAGCACGGGTTACTGCTTTGTAAACAGTAATGAACAAATGTATCTTTCTTGTTGGTATCCAGTGGAGATGTTACAATGATTCCTGCCTTCTGTATGTGTGTGTGTGTGTGTGTGTGTGTGGGGGGGTGAAATAGTTACTGGCTGTTTGCCTCTCCTCCCTTCGCTCTAACTGCCCGTCAAAATCTAATGTATTCCTTCTTCCAGGAACGAGTCTACCGGAGCCTGGTCCACTCCGGGATGTAAAACTGTGCTTACCGATGCATCCCATACCAAATGCCTGTGTGATCGTCTGTCGGCATTCGCCATTTTGGCACACCAACCCTCAGAAATAGTAAGTAACCAAGGGGAGAAATAAATAACCTTCATTAATACATCCCCATTTTCTTTGCAACTGTGGCAGATGTGATGAATTTTTCAACCCTCCCTCCCTGTCTCTATCCAGAGCGACTGTGGGCTTGCTGCATTTGAATCCTCTTGTCGTATGTTGTTGGGAAGGGGGGGGAAAGGTGGCTAATGAATAATTGGATATTGTTTTTACATCCGAGCACTAATAATCTGGGGATAAGAACTAGTCATTACTTTAGTGGAAATGAAAGCTAAATGGGATTAAGCTGCCTTGATATGAGAATGTGCCATTTTTGTTGTTCTTTTTTTAAAAAAAAATGTGCTGCTGAGAGTAATAGCATCTAATCTTGTTGGGGAGTATGGGTTGTGCATTCGGTTTGAGATCAAAGTGCCGTATTTTAAATGCCTTTGAAAAAAGTGGATGAGAAATTCCACCACATTGTAATGGAGATCTCTGGATAGAAATGTGTGTGTGTGTTGGGGTACGTTTCTTGTACTGAAACCCTACATCCCCCTCCCCCGTGAATTGACCATTCACGCCCTGTTTTTTTAATTAAAAAAAGAGAAACTAGCTCGATTTACATATATCAGAGAATAAAGAGTCTCATTGGCCGGCGAGACCTTGTAGCTGATTAATCACCTCCCCCCCCCTCCAAAAGGCAAGGACAGCAACTCTTTAAATTAAGCAGATGTTTGTAGGGGAGAGTAAAATCTGTTTGAGAGTACCTGCCCCTATTGCTGACTCCTATAGCTAAGTGCATACAAGGCAAAGGAGCAGGAGGGGGTACAGGTCTCGTGTGTGAGGCACCGATAAATGTTACACTTCACTTTCTGCCGAGCAGAGGACAAAATCGTCCCAAAGGTGCCCGGTTGCGAGGTGGATTTGGCACTTGTTGTTGCCTGGCATTTGGTGCTGGCACAATGCTGCAAAAAAAAGCCAGTGGCTTTGATATGAGTTCCAGTGCCTTTGAGAGAAAGTCCCGGTGAATGGTTGGGGAGGAGGGTGACTGTTGATCTCTGGCTTTTGATTGAACTACTCTTCGCTTTATGAAGATTCAGGGAGTCAAATCCAGGAGCGGGAGCCAGCCTGCTCCATATCTAAATGGATGGTAGTGCCAATGTCACCTCCCATTCGCATCTCAGTGCTTGGTGAAATGTATACTGGTCTTCATATATGATGTGTGATTTCAGGAGCCCGTATTGGCTTTGGTTTGGTTGACACGGGAGTGTTTAATTATGTTGATAGGTGATACGAATATACTTTGGTTATTGGGCCCAGTTGGTTTGTGAGCAAGTGAGATGCTGGGAATAATTGATGACTGGAGGCAGAACCTGTTGGACATGCCATCGATTGCCTGCATTAATATTACAGGTTGCAAATGGCCTTGCTTCTCATTGAATGGAAGGGCAATGTCGTATCACTTTGCAATTCAAATCCCTTTCAATCTGGTGACACAACCTCTGTCCATAGCCCATCTTTGGAATATAGTAGCCCTCTCTGAGAAAGTAAAATGAAAGTCATGTGGGGAGGGTGGGGGTGCGGGGAAGTAATAAATTTTCACCCAAGTTCCAGGGATCCAGGGTTAAAGTTTATTATTCACAAGTAGGCTTACATTAATATAATTACATTACATGGGTGGCACAGTAGCATGGTGGTTAGCACTACAGCTTCACAGCTCCATGGACCTGCATTCAATTCCTGGCTTGGGTCACTGTCTGTGTGGAGTTTGCACATTCTCCTCGTGTCTGCGTGGGTTTCCCCCACGTGCTCCGGTTTCCTCCCACAGTCCAAAGATGCGCGGGTTAGGTTTGATTGGCCATGCTAAATAGTGTCCTGAGGTTAGAGGGATTAGTGGGTCAAATATGTAGGGATATGGGGGTAAGGCCTGGGTGGGATTGTGGTCAGTGCAGACTCCATGGGCTGAATGGCCTCTTTCTGCACTGTAGGGTTTCTATGATTTCTATGATTAATGTTACAATGAAGTCACTGTGAAAATCCCCTAGTCGCCACACTTCAGCACCTGTTCGGGTACACTGAGGGAGAATTTAGCATGGCCAATGAAAACAGAAGCACCAGGAGGAAACCCATGCAGACACGGGGAGAATATGCTGACTCCACATAGACAGTGACCCAAGCCAGGAATTGAAGCCGGGTGCCTGGCACTGTGTCATCGTGAACTGTTGGAAATGTTCCATTTTGTGCCCATTGTATTTTCCTGGGAATACCACTTGGAGATAAATATTGGATTGCCTATGTACAATATTGATAGGGAGCAGTATTGACATGAACTATTTGCCGCTCCTCCCTATCCATTGAGTTCTTCACCATTTCTTACAGCTCTCCTTCTGAGCTGCTGTGCGGGCCACTTCACTTTTGTGACAACATTTTTTCACCTTTCCCAAAGAGCCCAAACACACACAGTTTCCATTTTGTTTTTTTTATCAATATTCCTTTACATTCCTAACTATTTTGTTGTGTTACACACATAAGTTGCCTTCCCTTATCACCCATGATCAGTGCACTTTACTGAGAAGGAAGATATGGGTGTTTTCTAACCCCCCTGAGTGAACAGTCACTTTGAATAACAAGCAACAAGCTTTCTGTGGCTTTAAATAAGGAAGTTTGTTTATTCATGTGTCCTCCCCCAAAAATCTAATGCTGTGTCACTCTCATACCCCCTTGGGGAAAAATAAAGTTAAAAAGCATAGTGCACTTTTATAAGCTACAAACAAAGAAATGGTTTGTAAGTCACAAGATTGGTTCATCTCAGTGCAGGCCTGGTGAAGAGGAGACTTTTTTCCTCTCTTGAAGTGTAGCTAGGTGAATGCAATAACCAAAGCTGTATATCAAAGTTGTTTCTGGATTCCTTCAAAGAGATGGATTTCCTGCAGGTCATGCACTTATTACTAGAAAGTTGGTTTTCTGTACTCGAGGACTTGAAAAGGAACAGGCTTGGAGACTTTTTGGTGTGGCAGCCCTCAGTTTTCACCCATAGATGTTACTACCTTTGCTGCTTTATTTTTTGCTGTGTTTGCTGAACTTTTGGTACTTGAGGATAATGAGATTTGTTATCTGTGGTCAGTTTTGGTCGTGGAACCTTGTGATCGACATGTCTATTGTCCACCCAGGATGATTTGAAGTTGGAAGCTACTGCCATGAGGGCAGCACGGTGGACATTGGTACCTACTTGTGATGAACTGGTTTCTCTATAGATGTCAATTTATTAAGTTTCAATCTCAGGGACAGTAGGTCTGAGTGCCTACAGATTTTGTTGAACTTTGGGTGAATCGACAAACAACAGGAGGTGTGAATTCTATCAGTGGTTCTTCCTTGGTCTGCCCATCTGAGGGGGGAGGGCACCCCACCCATAGCCATTCAATTAGGAACTTTCTGGAAACTTGAGGTAGATCTGAAAAACACCACCTGACCTTCAGCAGCCATTTTAGCAATCTTTTACTGTCCATATTTAAAAGGAAGGGCAGTTCTCTACTGAATGCAGCCCACGTTCAAAGTTATGAGCATGTCTTCGCTGAGCATGACGACAATGTAAAATGCCAGTCATTCAATTATGTTTGCACTTTTGTTTGATATTCTTAAAAGAAGGAAAACCCTGCGCAGAAAGTAGGAAATATTTATATACCAGTCTGGACACCTATGCCAATAAAACTGTGACTACTGGAAGAAGATCCACTTGTTTTCCTTTATCCCTGCAGGAGATATAATCGTGAGCAATGAAATAAGGCAGTATTTGGCAGCTCAGCTGACAGAGGGAGTGCTCCCAGACAGAAGGTTGTCGATTCAAGCCCCACTCAGGGTTTCACATAATTCAGTGATCTGTGAACCACTTGCAGAACAAACGTCCTATATAATTGCAGTAAAACACCCCCGTTCCTATACGCAAATCCTCTCGCTGTGAAGGCCAACATACCATTTGTGGTGTCACATCTGTTAGTTGGTTGTTTGAGGTTTTTTTTCTGGGACCTGGAGCTTGCGGTGGTGTGTTTGTAGTAATATTGCCTCATGAACGCTCAAAATCTGTTTTAGAGCCCTGTGACCTGTTGTTATGAGCAACGTGAGGTATGTGCTAAATGGTGAACCTTCCTCCCAATAACACTTCAAAGTTTGTGGTGTGAAATTGCGTACCGAAGCAAGATAAAGACCAAGATTTTCCAGCCCCCACCCAGCATGTTTTCCCATGGTGGAGGTGGCTTGACATTGAATGTCAGCAGAATCTTCCAGTCCCGTCAAAGGCTACTGCATTTTACTTGGCTCTTCCGCCATGCCACAGGGTGTTACCTTCGGTGGGATGGGAAGATCCCGCTGGCAGGAATGGCTAGAAAACCCTGCCCAAGAAGTCAGATACCCTGATTTTGATTGGCACTGTCAGGTAATGGGGGAGTGCTGCACTGTTGAAGGTGCTGTGCTTCAGATGCCAACATTAACAATAATAAGTTAAGTTTTAAGTTCAATGTATTTATTAGTGTCACAAGTAGACCTACATTCACACTATTATAATTACTGTAAAAATCCCCTAGTTGCCACGCTCCGGCGCCTGTTTGGATACACTGAGGAAAAATTTAGCATGGCCAATGCACCTAACCAGCATGTCTTTCGGACTGTGGGAGGAAACCAGAGCACTGGAGGAAACCCATGCAGGCATGGGGAAAAGATGCAGACTCTGCACAGACAGTGACCCAAACCAGGAAGCGAACATGGGTCCCTGGCGCTGTGACGTAGCAGTGCTAACCACCATGCCACTGTGGCACCAATGTTGCACTTATATTGTGCCCTTTAATGTAGTAAATCATTCCAAGTCACTTAGTATTATCAAACAAAATCTGACATTGAACCACAAAAAGAGCGCACAGAAGCTTGGTCCATGAGGGAAGTTTCAAGAAGAACCTGAAAGGAAGGGGAGAGCAGTAAGGAGATTTAAGTGGATGGAGAGTGGGTGGAGTCCCAGAGGCTGGAGATCAGGGGATATGAACAAGGCTAGAACTGGAGGAATATAATGGTCTGACAGAGTTATTAGGCCTTGAGGGAGAGGTTACAGAGATAGATTGGGACCAGACTGTGAAAGAACCTGGAAACCAGGATTAGAATTGAACCAAGGTCCTCACTGCCCCTTCAGACTGGTTCTTGAAAAAGCTGGGCATTGTTCTGTGAAAGCACAGTGTGTTGCCCAGTGCTCTGGCATGCAGTCCTCCCTGAAAAGCATCATTGGTAGAAACATATTGGGTCAAGTTTTACCATCCCATCCACCACGGGAATGGGAGCGAATGAAGGGCGGACAATGGAAAGATCCGTTGCCTCGGACGGGACAGGGCGAGCGCAAGCCAGAAAACCCCGCATTGAGTGGCCATTGATTGCAGGCCTGGATGTGGAATCAGGTGCTGTTGAAAATGAGTGCAGCGTTTGCCTACACAACAAATGTAACTAAGTGTTAAAGTAAATGATGTGATTTGAGGCAATGGCAAGTTGCTGCATGAAAGCAAGTTGCCTTTTTATTTCTGTACAGTCAATGCCACATTGAACACCCACTGTCACAAATGTTCACTGTGGGAAGCTACTCTCATTTTCTGCTTCCTCGATATGTACAAAATGCCCCACACACAATCTATTCCAAAACTGGGATCAAAAACCGAAAATGTGACAATATTTTTTGTCACACGCTATAAAGAGTTAGTCCATTCTTTTTGGATCACCAATCACCAGTGCAATTGATGGGACACTTGCCATGCATATGGGGGGCAGCACGGTGGTTAGCACTGCTCCGTCACAGTGCCAGGGGCCCAAGATCAGTTCTGGCCTCGGGTGACTGCCTGTATGGATGCTCCCCATGTCTGTGTGGGTTTCCTCCGGGTGCTCCAGTTTCCTCCCACAGTCCAGAGATGTGCGGGTTAGGTGGATTGGATCCTTTATGTAAGGGAGACTGGCTAGGGTACATGTGTGAGGCTTTGAGGAAAGGGCCTGTGTGGGATTGAGGTTGGTACAGACTCGATGTGCTGAATGGCCTCCTTCTGTGCTGTATGATTCTACATCAATCAGTGTTTCTTTTCATATATTATCAAGAATCTATCTTTTATTTTCTTCACCCAAAACTAATGAGGAGCTTTCCACTGTCACACCCCTTGTTCATCCTCGTAGATAGTTTGAGTACAGTAATATATTTATTCTTTTGGAGTGGTAGATGAACTGGTGTAAGCTTGTCTTGGTTTGAGGCCTTCTCACCTTTCAAGTCAGAAGACTGCAAATAACCTCGACCGATACTTCAATTTAGAAGTGAGGGAGCCTTTCATGAGAGGCTTTAAACCAAGGCCTGATGTCCTCTAGGTGTATGGAATATATCCCAATGACATGACTTGGAGAAGAGGAGGTCTGTCTTTCGGGGCTGCCAACACTGGTTTATCATTGTGTACCACCAGTGGGATCTTGCTTTGTGCACATTTTCTCAAAGCTTGCCTATGTGATGTGAGTGACTGCATTTTACTGATGACTAGACAATGCTTGGCAATGTCCTGAGGCTGTAAGAGATAGCTAGTTGAATTACCAGTAATGAGTGTATATACCTGTGCTTTTAGAGGCATCACAGAAACAATAGTACAGGATAACGGAAGAAGATAATTTGCCAAGTAATCAGGCTATAGCATCCATCAAACAAAATAGATAATCCACAGCTTTTTTTTATTTGTTCAAGATCTATCACCAGCACTAACAAAGTCAGTATTTGTTGTCTATTCCAAGTTGCCCTTGAGAAAATGTTGGTGAGCCACTGCTGCAGTCCATGTGGTGTAGGTACATCCACAGTGCTGTTAGGGAGGGAGCTCCAAGATCTTGACCCAGTGACAATGAAGGAACAGCAATATATTTCCAAGTCAGGATGCAGCATGATTTGGAGGGGAGCTTCCAGGTGGTGGTGTCCCCAGATATCTGCTGTCCTTGTCCTTCTAGATGGTGGAGGTTGTGCGTTTGGAAAGTGCTGTCTAAGGAGCCTCGGTGAGTTCCTGCAGTGCATCTTGTAGATGGTACACATGGCTGCCGCTATTGATTCAGTGGTGGAGGGAGTGAATGTTTAAGGTTGTCAATCCAGCAGGATGTTTGATCTTGGATGGTGAGCTTCCTGAGTGTTGTTGGAGCTGCACTTATCCAGACAAGTGGGGAATATTCCCTCACACTCCTGACTGGTGCTTTGCAGATGGCTTTAGGGAGTTAGGGGGTGAGTTACTCACCGCAGAATTCCCTGTCTTTGACTTGTTGTTGTACTTGAGTTGATGTGGGTGGTCCAATTCAGTTTTTGGCCAATGGAATGATTCAGTAATGGTGATGATGGTCGAATGCAAAGGAGACATGGTTAGACTTTCTCTTGTGGGAGATGGTCATTGCCTGGCACTGTTGTGGCATGAATATCATTTTCCACATATCAGTTCAATCTTGAATGTTGTCCGGATGGTGTTGCATTTGGATATGGACTGCTTCGGTATCTGAGGAGTTGTGAATGGTGCTGAACATTGTGCAGTTATCAGTGAGCGTCGCCACTTCTGACCTTATGATGGAGGTAAAATCATTGGTGAGACAGCTGAAGGTGGTCAGGTCTAAGACACTACCCTGAGGAGCTCCTGGTGTGATGTCCTAGAACTGAGATGTTTGACCTCTAACAACCAAAACCATCTTTTTTTTATAGTTATGACTCATAGGTGATTCCCACTAACCTTAGTTTTGCTAGGGTTCCTTGATTGCCACACTCTGTAAATACTGCTTTGATGTCAAGGGCAATCACTCTCACCTCACTTCTGGAGCTTTTCTATCCAAGATATATTGAGGACCCAAGTGCTTTTCAGTGTGGGACAATGACGAGGCAATGGATGAATCTTTCGGTTAGTGGATAAATTTATATAACATATACTGTGTGTAAATTTCAAACATTTTCATGTTTTCTTCATACTGCCATTTGCATTGTTTTGTCTGCAAACAAAATTAAAATATCAAGTTTGAAAAGTGTTGTTTGAGCAAATCTTGTGCAGTGAATGGTAGGACGCTAGGAAGGACAGAGAACCAATGGGACCTTAGGGTGCAAATCCATAGATCCCTGAAGGCAGCAGTACCAGTAAATGAACTGGTTCAGAAGACAAATGTGACAGTTGCCTTTTTTAGCCAAGGCATAGAATATAAGATCAGGGAGGGTATAATGGAGCTGTGTAAAATGCTGCTTAGGTGACAACCAGAGTATTATGTACAGTTCTGGTCATCATACTATAGGAAGCATGTGCTTGCACTAGAGAGGGTGCAGAGGAGACTCTTCAGGAGGTTGGCTGGGCTGGACTTGTTTTCCTCAGAGTAGAGAACGCTGAGGGGGGACCTCATTGAGGTGTACAAAATTATGAGGCACATAGGTAGGGTAGATAGAATAAATCTTTTCCCCTGGGTACAGTGGCCAATAACCAGCGAGCATAGATCTTGGGTTAGCAGCAAGAGATTTAGAGGGGATTTGAGGAGAAACTTCTCCATCCAGAGTGTGGTGGGAAGTTACATAGCATAGAAGGCTATAGACCAAGTGCTGGAAAACGAATTAGAATAGAATAGGTGCTTGATGGTCAGTGCAGACATGATGGGCTGATGAACCTTCTTTTGTGCTGTAAAACTCTGTGACTACAATCTTTGAATTTAGAATCATAGAACCCTACAGTGCAGAAAGAGGCCATTCAGCCCATCCAGTTTGCACTGAACACAATCCCACCCAGGTCCTACCCCCATATCCCTACATATTATACCCACTAATCCCTCTAACCTCTGCTACCCTGGACACTAAGGGGCAATTTCTCAGCATGGCCAATCAACCTAACTCGCACATCTTTGGACTGTGGGAGGAAACCAGAGTACCCGGAGCAAACCCACGCAGACTCGAGGAGAATGTGCAAACTCCACACCGACAGTGACCCGAGCCGAGAATCGAACCCAGGACCCTGGAGCTGTGAAGCAGCAGTGCTAACCACTGTGCTACCGTGCCACCCACAATTAATGGAGAGCAGAGGAGTCTAACACATCCCGTGGTTTATTAAATATCATTTAATGAAGTAGACAATGGTCCTGCCATCAATTCCAGGGTATATTGGAGTCACTGAGATAAATGTTCCCAAAAACTCCTTTAAATTATGAAGCTTTTGGCTCCACTTATTAGTATGTATATTTTCAGATACTTGGGACTGAATTTGGAAGAATAAGCAACAACTATCGTCCTAAACAGATTGGAGGCAAAGGCTTTTTCAATTTTAACATTGAACAACACAAACTCCATTTATGACGTGGCGAAGATGAACTTCCATGAAGTGTCAATGGCTCAGCTCTCTGAATCAATTTAGAAAGATTTATATTTTTGTTCCAGTGCCCCATTATGAAGTTAAACTCTTTGGTGTCCAGTTTGACTGGGGTTTAAAATTATTTCTCGCTGCTTTGGGTAAAGCATTGTGACCAAACCACTTCTAAATCTATTTCCTGCAATGTAGCCTTCTGGAATTGATCAGATCTGAGGCTTGGAGCTGGATTTTTCCTCCTATGGTAGGAAAAACAAGTGTGGAAATTTCCAGGTTCACCACTCCCATTTTGGGAGAATGTGCCCAATCTGACATGTTTTTTTTGGTTAGTGAGGTGGAGGGGGAGAAGTTGGAAGGACCATTGGGATGGTGTAGGATGGAGTTGGACCACCACCCTCCTCCCCCTCCAAATCCAGGTTGCGGGCGGCATGGTAGCCCAGTGGTTAGCACTGCTGCTTCACAGCTCCAAGGACCTAGGTTCGATTCCCGGCTTGGGTCACTGTCTGTGTGGAGTTTGCACATTATCCTCGTGCCTGCGTGGGTTTCTTCCGGGTGCTCCGGTTTCCTCCCACAGTCCAAAAATGGTTGATTGGTCATGCTAAAATTGCCCTTAGTGTCCTGAGGTGCATAGGTCAGGGGGATTAATGGCTAAATATGTAAGAATATCAGGGTAAGGCCTGGGTGGGATTGTGGTCAGTGCAGACTCGATGGGCCAAATGGCCTCTTTCTGTACTGTAGAGATTTTCAGTCATTCTAGAGACTGCCGAGTAGCCAAACAGGTTGCCCACAGTTCCCTACAAGTCTCACAGTCCATCATTTCCCCTTCCATTTCTCATGCTAACCCACGCCTTCAGCCACTATGGCCCATTATAGTCCCCATACCAACTTATTACTATCCCACCCTTTGCCCTGACACCATCCATGCCAATTCATCCAGTATCCTCCGTGGGCAGACCACAGGAGCCATGTTGAGACAAAATACAACAGAGGTCTAAATATATATTACAGCCTTCATTATATTTAAAAAAACCTCCCATCTATTCAAAGCATTTAAGCCCCTCAAATACTTAATGCCTTAGACCTGTATTTACAATCCCATATCAGAGACCTCTAATCCTTTAATAACCTATTTGATCTGTCAATCAAAACACGCACTGTCAATCAAACATGAACTAGGACCACCACCACCCCGCGCCCCCAACTCCATGAGATAGTTGCAAGGTTTTGGGAAGCGTCTCAGCATAAATAATGAAATAATGACAGCTGTTAGGATAATGTCAACTAACAGCTATTAGAACAGGGGCAGCACAGTGGTTAATGCTGCTGCCTCACAGCTCGAGGAAACTGGGTTCGATTCCCAGCTTGGGTCACTGTCTTTGTGGAGCTTGTACATTCTCCCCATGTCTCTGTGAGTTTTTTCTGGGAGTTCCGGTTTCCTCCCACAGTCCAACGATGTGCAAGTTAGGTGCATTGGCCATGCTGAGTTGCCCCTTAGTGTCCTGGGATGCGTGGATTAGTGGGGTGAATATGTGGGGTTACAGAGATAAGGTCTGGGTACGATTGTTGTCTTTGCAGACTTGCAAATTTCAGAATACAGAAATTCTGTATGATTTCTGTGATAACGGGTTTATTTTAAACTCTCGCTGACAGAAACTGCCTTTAATTATTTTATTTATTAACGGGCTGGGGATTTAAACTATTTCAGAGTTTGCTCGTTCTACATACTGTATCTGGTGTGTGAGCATTTACTTCCATTCCACAAGTTTGTGAATCCTGCTTTAAGGATGCAGGGAAAACATGATGTGCTTGAATTCAGCATTGAGTTTGAAAGGCCCAACCAAGCTTGGATTTTCCTCGTATGTGATTCATCCCCTCCTTGTCCTGTCCCGCACCCACTGCTTCCACTACCAGTGAGAATGAGACCTGTTGGAAATGGAAGTGGAACTTCTGAATCTGGGTCTCACTCATCATTTTTAAAGGTCTACTGAGTCTCTGTGACTCCGCAAAAATCTGACCATTGGTACCAAACCCTTGCTGCTCGTTCAGTTATTCCACAAAAGCAATTTCCAACATTATTATTATCAATTTCTCAATTTAATAACCTCAGACTAAAGAAGGATTGGCATTTATATACCGCCCTTATGACCTCAAGATACCACGCGCCCCTCCCCGCAACCGTGTGCTTTACAGCCAATAAAATACATTTGAAAGTTTTTACAGTTTATTTATTAGTGTCACAAGTAAGCTTATATTAACACTGCATTGAAGTTGCTGTGAAAATCGCCTCGTCGCTACGCTCCCAGAGAAGGCCCACGTAGACAGGGGAAGAACACGCAGATGCCACGCAGATAGTGCCCTCAGCTGAGAATCAAACCCCAGACCCTGGCACTGTGAGGCAGCAGCGCTAACCACTGTGCCGCTGTGAAAGTGAGGCAGCGAGTCTTTGCACAAGTTCCAAGCTGTGATAATGAGCTGATAACCTGTTTTAGCGATGCTGAGTAAGGGATAAATATAAGCCAGGAGGAGGATTAATTATTGATCGTGGCATTGGAGATAATCTCCCCTCCCCTGCTCTTCTGCTTTATATTGCCGTGAAATCTTTGCCATCCAGGGCAGGTGGAAACCTTGGTTCAGTGTTGCCTACAAATTACCGCACCTCTGACAGTATAGCATTGCCTCAGATCTTTCTGCTCAAGTCTCTGGAATAGGATCTGAAGGCACCATCTTCTCATCCAAAGGTGAGGGTTTTTATCACCTGAGTCATGACGGTCGTAGTCATGTGATTGAGAGAGTCAGAATCTGAGTCGATTTTTTTGATTTGCTTTATTACAGTATTAGTACACAGTGAAAAGTATTGTTTATTGCGTGCTGTACAGACAAAGCGTACTGCTCATAGAGAGGGAAAGGAGAGAGTGCTGAATGTGGTGTTACAGTCATAGCTAAGGTGTAGAGAAAGATCAACTTAATGCAAGGTAAGCCCATTCAAAAGTCTGATGGCAGCAGGGAAGAAGCTGTTCTTGAGTCGGTTGGTACGTGACCTCAGAATTTTGTATCTTTTTCCCGACGGAAGAAAGTGGAAGAGCGTATGTCCGGGGTGTGTGTGGGGTCCTTGATTATGCTTAATTATTTTGAGGAATGTAGCTTGCTTTCCAAGATTAACACCAACTTTTTGCAGAAGTTTCATATTTAGATTCGCTGGCGTTTGAATTTGACAGAGTGATGCGTAAATGTACAAAGAGCCACGCATGTGAACGGAGTGACGATTTTAAATTGTCCGCTTGTGTGAGATCGCCAAGAGAAATAGGGGTGGAAATTGCAGACGCAGTGGCCCTAATCTCTCAGTCCTCCTTGTTCACAAAAAAAGGTTGTAAGGGTAGCCCCAGCAATTACAGACCAGGTCATTTAAATTTGGGAGGTGGGGGTGGGAGGGCAAGCTTCAGGAAACAATTACTTGGAATACATTTAGTAGTCGCATGTGGGTCGATTAAGAAGAGCCAACATGGATTTCCAAAGGGGAAGTCATGTTTAACCAATTTGCCTGAGTTTTCTGAGGAGATAACAGAAACGGTGATGTAAGTAATATGATGTACACGGAGTTTCAGAAGGCATTTAATGGAATGCCACACAACAGACTTGTGAGAGAAGTTATAGGACATGGAATAAAAGGGACAGTAGCAATATGAATCCAAAATTGGCTGAATAATAGGAAGCTAATGGATATTTGTTGAGCTGGAGGAAGGATTGTAGTGGAGTTAATATTGGGACTCTTGCTTCTCACGATGTACGGTAATGATGCAGAGATTGGTGTGAAGGGGATAGCTTCTGAGTTTGCGATTGACTCAAAACCTGGAAGTATTGTAAATTATGAAGAGGACAGTGTAGAACTCCAAAAAAATAGACAAGTTGGTGGAATGGACAGATAGGTGACAGATGAAGTTTAATGTGGAGAAGTGTAAGGAGATGCAGTTTGGTAAGGAGAACATGGAGGGACAATGTCAAATAAGGGATAAAATTCTTTGGGAGCAGAAGGATCTGGGTATATATGAGCATCGAAGGTGACAGGACAGGTGGAGAGAGCAGTTAATAAAGCGTATAGTATCCTGGACTTTACTAATAGAGGCTTGGAGTACAAGAGTAAGGAGATTATGCTGAAATTGTAGAATACACCAGTTAGACCTCAGCTGGAATACTGTGTACAGTTCTGGACACCACACTTTAGGAAGGATGTGAATGCATTGGAGAGAGGGCAAAAGAGGTTTCCAAGAATGGTTCCTGGGTGAGAAACTTCAGTTATGAGGATAGATTGGAGACTAGCACTGAGGGCTAAGAGGAGATTTGATAGAGATATTCAAAATCATGAGGGGACTGGACAAAATAGATAGGGAGAAACTGTCGCCATTGATAAAAGGGTCAAGAGTGAGAGGGCACGGATTTCAAGTGATTCGCAAAGCAAACAAATGCAACGCGAGGAAAATCTTTTTCACACAGAGTGTGGTTCGGGGTCTGGAATGCACTGCCTGGAAGTTTGGTGAAGGCAGGTTCAATCAATGCATTCCAGAGGACGTGAGCTGATTATTTGATTGGAAACAATGTGCTGAGACACAGGGCAAAGGCAGGGGAATGGCACAGAGTCATGATGCTCGTTTGGAGAGCGGTGCAGTCACAATGGGACTTTCTTCCTTGCTGTATACCCAGTTCTGTGATAGAGGGGTGGTGCCAGAGGGCTGGAAAGCTGCACGTTAGAACTCGTTCAAAAAAGGTGCAAGAATAATCCAAGCTCACACAGACCCGGCAGTGAAAAAGCTTTTAGGGATGATAATCCGGGAGAAAATTAACTGTTACTCAAACAAGCGTAGATTAGTTCAGGAAAGCCAGCACAACTTTGTTGATTACAGAGCATATAAATACTGGCATGCAGCACTTGGTCTGAATGGCCTGATTTACATGGGATTTCATGGGATTGAGGGTTATAGATAGGCCTGGTAGGAAGGGATATGATCGGTGCAACTTGTGGGCCGAAGGGCCTGTTTGTGCTGTAGTGTTCTATGTTCTATGTCATTCATTCTGTATAACCTGCAGACTTGACATGTTTGGAAAGTGAGGCAAAGGATTAATGGTGTTGGCTCTTTTCAATAACTGTTCATCATTGACTGATTAAACTTTTATATTGGAATATCATCACTGTTACAATTCACATCTTATATTCGTACTAGCCATTGAAAAATTATCCCTGACAAAGAATCGCAAAATCAATCATTTGAAAGCCATTGCATCGTAATCATTATTAAGGTGCAGTCGGGCACTAAATCAAAGCTAGTGGGTTAGGCCTTGATTGAGTTCAGTGGGGTAAGATAGGGAATCTCTCCACAGTGGTTAGCACTGCTGCCTCACAATGCTAAGGTCCCAGGTTTGATTCCCAGCTTGGGTCACTGACCATACAGATTTCCATGTCTGCACGGGTTTCTTCCGGGTGTTCCGGTTTCCTCCCACAATCTGAAAGGTGTACTGTTTAGATGCATCGGCCACGCTAAATTCTCCCTCAGTAGAATCAAAGAATCCCTATAGGGCAGAAGGAGGTTATTTGGCCCATCGAGTCTATAGTGACAATAATCCCACCCTAGGACCTCAACCCCACACATTTATCCCGCTAATCCCGCTAACGTACACATCCCGGGACACTAAGGGGCAATTTAAGCATGGCCAATCCACCTAACCCACACATCTGTGGAGTGAGGGAGGAAACGGGAGCACCCAGAGGAAACCCACACAGACATGGGGAGAATATGCAAACTTTGGGCAGACAGTGACCCAAGCCCAGGAATCGAAACCTGGAGCTGTGAAGCTAACCACTGCGCCACCGTGGGAAATGTACCCAAACAGGCGCTGGTGTATGACAACCAGGGGATTTTCACAGTAATTGCAGTGTTAATGTAAGCTTACTTGTGACAATAGTAAATAAACTTTCTAAAACTTTAAACTTCATTCACAATTGAAGTTGGGGGTGGAGGGGGGGGGGGGGGGGCGGGGTGGGCGGTGAAACAGGTTGCCGACTGGCTGTCACAATATTCCAGAATCTCTCAAAATCTAGATCTGCCCCAGTGGTCCCTTGGATTGTAGCAATAGTGTACATTCATCTCAGGGATTCTGGAACTATGCAGATTGCTTGAGCTATCTTCTAGCCCTGTAATGTGCATCATCTGAGACTCTTGATCATGCAATTGCTTTACAACAATTGCAAGGGAAGTGATCTTATCTCCTTGTACTTTTGGAAAATTCTACACAGAGTAATAGGCAACAGGGAGTAGATGTCAGTGCTGTAACCTTATTAAGAGGTTCAAGCAGTATCATAAACCATGCACTTGAAGCTCATGTCTTTTATGAACCCCTCAATTAGATTATAGCATTGATATCATTCCCTGTTGTCTATTATTTCACACTATATGGCAGGCAGTTTTTGCAAGTAATTGCATTAGTAACTCTTACAGTACTTCATTGAGGTATGACACTTTTATTCTATTCCAAATTCACAGAGTGAACTAAGAGTTGGCAGTCACTCTCTATAACATTGACCAGAGCAATAAATGTATTCAATTGTTATTTGCAATTTATTGATAAATAATTTGCAATTCACTACGGAACCGTTTTGCACTTTGCATTAAACTTGCATTTAAAACATGGCAATTATTTTTTGTGAAATCTGTGCTATCTGGGGTGGAATTCTCCCCACTAGGCGCTAGTGAAGAGTGGACATGCACGCGAACCCCGCGAATTGGCCGACGCGACAATCTCTTGGCCCGCTACACTAAAAAAAATCAGAGCAGCGGGATGGGAGAATTGTGACCCTAGTTTCAGGCACCTATAGTGCTATTGTATTAATGAGTTCAGAGGGACCTCGGCCTAAATGAATAGGGATACCCTTAACGGTGCCACATACTCATGTTCCACAGATTACATTGATGAGGGAAACAGCTTTCATGAATATACAAAAAGATCAGGGATTTGATTGGTCTCTGATGGAGTATTAAGTTCTAGGGACAGGGTACATCTGAGTTTGTGTACCTTCGTGTCTAGAAGGTGAAGGGGTGATCTGATGGAGGTGATTTAAAGGATGGAGAACATAGAACATTACAGCGCAGTACAGGCCCTTCGGCCCTCGATGTTGCGCCAAGAGGAACTATTTCCTTTGGTTGAGGAGTCCAGTGTAGCCTGGGGCATAATCTTCAAATTGAAGCGAAGCTGTTCGGAGGCCAAGTCAGGAAGCACTTCTTCAAATAACAGCTCGTGGAAATCCAGAACTCTTCCCACTCCTCCTCCTACACCCCGCCTCCCGCCAAAAGGATCTGATGAGGCTGGGGGTCATTTGGAAGTTTCAAAACCGAGCTTGAAAGAGGCTCTGTGAAGGTACTAAAGGTTACGGAACGAAGATGGGTGGATCGATTTAAGATATGGATCCCCCATGATCTGATTAAATGGTAGAACATTTGAAGGGTTGAATGGCCTCTTCCTGTTCCTATATAGGTTATTTTCTGCTTTTGCAAGTCTGGTTCACTATGTATCGACGTAGAATTAAAAGGATTGCATCTAGTAAAGGCACATGTTTAATTCTATAGGCTGCAATCCAGAAGCTGGATCTGAAATTGTGCCCAAAGTCGCCCCCGTTTTTGGAAACAGCAAGTGACATTCGAGCATCCTGATTTGTCTCATTAGAATGCATCCAAACTTAAGATCCAAACATTAATCAGTGTAAGCAACTGGGATCAAATGTAGCTATGCCAGAATATTCCTTCCTTGAGTCTAAAACTTGAAGTTTAGCCATTATTCGCGTACGTGTGTGGTGCAGTATGTTGACAAACTTGCAGTGAAGGGACATTATCAGCTTTTCAATATTACAATCGTGCATAGAAAATGCAGAGTCAGTCTTTATGGGAAATTTAATTTTTAAGCAAACCATCAGAACTAACAATGAGAAGCCCTGCTTTCTCCAGTTGCTGAGAAGCCAGTTGCAATGCCAAGTTTCCCCCACTAGCGCACACATTGGTCCCTAACACCCTGGCTCCCCTGCATTGGATTTGGGGGCCGACCCCAAAGTTGCACTGGGCTATCCCTTCTCAGAAGTTCCTGGGTAAGGGTTTACCCTGCAATTGTCCAGAAGCAGAGAATTACTCTGAAAAAGTTAGGAGGAGAAAAAACACTTCTAACTTCAGAGTAACTATTTTAAAGAGCCAGACCAGACTCCACGCAGTACATCACCCCATTTCCCCCCACACCCTGACCTTCCCAAGGGACCCTCTCACCCAGTCTGACCCAACCCGACACCTCCCCACCCCAACATTCTTATTTACCCCTCCCCCTGCTGTTGGAAGTACCCTCACCCCACATCCCATTTACTCCGTGCTTTCAATATTTTTCTCTAAACTGGGAAGGTAACTCCATTGCCATGTTCCCTTTACACTTGGCTGCGGGAGCCCCTGAGCTGTTTTGCTGTTTCAGACTCACCCCGCCTGAATGAGGAGGGTCGGACAAAACAATGGCTTTGGAGTTCGAGTAAAGCTGAGTCCCTACAGAGTGTCAGTCAGCCAGTGATTGCAACCCAGAGGCCAATATCAGCGGCACGATGGCAGAATGGTTAGCGCTGCTGCTTCACAGCACTCGGGACCCAGGTTCGATTCCCAGCTTGGGTCACTGCCTGTGTGGAGTCTGCACATTCTTCCCGTGTCTGCATGGGTTTCCTCTGGGTGCTCTGACTTTCTTCCACAGTCTGAAAGACGTGCTGGCTAAGTGCATTGGACGTGCTAAATTCTCTATCAGTGTACCTGGACAAGTGGCAGAGTGTGGTGACTGGGGGATTTTCACAGTAACTCCATTGCAGTGTTAATGAAAGCCTACTTGTGACACTAGTAAATAAACTTTAAATATCACTTGAGAGCTTTATTTTGCTCTTTTCTGGGATATGGACGTCACAGTTCAACATTTGTTTCCCACCCATAAAGTGAATGGCTTACTAGGCCATTTCAGAGGGTGGCTAAGGATTAATGGCCCTGGAGCCACATGTAGGCCAGACCGGGTAAGGGTGGCAGATTTCCTCTCCTAAAGGGCATTAGTGAACCAGATGGGTTTTTACAACAGTCACCAGTAGTTTCATTATCACCGTTACTGAGACTAGCTTCCAATTTCTGATTTTATAAATCTAATTGAAGTTTCACCAGCTGTGGTGCTGGGGTACGAATCCAGGTTCCCAGAGCATTCTCCGGAGCCTTTGGATTACTGATCCAGTGATATCAGCAATATGCCACCGTGTCCCCAAAGTGTGGATTGTAAATGGATTGAAAAAAACTCGAGAAGACATGGGTATATCATAGCCATGTGGCTAACTCGCTTATGTTTATGTTGCATCGATCTTTGGAACCACGTAATTAGTTTAGGCCCAGATTACACGTGTCTTTGGACACAAATGCAGAGGAAACTCCAGCCTCTTGGATCGGAGAAATCTGTCAGTGCGATGTCTGCAGCCTTAATTAAATCTGTCTGGAGGAGACTAAAAACATCAAGTGTCGTGATTCTGATTGGCTTAGAGAAGTGACTTTCTGATTCACCACTGTATACATCAGCACCGATCGCAAAGGAAAATGCGGGACACTGAGAGACTCCAATTTCTACCCTGATCTTATTTTAGACCATTTCTGTCTCTGCTGAATTCATCGCCAAGTGAATATTGCTCATAAGGAGACGTCGGACTGTTTCCCTTGGAGAAGGGAAGGCTGAGAGGAGATTTGCTAGAGATGTTTAAAATTCTCAGGGGCCTGATCTGGAATGCACTGACACAGAGTCTGGTGCTGGCGACCTGTTCACTCGAGGCATCTGAAAGCGAATTAGACCGTTCCCCGAAAGGAAAGAATGTGCAGTGTTACTACAGAATAGATGAAGTGAATTCAGAGAGCCAGTTCAAACACAATGGGCCAAATGGTCGTCTTCTGTACTGTTAACGGTTCAGTGATCATTGTTGCTAATATTCTTAAATCTGCTTTTGTAGGAGTCCAGATCATAGCCATAGAATCCCTACAGTGCAGAAGAAGACTATTCAGCCCATCAAGTCTACACTGACTCTCTAAAAGAGCATTCCATCCATGCCCACCCACCCTGCCTTATTCCCGTAATCCCACTTATTTACCATGGTTGATCCACCTGACCTATACGTCTTTGGATACAAAAGGGGCAATTTAGAATGACCTATCCACCTGACCTGTGCATCTTTGGACTGTGGGAGGAAATCAGAGCACCTGGGGCAAACCCATGCAGACACAGGGAGAATGTGCAGACTCCGCTCAGTCACCGTACCGCCAACTCTTACTGCATATTTGTACGTGTAACATTCTCTTCCAACAGCTTAACCATCAAGAGGGCCCAGTTTTGATCCTCAACTCCAAATTTATTTCCTAATCTGGATCTTGTTATCCATTTATTTTGCTTTGGAGAACAGAGCTGGTCTATAACTATCCTTCTGTATGCAGTGATTGACAGAGTGGTAGATTGTCTTATACAACCATAGAATGCCTGCAGTTCATAGAGAGGTCATTCCGCCCCTCGAGTCTGTATTGATTCTCTGAAAAAGCATCTTACTCAGGCCATCCTCTCTGCTCTATCCCTGTAGCCCTGCACATTTGTCATGGCCAATCCATCTAACCAACTAGAACTAGGAGGCATAGCCTCAAAATAAGGGAAAGCAGACTTAGGACTGAGTTGAGGAGGAACTTCTTCACACAAAAATTGTGAATCTGTGGAATTCCATGCCCACTGAAGCAATTGAGGCTTCTTCATTGAATTTTTTTAAGGCAAGGATAGATAAATATTTGAACAGTAAAGGAATTAAGGGTTATGGTGAGCAGGGGTAAGTGGAGCTGAGTCCACAGAAAGATCAGCCGTGATCTTATTGAATGGCGGAGCAGGCTCGAGGGGCCAGATGGTCTACTCCTGCTCCTAGTTCTTATGTTTAACACATCTTTAGACACTAAGGGGTAATTTAAAATGGCTAATACATCTAACTTGCACATCTTTGGACACTAAGGGGCAATATACCATGACCAATGCACCTAACCTCTCATCTTTGGACACTAAGGGGTAACTTACCATGGCCAATCCGCCTAACTTCACACCTTTGGACTTAGCTCCCTCCATTTTGTTGATGTCCTTCTCTAAATTGGTTTTCTTCGTATTTCCTATCGGTATACAGATATATTATCTCTGGAATCATTAAAAATGTATAAGTGAGGCATGTGTACAAAGAGTGAGTTACGTGCTTGCTCAAACTCTTGCATTTATGAAGTGATGATCACATAGAAAAAGAAAGATCATTCCTGACACATGTGAGCGTCACTTGTTGGCAGATGTACGCCAAATATCTGGATGGTACATATGTGCACACCAGAAAATGCAACAGAGCAAAGTAAAATGTGAAGCTCACCGTATTCTGGAGTTTGCATAGGGTGATGAAAATATCTTACTTATAATTTATCATCACTCCCATGGCTTGTTGAGAAATGGGCAACATGGTGGTGCAGTGGTTAGCCCTGCTGCCTCTCAGCACCAGGGACCCAGGTTCGAATCCTGGCTTGGATCACTGTGTGGAATCTGTACATTCTCCCCATGTCTGTGTGGTTTTCCTCCGGGTGCTCCAGTTTCCTCCCACAGTCCAAAGATGTGCCAGTTAAGTGGATTGGCCATTCTAAATTGCTTCTTCGTGTCCAAAGACGTGCAGTTTAGGTGAATTGGCCATGCTAAGGTGCCCTTTAGTGTCCAAAGATGTGCAGGTTAGGTGGATTAGCCAAGGTAAATGCGTGGTGCTACGGGGATAAGTTGGAGGTGATTGGGGGGAAGTGTTATCAGAGAGTTTGTGCAGACTTGATGGGCCAAATGGTCTCCTTTTTAGAACTGTAGGGATTTGCAGGGACATCCAGCTGATGCTTGAGAAGGGTATGCACAGATTATTTGACAAACGAGTCCCACTTTCTCTTGTTTCAAACAAGTACTTGTCAGAGTTGCTGTTCCTTGGAGATAAATGATTCAGAAAACAGCCGTTACCTGCGGTATGCATTAGCAACTCATAACCTGCAGAGGAAAATGCCATTGGATTTAAGAGTGTTGCTAATGCTACCAGCTGTCCTTAGGGCATTGCTGCTGTGACAGAGAGCGAAAGAGTAATGGCCCATTTCAGACTGCATCACTGTTGCTTTGGTAATCTCCCTACCCTTTTTATCCTCCTTCAAGATGCTCCTTAAAACCTCTCACTTGGACCAAGCACGTCTCCTAATAACACTAAATGTGCCTGCAGGATAAGTACAACTTGGACTGTTTTGCTACATTTAAGGTGCCGCGTGAACATGCAAGTTGCTGTAGTAGTGCAGTCTTCAGGGATGGTGGAGTTCCCACGGCTATGCTTACCCGTTGATGAAATATGGTGAAAAGCGCACTTCTTGTGGGTGCCAGCTTTTTCAAATCCCGCCTGAGTGATTGACGGAACAGAGTAATGCCAATTAGGCAACGGCTCTGTTTGCGCAAAAGCAAGGAGTCTGGGAGCTGACTCTCACAACAACAAGAAGCCTTGTGAGGAGATCATGTTCATCGTCTCACTTAAACCGCACATTCCCAGCCCTGCCACTCAGCAACATTGACACATTATCATGCAAATTAATCTGGTGTGGCCTGATTTCAAATAATGTGTACACAGATATGGTCTGAAGCTAAGTATTGCAGTCCCCAGCGACGGACTGTATTATCAAAGCGTTAAGATGGCACGGCTCCTATTCCCAAACAAAATTAAATATTCAATTAAGAAATGAATTTCCGGTTTAAAAGAATGCAGGAATTAAATGTTAAGCATGGGAGCGAAATGTGATGTATTTTGTGGATAAGAAGCAGAGTGATGCTATAAATTACCTTGTGTGGCACATCTTAAGCTTCCTGTGTCTCTGCCAATAACAAGCTGTTATGTCCAAAGTCACATTTTGCTTATTTCTTTCCCCTTTTATCTTGCCTCATATCCAGTACATGCCCCAATTGTGCTATAGATTGTTTTTCTTTGTTCTTTCGTGGGGTGTGGATGTCACTGGCGAGACCAACATTTGTTGTCCACCCCTAATTACCCTCAAGCTGAGTGGCAGTTCAGAGTCAACCACATTGCCATGGCTCTGGAGTCACATGTAGGCCAGACCGGGTAAGGACGGCAGATTGCCTCCCCGAAAGGACGTGAGGAAACTAGATGGGCTTTTACGATAATCTTTTTTTTTTGAAAAGATGATTTATTAGTCACAAGCAGGCTTGCATTAACACTGCAACGAAGTTACTGTGAAAATCCCCTAGTCGCCACACTCCGGCGCCTATTCAGGTACAGTGAGGGAGAATTTAGCGTGGCCAATGCCCCTAACCAGCACGTCTTTCGGACTGTGGAAATAAACCAGAGTACCCGGAGGAAATCCACGCAGGCACAAGGAGAACATGCAGACTCCGCATTGATACTCACCCAAACCAGGAATTGAACCCGGGTCCCCAACACTGCAAGGCAGCAGTGCTGTCACCATGCTGCTACTCGGCAATGGTTTCCTGGTCATCAGTAGACTATTAATTCCAGATTTTTATTGAATTCAAATTTCACTATCTGCTATGGAGGGATTCAAACCCAGATCCCCAGACCATTACGCTGAGCATCTAGATTACTAGTCCAATGACAATACCATGTCACTTATGGGACGTGGGCATCGCTAGCTGGGCCAGAATTTATTGCCCATTCCTAATTGCCCACGAGAAGGTGGTGGTGAGCTGCCTTCTTGAACTGCTGCTGTCTCTGAGCTGGAGGTACAACCACAGTGCTGTTAGGGAGGGAGTTCCAAGATTTTAACACAGTGACAATGAAGGAATGGCGATATATTTTCAACTTGGAATGGCATGCAACTTGGAGGGAGCACTTGCAGATGGTGTTGTTCCAATGCATTCGCCATGCTGGTGGAAGAGGTCCTGCAACGTCTTCCGAAGAAGTCAAAGATATTTTTTAATCTCCACTAGTTTTGCTGTTAGCTTCATCAAGTTTGGATCTTTGCATTGAAGACATCTTGCTGTGTAAAAGGAATAAATAGTTGATTGTGATGAGATGTGGTTTTGTTGTCTTGATAAACTGTCTCTGGTTTTCCTCTGCAGAATATGGAGAATGCTGACATGCCTTCAGTCACTCTGATAGTAGGCTGTGGTCTGTCCTGTATGGCCCTCATCGCTCTCGCAGTGGTCTACGCTGTGCTGTGGAGGTGCGTACCTTCAAATTCAACTTGTTCCTCACGCATGCAGTTCTGATAGTTATTATTAGGGTGCACAATCCTAATCATGGCTGCACAGTCATCACTCATGGAATCCCTACAATGCAGAATGAGGCCATTTGGCCCATTGTGTCTATACTAGACCCTATCCCCATAACCCCCAGCTAATCCCTCTAATTAATGCATCCCAGGACTCTAAGGGGCAATTTAGCATGGCCAGTACACTTAACCTGCACATCTTTGGACTGTGGGTGGAAACCGGAGGAAACCCAAGCAGACACAGGGAGGACTGCAAACTCCATACAAACGGTGACCCAAGCTAGGAATTGAACTCAGGTTCCTGGAGCCATGAGGCAGCAATGCTAACTGCTGTGGCTAACCACTGTGCCATGGTGCCACCCATTACAATATGATTGTATTGTCAGGCTATTTCATGGAATAATAGAATGTGCAGTGCAGAAGAAGGCTATTTGGTCCATTAGGTCTGCACCAACACTTTGACACCCTCTTCACCCCCGTCCTATTCTGGTAACACCATGCATTAACCATTGCCAATCCACCTTATCTGCACATCTTGGGAGACTAAGGGGCAATTTAGTGTGGCCAATCCACCTAACCTACACATCTTGAGACAGTAAGGGGCAATTTAGCATGGCCAATCTACTTAACCTGCACATCTTTGAGTGTGTGGGAGGAAACTGGAGCACCCGGAAGAAACTCACGCAGAGACGGGGAGAAAGTGCAAATTTCACACAGACAGTGACCCAAGGCAGGAATTGAACCTGGGTCTCTGAAATGTGTGGAAATGGTGCCAACAACTCTGCGACCAACCCTGAAGTGCTGGCAACTGGTGAATTACAGACTAGGGTTGAATGTTGCAGTGAGAGAGGTCTTATTTATTTATTCATTGGGAGTGATCATAGCTGGCAAGGTTGGCATTTATTGCCCATCCCTGAAAGTCGACCACGTTGCTGTGAGTCTGAAGTCACATGTTAGCCAGAGCAAGTAAGGATAATATTGAACCGGAGAGTTTTTATAACCATCGATGATAGATTCCATTGCTCAGACTACCTTTCAGGTTTGTTTGAATTTAAATTCCATTAGCTGTTTGGTGATATTTGAACTCATGTTCCCAGAGGGCCTCCATTACTAGTCCAATGACGTTACCACTATGACAACATTTTGGGATATTTATCATGAGTTTCAGAGAGTATTTTTAGGGGACTGTATCGATTACTGTCGCTAGGACCAATAACTGGAGGTTGACAAAATCGGGCTTTCGTTATTGAAGTTCGGGCTCCCTCTCTGACAGTTCAGCCTGTCTAGTGACCTACAAAGTTTACTTCACCTCTCTGCATAGTGGATCGCACTGCTGCCCCACAGCATCAGGGACGCAGGTTCGATTCCTGGCTTGGGTCACTGCCTATATGGAGTCTGCACGTTCTCCCCGTGTCTGCGTGGGTTTCCTCCCCCAGTCCGAAAGATGTGCTGGTTAAGTGCATTGGGTCGTGCTAAATTCTCCCTCAGTGTACCTAAACAAGCGCCAGAATGTGGCGACTAGGGGATTTTCACAATAACTTCATTGGGGTGTTGATGTGAGCCTACTTGTGACATTAACAAATAAACTTAAACAGCTGGCATCCCTCCAGCCTATATACCCTGACCTGGATGTTCCAATCATTATTATTTTAAAAGTGAGAACAATTGTGCTGAAAGTCTTCAAACAAAAAGTTCCATCTATATCATCAGTTGATCAATCTTGTGTGGCAAATGGTAAAGTAATAGAGTCTTTAGTTTAGGACAATTAAGCTGAAGCATGCACAAGTCAATTTAGATAAATAAAACATGACTTGCTGGTTAAAGTCATAATGCATCACTTGCTATTAAACAGTTTATTGTTCACACATATTGCTGTGTTCGGCATTTAGCATTGCTTGATTAAAGGTACAAATAATTTTTATCACTTATACCCGGTTGCTGTGAAACAGTTGTGTACCCCACCACTTTTAGTGTACCTTCAGCCATGGGTACATTACATTATTTAAATTAAATACAAAATTGCTAATTACAAAAACAGAACTTGGTGCCAGATCGATTTTCATGATGATTCAGTTTTGGAGATGTGTATTAACCTTCTTTTCTGCACATTCCAACTATAAAGCAAGCCTTCTGTTGTGTTTGCACAGGTACATCCGATCGGAAAGGTCGATTATTCTGATAAACTTCTGCTTCTCCATTATCTCATCCAACATCCTCATCGTGGTCGGGCAGACGCAGACTCGGAATAAGGTACCGAAGTCAACCGTTTGAGATCATCGGGTTTCTTTTTAAGATACAAAAATGTCAGGCGGCCAAAGGAAAATGTGCGTGCGAAGTCTGTGCAACTCTTAGGGGCAAAGGAATGCTGTCTGTGTGAGCCAATGTTACCTGATTGCTTGTAGTGTGCTTCATCAGTGGGTTGCGTATCACTGACTTGTATGGCACAGGCTCTGCGGGAGCAAGTAGGCCTCAGTAACTTGATTGACTTGTGTTGCATAGAAATATGGTCAGCATCTCCTATTGACGTGTGCGTGCTTCTTAATTGTCCTAAACTAAAGACTCTCTTACTTTACCATTTGCTGCATAAGATTGATCAACTGATGATGTAGATGGAACTTTTTGTTTGAAGACTTTCAGCACAATTGTTCTCACTTCTAAAATAATGATGATTGGAACATCCAGGTCAGGATATATAATAGCAGTGCACACTACAGGGAAATGGCCCTGTTTGCATCATTGTGTTACTAATAAGATTGGCATTTTGTATCACTGCATGACCATAATGTGCGAAAGTCTTCACTTTTCATGGGTTAGTGATAAAGTTAAGCTTCAGATGTTGCCCTCCTTGGCTGCCATATCATTTGGTTGCAAACTATTAAATGTTACAAGTGCCGGAGACTGTACAGAGGACGATCCCGTTGTTGCTCACCAGTGTTCTGAGGGAAGACTTGGAGAGACTGGTGCGTTTCTGCTTGGAAAAGACAGGTCTCAAAGGTTGTCCTTAGGATTGATATTGGGAAGTACTTCTCCTGGATTCTGATCAATGTGCGGAGTAGACCTCCTTGATGGATTAGTGAAAGCACTGTTTGTAAAGGGAAGTGACTGCTGCAGTGGCGTAGGATGGGTATTAGCATCTCTGTGGACGATGATTCTTGTACTTAGCTGGCAATCCTGTTGAGTGATTTGAAATTAGTCATGTTTGGATCTCCAGAGCTGTTGGAGAAGGCTACATTTTCTTGTGTGCGCGGAAGAAAGGAGGCAGGTGCTGAGCTACTGGAACATCACAGAGGCTTTTTCACCGCATCCAGGCTTAACTGCAGACATAAAAATGCTCATAAATGTTCCTATTCGAGATCAGTCCCGCCCTGTGATTTATTCATGGGGAAAATGTTGAAACGTGGAGTGGCTCTGTCGGAAGCAGAGGAGAGAAAAGATGGACTCTATATCCAGAATTTGATATAAAGCTTCCTTATCTAAAACATTAATTTGTCTTTTCTCTGTTGTTGATGGATGCTGCCAAGAGCTCCTGTGCCTTTGCAGCATTTTTGGTTTATATATCTTTAACATGCTGTTTGTATGTATAATATTTTACCCCTTACAAGAAAGTAAAGTAAAAATTGAACATAACCCTTGAGCCAAGCTCTCTCAACACCTGCAGTTTAAGTTCTGCAAGGGCATTCTTCATTTGAGAAATCATTATCGTGGTACATATTGCTCTGTTTTGTTATTTTTAAATGTCATTAAGAAGGATGACGGGAGATGTATTTGCCAAAGTCACTAGGGCTTTAGGTAATAAATCATTTGATTATGCTTTAATATTCAGTTGTCCTTCATCACAAACGCCAGCTATGATTTCAGCGCAGGGTGCAGCACCCCAACGTCAGGGTCACACTGGCCACAGCTGCAGAACCAATTCAGCAATATTAGACGATAAATATAGGAACAGAATGAGGCCATTTGGCCCATCGAGTCTGCTCCACCATTCAGTCGTGTCTGACACGTTTCTCAATTCCATTCTCCCACCTATGAGTGGCACGGTGGTTAGCATTACTATCTCACAGCACCAGGGACCCAAGGTTGATTCCCAGCTTGGGATCAACCAAGAAAGGTCGATTATTCTGATAAACTTCTGCTTCTCCATTATCTCATCCAACATCCTCATCCTGGTTGGACAGACACAGACTCGGAATAAGGTACCAAAGTCAACCGTTTGAGATCACCGGTTTTTTTTAAGACACAAAAATGTCAGGCGGCCAAAGGAAAATGTGCGCGCGAAGTCTGTGCAATTGTGCAAAAGGGGCAAAGGAATGCTGTCTGTGTGAGCCAATGTTACCTGATTGCTTGTAGTGTGCTTCATCAGTGGGTTGCGTATCACTGACTTGTATGGCACAGGCTCTGCGGGAGCAAGTAGGCCTCAGTAACTTGATTGACTTGTGTTGCATAGAAATATGGTCAGCATCTCCTATTGACGTGTGCGTGCTTCTTAATTGTCCTAAACTAAAGACTCTCTTACTTTACCATTTGCCACATAAGACTGATCAGCTGATGATATAGATGGAACTTTTTGTTTGAAGACTTTCAGCACAATTGTTCTCACTTCTAAAATAATGATGATTGGAACATCCAATCATCTCAGCAGTCCGAAGGACGTACTAGTTAGGTGCTTTGGCCGTACTAAATTCTCCCTCAGTGTACTCAAACAGGCACTGACTAGGGGATTTTCCACAGTAACTTCATTGCAGTGTTAGTGTAAGCTTACTTGTGACACTAAGAAATAACGTAGAAGTGGTAAGTGATAAAAATTATTTGTACCTTTCATCACACAATGCTAAATGCCGTACACAGCAACATGCGTGAAACAGTAAACTGTTTAGTAGCAAGTGATGCTTTATGACTCTAACTAACACTTACACTTCTCCTTATCAACCAATATTCTGGGAGCCGGCCTCCCCATTGGATGCTCCCGTGCACTCTGTCATAGCTCCAGATACTGCTGGTCCAATAAGAGGGCCAACAAATTCCGAAGCTTCATCAGGAAAAGAAAACACCTAAAAATGGTGATTCTCTCGTGGGGGGGGGGGCGCAAAATAAAATTAATAAGCAATGGCTGGCCAAACTGTCACTTTACCCAAGGGGGAAACACCTCAGGATTGGCCTTTGGTGCAGTGAATCATAGATTCCTACAGTGCAGAAAGAGGCCCTTCGGCCCATCGAGTCTGCACCGAACGCAATCCCACCCAGGCCCTACCCCCATATCCCTACATATTATACCCACTAATCCCTCTAACCTACGCATCCCAGGGCACTAAGAGGCAATTTCTTAGCATGGCCAATCAACCTAACCTGCACATCTTTGGACTGCGGGAGGAAACCGGAGCACCCGGAGGAAACCCACGCAGACACGAGGAGAGTGTGCAAACTCCACACAGACAGTGGCCCGAGCCGGGAATCGAACCCAGGACCCTGGAGCTGTGAAGCAGCAGTGCTAACCCACTGTGCTACCGTGCCGCCCGTAAATGTGAGGTTTCCTGCCTGTGGCCTTTGCCAATGAGGAACAGAGCCTCTGGCTCCAGTGGGGTCCACGTGACTGTCGCAGGAAACCCATCTCTGTGGAAGTGGCAGCCTCCCGAGACGGCCAGGGGTGGTGGTCGCATTTGTGATAAGGATTGCCCCCCCCCCCCCGAATCGGGCCCTTCATTGTTTAAATTTCCCGCGTGCCTCAGTGATGTGAGCGGCTATTTCCAGAGAAGTACGAAAGTTCTACCCACCCATCCCAGATTATATAGACCGACAGTGTCTTCACAGTGGTGGGCTTGGGCATGTCACCCGCCTGATGTGGAGCTCAGCCCACTTTCACCATATTGATTTTTGAAAGAATGGAAATCAGGTGATTTATACAAAGACCAGAAAGCCTGTCACTCCGTCAGAATGCTGCCAAGATAGTGACTGTGAAATTTAGCGTGTGTTATGGTGCTGTTACTTCATGTTAAAGCTCATCATTTGAGGTACCCAGGAAATATATCCTCAATCTCTGTCTTACTGGTCATACATCACACTGCGGCCACAACTGGCTTCATAAACAGCAAGGTTTTAAAACAGTTCTGCTTTAAAGTTTTTTATTAGTGTCGCAAGTAGACTTACTTTAACACTGCAGTGATGCTACTGTGAAAGTTACCTAGTCACCCACACTCTGGCATCTGTTTGGAAGGAGAATTTAGCATGGGCAGTGCACCTAAGCAGCATGCCTTTCAAACTGCGGGAGGAAACCCACGGGGACACGGGGAGAACGTGCAGACTCTGCACAGACAGTGATCCAAGCTGGGAATCGAACCCGGGTCCCTGGCGCTGTGAGGCAACAGTGCTAACCACTGTACCACCGTGCTGCCTGGTTTTGCGCAGCACTAGCTGGACCTGGTCTCTTTCCAACATAATTCAAAGAGCAAAAAAAATTGTCTGGCCTCAGTGAAGGAGGCATTAAGCGAATATTTCACCTTTATGGCGCTGCTTCACTTACTGCTCGTGCCCTCTGCGAATTGACAGCGCATATGCTTAATGTGTGACAGCGAGCAGCAAGTGCCAAAGGGATTGAGCTGAAGGCAGATTTACAAGTAGCTGAGAGACAGCGTGCACAGATTTACTTCTTTGCCCTGGAGGAACGAGGGGTTGGGGTAGTTGTGCTTGTCGGGCGAGGCTTCAGAACATTGAAGGGCTTGGAGTTTGAACAAATTCTCCTTTTCGTTTCCGATACGGCCCACAGCCAGGTTGGGCGCAGCCCCGTTTAGAAGCAGGCCCCTCTTGATCATTCTTCATTAATCAGCTTCTCAGCACTGCAAAGCACGCAGAGGAGATTCACCAGGATGTTGCCTGGGGCTGGAATCTTTCAGCTGTGAAGAGAAGCTGGTTAGGCTGGTGCTGTTTTCCTGAGGGCAGAGAAGGGTGGGGGGGAGGGAGGGGAGAGCCTGATCAAAGTACACATTTATGAGCAATGTCAATAGAGTAGATTGAAAGAAATATTTCCCCTTAGTAGGGGGCATGGATTTAAAATAAGGAGCAGCAGATTTGGAAGGGATGTGAGGAAAAATCTTTTCAATGCAGTTTATTATTAATTAAAGTTTATTTATTGGTAGTGCCTCGGAGTGCACCCCTCGGAACAGCCCAGAGCACTGCATCCTGGAACTGCTTGGGATGAACCTCAACAAATACCATAACAACTGCTTCGCTCCACCGTTGGTGTTTAAGTTTATCCATTAGTCACAAGTAGGCTTACATTAACACTGCAATGGGGTTGCTGTGAAAATCCCCCAGGCGCCGCACTCCAGCGCCTGTTCGGGTACACTGAGGGAGGATTTAGCCGGGCCAATCCACCTAACCCGCACGTCTCCTGGACCGTGGAAGTAAACCGGAGCACCCGGAGGAAACCCCTGCGGACATGGGGGGGGGGGGGGGGGGCATGCAGACGCTGCAGGCAGTCACCCATGCGGGAATCGAACCCAGATCCCTGGTGCTGTGAGGCAGCAGTGCGAACCACTGTGCCACTTTGGGGAAGAGAGTTCCAGTATTTTGACCCAGCGACAGTGAGGAGAGAAACAGAGTTGATGTTTTTAGGTCTCATCTTTTATGACACCTCGATGTTGCCTGACCTGCTGATCTTTTTCCAGCAGTGTCCATGTTTTGTTTTTAGATTTCCAGCTTATGCAGTATTTTGCTTTTGTTTCACGGGTATTTATTCATTTGTTGAACACGCCGCATGATAAATTAACTGAGTATGCACTGTTAGGACAGACCCCCATGTAACAGGGTGTGCAGAGTGAAAAATTGTGTACCAAGGCAGTGCACACACTGTTCCTTCATTTTCTTGGTAAGAAGTCTCACAACACCAGGTTAGAGTCCAACCAGTTGTGAGACTTCTTACTGTGTTACCCCAGTCCAACGCCGGCATCTCTACCTTCATTTTCTTGCCAGGAGCCCTCTACACCCAACTCTTTACCATCTGATATAAGGGCGGCACAGTGGTTAGCACTGCTGCCTTCGGGTTGAATTTCAGCCTTGGGTGGCTGCCTGTGTGGAGTCTGCAATTTCGCTCCGTGGGTTAGATAGAAAAGTGATAGAAACCCTCCAGTGTGGTAGGAGGCCATTTGACCCATTGAGTTCACACCAACAACAATCGCACCTAGGCCCTTTCCCCGTGACCCCACATATTTACCCGCTAACCTATGCCTCGTGGGACTCTGAGGGGCAATTTAGCATGGCCATCTCGTCTTTCGGACTGTGGGAGGAAACTGGAGCACCCGATAAAACCCATGCAGATGGGGGAGAATGTACACAGACAGTGAGCCAAGCTAGGAATCGAACCCAGGTCCCTGGAACTGTGAGGCAGCAGCGCTAATCACTGCACCACCCCCATTCCTCCGGGTGTTCTAGTTTCTTCCTGCAGTCCAAAAGATGTGCATGTTAAGTTTATTGGCCATGCTAAATTGCACCTTAGTGTCCCAAGATAGGGGGATTAGTGGGGTTTGAGAAAGGGCTGGGTGTGTTCCTCTTTTCGGAGAGTTGGTGCAGAATGGCCTCTTTCTGCACTGTAGGGATTCTATGATTTTGAGAAAAATGTTTTGGTTACCTCAAGACTCAACTCTCCCAAAGCACCCCAGACCAGACAAACATCCTCCACCTCCACTCATTAAACCTGAGGTCATCCTTCACTCCACCACTCTCACCTTTCATTCACGTTTTACTTCTCAGCTCACTGACTTACATTGGCTCCCAATCCAACCACACCTTGACTTCAAAGATCTCATCCTCCTGTTCAAATTCCCCCGTGTCCCATTCTTCCCTAGCTCTGTCACCTCATTCTGCCTTCGCAAAACTCTGCACTCCTTTCCTACTGGTTGCTTTTTACATCCCCAAATTTTTAGTTTTTTTGCAAAGATAAACTTTATTCATATAAAATTTGAAAGACACTTCACAAAACATTTCAAATTGTTGTGACGGTAAAGTGCAGTGATACTTATGTTTTCTCCAGAGATCAAGAGGCACTCGGAAGTGCTTCAATGTAGTAATTACAAATATCTCAATATTTTCATTTCAGACAATATGTTTCTTTTCAAACGATATTCGTTGGTCATGTTGCACTCTGCAGTGCTTCAACAATGTCACATACAGTTAGAATTATAGGCACTGTTCGAGTTTCTAGCCTTTTGGCCTACGTTAGCTGAAAGGGCTTACGCAGTGATCTTTTCCCCTTTGCACCTTGGCAGTGGCTGCCCTGAGCACACAGTCCCTCAGCACATAGTCATGGACCTTGGAATGTGCCAGTCTACAACATTCAGTCGAGGACATCTTTGCACTGGAAGACCAACAGGTTTCGGGCAGACCCGAAGAGGGTCTTTCACTGAGTTGGTGACCCTCCAGCAGCAGCTCCTGTTTGTCTCGGAATGGATCCCTGGAAACAGCCCGCAGAGCGCAGAATCCAGCGTCACAGTGCTGCCCGGGGCGAACCTCAACTAGTACCATTATAATTGCTTCGCTCCACAGTTGGTGATTAAGTTTATTTATTAGTGTCAGAGGTTGGCTCACATGAACACTGTCATGAAGTTACTGTGAAATTCTCCGAGTCACCACACTCCGGCACCTGTTCGGGTACACCGAGGGAGAACTTAACATGGCCAATTCATCTAAGCAGCACGTCTTTTGACCGTGGGAGGAAACCTACACAGACATAAGGAGAGCACGCAGACTCCACACAGACAGTTACCCAAGTCGGGAATCGAACCCAGATCCCCCTGGTAGCTGTGCCTTCAACTGCCTGGGCTCTAAGCTCTGGAATTCCCCTTCCTCACCTTCTCTCCCACTTTTTAAAACACTCTTTGAAGATGCTTCTTTAACCAAGCTTTTGGTTTGCCATGCTAATGCAGCTGCTTTGCCTCGATACCAGTTTCCTCTTGTGTGATACCTTGGGATTTGTTACTTCATTAAAGGCACTATATAAATGCAAATTTGTGCTGAACCACCGTGTTTCCATTGGCACAGTGGATATATGCACCATATGGTGTAGCGCTGAGACAACAAGTCCGACACAGATCGACCGCAGTTCCCAGTTTGTGCTGAATGATTTCAACTGGCCCAACGTTTGGACTTGACACACAAGCTTTGCTATGGGTTTCCAAAGGACGGTATTTGAGAGTAGGAATGTGACTGACAGGTCTGTTACTTCCATAGTCTAACTAGGTCAGTGAACCAGCGATCCAATCACAGTAGATCAGCCTTCAGTCAGAACTCCCCATTCACAATTTGCCTTCAGCTTTAGATAACATTTGAACCTTGTACTCTTCCTTATTTAACATTGCATTGGATATTTGCTGTCATTGTGTAACTTAATGTTGCAATCTCTGCTTTGACTAGGCGTGTGAGCAGATGTAGTCCCATAGTGAGGGTTATATTCCACAAAATAAGACAGGAAGGATAGAAGTGAAACCTACTCTTTATTTTTAGCAGTCTATTTTTTGGCATAGGTGCATGTTCACAGTGGTTAGCACTGTTGCCTCCCAGTGCCAGGGACCTGTGTTCGATTCCAGCCTTGGGCTACTATCTGTGTGGAGTTTGCACATTCTCCCCGTGTCTGCATGGGTTTCCTCTGGGTGCTCCGGTTTCCTCCCACACTCCAAAGATGTGTGGGTTAGGTTAATTGGCCATGCTGAATTGCCCCTTAGTGTCAGGGGATTAGCAGGGTAAATACATGGGGCTAAGGGGTAGGGCTGGGGTTGGATTGTCGTCAGTGCAGACTTCATTGGCCAAATTGCCTCCTCCTGCACTTTAGGGATTCTATGATTCTACTCTGATTCAAACATGGGCTGACTAATCCAGCAAACATACTTTTAATCTGTTCCACAAGACAATTTCCAGCAACTGTGTACAATATTATCTTAGATTGAAATAATTAAATTTAAATTAAACAAATTAAAGGACAAATCAACTGCATCCAACCGCTCCTCTCTCTCAAAATAAAGATTGGAATACATGTATGCAAGTAAAAGTTTAAAAACTAATTCCATCAAAAGCTTCCCTATTCTATACACATTACCCCCTCCTCTAGTACACTGTATAATTCCTTCCTCCGTGCATTTCTTTATACAAAACACTCAGGCAATTGGTGACTCATATCCATCCATTTAAATGTTTGAGGTTTCCTTCCACTGTAGGGGATTCTATGATTTCCCCAGCTTTAAGTTCAAGTCGACAAAAGTCAATCCATTATCTTTTCCTCATATTTTCAATAGAGTGTACACTATCCCAAAATGAGTAATAATCTAGAAAACCCAGGGATCTGGGTTCGATTCCCGGCTCAGGTCACTGTCTGTGCAGAATTTGCATGTTTCCCGATGTCTGTGTGGACTTCCTCCGAGTGCTCCAGTTTCTTCCTGAAAGACATGCTGTTTAGGTGCGTGCGCCATGCTCAATTCTCCCTCGGTGTACCCGAACAGGCGCTGGAGTGTGGCGACTAGCGGATTTTCAAAGTAACTTCATTGCAATCTTCAGGTCGCCTACTTGTGACACTAATAAATAAAGTTTAACTTCAGCGCAAAATTTCACTTAAAATAGTTGATAAATAGAATCCCGTATCCTGTTTCTAATCTGTTTATTGAGTGAGTGTCACTAGCAAGGCCAGCATTTATTGCTCATCCCTAATTAGCCCTGAGAATGTGTTGCTCAGTCACTGCCTCTAACCGCTGCAGTCCATGACATGGACATTGACAACTTGCAGTCTGGTTGATTAGTGAGGTTTGGGCATGGTTTTCCTGGCCTGCTGTGCTGCTCAAGTAACATAGCGAATCAGAAATGTTAATGAGTGGCCAAAAATGGGAATCGCAAATGGCATCCGGTGGTCGAGATTGTCCCGGGCCACATTTTCCCACGTAATTGGCAGCGGGGAACAACGCCAGCTGATTACAATATGCAAGTACCGATTTCCAACTATTTAGTGAGCCCGGGTCACAATTGTCCGGGTCGCTCAGGTTTCTGACCCCACCGGTGGAGGCCCAGACTAGCGAGGATCACGTATAGTACCCAGCAACAGGGATGGGGGCCAGTAATTGGGGGCAGGGGAGGGGGCTGGCAATTGGGGAAGTGGGGGGGAAGTAGAGTTGGGGCAGCGATGTCAGGGGAGTGGGGGAGGGTCAGGGCCAGTGATGGGGTGGCTGGCGATTGGATGGCAGACACATGTCAACCAATCTTCCATTTACTGGGAGATCAGTGCGTGTGCACTGGCACCCTCGGCACTCTGATGCCAGCCTTTCAGGCAGGATTAGCCCCCCCCCCCCCCCCAACTAACGTAAATCTCCCGCCAGCCTCTGTGGTGCACAGTATGATGGAAATTCATTAAACTAAGTTCGCTCAAAACCGTGCCCTTTATTTCATCAATCACCACGATTCTTTTCACAGAGTCCTTTGCGGAAAGGAATTTCATGAACATGATCTTGAGTTCTTCACGTACTCCTGAAGTCCTCACAGGCAAATCCCACTCCATTAAAAGTCAGATACTTTGTTGATACCACAATTCCGGTACCTATCTATGTCTCCATGTTTTTAAAAATCTAAGCTTTTGTCCTTACAGTGCCTTAGTGTAATATCACCAGGCCATCACCTCGCCTATTATTGGTCTTGTATCTCTGCATCAACTACACCTACATCTTGTTGCAGGATTTGTAACCTTTGACAAGAAAGATGACCACATTTTTTATGAGATGTCAAGACTTTCTTTATTGTCTGATGCTTATCGCCTGATGCCATTAATATTTTCCAATGCTCTGTTGAGAAATATTAAACTTTGTGAAGGGTGCACAATAACGTTCTGACTCGGTTACCTGCAGATCCACTGACTTTCCGAAAATAATCACGCTTCATGTCAAATTTCATTTGCTCCTTTTACACAGAAAGTTTATCTTTCTCACTGGAGACGAAGTCAGTATTTATACAATGGCTTACTCCAGCTAATTTAATTTGAATTACAACTCTCTTTAGCGACCTCAATGATCGCCAAACCAAAATAAGTCGTGCACCTCACCTTGCGTCAGTTCTCACAGCTTAGTGATTTGAGATAATGGGGCAGCGCAGAGAACCAGGACACTCAAATGCAGGCCTTGGAGTGGGCTCCCCGCTGGGGAGTCTCCAGCCACTGGTTTTCCACTACCGTCAGCTCCACACCAGAAATCAGCTCAGAGCTGCATAATTTATTCAAATGAGGATTACATATAATTAGTGAGCCTGGGACTGAAGTCTCCGGGGCTGCCAGCCTCTCCCTCACGCTGCCGGGAGTGTTTCACTCCAATGAGGTTAACAACAGCTCCCCACTAATGGGGAACTGGTGGTCCAACCCTGCTGGAATGAAGGGGTGGCCAAGGAGGTTGGGGGTAGGAGGATGCCTTGGGCTGTGCCCAAGGGGGAGACAGGGCAAGGCTAATTGGGGTGGGGTCTCTGATCGGGGGACGATCAGTGGGGGTGGGGAGGGTTGGGATTGCTGAGGAGTAGGAGAGATCAAGGTGGGACTAGTGGGGGGTGATTGAGTGGGGTTGAGGGGGGTGCTGAGGACGGTCAGGGCTGGCCTAGACACATCCGAGACCAGTGATTGGGGGCGTGGGGCTGCACAGCCAGCGGTGGGGGGAATCGCGGGACTGGCCAGCAATCGGGAGACCAGTAATGCAGGCCTACTGTGCATGTCCCAACCTTGGTGCTGACAAATCTGCCAATGTGCAGTGCTCCGTTCAGCACAGTGCTGCTGGCCACTATAGTGGGATTAGGCCCCTACCATTGATTTTTTAGTGATATTCACGCTTGTGCACTCTGCAGTGCACAGATTTTGGGAGATTCATTTTGGAACTCTCAGCGTGATGGAAAAAAACAGCGTGATTGACTCCAGTTTTTATGCAAATTTGATACTTTGAATTTTTTGGTATAATCCCACCCAACATTTTATCCAATTTGTTTCACATATCGTATCCAGTATAAACACTATCCCATACTGCACAAACACATTTACTACAAGATTAAAGCTCCTTGTTTGGATTTATTATCTCCACGCTTATCTTTGTCATGTCATTCTGGCCACCCTGCCTCTCCTCTTTGGGCAGTCCATCACATAATGAGACTTTGAATCACACCCGAAGCAACTAACTTATAACTGCCCTTGACCACTCTTGGGAGACCTCTGTCCATTATTGTAATTACTATTCGATAGCCAATTCTGTTCAAGATGCTCTCAACCTCAATCTACCTGCTTATAAGCCTCCTGTGGTGTTGATGCCTGCATTGATACCTGGACTACTTTGAAGTCTTTTGCTTTTGGTTAATTATTGTCAGATGTATTAGTATACTCTGATAAATATTGTTTTTTGCACGCTATACAGATAAAGCATACCGTACATAGAGAAGGAAAGGAAAGGATACAGTGATAGCCAGGGTGTAGAGAAAGATCAACTTAATGCGAGGTAGATCCATTCGAAAGTCTGATTGCTGCAGGGAAGAAGCTGTTCTTGAGTCAGTTATTATTTATCCTCAGACTTTTGTATCTTTTTCCTGAGGGAAGGTGGAAGTGAGTGCGTCCATAAGTAATGTTTTTCCATGCAATGATTGTTTGTTTTCTGAAATGTATCAAACTCCCTATTTACTAGATCAACTTTCATGCAACGTTCATGCATGAGCACTCGTTGAAAGTCCAAACCTTCATACCATCCAACTGATGGGCATTCACCTCTCAAAATGATTTTCCTTCTCGGTGGAAGTGGGAAAGCCAGGATCATGCTTTGTTTCCACTTTGATGGGGACATGAACCATTCTCCACATATGCACTGGTCACATGGTTCAGGCTATGAGAACCTCAGAGGCTAATCATACCCCAACAATTTACACAAGCTATTTTGCCATTTCCTGCAATGCTCACCAGAGCTTTAATTTTTTTTCTCCGAGAACTCACCTTTCACCAGCTATGCTCTGTTGTCATGTTAGAGACACTCTAACCATCACTGAATCCCCCACTGTCAACATCGTTGGGGTTACCATTGACCAGAAACTCAACTGGACTCATCACATTAACACAGTGGCTGCAAGAGCATATCAGAGGCTGGGAATACTGCAGCATGTAACTCACCTCCTGACTCTCCAAAGCCTATCCACAAGGCACAAGTCAAGAGTGTGATGGAATACTCCGCACTTGCTTGGACAGATGCAACTCCAACAACAATCAAGAAGCTTGACACCATCCAGGGCAAAGCAGCCCATTTGATTGGCACCACATCCGCAAACATCCACTTCCTTCAGCACCGAGAGTCAGTGGCGATATGTACTATCTACAAGATGCACTGCAGCAATTCACCAAAGATCCTTAGACAGCACCTTCCAAACCCACAACCACTTCCATCCAGAAGCAGATACATGGGAACATCACCACTTGCAAGGTCCCCTTCCAAGCTACTCAGCATCCTGACTTGTAAATATATTGCCGTTCCTTCGCAGTCACTGGGTCAAAATCCTGGAATTCCCTCCCTAAAGACATTGTGGGTCAACCAACAGGACGTGGACTGTAGCGTTTCAAGAAGGCAGTTCACCACCACCTTCTCAAGGGCAACTAGGGGGTGGGCAGTAAATACTGGCTGGCCAGCCAGCGACACACATGTCCCATGAATGAATTAAAAAAAAATGTTGTGGACAATAAAACTAGAGTCCAACTTTTAGTAGCTTACTTACAAAGATACACATTACTAACATGTATTTCAAAAGCCCAGCCCAACCACAGTCTAGTCTTAGACTATTTATAGGGGCATAAGTTAAGGTGTGTCACCTACACACAAATGAATACAATTCATGTGCAATTAACAGAGGGATATATTGCCTCTGTAAGTTTACTTTGTCTGTGGAGAAATGTGGGTGAGATTGTAGTCACGCGTAGCTGTGTTTCATGTGCTGTCTGAAAAAGCCAGATCTGCTACAAAAGCAAAATACTGGCAATGCAATGTAAAAGCAAAAAATGCTGGAAGTACTGAGCATGCCAGCAGCATTTGCAGAGAGGGAAACAGAGTTGACGTTTCATCCGAAGTGGGCGAAGTTAGAAATGTCATTGGCTTTAAGCAGGTGAAATGGGGAAGGGTTGAAGAACAAAAGGGAGTTGATGTTGGAACCATTGAAAATAGCAGTGGGCCATTCAGCCCTGAGGATCTGCTCCACCATTCATTATGCGCATGGCTGATCACCCAACTCAACAGCTTTATTTCTGCCTTCCCCCCCATATCTTCTAATCCCCTTTGTTCCAAATCCTATGTCTAACTCCCACTTGAAAACTTACAATGCCTGACCACAACTGCTTGCTATAATAGTGAATTCCACAGGCTTACCATTCTCTGGTGAAGAACTTTGTCATCATTGCAAGGTTTACCCAGTTTTCTGAAGAGTATGGCCCCTGGTTCTAGACACCCCACCATTGGGAACTTCCTTCCTGCATCTACCATGTTTAGTCCTGTCAGAATTTTACAACAGGACTAGGTCTCCCTTCCTCCTTCTGAACTCCAGCGAATATAATCCTAACTGAATCAATCCCTCCATCACTCCCTCCATGGCAAGAACATTAGGAGACCAAAACTGCGCACAATATTCCAGGTGTGGTCTCACGAAGACTTTGTATAAATGCAGCAAGACATCCCTGATCCTGTATTCAAATGCTCTCACTATAGAATTGTAGAATCCTACAGCACAGAAGGGAACCATTCTGCCCATCAAGTCTGCATTGATCATAATCCCACCCAGGCCCTATCCCCATAATCCCAAGCATTTACCTAGCTAGTCCCCTTGACACTAAGGGGCAATTTAGCATGGCCAATCCACCTAACTCGCACATCTTTGGACTGTGAAAACCGAAGCACCCGGAGGAAACCCATGCTAACACGGGGAGAATGTGCAACCTCCACACATTGAGTCACCCCAAGGCCAGAATCGAACCCGGGTCTTTGGCGTTATGAAGCAGCAGTGCTAACCACTATGCCACCATGCTGCCCTATGATGGCAGAAGAAAATAAATCTCAAAAGGGTTGGTGATGCAAAGCAAATGGGAGTAATAATGGAGCAAGTAAAGAAAAAGCAGAAGATGTGTCGAGAGACAGTGTGAGGGTGGAATAATGAACGTCTGAAAGAGAAAACAAAATAAAATGGGGACAGAGATTGTGGTTTGATATTGTTGAACTCAGTGTTGTCTGGAAGTGAGTGAATGGGGAAGGTATTTCCATGTCACCCTCTGAGATAAATGCATAGTTAGCCAAGTTGCTGACAGACATGAGAAGTGATGGGCACCGACCTTTAGAAAATTCAACATCCAAAGAGTGAGGTGCATTCAAAATAACCTTCATTTGTGTTAGTTGTTGCTAGCTGGTTCTAATTATTTATGAATAAAAGTTATAGGGGATATGTCAGGTCAACAGGGGAGATGTGAGACTGGCCAGGTTATTTACAATGGAGATTTTTTTTCATATTTTGTCACACTCTGTTCCCAACGCCTTTGATTTTATTTTATTTGATTTATTGTCACATTTATTGGGATCATATTGTCATATGAGAAGAGATTAAGTCAGTTCGGACTATATTCACTGGAGTTTAGAAGACTGAGAGAGGATCTCATAGAAACTTATAAAATAGGATTAGACAGGGTGGATTCAGAAAGAATGTTCCTGAATTCAGAACTCGGGGGCATAGTTTGAGGATGAGGGGTAAACCTTTTAGAACTGAGGTGAGGAGAAATTTCTTCACTCAGAGGGTGGTGAATGTGTGGAATTCTCCACTACAGAAAATAGTTGAGGCCAAAACATTGTATAATTTCAAGAAGAAATTAGGTAGAGCTCTTGGAACAAAAGAGTCAAGGAATATGGGAGGAAAGGGGGATCAGGATACTGAATTTGATAATTAATCAAAATGAGTGGCAGGAGCAGGCTTGAAGGGCCAAAAGGCCCACTCCTGCTTCTAGTTTCTATGATACAGTGATAAGTATTGATTCTTGCATGTTGTATAGACAAAGCAAACCATTTGTAGAGTACAAAGGGGAGGAGGAAAGGAGAGGGTGCAGAATGTCGTGTTACAGCCATAGCTAGGGTGTAGAGAAAGATCCCATTACGTTGTTGTATTTGTGCAGCTAAACAGAACGGATTTGAATGACTCTCCTAAAAGCTTTTATATCCCTCAAAGTCAAAGGAAACTACTTCACAAAATCACTCTGTCATGGTGTCATGTCTTTGAAAATATATATTTTCTTCTCACAGGAAAATAGAGACAAATTATTTTCCTTTCTATATTTGGCAGTGATTGATCTGGAACACTGGGTCACAGTCTGAGAATAAGAGGCCAACCATTTAGGACGGAGATGAGGAGAAATGTCTTCTGTCAAAATGCTGGAAATCTTTGGAACTCTTTAATGCAGAGGGACATAAATGCTCTGTAGTTGAGTACGTTCAGAACCGATTCTGTAGACTCTCCGAGGGTGCCAGGCATTATGGGGACACTGCAGGAAAGTTGAGCTTAGATAGAAGATTATCCTTGATCTTGTTGAATGGCAGGTATCAAGGGCTGAAATTGTCTACTCCCTATTCTTAATTTCTAATGTTCACCCGCGTTGTAAACTATTTCCCTTCTTCTGTCTGTTACTCACATTTCCCACTGAGGTAGACTTTCCAAGACGACAAGGAGGGGAGATAAAAGGCACCAGATGGTGGTGTTTAATGCCCCCCCCCCCCCCCCCCCCACCCCCTCCCCACCAGGAGTGAGAGAGGATGACATGTGGAGGGGTGGAATAGGATGGGACAGGATGTCTCAGGTTGGGGAATGTGTTGACTTCCTGAATCCATCCGATTAAGACTGAAGTGGGAAGGGTCAAGAATGGCCTTGCAGCCTACCTGCTCCCTAAGGGCCTCAGCCGACTGTTGTTGAACCAGTGAGTGGGGCAAATCACGAGGGCAAACTGCCAGAAATATCCTGGTGGGAATGGCTGTGGCCTGGTGGTCCGGGGATTTCTTGATGCGAGCAGCAAAAGCTTCCTCCGTGGGAAGATCCCCTCCCAATTCCCCACCTTGTCAGTGCCTGCCAGTACAGCCCCTGAAGCCTGCCCCATGTAACTGTGTTCCAGGGTTTCCATCCTTTGCTGCAGTACCGGCAGTGGCCATTAGACCAAGCACTGCTGGTATCTGAGAGCTACAGACCTGCAATTGGCCGACATCCCTCAGAGGTGGAACATCCACCCAGGAACCCAACACTAAACAAGTTGCAGGTTGGTACCTCATTGGCTTTTAATTGTGCCAGGGCTTAGGAAATTGGCCACCGCGGGCGGGATTGCCACCAACTCTCCAATCAGTGGACGAGCCCAGGGTCCCACAGCTATTAAATTCTATCTCAGGTCTCTGGCATCCCTGCTGTGAAGGTGCCAAAGTCTGAAATGTGTCTGAGAATGAAAAGCTCCCTCTCTAGTTTATCCTCATTCAATCTGGGGAAAGTACTGTGATTTCCTCACCAAGCAACGTAACTGACTGCACTCGTCTGCTATACTCTGGTGATGCATCTTGACAACTGCCACCTGCAGTGCCCTGTGCCTCTGCGTCCTGTCTAGTGTATCTCTACAGTCACGCTGTAAACTGCATCTGTGAATTTAGAGTTGGAGAGTACCATGTATAGTTGTGTTGGAGCGGCACAGTGGTTAGTACTGTTGTCTCACAGAACCGGGGGCCCGAGTTTGATTCCTGGCTTGGGTCACTGTCAGTGTGGAGTCTGCATGTTCTCCCCATGTCTGCTTGGGTTTCCTCCAGGTGCTCCAGTTTCCTCCCACAGTCTGAATGATGTGCTGGTTAGGTGCATTGGCATTGCTAAATTCTCCTTCAGTGGACCCGAACAGACGCCGGAGTGTGGCAGCTAGGGGATTTTCACAGTAACTTCATTGCAGTGTTAACGTAAGCCTAAACTTAAACTTTTGTACTGATACTTCAGACCAAAAGTCACCAGGATCGATTAGAACGTGGGCACTGTTTATGAGGTGTTGGCATGTCTGCTTCATCTGTAGAGGAAAAGCCAACAACATGAAAGAATTCATTAATTACTACCCATAATCTGATCAATTCGATAACTTGAAAATAATAATGAACAAATTTAAACACATAAATGTTTTAAGTATTTATTTATGGGGATCAACTTTTGTTAGTATTTACACATTTTAAATCCCTGCAGTACAGAAGGAGGCCATTCGGCCCATCAAGTCTGTACCAACCATAATCCTACCCTAGCCCTATTCCTGTAACCCCACACATTTACCTTTGCTAATCCCCCTGTCACTAAGAGTCAATTTAGCATAGCCAATCAACCCAATCCATACATCTTTGGACTGTGGGAGGAAACCGGAGCACCCAGGGGAAACCCACGCAGACACGGGGAGAAAGTGCAAACCCCACGCGGACAGTGACCCGAGGCCAGAATTGAACCTTGGTTGCCGGCGCTATGAGGCAGCAGCGCTGAGCATTTAGGAGGAAAATTGAATCGTCAACATCGCCAGGGTTATACTTTGGTTCTGGAATTTTTGGACTTTAATTTCTGAAGAGCTGGGCTTGACTTTTACACAAGCTGTGCGGAAAACTGTGGGTTTTCTCTTGGGCCACAAATCATGGGGTCAACTTACACATGAGATTGACTATTACACGAATATATATGGTACTTCACAGTGCTCAGAAAGAAAAAAATCGATGGTTTTATGATGATTGATGTTGTGTCTACAGCCTGGATTGTTAGACATCTTCTGAAATTCAGGACACGTCTAAACATGATGGAAGACCAACACAGAAGTCCACTAAATTACAAAAACATCTGAGTGTTGAATGTCAAACAATTGTTCGGCCCATCAAGCTTATTCCTTCTTCAGGGAACGTTTCATCTGCTCCACCACTGCCCCGAGAGCAACTGGAGATCAAAATTAATTGCTATGATATTCTTTTTCATTTTATTAGAAAGAGTAGCCCATTTATTTTTACAAGAGGATGCTAGGCAAAGTTTCTAAACGCATCTCGTAAAGATCAATTGAGCTATTAAGGGAGGGTAATAAATTGACATAAGACCACAAGATGTAGGAGCATAATTAGGCCGTTTGGCCCATCGAGTCTGCTCTGCCATTCAATCATGACTGAAAAGTTTCTCAACCCCATTCTCTCAGCTTTTCCCCATAGCCTTTGATCCCCTTAGCAATCAAGAACAAAGAACAACACAGCATGGGAAACAGGCCCTTCGGCCCAACGAGCCCGCGCTGCCATTTCAACATTGTGAGTCCCCTCTTCCACCCATGACCCTTGCCTGCGTTTATGGCACTCCATATTGGAAACCAGATTGAGGGGAGACTAATTTAGGGACAATTTGTTACACCAGTCAGCCTAATAGCACATCTTTGGGGTGTGGCAGGAAACCGGAGCACCTGGAGGAAACCCACGCAAGCACGCGGAGAATGCACAAACTCCCACAGACACTGGCCCAAATCCATGTATCTGCACAGCAAACAGTGATAGTCGCTGAGCTGTCGTGTTGCCCATCAGCTGGTCCAGTTTAAGCGTACACTAACAACGTGTACCTACCTATCTCTGTTTTAAATACACTCAATTACCCAGTGTCTACAACTCAATGTGACAGGAGTAACCCAGAGGCCACACTGATGCTCTGAAGTATTGAGGCACAGGGGCTGCAGGAATTTAAATTCAATTTAATTAATAAATAGGGAATAAAATTAATAGCCATAATGAAACTACTACATTGTCATAAATACCCAACTAGTTCATTAATGTTATCCAAGGGAGGAAATCTGGCACTCTTGTCCGGTCTGGCCAAATGTGACTTCAGTCCCACAGCAACGTAATTGATTCTTAGCTGCCCCTCTGAAGTGGCCTAGCAAGTCACTCTTCTGTAAGTAACCGACCATCACCTGTTTCTCTGTGTTTTTGGCTAAGATGTCTACATCAATGGGGACGATGTAGAAATGGGCGAGAGCTTCAAACTTCTTGATGTCCAATAAAGCATCAACCTGTAATAGTGCCTCTACGCTGAAGCTATTGTTAAAAAAGTCCACCAATGCCACCACTTTCTCAGGAGACTAAGGAAATTTGGCATGTCTGCTATGACTCTCACCAACTTTTACAGATGCACCATAGAAAGCATTCTTTCTGGTTGTATAGAAACATGGAGGATAGGAGCAGGAGGAGGTCATTTGGCCCTTCGCTCCTGCTCTGCCATCATGATCATGTCTAATTCAATAGCCTAATCCTGCTTTCCCCCCATAACCTTTGATCCCGTTCATCCCAAATGCTATATCTAGCCGCCCCCATGAATACATTCAATGTTTTGGCATCAACCACTTGCTGTGATGATGAATTCCACAGGTTCACTACCCTTTGGGTGAAGAAATGTCTCCTCATCTCTGTCTTAAATGGTCTACTCTGCATCCTCAGACTGTGATCCCACTATCAGGAATAACCTTCCGCATCTAACCTGTCTAGCCCTGATAGAATTTTATAAGTCTCTATGAAAAATGTGGAACGCTTTCACCAGTTCATAGTGTGTTATGGCTTCTGCTCTGTCCAAGACCACACAAAACTACAAAAAGTTGTGAACAAAGTCCAGTCCATCACACAAACCAGCCTCCCATCCATTGACCCTGTCTACACTTCCTGGCTGCCTTTGAAAAGCAGCCAGCATAGCAAGGACCCCACGCACCCCAGACATACTCTCTTCCACCTTCTTCCATCAGGAAAAAGATACAAAAGCCTGGTTAGGCACATTGGCCATAATAAATCCTCCCTCAGTGTAACTGAATAGGCACCAGAATGTGGCGACCAGGGGATTTTCACAGTAACTTCATTGTAGTGTTAATGTAAGCCTACTTGTGACACTAAAAAATAAACTTTAAACCTCTGACCTTATGATGGAGAGGAGGTCATTGATGATGACCTAGGTTGGGCCTAGGGCTCTCCCTGAGGAATTCCTGCCATAGTATCCTGGGACCAAGATGATGGACAAATTTTGAATGGATTTGAGGAGAAATACATTCACTCAAAGAGTTGTGAGCTTTTGGAGCTCGCTACCTGAGGAAACTGTGAATGCTCAGTTGTTGAGTATATTCATGACAGAGATAGGTAAATGTACAAAGGAAATTTGGGGATAAGGGGACAGTGGAGTTGGGATAGATGATCAGTAAGGATTGTGTTGAATGGCAGAGCAGCCTCACAGAATCGTATGGTCCACTTCAACTCCTATTTCTTCTGTTCTTACCTTCTTATGTTCTTATACTTGCATTTATTCTTTCCACAACAGTCTGTCAGCCCCAAAGCACTTTCAGTGAAGGCTCAGTAATCAGACTAAACCTCTTCATGGTTGCTACTTTTCCCCGTGGGTATTCCTTCACTGCATACGCATGCTTCTGCTGCTCTTCCAGTAAACATAACCTTATAGTCAATTTAGCTAAATCCATCCTACTTTCCTTTGCTCACTAATTCAATTGACTCTGATTCCTTTAATTTTTGGATGTTTCTTTATTCAGACTTAGCTGGGAAGATTGTGGTGCATGTGTGTGTGCACGTTACCTTTTCACCTCAAGGCGTCCAATCAGGACATCTGAATTACATTATTACAGGATTAAAAATAAATGGAATAATTAGAAGTGATTATGAGCTGTTTTGAGGCTGTTTTGCCGGTTGTTATATCGATGTCAAGCAATCCTTGTCAAATTTGGTGTGCATGTATTCCTATTCTCATTGTGGTCAATTTCTCAGAGTCTCTCTCATGGACAAAATTGTCATCTAGTCTTTGTCAGACAGTCAATAGATGGTGGCACAGAGGGTGGCACAGTGGTTAGCACTGCTGCCTCACAATTCCAGGGACCCAGATTCAATTCCGGCCTCAGGTCACTGTCTGTGTGGAGTTTGCATGTTCTCCCCATGTCTTCATGGGTTTCCTCTGAGTGCGCTGGCTTCCTCCCACACTAAGAAGACAGCACCAGGTTTAAGTCCAATGGCTTTATTTGACCCTCCCACACTCCAAAAATGTGCCAGTTAGGTGAATTGGCCAAGCTAAATTGCCCCGAGTGTCCCAAGATGTGTAAGGGATTAGTGGAACTAGCGGGGTAAATGTGCGGGGTTACGCGCTGAGCCTGGTTAGATGCTCTTTTGGAGAGTCGGGGCAAACACAACGGGCCAAATGGCCTCCTTTTGAACTGTAGGGAGTCTATGATTCAAAAGGTATGCCTCCTTCTGTACTTTTGAACATGAAGTCATTCTTGCACAGAGGAACTTGTTAATGTTTTGCAAACATTTTAGATTTGTAACAATCTAGTTGAATTTACAGGAGCCCTGTTAAGTGGAAAACAGTTTCAGCGGAAACATGCTGCTGCAAACTTGCAGTGACAGAAATCCTAAACAACTTTGAGCAACCCATTAAACCCCTGCATGAATATTCCCGACACGGGAGTGCTGCTGTGTGAACAGTCTTTTAGCCAGAAAAGATTTCCAAATGTTTGCCCACAAGCCATGCGCAGCTCTGTGATGTTACAGCCAACTGTGAGGGTGACTCTTCACTTCAAAATATACCTGTGCCGAAAGCAACAGCCCCTGCTAAAATGTACATGGTAATTATGACCTGTGCAAATGAATGACGAAAAGTTGCAGTTGAGCACTGTTTTATATTTGGGATTTATGTTTCTTTTGGTGATGAAAGGAAATCTGCTCCAGTGTCTATAAGAATATTATAAATAGGACTAAGACTGAGTCACAACACTTCCTGAGCCTGTGGCACTGTTCAATAGTAGCTGATTATCAATCTCAGCTCCAGTGGTGAGCACTGTTGCCTCACGGTGCCAGGGACCCGGGTTCAAATCCCAGCTTGTCTGTGCGGAGTTTGCACATTCTCCCCATATCTGCATTGGTTTCCTCTGTCTTGCCCCTTAGTATCCCAAGGTGCGTAAGGGATTAGTGGAACTAGCGGGGTAAATGTGCGGGGTTACAGGCTGAGCCTGGGTAAGATGCTCTTTTGGAGAGTTTTCTCCCACGGGAGGTCAGGAAATGAGTTGCCCTGGCGGAACCCGTACTGAGCGTCAGTGAGCAGGTGATCGCTGAGTAAGTGCTGCTTGATAACACTGTTAGTGATGCTCCCCATCACTTTGCTGTAACCTTTCACGGGTTACGTAAACTGGATAGAGTCGATGATATGTGCAAACTGATTTATGACCTGATGAGAGAGTAGCTCAACGGAACATAAAAACATAGAAACGAGAGGCAGGATTAGGCCATTCAGTCCTTCGAGCCTGCTACACCATTCATCTTGATCAGGGGAGTCCAAACTACAGCCTGCGAGCCACATCCGGCCTGCAGCGGGCTACATCTGGATCAGAATTTGGAGACCACTGATCTTGATCATGGAGGTCCAGGATATTGATATCCTGAAACCGCACCGCCCATGCCCCCCCCCACCCCGCCTTCTTCCCAGATTCCTTGATCCCTTAGCCGCAAAAGCTACATCTAATTCCTTCTTGAAATCACACAACCGTTTTGGCCTCATCAACATCCGGCGGTAGCGAATTCCACATTCACCATCCTCTGGTTGAAGGTATTTCTTCTTGCCCCCGTTTGAAGTGTTTAAAGGGACAAATAGGCTGTTCTTTTGGCTTTGAGATATAGATATTTTCCCATTCCACCCACCACAGGGAACATTGCGAGGGGCAGACCACGGAAAGGTCTATTGACCTCGGACAGGATTTTCCGATTTCGGGGTGAACATGGCCCACTCTTGTGGTCCCATTTGGAAATTTGCTCACAATGTCTTTTGATAATGGAGATTAGGTTAAGAATGTTTTAATCCTCCTGATGTCTATTCTTTATTTGCGATTTCTCTTTTTTTGTCTGTTTTACTCTATCCGCATTTCAGCATTTAAACTTATTTCCCTAGCTTTGCATCCCTTGGATTGAGAGATCATGTGGGGATGGGCTGCCCACACCACTTCTTCGAATGTTGTTGAATGGCGTGCGGGCCCATGATTCTGCGATTCCCATTCCTCTGCCAGGCCAAAGCACATTGGCTCGTCAAGGATCCCCTTCCCCCTCTCCATTTCCATCATCTCACAGTTAGCTGTGATCAGGGGAATGAGTGTATTGGGGCTGTCACCAGATATTATATCTTCTGCTGTGTTAATACAGCAACTTTCCGTATCTGGGCCTGTTTAAGCAGTTGGTAACGTGTAAATCGGAATGTATGATTGAGACGGTGTTTGATTTTTCAATCCAGTCTCGAGAACCTGACTCTCAGATTATTTCCGGCTATCAAATCTGTGCCTGGCCTGTGTCATGGAAGCAATACTATGTTAAAATTCCCAGTTGCGCCATGTATGCTCAGTGGGGTGGCATGATGGAACAATGCTTCGCACTGCTACCTCACAGTGCCAGAGCTGCAGGTTCAATCCTGGCCTGTGTCTATGTGGAGTTTGCACATTCTACCTGTCACTGAGTGGGTTTCCTCCAGGCATTCCAGTTTCCTCCCACAGTCCAAAGATGTGTGGATTACTTTGATAAGCCATGCTAAATTGTTCCTTAGTGTCAGGGGGTAAATACATGGGGTGACAGGGATAGGGACTGGGTGGGATTTTTGTTGGGCAGGCTTGATGGACCAAATGATCTCCTTCTCCACTGCAGGGATTCTATAATAGTTGAGGCAGGTTCTGCCTCTGGAGTGCACTGCTCAAAGGCAAACAGCAGCAGCTATGGCTGGGACTGCAGTGCAGAGGGGTGCAGCCAACAGTCTCGTGGTGCAGGCAGTTGGTCACTCCTTGTGCTCTTGGGCTCCGAACACTTGCCTCCTAACACTTTAATTCAGCCGCAATCTCACATGATATCTTCCCACAATGTGCGCTGATCTGTGTCTGACTCTTCTCTATTCCTGATCTTCACTCTGTGAAGGCCCTCCTGGCTCTCCCCAGCGCGCTAACAAGTGAGTGGATTGCCGGTTCGCCACCTATACTTTGACAATTGAAACACGACCTGGAGATGCTGGAAGTCATCTGAGTGCGGTTTTTCATAGCGCGCTCACCCACCACCCCCTTCCCCAAATTTCAAAGCATGGAATCATAGTCGCACATCTGAGACTGAACCAACATTGCTGGTGATGATGGGGAAATGTGGCTTTCTGGCAATGAAGGCCACAGTAGAATCAGAGTCAAAGCAGAGATCCTTGTGCTGATTCTGGGTTTGGAGACTCCTTTCAAATAACAAGCCTGCAACCCTTGGTTTTACCTCTATTACGATTGGACAGAAAATCAGGTGCAATAGGGCCAAGACTGCCTGACCTGCTCTCCTTAGTAGATTTTCTTACAGGAATGTCAAACCAAAGAATCAAACTTCCCATCGTAATCAAAACTTGCAGTTTTCCATCGAGTTATATTGGAATCATAGAATCCCTACAATGCTAAAGATTTAGCATTGAGCTCAGAGTTCAGTACACTTTGGCAGAAGAAAGCATTTAGGGTGGCACGGTGGTTAGCTCTGTGCCTCACAGCGCCAGGGATCAGGGTTTGATTCCAGCCTTGTGTCACTGTCTGGGTGGAGTTTGCACATTCTCCTCGTGTCTGCATGGGTTTCCTCCGGGTGCTCTGGTTTCCTCCCACAGTCCAAAAGACATGCTGGTTAGGTGGATTGGCCACGCTAAATTGCCTGTTAGTGTCCCAAGATGTGTATATTAGAAGGATCAGCGGAGTAAAATGTGGGGTTACAGGGATAGGGTCAGGTGCTTTGTCAGAGAGTTGGTGCAGACCTGATGGGCTGAATGGCCTTTTTCTACACTGTAGGGATTCTGTGATTGATCTGATTGTTTTTCAATAAAGTGAGAAATGGTCTTGATGGGTAAAAGGCAAAGTATAAAACAGCCAGCCCTCCCAACTCATGCACGTTCTTCTCTTAAATTTATTACAGGTCTGTTTAAAGGTTAGAAATTGAACATGGGTGGCACAGTAGCACAGTGGTCAGCACTGCTGCTTCACAGCTCCAGGGTCCTGGGTTCGATTCCTGGCTCGGGTCACTGTCTGCGTGGGTTTCCTCCCATAGTCCAAAGATGTGTGGGTCAGGTTGATTGGCCATGCTCAGAAATTGCCCCTTAGTGTCCAAGGATGCACAGGTTAGAGGGATTAGTGGGTATAATATGTAGGGATATGGGAATAGGGCCTGGGTGGGATTGTGTTCGGTGCAGACTCGATGGGCCGAAGGGCCTCTTTCTGTACTGTAGGATTCTATGAGATATAGACATCTATGGTAAAGATTGCAGCATTTTTGTTTAGTGTTTGATAGTATGAATGATTTTCAAACATCTGAAAGTCAGTATCCAAAGTACAGTCTCATCAGGGGTCATATAAAACATGTATATGTACAAATATTAACAAACAGACCCTCCAGCAACCCCACGTAGTTGTGATATCTCGTGTATGACAGTGTTCATAGCTGAATGTCAAGCCGCCAGGACGCATGAAGATCCAGCAGGCTAAAAATAACTCCTCCGTACAGCTAGTTTTGGTGAGTTCCGACTATTTCACATTCAACTTGCAGTCAGCTGCACAAGACAAATCTGGCAGCAGTGCAGGTCCTGCTCAATGTCAAAGCAGCTGCTGTTTGCTCAGCTAGGGCTTCTGTTTACAGCACAAACCTTCTTTCCATCACTCGTTCAACAACGACTTGCATTCGTGTAACCGTGTTAAAAATTGAAAAACTGTTCCAAGCTGTTCCCGGGAGCGGTGATCAAAATCATATCCAACACGCGGGGAAGCTCAGGGGAACGGTTGTATCTTGGGATATTGACCCACAGATCATTGAAGGCAGCAGAGCAGGTTAAATAGATTAGTTCGGAAGGCATACGGGACATTAACTTTTACCAGTCATGGCATAGAGGACAGACAAGAGCAAGGAGGTAATGTTGGAGTTGTACAGAGCATTGTTTGGGCCACATCTGGAGTACGGTGTGTAGTCCTGGTCACCCACTATAGGAAGGATGTGATTGCTGGATGGATTACTGGAAGGATGGGGCACTGAGGAATTTCACCAGGACGTTGCCTGGGGTGGAGTATTTGAGAGACCGGATGGCGTGGATTGTTTTCTTTGGAGCAGAGAAGGCTGGGGGTAAGGGGGAGACATGATTGAGGTGTATAAGATTATGAGGGGCTTGGACAGGGTGATTAGGAAGCAGCTGAGGGGTCAGTCACAAGGAGGCATAGCTTTAGGGTGAGTGGAAGGAGATTCAGAAGGGATCTGAGAAAATAAAAAACTCAGAGGGTGGTGGGAATCTGGAATGCACTTCTTGGGAAAGTAGTGGAGGGAGAAACCTTACAATCTTTGGAAGTATTTGGATGAACACTTGAATTGCCACAACATTCACGGATATGGGACAAGTGCTGGAAAACGGGATAAATGCGACTTTAATGTTAGTTATTGGTGCAGAATGGGTGGCTGAAGGGCCTTTCCTACACCATATGACTCTATGACGCTTATCCATGAATCCAGCGGAAGTCCATCGGCACCAATTTCCTCTTTGAGCATTGTACCCAGCAGAGGAGGAGGAGGATGGTGAAATAATATCCAATACCCTTCAGCACCAAGTCAAAGATTTTTTCTCTCTTTATTCCGACATTTTACCACTTACCGATTCCTTGAGAGTAAAGAGTTAACTGAAGTCTCTTCAGCTGATGTAATCCTAAATAGTTTCATGGAGATATGCCAGCATTCTGGCAATCGCCTTCACAACAAGTGCTATGCACGTGTTCCCATGACAACTGCATTGATCCTGGCTCTCTTCTTCTGGACCCAAGGGGAGCAGTTAGAAACATTTGGTCTTTTCTGTGTGCCAGTCAAGTTTGATTTTGACGAATGCTTGATTTTTGTAAACGTAGCACAGAGAAAGAAGTCTCAAGATAGGTTTGTGAGCATGTTGGCGTTCTAAGCTTGGTTAATAGAGCGAGCGGAATCAAACTTTCTGAAGAGGCATCAGTAAAATTCCTTATTTCCTTTGAGTAGATTGCGTAGGCTGCAAACCTGCTAATTCCAAACATCAAAGCAGAAGTTAAAAAGTGGCTTTCAGGATTATTGCCCAACTTGGTGGAACAGGAACAAAAACAGAAAATGCTGGAAGATCTCAGCAGATCTGACAGCATCTGTGGGGAGAGAATAGAGCCAATATTTCAAATCTAGATGACCCTTTGTCAGAGCTGGACTCGAAATGTTGGCTCTATTCTCTCCCCACAGATGCTATCAGACTTGCTGAGATTTTCCAATAATTTCAGATTCCACATCCAAAGTATTTTGCTTTTACATTGGCAGAACAGGAAGTTGAAACTTGCTGAAAAAAGGGACATGCTGCCAATGTTTTTCTTCCAACACTCATCAGGATACGCACAAGAATACCAAATTTCAAAGGGAACAACAAGAAGCGGATATTAATTGTTTGGCAAGAGCCAGCTGATTGGTAGAAATGGAGAACAGTTATCCCCAAATGCAAGGCCCTGTCTACTGAAGGCATAAAGAATATGTTCAAGGCCTTTTCAACTCAACGAAAGCTTGGGGGACACCATTACCTGGTGCATTTGTTACCAATGCTTCTACAAGATGTCTGCAGCTCTTGTCCCTCTGGATGGCAATGGCCATGGATTTGGAAGGTGTTGCGTAAGGAACCTTGGTGAGTTCCTGCAATGCATCTTGTAGATGACATACACAACAGCCCTGCGTGCCATCTACATGATGCACTGCAGGAACTCTTGATATGTTTTTTTTCTTTTGTCAGTTTAGGTGAGGTGAGAGTGATTGTCCTTGATATCAAGGCGGCACTTGTTTGAGTGTGGCATGACGGAACACTAGTAAAATTGAAGTAGATGGAAATCAGGAGGAAAGCCCTCCACTGGTTAGAGTTGCACGAAGGACGATGGAAGCTGGTTGAAGTTGTTTGAGGTCAATCATCTTAGCCCCGAGCATTACTGCTGGAATTCTTCAGGGCACTTTTGAGACCCAACCATCTCCCCTCCATCATAATGTCAGAAGTGGGGCACGTTTGCTGATGAATGTACATTACACTTGTGGCACCTCAGGTACTGAGCAAATCCTTGCAAGACATGGACAACATTCAGGCTTGGATTGATAAGTGGCAGTGATATTTGCACCACATTAGTGACAGGCAATGGCCAACTCCAGGAAGAGAGAATCTAACCATTTCCGCCTTGACATTCATTACAATCACTGAATCACTCACTGTCAACATCCTAGGGGTTTCTATTGACCAGAAACTGAATGGACCTGTCAAATAAATATTGTGGCTGCAAGAGAAGGTCAGAGGTTGGGAATTCTGCAACATATATCCCCACCTCCAGTCTCCCCAAAGCCTGTGCACTATCTTCAAGGCACAGTCAGCAGTGTGATGAAATACTCCTCCTTGCCTGGATGAGTGCACGTCCTATATCACTCAAGAAGCTCAACGTCATCCAGGAAAAAGCAACCTGCTTGATTAGTACCCCTTCCACAACCATTCAATCTCTCCACCACTGACAAACAGTGGCAGCCATGTGTACCATCTACAAGATGCACTGCGGCAACTCACCAAAGTTCCTTAAGCAATACCTTCCAAACCCGTGGCCATTACTGAACAGGCATACTCTGAGGGAAAGTGGCGACTGGGGGATTTTCACAGTAAATTCTTTGCAGTGTTAACTGCTTGTGACACTAATGAATAAATAAAATAAATTTTGTGTGAGTTTCCCAACCTGGCACCTGGAAATCCGCCGAGAAGGTGGGTTGTCTTTGGTGGGATCGGAAGATCCTGCCATCAGGAAAGTCTGGAGAATCCCGACCAAAATCCCTTGATATATTTGTGCATGTTTTCATTGTCAACCTTTCTGGGTAACCAGCGTAGACTTCAGCCTTTCAACAGAATGGGTGAACTTTGTTCTGTGGTAGAGTTTGAGTGCCCATCACGGCTCCTCTCCAGTCACAGTACCATCGCAGCTCTTTTGTTGTTGCTGGCATTATTTTTGATGCTGTTAGGTGTTTTCTCCCTCCGGCTGCTGTGTGAAAGGACGACGCTGAATGAAATGAAATCAGATTATAGTGAGGCAGGTGGTAGCTGAAGCGATTCCATTGGGAAGAACAGGTTTGCAAGACTTCTGATTGTTTGGACACCGTGACTCCACAATGTCCTTGAATTTCCTGCCGGAAGGAGGAGAGGGATTTCTGACCTTGGGTGGACATAAGTTCTGAAATACACTGAAACCACTTCTGAAAGTTGTCTCCTGAAGTGGCTGTTTTGTCGCCGTGCTGTGAGGTTGTTGTTTTATTCGAAGCAGGGGGTGGAATCCTGTTCCCTCTCCCGTGGGACTAAGAACATGGAGGAACACGTGTTGGCCATCTGGCCCCTCAAGCCTGCTCAGCCGTTCAATAAGATCATGGCTGATCTTTTCATGGACTCAGCTTCATTTATCTGCCCACTTACCATAACCCTTAATTCCTTTACTGTGCAAAGATTTATCTATCTTTGCCTTCAGAACATTCAATGAGGTAGCCTCAACTGCTTCACTGGGCAGGGAATTCCACAGATTCACAACCCTTTGTGTGAAGAAGTTCCTTCTCAACTCAGTCCTAAATCTCCTTATTTTGAGGCTATGCCCCCTAGTTCTAGTTTCACCCACCAGTAGAAACAACTTCCCTGCTTCAATCTAATCTATTCCCTTCATAATCTTATATGTTTCTATAAGATCTCCCCTCATTCTCCTGAATTCCAGTGAGTATAGCCCCAGTCTATTCAGTCTCTCTTCGTAAGTCAACCCTCTCAATTCTGGAATTAATCTGGTGAGTCTCTGAACCCCCTCCAGTACCACAGTACCGGTATATCCTTTCTCAAGTATAGAGACTTCCCGACGGATTCGTGTGTAAAGTCATCACGTTACTGGGTCAGATAAAACAGATGATTGCGGGTTTGATCCTCGGTTTGTACTGAGTTACCAGAATTTGGCTGAGACAGTAGTGGTAATATTTCAACTGGTCTGTCTTGGAAAGTGGGAAGCCTTTGGCATGGGGCTCCCATTTCCTTGTTATCACTCCTTAAGCACACAAACCTTAAAATGCAAACTGACTGGATTTAGCTCAGCCATGATTCCTCCTGTGGTTGAATATCTACAGACAGACAGACACACACGCACGCACACACAAAGCGTTGCCATGCAGGTGAGGTATCAGGGAGCTGTCACTACATCTTCCCATGTAAGTTGCAGTGGTCCCCTACGACCACTGCAATTTACAGGGCGGAACGTTAGCACTGCTGCTTCACAGCTCCAGGGACCCGGGTTCGATTCCCGGCTCGGCCACTGTGGGGTTTGCACATTCTCCTGGTGTCTGCATGGGTTTCCTCCCACAGTCCAAGGATGTGTGGGTTAGGTTGATTGGCCATGCTAAAATTGCCCCTTAGATCCTTAGCTTAGAGGGATTAGTGGGTAAAATATGTAGGGATCTGGGAGTAGGGCCTGGATGGGATTGTGTTCGGTGCAGACTCGATGGGCCGAAGGGCCTCTTTCTGCACTGTAGAGTTCTATGATTCTATGAGACCAAAACTGTACACAATACCCCAAGTATGGCCTCACCAGCACCTTATACAGTTGCAATGTAACCTTGCTGTTTTTCAACTTCATCCCTCTAACGATGAAGGACAAAATTCCATTTGCCTTTTGAATTCCCTTCAAACCAACTTTTGTGATTCATGCACAAGGACACCCAGGTCCCTGCTTGCTGTAATTTTTTAACCATTTAAATAATAATCCATTTTGCTGTTATTCCTACCAAAATGGATGACCTCACATTTACCAACATCTGCCAGGCCCTTGCTCACTCACTTCGACGATCTGTGGGTGCCAGAGAGGACATTTGACCAGGTGTGAAGATGGCAGCTAGAATTCCACCATTCCCCCTGCAAGGTGGGAAGACCCATGGACTGCTTTCTTACCCCCCCCACAACCAATTGATGCCCCCTTCAAGACATCTTCATGTGCCTCTGGTTTTAACCTAGTAAGTAGCGGGAGTCCTATGAAGCTCACAGTCTGACAAAAGTAAACCTCTGTGGGGTAGCTAATAGGTTCAAAGGCCTGATTGCGGGATCGGGCCTGGGGAGCACACTAAGGGCCAGCTTCCCTCTGCCCCCTTGAACCTACTGGCAATCCCCCACCTCTGGTCCACACCACATCATGCCATCTCCCTCCTGCCTCCCATCTTCTGACAGCTTCTCATTGGCTGGTAGTACACAGAGGTGATGGTACTTCCAGCCCCCTTGGGGGGTCCTTGATCCCAGGAGCAGGCACACTGCTGACCTATCAAAGTGCCCAAGTGGGAAAAGAAACAGCATTCTGCCCTGCAGAGAGACAATGTTAACGTCTCACGGCTGAGACCCCTTCATCCCTTACAAGTTTGCGCCCAGAAAATGGGACAAACCAGTTATAAATTAAGCTCAGATGGATGATGGAAGGCCATGGATGTAAACAATTTAACATCTCAACATTGGGGGAGGTGATAGCCTAGTGGTAATATTGCTAGACCATTAATCCAGAAACTCAGCTAATGTTCTGTGGACCTGGGTTCGAATCCCACCACGACAGATGATGGAATTTGAATTCAATTTTAAAAAATCTGGAATTTAGAATTCTATTGATGAAACCATTGTTGATTGTTTGAAAAATCCATCTGGTTCACTCATGTCCTTTAGGGAAGGAAATCTGCCGTCCTTACCTGGCCTGGTCTTCACGTGACTCCAGAACCACAGCAACGTGGTTGACTCTCAACTGCCCTCCAAGGGCAACTAGGGATCGGCAACAAATGCTGGCCAGCCAGCGATGCCTACTCCCTATGAATGGATAAAAAAGATCTTAAATCTGGTTATAACAACCTCAGATGAAAAAAAATTGCTGTTTCAGAAAAACAGGCTTGAATCTCACTCAAAGGCTGCAGGGCAGCCAGGTTTGAATTAGCCCTCCGCAGAGTTAGGCTTTCTTTTCATGAATTTATTGCAGCACCATAGAAACCAGTCATGAAAGATTTAAATAATGACTGTACACAACGAGCGTAAAATGGCTCCTGCTGCTGGGAAGTGATTTGGTTATCAATCCACCAATATCTTCCTGTTGAAAACAGACATTAGATGTGCCAAAAATGAAGCATGGAGTGCCTTAAATATTCATGTGGAGGTGCTGATGAATCTAAAATGACTCAGAGATTCACAATTAGCTGAATAATACAGTACATAAAATTGAAGGCCCTAATCTTTTTCATTTGCTCGAAGTGACCATTATTACTCTGCTGCATTCAGATGCAACAGTCCATCCATTGATGTGGTGACAGGGCCGATCCTGCAGAGTTTTGTAAGATTCACGGACTTTCAAGTATCAGTGAGGTGAAAGTGCGATTTGATTTCCCAGCCAGCCTGGGCTTGGTGGGTCACACTCTTGTTTCTGAGGTGCTGGGTTCAAGTCCCGCTCCAGGGTTAAGCCCACAAATCGAGGCTGTGATGGTGTAGTACTGAGGGAGTCCTGTCCTGTCAGAGGTGTAGTTTGATTTGATTTATTATTGTCACAGGTATTAGTATACAAGTGAAAAGTATTGTTTCTTGAGCGCTATACAGACAAAGCATTCTGTTCATAGAGAAGGAAAGGAGAGAGTGCAGAATGTTGTGTTGCGGCCATAGCTGTGGTGTAGAGAAAGATCAATTTAGTGCGAGGTAGGTCCATTCAAAAGTCTGAAGCAGCAGGGAAGAAGCTATTCTTGAGTCGGTTGGTACGTGACTTCAGACTTTTGTATCACTTTTCCGACGGAAGAAGGTGAAAGAGACAATGTCCAGGGTGAATGTCGAGGGGGATAGAATATAAAAGCAGGGAGGTCTTGCTGCAACTGTACAAGGCACTGGTGAGGCCGCAACTGGAGTACTGTGTGCGGTATTGGTCCCCTTATTTGCGTAAGGGTATTTTGGCCTTGGAGGGAGTACAGAGAAGGTTCAACAGGCTGATACCAGAGATGAGGGGGTTAGCTTATGAGGAGAGGTTAAGTAGACTGGGCCTGTACTCGTTGGAGTTTAGAAGGCTTAAGGGGGGGTGGAATCTTATAGAGACTTACAAGATAATGAAGGGGCTAGATAGGGTAGAGGTAGAGAGATACTTTCCGCTTAGTAAGGAAAACAGAACTAGAGGGCACAGCCTCAAAATAAGGGGTCGGGGGGGGGGCAGTTTAGAACGGAGTTGAGGAGGAATTTCTTCACTCAAAGGGTGGTGAATTTCTGGAATTCTCTGCCCGTTGAAGTGGTGGACGCTACCTCGTTGAATATATTTAAGTTAGGGGTAGGTAGATTTCTGATAGACAAGGGAATTAAGGGTTATGGGGAGAAAGCGGGAAAGTGGAACTGATCCACTTCAGATCAGCCGTGATCTTATTGAATGGCGGGGCAGGCTCAAAGGGCTAGATGGCCTACTCCTGCTCCTATTTCTTATGTTCTTATGTATATGGGGTCCTTGGTTATGCTGGTTTCTTTGCTGAGACAGCAGGAAGTGATCCCCTTAGCATTCAAGAACCTATCTATCTCTGTCTTAAATACACTCAATGATCTGGCCTCCACAGCCTTCTGTAGCAATGATTCACCACTCTCTGGCTGAAGAAGTTCCTCCTCGTCTCGGTTCTAAAGGGTCTTTAGTCCTTTACTCTGAGGCTGTGCCCTCAGACCCTCGTCTCTCTGACTAATGGACTAATCCACTGTAGTTGCTGCTTGCAATGGGGCTCCCTCTGCATTGTGGAGACCAAACTGCAGCTTGGGTGATGGCTTTCCAGAACACCTCCACTCAGCCTGCAGACATGACCCAGAGCTTCCTGATTGTATTGTCACGTCAAGTCTGAACCGAATTCTCTCGCTCCCCTCTGGCCGTGGCCAACCCAGTGCAAGTAAGCTCGGGGAACTGCACCTCACTTTGTGATTAGACACTTTGCAGCCTCCCAGGCTCAACATTGTGTTGGGTTTTTGTCTTATTGTCCAAGGCATCTTTGTTAATCTCCCCTGTCTCCACCAACCGCAGTCTCTCTATCCCTCTCCCACTGCTCCCCCCGCCTCCTCACCACAACACTATCAATCTCATCCTACTTTCAGTTGTCTCCAGCTCTGACGAAGGGTCACCCAGGCTCTTAACGCTGGATCTCTTCTTCCTCCACAGATGCTGCGATTTTCCAGCATTTTCTGCTTTCCTTTCAGATTCCAGCATCCGCGGCCATTCGCTTCTCTATTATTGAGCGCAACAATTTCAGACCATAATCTCTGTTCCCATTTTGTTGCCCTTACTACGCGTGTTTTTCCCTGCTTTTGGGTAGCAGCTGTTCATTGTCCTGCCATTCACACCTCCCCCAGACACATCCTTTGTTTCTTCTCTCATCCCAGAACCTCCTCCCTTGCCCCTGCACCACTAGCCCTTGTGTCATTTGTTTGACATTTTTGATGTCATCTTTTTATCTTCCACTTGTCACAGAGTTTTGCCTGTCATAGAGTCATAGGATCCCAGCAGAAGGAGGCCATTTGGCCCATCGAGTCTGCACCGACCACAATCCCACTCAGGCCCTAACCCTGTAACCCCCATTTACCTTGCTAATCTCCCTGACACTAGGGCCAATTTAGCATGGCCAATCAACCTATCCCGCATATCTTTGCACTGTGGGAAGAAACCGGGGCACCTGGAGGAAACCCACGCAGACATGGGAAAAATGTGCAAATTCCACACAGAGTGTGACCCAAGGCTGGAATCGAACCCATGTCCCCAGCGCTGTGAGACGGCGGTGCTAACCATTGTGCGCCCACTTACCCCCACCCCACTTCACCTGCCTAAAACCTGTTATGTCACTACCCAGGTCTGATGAAAGGTCATGAACCTGAAATGTTTCGAGAGTAGCCTAATGCTTCGCGTCATTAGTGTACGCTTAAACTGGACCAGCTGATGGGCAACACAACAGCTCAGTGACTATCACTGTTTGCTGTGCAGATACATGGATTTGGGCCAGTGTCTGTGGGAGTTTGCGCATTCTCCCCATGCTTGCGTGGGTTTTCTCCGGGTGCTCCGGTTTCCTCCCACACCCCAAAGATGTGCTATTAGGCAGATTGGTGTAACAAATTGTCCCTAAATTAGTCTCCCCTCAATCTGGTTTCCAATGTGGAGTGCCATAAGCGTAGACAAAGGTCATGGGTGGAAGAGGGGACTCACAATGTTAAAATGGGCGGCGTGGGCTCGTTGGGCAAAAGGGCCTGTTTCCCGTGCTGTGTTGTTGTTTGTTCTTTGTTTCTCCAGAATTGTTGACTGACCCGCCAAAATTTTCCAGCATGTTTTTTTTAACCTCACATTTAAAGCCCCCACAGAATTTTGCTTTGTTCCAGCCTCTCTTGGTGTTGCCTCTTCTCGCTGGCTCAGTTGGCTTTGCAGGATACTCGGAGCTGTGGGCTTCTTTACAGCACTAAACTGTGCTTGCTAGCAGTGCATCACAGAAAATAGAAGGCCCACAACCCAGGATGTGAATCAGATTTCTCATCTCACAGTTGCTGGCAGCACAGAGTCAGTTCTGCTATGCCTACAGGTTAAAGGGAAGTCGTGTCTGACAAATTTATTGGAGTTCTATGAGGATGTGTCTAGGGCGGTGGATAGAGGAGAGCCGGTGGATGTGGTCTTTCTGGATTTTCAGAAGGCGTTTGATAAGGTACCTCACAAGAGGTTACTGCAGAAGGTCAGAGGACATGGAGTTGGGGGTAGGGTGTTAGCGTGGATAGAGGATTGGTTGTCAAATAGGAGGCAGAGAGTGGGGGTCAATGGGTGCTATTCGGATTGGCGGTTGGTGACTAGTGGGGTGCCCCAGGGGTCGGTGCTGGGGCCTCAGCTTTTTACCATTTATATAGATGATCTGGAGGAGGGAACCGAGTGTAGGGTGTCGAAATTTGCTGATGACACCAAGATTGGGGGAAAGGCAAATTGTGCGGAGGGTGTGGAGAGTCTGCAGAAGGATCTAGATAGGCTGGGCGAATGGGCCAGGAAATGGCAAATGGAATTTAATGTTGGCAAGTGTGAGGTGGTCCACTTTGGTAGGAATAATGGTAGGAAGGACTATTACTTACGTGGCGAAAAACTGCAGCAGGCGACGGTGCAGAGGGACCTCGGGGTCCTTGTGCATGAGTCGCAAAAACCCAGCCTGCAGGTGCAGCAGGTGGTCAGGAAGGCGAATGGGATGCTGGCCTTCATAGCGAGGGGGATTGAATATAAAAGTAGGGAGGTCTTGCTGCAGCTGTATAGGGCATTGGTGAGGCCGCAGCTGGAGTACTGTGTGCAGTTTTGGGCGCCGCACCTGCGCAAGGATATTTTGGCCTTGGAGGGAGTGCAGAGGAGGTTTACTAGGCTGATACCGGAGTTGAGGGGGTTGAGCTATGAGGAGAGGCTGAATAAACTAGGCTTGTACTCGTTAGAGTTTAGAAGAATGAGGGGAGATCTCATTGAGACGTATAAGATGATGAATGGGATGGATAGGATAGAGGTGGAGAGACTCTTCCCGCTCAGAAAGGACAGTAGGACTAGGGGGCACAGCCTCAAGATAAAAGGGGGGCGGTTTAGAACGGAGTTGAGGAGGAACTTCTTCACTCAAAGGGTGGTGAATCTCTGGAATTCTCTGCCCGTTGAAGTGGTGGAGGCTGCCTCGCTAAATATTTTTAAGAAGCGGGTTGATGGTTTTTGATAAGAGAGGGGATTAAGGGTTATGGGGAGAGGGCGGGAAAGTGGAACTGAGCCACGACAGATCAGCCATGATCTTATTGAATGGCGGGGCAGGCGCGAAAGGCTAGATGGCCTACTACTGCTCCTATTTCTTATGTTCTTATGTTCTTATGAACAGGAAGGAGTGGCACAGTGCTTAGCACTGCTGCCTCACACTACTGGAGACCCGCGTTTAATTCCAGCCTTGGGTGACTGAGTGGAGTCTGTACATTTTCCCCCAGTCTGCTTGGGTTTCTTCTGGATGCTCCCATTTCCTCCCACAATCCAAAGATGTGTGGGTTAGGTGGATGCTAAATTGCCCCTTAGTGTCAAGGGGATTGGCAGGATAAATATGTGGGGTTATGGCGACAGGATTTAGGTGGGATTGTTGTCAGTGCAGACTCGATGGGCTGAACTGCCTCCTTCTGCCCTGTAGGGATTGAATGACTTTGTGGATGGGATTTTTCGGTTGCACTCACCCCAAAACTGGAAGTCCCACCTGAGACCAACAGACCTATACATGGTCCACAACCAACCCACTGCGATTCCTGTGGTGGGCAGGATGGGAAATTTCCACCCTGTGGTGCAGGTTAGGTGGATTCACCATGCTCAATTGCCCCTCCATTTGCCTGAGTCTGCGCGCGTGTGTGTGTGTGCGCACGCGAGCGAGTGTTTGGCCTGTGATGGACTGGCATGCCGTCTTGGGTGTGCCTTGCCTAGCAACCAGTGTCTTTCGGGGTTCAACTCCCCACAACCCTGAACTGGAGTAAGCAGGAAAGTGACGTGTATAGGAGAGACCATTCCGCTTCATGGATCTCTTCTGCCATTCGATTCGATCATAGCTGATCTTATCATTGCCTCCCTAAGTTAATTTGAGTTTGTTTACTTGTTTGACATGCAAAAGATCACCCACTGGGTTAACAAAAATCTGTCACAGGTTGTGAAATTTTTAATTGATCTTCAGGCTCAACAGCTTGTTTGGGTCCGGAGTTCCAGATTTCCTCCACCCTTTGTGTGAAGGAGTGCCCCCGGCTCACCCCTGAACAGTCTAGCTCAATTTTTAAGCTTATCTCCTATTATTCTGGGCTGAGGAAGTACATTGTCTGGTCTATCAAATCCATTCATCAACTTAATTAGCTCAATTAGATTTGCCCCTTCGCAACGGTATGCAAACCAGGTCAATATCCATCGTTTAATCCTTTTGACTCTGTTATCTTCCTGATGAAGCTGCCCCACCCCTACTATTGTAGTGTTTCTATCTTACAGTGACTGGTTGAGACCGATTTAATCGGCTGTCCTGCTCTTTGGGATGCCCCGAGGTAATAAAAAGCACTATATGAGTGTGAGTTCCTTATTCTTTTTCAGGCAATTGATATCAGCGAAAGTGGTAGGTGTCTTGGGGATATAGAAGCAGTGCCACTTCCTTGTACCATGTTGTGTGGTTCAGTGAGCAATACCTCCCAACGGCCAGACACAAGAATTGCTCTAAAGGAATTGCAATTCCAAAATATGCAAATTTTCAAAATTATCAACAGTCCAAGAGCAGGATGCTGTTTTTATTTTCCCGTGGCCTGAATAAGTTGTCAATAATCTATAATAGAAACTAGAAGCAGGTGTAGGCCATTCAGACTTTGGAGCCTGCTCCCCCCCCCCATTGATTTTGATCATGGCTGATCAAATTCAATATCCTGATCCCACCTTCACCCCATATCCTTTGATCCCTTTAGCCACAAGAGCTGTAATAGGAATTATTTTTACTCATTTGCGGGACACTGGTGTCGCTGGCTGGTCAGCATTTATTGCCCATCGCTTGTTGCCCTTTCATAGTATGAATCATAGAACCCTACAGTCCAGAAAGAGGCCCTTCAGCCCATCGAGACTGCACCGAACACAATCCCACCCAGGTCCTACCCCCATATCCCTACATATTGTACCCACTAATTCCTCTAATCTACGCATCCCTCGACACTAAGGGGCAATTTCTTAGCATGGCCAATCAACCTAACCCACACATCTTTGGACTGTGGGAGGAAACCGGAGTACCCGGAGGAAACCCACGCAGACACGAGGAGAATGTGCAAACTCCACACAGACAGTGACCCGAGCCGGGAATCGTACCCAGGATCCTGGAGCTGTAAAGCAGCAGTGCTAACCACTGTGCTACCGTCCCCTTCCTCTTGGAGGGCAATTGAGAGTCAACCACGTCGCTGTGGATTTAGAGCCACGTTTAGGCCAGACCAGGTAAGGATGGCAGATTTCCTTCCCTAAAGGAACCAGTTGGGTTTTTGTGACAATGGTTTCATGATCATCAGTAGAATCATAATTCCAGATTTTTTTTAATTGTCTTCAAATTCCATCACCTGCCATGGCAGGATCCAGACCCAGGCCCAAGAACATCAGCTGAATTTCTGGATTAAAAATCGAGTGGCAAAACCACTAGGCCATCGCCATTTGATTTATTATTGTCACATGTATTAGTATACAGTGAAAATTATTGTTTCTTGTGTGCTATATACAGACAAAGTGTACTGTACATGGAGAAGAAAAGGAGAGAGTGCAGAATGTAGTGTTACAATTATTGCTAAAGAGTAGAGAAAGATCAGCTTCATCCGAGGTAGGTCCGTTTAAAAGTCTGATGGCAGCAGGGAAGAAGCTGTTCTTGAGTTGGTTGGTACGTGATCTCAGACTTTTGTATCTTTTTCCCTGACGGAAGAAGGTGGAAGAGGGAATGTCCGGGGTGTGTGGAGTCCTTAATTATGCTGGCTGCTTTGCCAAGGCAGTGGGAATTATGGACAGTTATGGATGGGAGGCTGGTTTGCGTGATGATTGGGCTACATTCACAATGTACCTCCCCACTGCTCCATAGAATTATGCCAAGAGGATATAAATGCCCTTTTCAATGGAGAATTCAATATATTCATTGACTGTAGCACAAATATAGCAATATCTTGTGTCAATTTTCATCATAATGCTGGATGTAAAGTAAACTACACTAACAGCGAGAGGAAACTTCCAAATGCAAAGACAGTCAGATTTTTCTGGGTAAGATGTGAAAATATACAGTGCCTTCTTAAGAAAAATTCCAACTAGTCAGGCAAGGCTCACAATAATTTGAGACATCAATTTAAGATTTAATGTTTTTTCCACAGTAATCCATCACTTGATTGTAATAAATGACCTTACTTAGAGTGTCTAATTAGCTAGCTAATTCATTTTAATTGATTTGCTGTCTCAGAACTTCCGATTATTATTCGGTAAGAACAAAGAAGAACCGTGGTGGCGTGCCTTAATACTTGCCGGAAAGACTTTTTGGGGATATCGCAGCAGTGCATCGATCATCTTCATTCAGCTAGGCATGGCAGTTCTTTTGCGTTTGGGATATACTCATCCAGTGTCACTGTCAAGCAGCCCCTGCCCCAGATCTGATCTAGTGTGGTTGGCCTTGCAGTTAGGTTTCCTTACAGCACTAGGATCCCAGATTTGATTCCAGCCTTGGGTGACTGTCTGTGTGGAATGTGCCCATTCTTACGGGCTTCTTCTGGCTGCTCCGGTTTTCTCCCACAGTCCAAAAATGTGCAGGTAAGGTGGATCGGCCATGCCAAATTTCCCCTTGGTGTCCAAGATGTATAGGTTAGGGGATTAGCCATGTTTAATGTGTGGAGTTACAAAGATCGGGTGAGGGAGTGGGCATTGGTAAGATAATCAGTCAGAGAGTCGGTGCAGACTCGATGGGCCAAATGGCCTCTTCTGCACTGTAGGGATTCGCTGATTCTATGAATAAGAACACATTTGGAATACTTCATTCAGCATCTAGTAACACACCTCAGAGGAATGTGCAGTTTAGATTTGCTGTCTCGGGATGTCCAATTATTAATTGGTAAGAATAAAGAGGAATCATGGTGATTGTTACATTGTCGCAATGAATCAATCATCTTCACTAAGTGTGAGTGAATACTACCAAGATCTTAACGGGTTAAATTATGAGGACAGTTAATGTTGAGGTTAGGAGATTGAATAGTAATCTAATTGAATGTTTAAAATGATCACATGACTTGCCAGGGTATATACAGAAGAAATGACTTCCCCTGGTAGGGGCATGTAGAAGAAGAGAACTTAATCTTAATATGACAGCTAGGCCGTTGAGGAATGCAGAGAAGAAGCTCTTTTCCCATACAATGGGTCGTATAAACGTTACATTCCCTCTTGCAAAACATTCTGGATGCTTGGTCAGTTGAACTTGATATTGAGATATTTTTGTTAGGTTAGAATATTAAGGGAAATGTTAAGGGTGGCACAGAGATTAGCATTGCTGCCACACAGCACCAGGGACCCGGGTTCAATTTTTACCTTGGGTGACGGTATGGTGTCTGCACGTTCTCCATGTGCCTGCACAGGCTTCCTTTGGGTATTCCGGTTTCCTCCCACAGTCCAAAAATGTGTGTGTTAGACGGATTGGCCATGCTAAATTGGTCCTTAGTGTCAGAGAGATTAGCAGAATAAAAATGTGGAGCTATTGGGCATGTGTGGGATTCTTGGCAGTGCAGACTCGATGGGCCAAATGACCTCTATCTGCAATGTAGGGATTTCATGATTCTATGAAATGAGTCAAAGACAGATAAATGGTTTTGAAGTTCAGATCACGTACTTGAATGGTGCAACAGCTTGGAGGGGCTGAATAGTTTCCTCCTCTTCTTAAAGCATTATTGTCATTGTTAGTAGCTCTAGAGAAAGAGGAAATAGTTCCACCTATAGCTTTCCTCAGATACCACTGCTTTTGTTTGTCCTTTCGAGTGGAACGTTTTGATAATTGATTGCTCTTGGACACGTTGTCAGGAAGGCTTAGCTCGGAAGAGTTCAGCTCAGCTGTCAAGATGCTAACATAAAGGGAGCTTCAGTCAATGGTGATTTAACATGTTCAGGCTGTGCCACTGTCAGTATCTGCTCCTGGGCAATAACACCAGTCATCACATCAGGCCTCGCACCATCTACAGAATCCGTTCCAAAACAATCACCCGACAACCAATGCTTTTTTTGTGTGGTGTGTTTAACCCTCCCAACTCTTCTGGATAATCAGTGATCAGGTCATCCAACACTGGCAACTCTGCCAATGGTTTTAACAACATTGAAACAGTACCAGGCTCAAATTGATCTCTGTCACCAGGACAAAATAGACAAGTAGCTAATCAGCAGTCAATAGTTCACGGCACCAATTCTAGTTTTCAAGTGACTTACATTGCCCAGATATCAAACCAGATAGTGTGACAATGAGACTAAGGGCTGAGTCTTTACAAAGAGTTTGAACTATTGTTCTGTGAATGTCAGTGGATAGCTGATTGGTGGTGGGCATGTCGATTCACTACAAGCCCATCTTGCACTCCAGCTGTGGTCCTGTTTCAGTCCTGTAATAGGTGTACAGATAGAGGTGCATACAAACCTGCAATGTAGCTTAAAAATCAAAGCCATTGGGTTGTGAAGACCCAAAGTTTAATTCTGCAGGGATAGCCTCATTGACGAGAGGCTCATCATCCACAAGCAGCCTACCTGGTAAGAGGCTAATGATTCAGCAGCTTCCTGTCTCAGCTTTCCTTTGGTCTGGCTCATGCACTGCCTTACAGACTGTCTTTTTGTAGCATTCTCTCCTTCAAACGTTCTTTCTGACACTGATAACCACAGTAGGTTTTTTCATTGCCTCTTCCCTGTGATTCCGCAGAAATCTTCCTGTCCGAGACTAAGTTCTGAAAATCTTTCAGCTCAATGTTAACATGAGAACATAATAAATAGAAGCAGGAGCTCCAGCCTGCTGTGCGATTCAACAGGATCAAGGCAGGTCTTTTACCTTAACTCCACTTTCTCACCCACTTCGCTGAGAGATCAAACTTTTATTTACCTTTTAGTTTTCTTTGTTCATTTACAGGTCGTGTGCACCGCTGGCTAGGTCAGCATTTATTGCTCATTCGAAATTGCCCCTTGATTTGATTTATGATTGTCGCATGTATTAGGATACAATGAAAAGTATTGTTTCTTGCGCTATATAGACAAAACATATCATTCACAGAGTATGTAGGAGAGAGAGAGAAAGGATAAGGTGCAAAATATAGTGTTAGAGTCATAGTTAGGGTGTAGAAAAAGATTGACTTAATATGAGCTAGTCTGATGGCAACAGGGAAGAAGCCTTGAGTTGGTTGGTACGTGATTTCAGAATTTTGTAGTTTCTTACGGCCTTGGTCGGAGCAGGAGCCATACCAAGCTGTGATGCATCTGGAAAGGATGTTTTCTGTGATGCATCTATAAAAATTGAGAGAGTTGTCGCAAACATGCCAAATTTCCTTAGCCTCCTGAGAAAGTATAGGCGTTGATGGGCTTTCTTAACTACAGTGTCCTGGAGGGACCAGGACAGGTTGTTGGCGATCTGAACACCTAGAAACTGAGAAAGTCCTGGTGAGCTGCCTCTTGAACCACTGCAGTCACTGAGGGTAGGTACATCCACAGTGATGTTAGGGAGGTAGTTCCAGGGTTTTGACCCAGCAACAGTGTGAGGGAGTAGCAATATATTTTCAGGTCAGGATTGTGAGTAACTTGAAGGGGAACTTGCAGGTGGTGTGGTGCTCCCATTTGCTGCCTTTGTCTTTCTAGGTGATAGAGGTCACCAGTTTGGAAAGTGCTGTTGATGAGCCTTGGTGAGTTGCTGTGGAGCATCTTGTAAATGGCATACGTTGTTGCCACTCTGCGTCAGTGGTAGAGGGAATGAATGTTTAAGCTGCTGTATCAGGTGCCAATCATGTGGACTTCTTTGTCCTGGATGTTGTCAAGATGCTTGAATGTTGTTGGAGCTGCACTCATCCAGGCCAGTGCAGAGAATTCCATCACACTCCAGTGCCTATAGATTTTGAACAGACTTGAGGGAATCAATGGGCTGCAGAATTCCAACCTCTGACCTCCTCTTGGAGCAATATTATTTATTTGGTTAGTCCAGTTCAGTTTCTGGTTAATGAAAGCCCCTAGATGTTGATAGTGGGGGATGCCATTGAATGTCAAGGGGAGATGGCCTTTGCCTGGCACTTGTGTCTCGTGAATGTTCCTGCCACTTGTCAGCCCAAGCCTGGGTATTATCCAGGTCTTGCTGCATTTGGACATGGAAACTGCTTCTGTATCTGAGGAGACGTGAATGATTCTGAACGTTCTGTAATCATCAGCAAACATTCCAATGTGAGGTTTTATGATGGAGGGAGGATTATTGGTGAAACAGTCAAAGATGGATGGGCCTAGGAGACTACCCTGAGGAACTCCTGCAGTGATGTCCTGTAACTGAAATGATTGATCCAACCAGCATCATCTTCCTTTGTACCAGCGGAATGTCCCCCCACCCCCCCGATTCCCACCGAGTCCCAGAATTATCGGGCTGCTTGATCCCACACTTGGTCAAATGCTGCCTTTGATGTTAAGGGTAGTCACTCTCAGTTTACCTCAGATGTTCAACTCTTTTGTCCATATTCTGAGCTGAGCCTTATCTGTATTCAATGTTGGACCAGCCACAACTCTCTGGATGGCAGAGTGGTTAGCACTGCTGCTTCATGGCACCAGGGACCCAGGTTCAATTCTGGCCTCGGTTGACTATCTCATAGAGGTTTACAGCATGAAAACAGGCCCTTTGGCCTAACTTGTCCATGCCACCCTTTCTTTTTTTAAACCCTAAGCTAATCCCAATTGCCCACATTTGGCCCATCTCCCTCTATACCATTTTATCTATGTAACTGTCTAAATGCTTTTTCAAAGACAAAATTGTACCTGCCTCTACTACTACCTCTGGCGGCTTGATCCAGACACTCACCACCCTCTATGTGAAAAAATTGCCCCTTTGGACACTTTTGTATCTCTCCCCTCTGACCTTAAACCTATGCCCTCTAGTTTTAGACTCCCCTACCTTTGGGAAAAGATAGTGACTATCTAGCTGATCTGTGCCCCTCATTATTTTATAGACCTCCATAATAAGGTCACCCCTCAGCCTTCTACACTCCAGAGGAAAAAGTCCCAGTCAATCCAGCCTCTCCTTATAACTCAATCCATCAAGCCTGGATAGCATCCTAGTAAATCTTTTCTGCACTCTTTTTAGTTTAATAATATCCAGAACTACACACAGTATTGCAAGTGTGGCCTTACCAATGTCTTGTACAACTTCAACAAGATGTCCTAAGTCCTGCATTCACTGTTTTGACCGATGAAACCAAGCATGCCCAAGGCCTTCTTCACCACTCTGTCCACCTGTGACTCCACTTTCAAGGAGCTATCAACATGTACCTCCAGATTCTTTGTTCTGTATCTCTCCCCAACACCCTACCATTAACCGAGTAAGTCCTACCCTGGTTCAGTTGACAAAAATGCATCACCTCGCATTTATCTAAATTAAACCCCATCTGCCATTCATAGCCCACTGGCCCAATTGATCAAGATCCTGTTGCAATCAGAGATAACTTTCTTCATTGTCCACTATGCCACCTATCTAGGTATCATCTGCAAACTTACTAACCATGCCTCCTATATTCTGATCCAAAACATAAATATAAATGACAAATAACAGTGGACCCAGCAATGATCCCTGAGGCATAGCGCTGGTCACAGGCCTCCAGTTTGAAAAACAACCCTCTATTACCACCCTCTGGGGAGAGTTCGCACATTCTCCCTGTGTCTGTGTGGGTTTCCTCCCACAGTCGAATGATGTACAGATTGGGTTCATTGGCCACGCTAAATTCTCCTTTAGTATCAGGGGGACTAGCAGAGTAAACAAGCGGGGTTATGGGGATAGGGCCTGTGTGGGACTGTAGTCGGCACAGACTCAATGGGCCAAATGGCCTCTTTCTGCGCTGGAGGGATTCTAAGATTCTGTGATGTAGAATTACAAAGATTCAGAATGCTCAATGTGAAGAAATTTCTCCTCATCTCCACCCAAAATGCTTGTGAGACTGTGCCCCCATTACTAGAAGGAGTTCAGCTTGCTGATTTGCAAACCTGGCCATTGCTCATTCCTGGAGCAAGCTAACTAGCATCCTAGTTCCATACCCCCTGCCCAATCAGGGAGGGCTGGTGGGGTAATCAGTTGATTCAATCTAAGCAGGGATCTTGAATTAAAGGGGCCACAAAAGTGGGATTAAGCAAAGACTATGTTCTGACAGACGATAAGATCCCATGACACCATTTAAAGTTTATTTATTAGTGTCACAGGTAGGCTTACATTAATGCTGCAATTAAGTTAACTGTGAAAATCTTCTAGCCACCACACTCAGGTGCCTGTTGGGGTACACTGAGGGAGAATTTAGCATGGCCAGTGCATCTAACCAGCACATCTTTCGGATTGTGGGAGGAAACTGGAGCACCCAGAGGAAACCCACGCAGACATGGGGAGAACATGCAGCCTCCTCACAGACAGTGACCCAAGCCAGGAATCAAACCCGGGTCCCTGGCACTGTGAGGGAGCAATGCTAACCACTGTGCCACCATGCCGCAGAAAACCAGGGAGTTCTTCTTACATTTTTGTCAAGATTTTTCCTTTGACCAGTGCCAGCAGTCAAAGCAGATCATTCAGCTCATTTGCTGTTTGTGGGATCTCACTGGGTACCAATTTACTGATGCCTTTACATACGGAACACTTCGAAATGAATCTATCAAGCGAAAATTATGAGCACATCATAAGAGAATGACAATTCATTTTGTTCCCAAGAGACAGATTAATATTTATGTGATACTTCATGAATCCAGAGGCAGGAACACAGTGTGCAATTTTACATTCTTCGAATGTGTGGTGGTTAAGATCTATCTGTAGACAAGGCCTGGTATAAGTTAGATGCCACAATCGTAAGGTTCTCAGACTTGAAGCACTGGGTACGATGTGCATTGTATGAAGTAAATATATGTTTGGTTTGCTGTGGAACAGAACATGCCAGAGAAGGTAACATTCATTGAAGGCAGTCGAGCTTTATGAGATCACTATCACAGTTGGTCGAGAAGGAACTTAATGGCCGTTAACCCAAAAAAATCAAGGAGCTATTCATCACTTTCAAATCTCTGTGATTTTGCTTATTTATATGTGGGATGTGGGCATCGCTGGCTAAAGCCAGTATTTTTGACTCATCCCTAATTACGCTTGAGAAGGTGGTGGTGAGCCGCCTTCTTGAACTGCTGCAGTCCACGTGGTGTGGGTACACCTACAGTGCTGTTAGGGAGGGAGTTCCGGGATTTTGACCCAACAACACTGAATGAACGGTGATACATTTCCAAGTCAGGGTGGTGAGTAGATTCAGGGTGTTCCCATACATCTACCAGCCTTGCCCCTGTAGCTGGGTGAGATTGTGTGCTGGCTAGGTGCCTCAGTGAGTTGCTGTAGTGCATCTTGTAGATCAAGGGTGTCCAGCCTTTTTAAGTGAGAGGCTGCAAGTCAATATTTTCTCTCACTCATAGGGTTGGTGAACAAATTTCATTAAAATACGTCAGTCATAATTTATCTAGCTGTTAAACAAAACAACAAAAAATGTGCATTTTTATGAAGAAGCTTTAAATGAGAAGACTAATCTAATAACTTGCGTTCTCATCACAATATTGAACACTAATGCAGTAAAATATCTGGCACTGTTCTCGCTTGTATAAGTAGTCATTGGGCAAAAATTTCCAGCTGCGCTCACCCCAAGACAGGAAACTCCCACTCAAGGTCACAGACCTTTGTATGGTCTGTGTCCCACCCGCCACGATTTCCGTGGTAGGCAGGATGGGAAAATGCTGCCCAATGTCTACCTGCACACTTGATGTGGCAATGTTTCAAAGTTTATTTATTAGTGTTCCAAATAGGCTTACTTTAACAGCGCAATGAAGTTACTGTGAGGGTCCCCTAGTCACCACATTTCAGCGTCTGTTTGGTTCCACTGAGAGAGAATTTAGCATGGCTAACTAGCACCTAACCAGCACATCCTTTGGACTGTGGGAGGAAACCGGACCACCCAGAGGAACCCCACACAGACATGGGAAAAACGTGCAATCTCCGCACAGACCCAAGCTGAGAATCAAACCCGGTCCCTGGCGCTGAGAGGCAGCAGTGCTAACCACTGTGCCATCGTGTAGTGATGCAGAGTGTTCCAGATAGGCAAAGGAGAGATATAATAAGTGTGAATGAAAGTTGTTGATCACTTTAATGGGATGAAATTAATTAAAACATCATAGCACAAAAAAATGCAGTTGTTTAGGGACACATTCTTCCAGTTGCAGTGACGCTCTTCCCAGCACCCTGATATAGCGAAAGTGATTGAGGAATATCTGTGAGTGAGTTCTGGGCACTGAGTCCCTTCTGTTTTCAGCCAGTACCTTTCCTGCAACCAAATGCTTGGGGAAAGAGCCATGCTGTTGATGGACAGGCCAGGGAGCCAATCAGAATGCAGCAGCCACATGTTGGCTACAACTACTTGCCCAGTGATGGAGCAACAGCTCATAAGCTGGGCTGTGGTATCAACACCCCCTCTACGGGAGCAGGTTTCAGATTTCTCAGAAAATACTGGAAAATCTCAGCAGGTCTGACAGCATCAGTGGCAAGAGAACTCTTCAGGGTCACCCAGACTCGAAACATTGGCTCTGTTCTCTCTCCATGGATGCTGTCAGACCTGCTGAGATTTTCCGGCATTTTCTCTTTCTGTTTCAGATTCCAGCATCCGCCGTCATTTGTTTCTGTTTAAGATTTCTCTCTTTGAAGTGGGCGGCGTGGTAGCACAGTGGTTATCACTGCTGCTTCACAGCTCCAGGGTCCTGGGTTCGATTCCCGGCTCGGGTCACTGTCTGTGTGGAGTTTGTATGTTCTCCTCGTGTCTGCCTGGGTTTCCTCCAGGTGCTCCGGTTTCCTCCCACAGTCCAAAGATGCGCTGGTTAGGTTAATTGGCCATGCTAAGAAATTGCCCCTTAGTGTCCAGGGATGCGGAGGTTAGAGAGTTTAGTGGGTATAATATGTAGGGAAATGGGGTTAGGGCCTGGGTGGGATTGTGTTCGGTGCAGACTCGATGGGCCAAAGGGCCTCTTTCTGCCCTGTAGGGTTCTATAATCTGTAAGTTTCAAAGTTGTGAAAGGTTAGTGGGCTGAATAATTGGTGATCGGACTCTGGTCCGTGGATAATATGTTGAACAGCTCTGTCATGCTCGATCCTGATTAGCATTGCTGTGCAGAAGGATCTTGGGGTTCAAGTCCATAGCTTCCTGAAAGTGGATACGCAAGTAGATAGGATGGTGAAGAAGGCACATGGCTTGCCTTTATTGGTAGGAGCATTGAGTACAAGACTCAAGATATCATGTTGCAGCTTTTTAAAACTTTGGTAAGTCCGCACTTGGAATATTGCATTCAATTCTGGTCGCCACATTACAGGAAGAGTGAGGAGAATTTGCAGAAAAAGTTTACCAGGATGCTGCCTGGATTAGAAAGTATATGAGCTATAAGCAGAGGCTAGACAAACTCGGGTTATTTTCTCTGGAGCGGCAGAGGCTGAGGCAACACCTGCTAGACAAGAGGTGTAGAAAGAGTTGACAGCCAGAATCTTTTTCCCAGAGTTGAAATGTCTAATACTAGGGGGCATGCACTACATGCATGTTTAAGGTGGCAAGTGACCAAATTAGCTGCCTTGTCCTGGAGAGTGTTGAGCTGCCCGGATGTTAGTTGGACTGTACAAGCCAGTGGAGAATATTCCATTTCTGATTTGTGGATATTATTGGTTATGGAGGGCAGTTGGGACAGTGGCAGTCAGACTACTACCAGATCGCAAGGGGCTGAATGGTCTACTCCGCTTGTATATTCTATTTCCTATGGCAGGAATCAGGAGGTGTGCTACTCATTGCAGAATGCCCAGCATCTGACCTGCTCTTGAGACTAGAAGAACAGCCATCTGGTCCAGTTAAGTCCCCCATCCCCAGCCCACTTCCTCTACACATAAGCACATGCACACAGAATCATGACCCATCTCCTTCCCTAGATTTAGAGGCAGCTAGATATATTGGCGAGGTGATTCCTTGGGAACCTGCCTCATGCGAGAGAGAGAGGATGATTGATGCCTTGTCTTGTCAGAGTGCAAATGGGAGTCTATTTCCTGAATTACTGTTGCCAGATGCTACCACTGAGCTCTTGTGCTCCATTCTTCTGGGAAGATGCATTAGAGGGCTGGCTAAATCGTACATGCTCAGCTTTTCTAGATTTGATTGTGCTTCGTGACGTGGTGCTGAGCTGGTGAGTCCTGATTATAGTGAGGGAGAAGAGTTGAGGAGCATGATACCTGCACTGGGGATGAAGGTGGAGGGGGAGGCTTTGCTTTTCCTCATTCGCTTTACTGCAGGTTACAGTGACGATTTTCAGCACCTTCAGAAGTGCTGAAAGGCTTGGCATTACCAAGGCCTTGTGCTGCATGTATCTGCTTCCTGCTGCGATATCTTTTAGTGCCAGCAGTAAAGCACTCGAGATGTTGCAAATAGCAGGAGCGCTTTCAAGTATAAATCCAAAACTTGGGTGTGAGTGAGAGCACACGCAGCTGCGTTGTGCGGTGAGGTTTTTCGCGCGGTTGATTTTTTGGGTGAAGCTTTATGTGATTGGAATTGTTCTCTTTGGGGGCAGCATGGTGGTGTAGGGGTTAGCACTGCTGCCTCACAATCCTAGGGATCTGGATTCGATTCCGGTCTTGGGTGACTGCCTATGCAGAGTTTGAATGTTCTCCCCATCTGCGTGTGCATTTCCTCCTGGTGCTCCAGTTTCCTCCCACAGTCCAGAGATGTGTAGATTAGGTGTATTGGCCATGCTTAAATTTCCTTTAGTGTCCAAATATATGCAGGATAATCGGATTGGCCGCGCTAAGTTGTCCTTTAATGTCCAAAGATATGTAGATAGGTATATTGGCCATGCTAAATTGCTCCTTGGTGTCCAGAGATATGCAGGTTAGATGGATTGGCCATGCTGGATTGTCCTTTAGTGTCCAAAGATATGTAAATTACTTGCATTGGCCATGCTAAATTACCCCTTAGTGTTCAAAGATATACAGGATAGATGAATTAGCCATGCCAGATTGTCCTTCAGTGTCCAAAGCTATGTAGATTACTTTGGCCATGCTAAATTAAACAAAACAAAAACAAAGAACAACCCAGCACGGGAAACAGGCCCTTCGGCCCAACAAGCCCGCGCCGCCGCATCACCCTACACCTATTCTACCCTGCGTATCTACAAATAGAACCCCTGACTTAGCCAGATTCAGGGGAGAATAGTGTCAATTTGGTAAAACCAATCAGCCTAAGAGCACATCTTTGGTGTGTGGGAGGAAACCGGAGCGCCTGGAGGAAACCCACGCAACCACAGGGAGAATGCACAAACTCCCACAGACACAGGCCCAAATCCATGTATCTGCACAGCTAGCAGTGCTAGTCACCGAGCTGTTGCGGCGCCCGTCTACCGGTCCAGGATCAAGCACACACACCGACACGAAGTACTAGGCCACTCCCGGAACCTCCAGGAGCAGCCCACGCACGACCCACCGTGTGCATGCCCCTCGTTTGACAACGAGGTGGACCTCCACCTGCGGAGTGAAAAGACAAAAACGTTAATCACAAGCCTGCCTTTCCGGTGTCTCCCCTTACCCCTTAGTGTCCAAAAATATACAGGATAGGTGGATTGGCCATGCTAGATTGTCTAGCATGTCATTTTTGGAGTTCCTTGAAACCTACTCTGTGTATCCGAACAGGCGCTGGAGTATGATGATTGGGGGATTTTCACAGTAACTTCATTGCAGTGTTAATGTAAGCCTACTTGTGACACTAGTAAACAAACTAAACTAAACCTGTAGCCATGTTATTATATTGAAAGCACCATATTTGTAATGATGTATGTTCACAGACTTCATTGGAAACAAAAATGGTGTTTATTAATAAGACAAACTGTGGAGGCTAGCAGCAACACGGCTGCCCTGGAGGAGTCCATTCAGCTGCCCGAGTTCCTACATGTCTTCTGCCTAAATGAGGACTCTACCCCGGGGTGATTACCTACTCTCAGTCTCAATTGGTTCCCCAAGCCAGGTGACACTTACTCTGCTGTGTTTCCCTTAAAGGGACAATCACCACATCCTTCCCCCTTTAACTCCATTATACAATCTTTGATAACTAAGTTACTTGATCTAAACATTATACACACGAGTTGGCCAGTTATATGTTGAGTCTTTGAGGGGTTTTTCTGTTTCTTTTAGAGTGGTGAAACTCTGTAGTCTAAGATTCTTCCACCAGATTGACATTAAAGGAACTGAAACAGTGGGTACCCCTTCTGGCACAGACAGTTCATTACAACTTGATTCCATAGCGACATCAGTCATGTCTGTAACAGGTTGAGCAGGTACTTATAGGTTTGAAAACATTGCTTGTTGGCAACACTGACAGCTGAAGCATCTCTCTACTCTTCCAGTGATCCACATGTTTACAAACAATGAGCTCCTCCATGTCTGTGAGGTAGAACGGGAGTCCCCAGTCACAGAGATAATAATTCCCGTGATCTCACTTGATCCACGGTCAAAGTTTCATATTATGACACCATGTCGCATTATATGTTATATAAAATTCTGTTCTTTGTTGCTGTGGTGATGGCTCATTGATGAGATCTCAAGGCTTGTATATTTAAACATTGACACTTTTATCAGTCGGCTTTAACAGTGTACATTTGCAAATATAGTCTTGCATGGTGCTGTTCCATACAAGCTTGCTGCTTACTGAGTTCTGTCCTAGACTGTTCCTTGACCTGTGACTACATACCTAACCCTGTGGCTGGTACCAATCTCCAGTCCCATGTTGACCCTTGATCTACCAAGCACCTTACATTATAATGCATGCTAGCACATATCACAATACAACAAAGTCTCAAGTCACCACAGTTCCTTAGCGATCTCGGTCTGTTAAGTGTGAAGGAATGATAGTGGTGCTATGTTTTTGGTGCATGGCTCATGTGATACAGATTCTTCTCTTTTCATCGTATTTGGTTCTTGTGCTTTTCCATTCACATGACCATTTCAGCAGTCTTGTTCATAAAATTCCTTCGGTGCAGAAGGAAAGTATTCGGCCCATCGAGCCTGCACCAACAACAATCTCACCCAGGCCCCATCCCCGTAACCCCGTGTATTTACCCTGCTAATCCCCCTGACGTTAATGGTCAATTTAGCATGGCCAATCCAACCAAACCCGCAAGTCTTTGGCGTTTGGGAGGAAACCAGAGCACGCGGAGGATACCCATGCAGACATGGGGAGAATGTCCATACAGAGAGTGACTCAAGGCCGGAATTGAAACCAGTTCCCTGACGCTGTGAGACTGTAGTGCTAACCACTGTGCCACCGTGCTGCCTGGTGTTCTGGCACAAAATCCCAGTTTTTCTGCTTGAATTGCTATTTCTGCTGTCGGTTTCAATGTTTTTACAGCTTTGGTTAATTTCCCATTGTCATGCATCCTTCTTCAAGTTCTTATTCTCCTGATTCAATTCTCCACTGGACTTGTTCTTATTTTCTGGCTGCTTTTCATGGAATTCAGCTTAATGAGCTAACTCTGTTATCTCATTAAGTTCCCCTCAATTTCTTTTTGGAAACTTTTGCAACTTTCTTTTACAGTTTGTTGTCGGTCGTTTTATCTTATTGTTTTAATCGTTTCTCCGGAGCTTTAACTCTTTCTGTTGATTCCTCTTTATGTTCAATAGTTCCTAGTTTCTTTTGAAGTCTTTAATGTCTGTGTTTCTTCTGAGGGGATTCCATCGAGTTCTTCCTGGACATATACATTTCATAAATGGAATCTTCATTTCCACTTGTCTTAACTTCAGCCAAACCCTTTTGGCTTCACTGTTGATCAGGTCTGCCTCCAGTGTTGACTTTTTCAATTCTCCAATACTCATATGGCTCTTCTTCTGGCATCTTTGTGTGCCCCCGTCTGGAGTATTTCAGTGCTCTACTCCTTCTGGGGTCTTGTATACCCTCCTCTTATCTTCACTGCATCATAATTTCCTCTTCGTTGAGGTCTCCATTCACTGCGGGGCGGCACGGTAGCACAGTGGTTAGCAGTGCTGTTTCACAGCTCCAGGGTCCTGGGTTCAATTCCTGGCTCGGGTCACTGTCTGTGTGGAGTTTGCACATTCTCCTCGTGTCTGCGTGGGTTTCCTCCGGGTGCTCCGGTTTCCTCCCACAGTCTAAAGATGTGCAGGTTAGGTTGATTGGCCGTGCTAAGAAATTGCCCCTTAGTGTCCAAGGATGCGTAGGTCAGAGGGATTAGTGGGTATAATATCTGGGGATATGGGGGTAGGGCCTTGGTGGGATTGTGTTCGGTGCAGACTCAACGGGTCGAAGGGCCTCTTTCTGCACTGTAGGGTTCTATGTTCTGTCATCTTTTTTACTAACTGTCAGCAGCTGCTGGTTCACTCTGTGTTTGTCCCACACTTTTGAAGTTTTGACATGAATCTGACTGTTCTTCATTAAACATTTTTTTTAACCTTTAAAACTTTACTTCTCCACCATTGGAAAACGCCTCCAGCGATCTAAAAAAAAACCCTTCCTTCCCTCAGGCCATTTGGAGAGTCTGCAGTCCCTCTTTTAATTCACTGGTTTTGTTTTTTTAGTTGATTGCAATAGAAACCCAACGATTTCCAGGTCCAAGACACCGTTGTTTTCAAAACTTTCCCACTTCTTTTAAACAAATTTGGGACTCCCTACACGCACCCCCACCCCACCCTGCCCCCAATCACCCACCCTCAAAACCCCAGAATTTCTCTGCTGAAAGTCCATCAGTACAGGGGCAGCCATCACGGAAGCTCTGCAGGCTCCATTCCACTGGGAAGGTGACGGCCTAGTGGTTTGATTGCTAGTCTGTTGGCATTCTGGGGACATGGGTTCGAATCCTGTCACAGCAGTGGTGGAATTTGAATTCAATAATATCTGAAATTATGAATCTACTGGTGACCATGAAACCATTGTCAATTGTCAGAAAAACTCATCTGGTTCACTAATGTCCCTTAGGGAAGGAAATCTGCCATTCTTACCTGGTCTGGCCTACTCCAGAGCCCCAGCAACGTGGTTGATTCTCAACTACCCTCCAGCAACTAGGGATAGGCAATAAATGCTGGCAGCCAGCGATGCCCATATCCCACAAATGAATCAAAGAAACCCTGATCAGGGACTTGTCAATCTCAGCATCTTTAGTTTCCTGAGCTTCTGAAGAACTTAGAAGCATAGAATCTACACTGCACAGAAGGAGGCCGTTCAGCCCATCGAGACTGCACCAACCACAATCCCACCCAGGCCCTAGTCCTGTAATGAGGGTCAATTTTAGCATGGGCAATCAACTAAACTCGCACATCTTTGGGCTGTGGACAGAAACCAGAGCACCCGGAGGAAACCCACACAGGTACAGGGAGAGCGTGCAAACTCCACACAAACAGGTACCAAGCCCAGAACTGAATTTGGGTCCCTGGCACTGTGAGGCAGCAGTGCTAACCACTGTGCCATTATGCTGAAGTTCCGTGGGGCATTTGTTCTTCACTTATAACACTGCTCTCTGCACTCTCCTCTCTTTATGATAAAACTGACCGCAACTCATCGTTTCTCTTATAATTTAGATTCCACTTTTCCTCGAACTCAAAACCAAAACTCTTGCTCCTGAGTATTACGTTCTTTGAACAATTTTTCCATACATTTCTGAACTTTTGACTACATTGGCCGCTCCAGGCTCTTTCTGTGTCTGACCCTCGGGGTCTGGCAATATCTCAACATCTCACCGGCTCTATTCACCGAAGGCAGGCATTCCGATGAGTACTTTCTCCTTCAGACTTTGATTAAAACAAGACACTCAGGTGTCGGGCCACAGGCGTTGTCATCACAATTTTCTGCTCATTGCCAAATGTAGTGATGCATCTTCACAGACTGCATCAGCCACGCAAAAAGGGCTTATTAATAGGAACAACTGTACAGAGGCCAGCAGCCACCCAGCTGCCCTAGGCCCTACATGTCTTCTAAGAGAGGATTTCACCCTCTTGGGGAGTTACTCACTTTCTGTCCCAATTAACTCTCCCAGGCAGTGTTGCCCTTAAAGAGACAACCACCACAATAACAATATAAATTATTTAAGCCGACGACTCCTTGTATTCAGAGTCATAAAGCGATACAGTACGGAAGCAGGCCCTTTGTCCCAATGGGTCCATGGTGACCTTGGTATCTTCCCAGCTAGTCCCAGTTATTGCGTTGCCACATTTCCTTCAGCACTGACAAACTTTGGGGCGTGTTTCATTCACATGCTGGAAAGTGTCAGGTATAAAGACGTTCCTCAATGCCTGCTAGAATCCATACGGCACAGAAGGAGGCCATTCAGCCCATCCAGCCTGTACCGACCACAGTCCCACCCAGGCCCTATTCTCGTAACCCTACATGAGGGTCAATTTAGCATGGGCAATCAACCAAACCCGTACATCTTTGGACTGTGGGCAGAAACAAGAGCACCCGGAAGAAACCCACCCAGGCACAGGGAGAACGTGCAAACTCCACGCAAACAGTTACCAAGACCAGAATTGAATTTGGGTCCCTGGCGCTGTGAGGCAGCAGTGCTCACCACTGTACCGTTATGCTGAAGTTCCATGGGGCATTTGTTCTTCACTTATAACAGTGCTGTCTGCACTCCCTTCTCTCGTTATTATAAAACTGACCACAACTCATCGTTTTTTTTTTAAATTATGGACTACGCCAATGGAAATCCATGTGTGCCAACATCCTCTGAGAACAAATACAAGGTTTGGATGTACTATCGGCAGGAACTCACTCTCTGTGCGCAGTGGAGGCTTGTCATTTGGAAGATTCTTGGTCGTTGGCTGTATGTGCCATAACCAGGCAAACTGCTTGTGCCACTTCTTGTGGCCTCTGTACACCTGTTCCCATGAATAAACATCTTCTGCGTTGTAGTCCTGCTGCCTCCACATTCAGATTGGAAAGGCTAGCTCAGAGAATTCACTTCCAGGAGAGCTGCATTTCAGACTGATGAGCCAGTTTCCATTTCCTGTTTCATGGTTTTCCATTAATACCAGACTGAGATGCTAATCCAATCTCCAAAGCAGAGGCCACATTTGAAATTAGATTTGATTTGCTTTATTATTGTCACATGTATTGGTAAATAGTGATAAGTGTTGTTTCTTGCGTGCTGTACAGACAAAGCATACCATCCATTGAGAACAAAGAGGAGAAGGAGAAGAGAGGATGCAGAATGTAGTGTTATAGTCAGAACTAGGGTGTAGAGAAAGATCAAGTTAATGTAGGGTAGGTCCATTCAAAAATCTGATGGCAGCAAGGAAGAAGCTGATCTTGAGTTGGTTGGTGCATGATCTCAGACTTTTGTACCTTTTTCCCAATTGAAGAAGGCGGAAGAGAGTACGTCCTGGATATGTGGGGTCCTTGATTATGCTAGATGCTTTTCTGAGGCAGCGGGAAGTATAGACGGAGACAGTGGGTGAGTGGCTGGTTTGCATCATGGTCTGAGCTTCGTTCACGACCCTTTGTAGTTTCTGGTGGCCTTGGACAGGAGCAGGAGCCATACCAAGCTGTGATACAGACAGGAAGATGCTCTCTGTGATGCATCTATAAAGATTGATGAGAATCATAGCAGATGTGCTGAGTTTCCTACGCCCTCCTGAGAAAGTAGAATGGGCTTTGAAAAACAGAAAGATCGAAACAATATCACAGGTTCTGGATACTGACAGGACACATGGTTTGATTCGTACTTTGAGTCATTGGATGATACAGCAGTGATACACTGACAAACCTCGGGGGGTATTTCATTCACATGCTGTAGTGTCAGATATAAAGACATTCCTCAATGCTTGCAAGAGGGTTGGATGTATTGCCCCAGTCACATGGGAGGAATTCACTCTATCTACGCAGTGGGGACTTGGCATTGGAGCAATATCTCTGCTCTTTATGTTTGGCCATTTTTTGCCAATTATCTTCAAATCTGTCTCTTCTGGTTATCGGCCCTTCTGCTAGTGCAAGCAGTTCCTCATCATTTATCAATATCCTTCCTTGTATTGAATATTTTGATCAAATCTTCCCCAGGCCTTCTCTGTCCCCAGTATCAACAATTCCAGCTTCTCCAGGCAGTACAAGTGCCTGATGCCTCTCATCCCAGGTACTAATTCATGCCACACTCACTAAAGACTTAACAATCATAGAACCCTACAGTGCAGAAAGAGGCCCTTCGGCCCATCGAGTCTGCACCGAACACAGTCCCATCCAGGCCCTACTCCCATATCCCTACATATTTTAACCCACTAAATCCCTCTAATCTACACATCCCAGGACACTAAGGGGCAATTCCTTAGCACAGCCAATCAACCTAGCCCGCACGTCTTTGGACTGTGGGAGGAAACCAGAGGAAACCCACACAGACATGAGGAGAATGTGCAAACTCCACACAGATAGTGACCCGAGCCAGGAATCGAACCCAGGACCGTGGAGCTGTGAAGCAGCAGTGCTAACCATTGTGCTACCATGCTGCCTGCCATCAGGAGCCTCTACTGCTAACCCACCCCACCCTAACCAATTAGAAGGAAAATGCTTATGCCTCAGATAATCCTAATCCAAGACTAAAGCACATACTGCATCAATGTGTCTATGTGCATTAACTGCACTGTTGAAGAAGCTTCTTTTAGATAAGAAAGGAAACAGACGCTTAGAATTATAGAATCACAGACTCCCTACAGTGCAAAAGCCAGCCACTTGGCCCATCGAGCCTGCACTGACTCTCCAAAAGAGTACGTTACCCAGACTCTATCCCCGTAACCTCACGTATTTACTCTGCTTATCTCCCTAACCTACACATCTTGGGATACTAAGGGGCAATTTACCATGGACAATCAATCTAACCTGGACATTTTGGCGTCTGGGAGGAAACTGAAGCACCTGGAGGAAACCCATGCAGACACAGGGAGAACGTGCAAACTCCACACAGTCACCCAAGTCTGGAATCGAACCCGGGTCCCTAGAGCTGTGAGGCAGCAGTGCTTGCCACTGTGCCGCCCCACTTGCCTGTGCATTAAATATAAAAGCAGGAGCAATTTCCTCATTCAGGCACTATCATGAACACAGACTCTCCAATCCCTTTCTTTTTGTGGAGTCATGCTGTGCACAAATTAGCTGCTACAGTTGCCTACACCAATCTGCTTGTTATGCGATGCTTTGGGAAGTCCTAAGGATTCTACTTCATCCTTTTGTTCTAAGAGGATGTTGGCACACATGGATTTCCATTGACATGGTCCATGATCAAGCTTGGCAAAATAATACAGTATGGCTGGCCAGGAACCCTCCACTCTTATTGCCTGCCACCAGGCAGTAATCAACCTATTTGGCCAAGGTAAGAATCCACCTTCTATGGCCATCAAGTTCTGAACTGGGCCGTGAACATGGGACTTCTTGGTCAGAGGTAGGGACATTACCACTTCACCATAAGAGCTTTCCAACGTGCCACACCTTCAGATGAGACCCTTAAGCCAAAGTCCTTCTGCTTCCTCGGGTGGATGAAAAAGATCCCAGGACACTAATATGAAGAAGAACAGAGGAGTTTTTCCGCTGGTGTGCTGGCCAATATTTATCCCTCAACCAACATCACTGAACGCAGATTATCTGCCCCCAGGGCATTCAAATGGTCAGTGGATAGGCGTATGGATAACATTAGAATAGTTTAGGTTAAAGGGTCATTACATTGGTTCCACTGTCGGTGCAACATCGAGGGCTGAAGGGCCTGTACTACGCTGTAATGTTCTATGTTCTATTATCAGGTGTCTCTAAGAGCTTATAGAACATAGAACATTACAGCGCAGTACAGGCCCTTCAGCCCTCGATGTTGCGCCGACCAGTGGAACCAATCTAATGACCCTCTAACCTAAACTATTCCAATGTTATCCATACGCCTATCCACTGACCATTTGAATGGCATGCAAACTGGCTGCCACATCTCCTGCATTATCGGGGTGACTACGCTTCAATAACTGGTTAGCTCTGAAACAACTCGATGTCTGGTCATTGTGAAAAGTGAGATGTAAATGCGAGTCTTCCTTTGCAAGATGGGGAGAGATGCAGCAAAGTACGGGATGGAGAAGAATGTGCCAGAAAGCAGGAGTTTAATAGTAGAAGTGAGGGGTCCATGTGGTAGTTTAGATTTAGAAGAATATAAGTATCTGGTTCAAAGCAAACAAAATGCTTTGGTCTAAACATTCCTGCATTTAGAATTATGACTTTGAGACAGCAATAAAACCACATGCCACAGACCGGTTTAAATGTACAGCAATCAAATGATTACCCGAAGGAAGAAATAGTACAGTGAAAACACCAATCTTGTTTGCATTCACCCATGACTCGTATTTTATTGCTATTTCTTGGCCACTTAACTCATTATTTAGGTAGCTCTTGAGAAACTATAATCACATTGCACCTCATCAATTTCAAAGGCAGCTTTGGAGATGAAATAGATCTAGCTTTTGAAGTTGCAATGCATTTTACTTTTGTTGTTCCATAAACTACGAAACTATTGATTAATAACTCTCAGAGCAGCCAGTCTCAGCAAAACTAATAATTGAATTCAGTGTTCTTGGCACTTGGTGGTTTGAGAATATGGGTGCTTGGGAAGGTTATAAAATTGCTGCATTGGACCCAAACATTAGGTGCACGCAGGCCAAGTCCTGGCATTTAATGGCTTGGCCTATTTTGTCCATGAAGTAGGAATGTTTTAAATGTATTCAATAATCTTAATCAGGATGAAGAAGGGGCATAGGGTTGCTGCATTAATTTAGCACACAGCAGTGACATATTATGTTGGTAATGTACTGATCTTGCCTAAAATAACATCAGCGATCTGATGTGTAATGGAAAGCTTGTCCTTTTATTTATTGCCTTGACGTGCCGCGGTTTTCATTAAATTAATTTTCCATTTCATCTATTCAGTTAACATTGTCATATTTCTTGGAAGGAGCTACTGGCAAATAAATGGCATCTGTCACCTGCCTGAGAAGGATATACGCAGACAGTGTAATGAATGTGAAAGAGTCATTGCCTACGGCTTGTAGCAGTGAAACAAAAGATTGCGGCAATCGTGTTAGGTGATGATCTTTGGGAATAGGTGATGTGCTGGATTGAAATACTTCCTCTCTGGGTCTCTGATACCAGAGCCTCCCACAAGCTTTGGATTGTGCGCAGTGAATTTTGTGCCCAAGTCGAATTTCCAGCTCCTCCACCCTCCCTTCTTTTCCTGAAGGTGATGACTTGCCTTGACTGAGAAACATAGGAATTAGGAACAGAAGTAGGCAAATTCAGCCTCTTGAGTCTGCTCCGCCATTCAATCAGATCATGGCTGATTTCTTCCTGGTCTCAAATCCACCTCCCCACTGTTCCCCATATCCCCTTATCCCTTTATTATTAGAAACACATCTATGCCCTTCTTGAAACCATTCAACAATTCAGATTCCACCTTGCTATGGGGCAGTGAGTTCCACAAATTCACTACCCTCTGCAAGAACTTATTCCTCCTCATCTCAGTTTTAAACCTACTGCCTCTCAACCTGTACCTACGACCTCATGTTCTAGAGTGCCCTGTAAGAGGAAACATTTGGCCTACATTTTATCAATCCCCTCTAAACTTCTGTATATCTCAATCAGACCCCATCTCATCCTTCTAAGCTCCAGGGAGTATAAGCCCAAACTGTCTCCTCGTACGTTAACCCTTTCATTCCCAGAATCAATCTGGTGAATCTCCTGTGAACAGCCTCCAGTGCCACCACATCCTTCCGCAAATAAGGAGATCAAAACTGGACACAGTACTCCAGATGTGATCTCACCAACGCCCTACACAATTGCAATCACGCTTCTCTATTTTTATACGCCAGCCCCTTTGCAATAAATGCCAACATCCCATTTGTCTTTTTTTGTTACCTCATGCGCTTACTTGCCTCCACTGGGGGGCCAACAGACTCTTGTACAAAATCCATCAGTACTTGTACGACCTTAGATAGTGACCGCCTATGATTTTAAATCTGTGAAAGTTGGTGGGTTTGAGTAGGTCCCCTACACGTGGGGAAGCTCTTTAAACCATGGTGGGTTTTGCTCCACAGTATTTCCAAACTAAATCATTTTTGCTTTGTTCTGTGTGCACAGGGCGTTTGTACAATGACCACCGCCCTTCTCCATTTCTTCTTCCTGGCTTCTTTCTGCTGGGTTTTGACCGAAGCGTGGCAGTCCTACATGGCCGTTACAGGGAAGATTAGAACAAGGCTCATACGCAAACGCTTTCTATGCCTTGGTTGGGGTAAGTATGATAAGTGTCTAAATTTTTCATGACAGTAAATTAACTTTGTCAATTTTGTAAGAGATATTTACAATAAAAATTGTTTTCCTTCCTCCTTATTTAATATATTTCAAATAAAAGTTAATATCTCATAAATGTTTTGATGCATAATTGATACATTTTGCCCTTGCAGTGGAAAAGAAGTTGTATTTGAATTTCAGTCCAGTTTTCTTACCAATAATTTATATTTTCAGGGTTACCAGCCTTGGTGGTGGCAATATCGATGGGATTTACTAAGGCTAAAGGATACGGTACATCAAACTAGTAAGTCACTATGAACAGCTTTGATTTACTTGACACTTTATCAATAGCAATATCCACAGGAGTTCCACTGCAGGGAGAGTTTTCAGGGGCGGATTTGTGTAACTTGTGTGGCCCTCCCAATAATGCAGCCTGACCCCCTGACCCTGCCCTACGTTCTGAAGTCAACAGCGTTGGCTTATTTAAGATAATTCACGCCACAACTGGGTAAACACGGCAGGAGTAGGGTGGAAAGTTACTACGATGCTTGCCTCAGGGTTTTAAAAAGGCTTCTTTCTAATTAAGAATTTTTTAAAGACATGGTGCGATTCTGTGCTGCAGTCAGTAACTCAGCAATTGATTGTATTGGCAACACAATTCCATTAAATTTGAAGACATCCCACCCCACCTCACGACCCCAACTCATCCGCAACTGTGACGGACCTTGGGAACTCTATATCAAGGATGTAACCCTTGTGCCCGGCAACAGGGGTGTGCAACGGAAGGATCACACATCACCTGATATATTTCTTTTGTTTGCATGCTGTCATCATATGCGTCCCTCCCAAAATAGATCAACCTTTAAGAAGTATGTGAGGTCTTAGCATACATCCCAATTGAGTTTACTGACACCGAGAAAGCGATAGTCATAGAGCCACAGAAACGTAGAACCCCTGCAATGTAGAAAGAAGCCATGTAACCCATCAAGTCTGCACCAACTTTCCAAAAGAGCATCCCAGCCAGGCCCTCCCTTCTGCCCTATCCCCCTAACCCTGCACATTCACCCAACCTCATTGTAGAGGGACAAGGATCTTGTCTTAAGGGAAGAGCATGGCTCCCACACATCACAGTGAGCTGGCTGAAGATCCTCAGGCTGGGCACGGGGGTGAGGGGTAGTTAAAATCTGAGTGAACCTCAGTATCCTTAAGTATTTGAAAGGGAGACCAGTTCCATACTCCCTACTGGAAGTAGAAGAACTGGAACTGAAACACCTGGAAAAGCTGGGCATAATAAGATCCATACAATTTGTAGAGTGGGCCCCACCTGTTGTTCCTGTCCTGAAGCCAGAAAAATTGGTCCGACTTTGTGGTGATTATAAGCTTATTGTCAGTAGGGTGTTTAAACTCAACAGATACCCCTTGCCTTGGATTGAAGACCTGTACACCAGGTTAACTGGTGCTCAGGCATTTTCTAAGTTGGACATGAGCCATGTGTATCTCCAACTTAAATTAGGTAAACCTTCCCTGAGGTATGTGACAATTAAAATGCACAAAGGCAGATGCACAAACACCTTGCAAACATGGAAGAGTCTTTCAACAATTTTCGGAGGTCAGGGTACTCCTGAAAAGGGAAAAATGCGTCTTTCAAGAAAGTGCCATGACCTATTTGGGCCCTCTGGCGGATGGCAGGAACCTTTATTGGTTGGAGGACAAGGTGAAGGCCATTAAGGTGATGCTCACTCCAAGGAACCTCACGGAATGAAATTTCTTCCTGGGGTCAGTAAATTATTACAGGAAATTTATTTGGGAGTTTGGCTTCTTTACTAATGAAAAATAGAAATTAAAACACACAATATTAAATGAGGCATTCAGAGGAGAGCCCTCAGATGGAACGAAAGCTGGAAGCTCAGTGTTCAGGCACCATCCTCTGGTGTTCCTGTATTGTTGTCCTTCGCCCAGGATGACATCCAATACTTAAAAAATTACACCATAAACACCCTTGGAGTTTGAAGATGGAAATGCTTGCCAGGAGCTCCATATGGTGGCCTGGCCTTGATGCAGACATGACTGACTTGATTAGGCAGTGTGAATCATATCAAGAGAATCAAGAACTCCTCCCCTCAGCCTCCCTACAGATGTGAGCGTGTCCTGGTAGGCCCTGGGTGTGAGTGTTTGTGGATTTTGCTGGGCCTTTTTTGGGTCCCATATTCCTAGTTATGATTGACGCATACTCCAAACAGTTGGGGATACATCGCATGGGTTCCACCACTCCCCATGCTACCATTGAGAAAGTACGACAATTTCTGCATGCACAGGATACCTGAACTCCCGGTTTCTGACAGTGACACTACCTTTGCTAGCACCAAGTTTCAGACTTTCATACTTTCCAGTGGAATCAAACACATCACCCAGTGAGCTGGGCTGAGCGAGCGGTGCAGATGCTTAAGCTCAGCATGAAGAAGCATCCCTGCAGTATCCATAGAGACCAAACTGGCATGATTTTTATTTGACTATGGGACTACCCCTCACACAATGCCAGTAATCGCCCCTGCCAAATTGTTAATGGGACAGAGGCTTTGGAGAAGATTACTGTTCCCGAACCTGGAGGGGATGGTGGAGTCCTAACAAGAAACCCAGAAGAAGAAATTTGATTCTGCAAGGACGGAAAGAATGCTCAAAACCGGTGACCCAATCCACACGAGAAGCTTTGGCCACAGTCTCAGTTGGGCCCCAGGGATGAGGCTGGGCCTCGCAGAGATCAAACTCCCCTATTGGGTGAATGGTGGCTTGCATAATAGTGAAAGAACAGCGGAGGAGTTGGCTCCGCTCAGACAGGCAGTGGATGGGATCCGGGGCTGACCAGTATCCATTGCTGCTGGACAGCACTGCAGGGTAACGGGGTAAGCAAAGACTGGCGAGATTATTACACCATTTTTTTATTTTATAAGTTTTGTAAGATGCCGAGAGGGTGCCTCAAAATGTAGAGGCCGTCTTTTCAGTTTATCTGATCTGCAGACTTCCTATTGGCCCTCCAGCTTTCAGAGCTCACTGCCCACTGACTTTAATGGTGCAGTGAGCCCGCCCGCAGGTCAAATAATTGGCCAATTATTTGTCAATAGGGTGTTCAAACTCGACAGATACCTCTTGCCTTGGATTGAAGACCTGTACACCAGGTTAACTGGTGCTCAGGTATTTTCTAAGTTGGACATGAGCCATGTGTATCTCCAATTTAAATTAGGTGAGCCTTCCCAATTCCCAAAGAATGGGAAAATTCACCCCACAGTGTGGGACCAGGATCTCCATTTGATCTCGTATCGGCGCCCCGGACTAAAAGGCAAAATGCTGCCCCAGGGCATGGGTCGGGCTGAATACGGTTTATCTGTGAAGCTGTTCCAAAAGCAGTGAATGCAACGGTCACAAGTTACAGTGAGGATTGATAATGGATGGTTGTCTCATCTACTGTAAACTTCTACGAGCAAAGATGATTGAAGCGTGCAGTTTAACTGGGTTTGAGCTGCTATTGTATGCTGCTGCTTTGAAGCTAAACTTGGTTCATTTGTGTAACAACACAGCTTAAGATCTGTGCTTACTTTTAGCTCTAACCTTTTTGATTGCGTTGGGTAATCTGGATTACGAGATGGCTGGGTTTATTTGGAAGGTGACTTCCAATTTATCAAGAGCATGTCGTCAATTGCTGGCGACTGCCACCAAATTGCTAACTTTCCACAAACATGACTGCGCCAGAGGAAAGCTGAAACCCCACGTACACACGGAGTCTTGTGATTGAAGCCTGGAGGAGCACCCAGCTTTCTCAGGCTGTGCCCCACTTGTGGACAAGAACAATACAGCATAAGAATAGGCCCTTTGGCCCACCAAACCTATGCCATTACATTGTTTCTATCCCTCCGTTTGCTTGCCGTTCATGTGTCTATCAAGATACACCTTGAGTGTTGCTAACATGCCTGCTTCCACCACCTCCACTGGCAGTGAATGCCAGGCACCCACCACCACCTGCGTGAAAAACTTTCCCCGCACATCTCCCCTACACTTACATCCTCTCACCTTGAAACTGTGCCCTCTTGTAGTCAACTCTTCCATCCTAGGAAAAAACCTCTGACTATCCCTCTATCTACGTCTCTCATAACCTTGTAGATTTCTTGGAATTGGCACTTGGAATATCGTGTTCAATTCTGGTCACCACGTACCAGCAAGATGGAGGCTTTGGAGAGGCTACAGAAAAGATTTACCCAGGATGTTGCCTGGTGTGGAGGACATTAGTTACGAGGAGAGGTTGGAGAAACTTAGTTTGTTCTCACTGGAACGACGGAGGTTGAGGGGCAACCTGATAGAAGTCTACAAGATTATAAGGGGCATGGACAGAGTGGCTAGCCAGAAGCTTTTTCCCAGGGCGGAAGATTCAATTACTAGGGGGCATAGGTTTAAGGTGCGAGGGGCAAGGTTTAAAGAAGATGTACGAGGCAAGTTTTTTTATAGATTGGGTAGTGGATGCCTGGTACTGGCTGCCAGGGGAGGTAGTAGCGCAGATACGATAGTGAGTTTTAAGGGGCGTCTGGACAAATGCATCAATAGGATGGGAATAGCGGGATATGGTACCCGGAAGGATAGGGGGTTTTAGTTAAGTCGGGCAGCACAGTCGGTGCAGGTTTGGAGGGCTGAAGGGCCTGTTCCTGTGCCGTAATTTTCTTTGTTCTTTTTTGTTCTATCAGGTCACCCCCTCAGCCTCCGTCTTTCTAGTGAAAACAATCTGGATTTGTCCGAACTTCTGCTCCTACTTAAAACCTTCCGGACCAGGCAACATCCTGGTCAATCTTTTCTGTACCCTCTCCAAAGCCTCAACGTCTTTCTGGTAGCGTGCTCCATGCACTTCCAGGAGTGAGGCGACCAGAACTCACATAATATTCCGAATGTGGCCTAACTGAAGTTTTATACGTAACATAAATGAAGAATAGCTGAGATCCCATGGGATTTCTCACCATCAGCTTCACTGTTCTTCCTAATCCACCAAGGCAGCCAGGATTCAAAACAACACACCATTTCATCGCTTCCACGTGTCTGCTAGATTCCTGCCAGTAACGTGGGATGGAGCCCAAAAGTGCCCCATGATATGAAAGCTGTGTTTGACTGAGCACCAAAATTCCTTTATAACAGTGGGTTGGGTTGCGTGAATCGTTATCTTAATCACATGCTTCCACACCTCCTCCTCCAACCTTTTGGCTTTCCTTGTCGTCTTTAGGCCAGAGGCTTGCGTAACCAAAGCCTACTTGGGTCCAAAATCCATGATCCCTCTGGCACAGTCCTGCTGTAAGTCCAACTGTGGAGTGGCCGGTGGCACAGTGATTAGCTCTGCTGCCCGGGGATCCAGGATTCGATTCCCGTCTGTAGCGGAGTCTGCACATTCTCCCCGTGTCTGCGTGGGTTTCCTCTGGGTACTCCAGTTTCCTCCCACCGTCCGAAAGACGTGCCGGTTAGGTGCATCAGCCGTGTAAGATTCTCTATCACTGTACCCGAACAGGTGCAGGAGTATGGCAACTAGGTGATTTTCACAGTAATTTCATTGCAGTGTTAATATATTGCGACGACAATAAATAAACTTTAAAACTGGTAGAAGGGTTTTGAGTTGGACTGAGAGTTAGATATGCCAGGCTGCTTAGCCTTACCTGGTTGTTCGTAAGATGGAGTCTCCCATTGCTTCAGTGAGCGAGTGTTCAGCAGGAAAAAGACCAGTTTAAAGTCTGGGTTGATCTCATGTGTGACATTAGATTCATAGAATCATTACAGTGCAGAAGGAGGCCATTCAGCCCATCGAGTCTGCACCGACCTAGGCCCTATCCCTGTAACTTCAAATATTTACCCCACTAATTCCTCCAATCTGCACATCTCATGATAGTAAGGGGTGATTTAGCACGGTCAGTGCACCTAACCTGCGCATCTTTGGACTGTGGGTGGAAATTGGAGCGTCCGGAGGAAGCCCGCACAGACACGGGGAGAACGTGCAGACTCCACACGGACAGCGACCCAAGCCGGGAATTGAATCCGGGTCCCTGGAGCTGTGAGGCAGCAATGCTAACCACTGTGCCACCGTGAAACCCTACTAGGCCAAGGCTCAATTTGTATAGCCCATTTCTAAGACTGAGAGGCTGTGAGATTTATCTTGCGTGGTGGATCTTTGGGCCAGCACCAGAGGTGGGGTTTGGGGAGGGGGTTGTAGTGTGCGCCCAGGGGTGGGGGTTGTTGGGGTGCGCCCAGCGGCTACAAATCCCTGGCTTCAATTTGGAATTTTACAGAAGTTGCTGGAAAAGACCAGCTGCTTGAACAGCCGCTGAAAGTGTAAAATTATATCTTGGGTTCTTTCCAGCATTCTGTTTCCTGCCTGGTGCCTGGAATCCATCCATTCCTTTTGTCTGACCCCATTCCATATAAACTCGCTTCAGTTTGTTCCCCTGTTTACTTCAAACATTGTCAACAGATAAATTGTCTCCAAACCATTGTGTTCTTTCTTAATAAATACAGTCAATTCTGTATTTATTACACAAACCTTGGAAGGGAAAGGATTTAACCAAGGTTGCTGAATTGGATAAATACTTAATTCTACTGAATCAGTGATCCAATATTCCCAAGCCCCAATCTTGTTTGCTTCTATTAATTACTTGGTTTTAAAATGAAAGGTTATATTTGAACTTGATGAACCATCTGTATGTATCTCAGAGATGAATGGTCAACAGTTACAAGGCCATGATTTTCCAAGACTTCCCAGGATCACCTGATCATGGGACATCTTCAGATTAACGTCAAAGAAACTGTCTTTATGATTCTCCTTCTCGTTGTGCCCCTTCTTTTAAAAGAAGAGCCCACTCCTGCTTGGTGGCCCCACATAGTAATTTAAAACACTAAACCTGCCTCTTCAGCCTGTCCTAGCAACATTCTAAAACAGAGAGTCCAAAATTGAATGTGATTCCGAGATTGAACAGCGCTTGCTGATCAATCTGGATTGCGCAAAGTATTATGCTGACGGCCAATTTAAAGTTAGCAGTCAACTCGCAGTGTGACAGAAAGAGCAAGTCCACACATTGCACCTTTTTCAACTATACCAAAGCTTCGGGGTCAGCCATTTCCTGGTTCATCCCCATGGCAATGCCTTGACTAGCCAGAATCAACTTGCCTGGTTTGAATTTAAATGAAAGCTTGGCAGTTAACTGTTCCCTAGTGCGTTCTCCATGGCAATGCCTCTAGCAATCAGTGTTCACTTGCTAGCAACCAGTGTGCTCTTCTCTTGCAGTATAGATTGGTGTTCCCTTTAAAAATAATATTCTTGTAAATCTGCCCTGATGAGTACAAGATGAAAAGCTTTGACAGCATGTCACTTTTTTTCAGGAATACCCATAGTAATTTTTTCCACAAACTTTTATGTGAAAATGTTACAAATTCTCTTTACACCATTTTGTTGCAATCCAGCAGCTGTATTTTAAAAGTGATTCTGTGTTTTCTACAGGATATTAGAAATGAAATTTATGAAGTGCTAACAATGGACTGACTAGAGTCCAAAGATGTGCCGGTTAGGTTGATTGGCCATGCTAAATTCACGCTAGTGTCAAGGGGATTAGCAGGATAAATGCATGGATTTGCAGGAATAGGGCTTGGATGAGATTGTGGTTGGTATAGACTCGATGGGCCGAATTGCCTCCTTCTGTACTGGAGGGACTCTATGATTCTATAACCCAGAGGTCTGATCGATAGAGAGCACGTTAACACAGAACTCATAGTCACAAAGGGAAACAGTCTAATTTGGGAACTGTAGACCTACCACTCCTGGGTTAAAAACTCCTCACTTAATGAAGTTTGTTATTAGTTGCAAATGATTATCATCTCTCCAGTCACAACATAGTAAATGGTTTTGAGCAGGTGATACTCATGTTGACAGTGGAAATCCAAGTGACTTAATCTACGGAGAATTCCGAAATGCATTTGAAAGAGCTCCTATTGCAGGGCTGCTGATAGGATTGAAATCAGTGGGAATTTGTCAGGGTGAGTGAGTGCCTCTGGAATCTCTGGAATCGTCTGCCCGTTGAAGTGATGGAGGCTACCTTGCGGAATATATTTAAGTCGCGGGTAGATAGGTTTCTGATAGACAGGGGAATTAAGGGTTATGGGGAGAAAGTGGGAAAGTGGAACTGATCCACTTCAGATCAGCCATGATCTTATTGAATGGCGGAGCAGGCTCGAAGGGCTAGACGGCCTACTCCTGCTCCTATTTCTTATGTTCTAAGTCTTAGGCCTTAGGCCAATGTGATTCTTTCCTTTGTGGAGTCCTGATGAGTTCTGGCCCCTTTTTAGGAGCATGGGTTCCAATCCCACTCCTGACATTTCCCTTTAGGGACAGCACAGTAGTTAGCAGTGCTGCCTCGTTCACACCTGGGTTCGATTCCTGATTTGGGTCACTGTCCGTGTGAAGTCTGCACGTTCTCCCCGTGTCCGCATGGGTTTCCTCCGGGTTCTCCGGTTTCCTCCCACAATCTGAAAAATATGCTGGTTAGGTGCATTGGCCATGCTAAATTCTCCCTCAGTGTACCCGAACAGGCGCCAGAGTGTGGCGATTAGGGGATTTTCACAGTAACTTCAGTGCAGTGTTAATGTAAGCCTACTTATAATAATAATAAGTAAATTAAGCCGATAATAATTAGCTGAAGGCAAGAAATCAAAGGGTGTTTGTTAGGTGAATGATGTAACCTTGTCAATGCTACCATGTTGCATGCTGGAGAGTGCATTTGGTTGGGCTCTGTTGAACCTAACCTGCATTAATAACGAGGTGTATATAAAAAGCCAGTGCAAAGTGGCAAAGATATCCAGATAGTATTGAATTAAAGACAGAACTCTGATAGGTGAGAATGGAGATCAGTCCAATCAGAGAGGTTCCAGGAAAGGGATTTGGGCAAATCAACAGAAGAAGAAATAATGGCACATAAGATGATACCAGAAAAATGACACATTGATCACAATTAATGGTTATACATTGGAAGGAAAGATGTGTTAACATAGAAGTTAGAAGCAAACAGTCGTCGGGAGTACAAAATAAATGGGAATATTTGGTCCTTTGATCATAGCTGATCATCGAATTCAGTATCCTGATCCCTCCGTTCCCCCCCAGATCCCTTGATTCTTTTATCCCCAGGAGTTATATCAAATTTCTTCTTGAAATCTGACAACGTTTTGGCCTCAGTTGCTTTCTGTAGTAGCGAATTCCACATTCACCATCCTCTGGGTGAAGAAATTTCTCCTCACCTCAATCCTGAAAGATTTACCCCTTATCCTCCAACCATAGCACGGAGCTGAAAGACTAATTCCTTGCAAAGCGTTACAGAATATTTACGTGCCAGAAATGAGTCATTCAGTCTAGCTGCTTTTATAGTGATGCTTATGCTCCGCAGGAATCTCCTCCCAGCCTTCTTCATCCCATCCCATCAACAAATCCTTCTATTCCTTTCTCCCTCATAGATTTAGCCACCATTCCATTGGACACATCAAAGCTGTTCACTTCAGCTGCTTGTGGGAGTGAGTTCCACATCCAAACCACTCTCAAGGTACAGGCCCTTCTGCCGAATTCATCATTGTGTTTAGCAGTCCCATATTTGTGGACCCTTGCCCTGGGCTGTCCTTGCAAGTGAAGTTGGGCGGCACAGTGGTTAGCACTGCTGCCTCACAGCGCAGGGACCCAGGTTCGATTCTGGCCTTGGGTCACTCTGTCTGTGTGGAGTTTGCACTCTCTCCTCATGTCTGCATGAGTTTCGTCCAGGTGCTTCGGTTTACTCCCACAGTCCAAACACATGTGCAGGTTAGGTCGATTAGCCGTGCAAAAATTGACCCTAGTGTCAGGGGGATTAGCAGGGTAAATGTGTGAAGTTACAGGAATAAGGCCTGGGTAGGATTGTGTCGGTACAGACTCAATGGGCCAAATGGCCTGGATGGTGCTGTAGGAATTGTATGATCCAATGTGTATGACGACAAAGGGCCATCCAGACTGGAAATGCTGCCTCTATTCTCTCTAAGTCCACAGATGATGTCAGACCTGCTGAGATTTTCCAGCATTTTCTGCTTTTGTTCCAGATTCCAGCCTCCGCAGTGTTTTGCTTTTATCCTCTCTATGTCTGCTCTTTTAGCCCTCTTCAGAGGCTTGCCTTATCGCTTCTCGATCTTTTAGAGATCAGATGTCATCCCTTTTCTTGTCAGCTTGGATCTCATGTGCCTCTCGTGAATTTAGATCCAATTTGAATGTGAATTGATTTTTGGAGCAAGCAAGTAAGCAGGTGGATTAAGAGCTTGCCCTGTCCACTTTGCGCATTGGCGTTGTAACTCTGAGAAAGGAATGCATTTTTTTTTAATTCAGAGGATTGAGTTACATGGAAAGACTGGAGAAAACCGGGCTCCTTAACCCTGAAAGAGGCACCATGTTGGCTGACACAATTGGGTGAATTAGCAACATGACTTGGAAACTAACTGACATATTAGTCACCAAAGGCACAGATCGAAACTAGTAAAGGAGTAATTTGAAATACTCATTGCAGTGAACTTCTTCACCACATTGCATGATGAACACACACGATTTTTTAAGATAGGGTTAAGGAAACTATTAAATCAATATGAAGACGTCAATTTTTTTTTTTGCCCATTCTGAGCACGTCCGTCAAGTGCAGTGAGATGTTGCGGATGTCAATAGTTTGACAGGATTCATTTCACTGGCAATAATGACAAACTGTGTAATTTAATGATGCATATGTACGTTAGCTTATATTGAATTTGAGGAAGTATTAAGTCAAACACCTATTCACAAACTTCTTAATTAGCTGACACAAAGAAGCAAAACTAAGTCCTGTGCTTGCAACAAATGTTATCTTCTCAAAAATCAAGCTGACAATAGAAAGGTTACAGCACAGAAGGAGGCCATTAAGCCCATCTTGTCCATGCCAGTGTGAGGACATTCAGCTGTCCTTTCTAACCCCACCTTCCTGCACCTGGCCCATAGCTCTGTAGCTTACAGCAGAGTAAGAAGTCTCACAACACCAGGTGAAAGTTTATTTGATAGTAAACCCGCAAGCTTTCGGAAACATTGTTCCTTCATCAGGTTTCCACAAAGGAACAGCGTTTCTGAAAGCTTGCGGGTTTACTATCAAATAAACTGGTTGGACTTTAACCTGGTGTTGTGAGACTTCTTACTGTGTTTACCCCAGTCCAACGCCAGCATCTCCACTTCATGCTTACAGCAGATCCAGGTACTTTTTGGAGTTTAGGGCCTCTGCCCACCTCCCTTTGCATAAAAAAAGTTCTTCCTCTTGTCTCCTCTACATCTCCTGCCACTTAACTCGAATCTATGTCCTCTGGTTCTAGAATTCTCTGCGAAGGGAAACATTTTTAACCTGTCCACGCCATCTCTTCCCCGCTTTATTTTGTACATCTCAATCAAGTCACCCCCCCAGCCTTCTTTGTTCCAAGAAAATAACTCCAGCCTATCTAATCTCTCCTCGTAGCTTTCAATGCCTGGGAGCATTCTTGTAAACCTCCTCTGCACTTTCTCCAGAGCAATTCCATTCTTCCTGTAAAGAGGTGACCAGAACTGCACACAATACTCCAGTTGTGGCCTCACCAGTGTTTTATACAATTCCAATATTACATCCTTACTTTTATATTCTATACCTCTACCAATGAGAGGACAACATCCCATATGCCTTCCTAGCAACCTTGTCTACTTGAACGCTGCCTTTAGGACCAATGTAGGTGTACGCCAATATCTCTCGCATCATCTACCCCTCATAGTGGTGCCCAATTTATTTGTACTCCCTAGCTTACACTCCTCTGTTAACATCCATCTGCCACTTTATCGCCTATTCCACCAACCCAGTTGTTTTGGAAATTATAACTATCCTCTACACAACCCATTATTCAGCCACTCTTTGTGTCACCTGTAACTTTCCCAACTGTGCACACACATTGATTCCAAATTGTTAACATAAAATAAATACAATCAGCAAGGGTCCCAAATCCAAGCCCTGTGAAATACCACTTGAACCGACTTTCTTTTCACAAGGACATTCATCCATCCATCCCTTTTGTTCCCTGTTGTTGAGCCAACTTTCGGTCCAGTTTGCCACATTAACCTGGGCTTTCACTTTGTTGATCAATCTGCCGTGTGGGACCTGGTCAAATGCCTTGCTAAAATCCATGTACACAACATCCACTGTACTACCTTTATCAACCCTTCTTGTCACTTTCTCAAAGAATTCAATCAAATTTGGGAGCCAAGGCTTTCCCTTAGCAAATCCATGCTGACCATCTCTGATGAATCCATGTCATGTCCATTGTAGAATTAATTCAGATTTGTAAATAATCTATGGGAGATGTGACTTGCCGCTTGCAGTAATGTCTGTGGATCCAGTGGATTTTGTTTTGGAAGTGAGGCCTTTCAATTGATGAATCAGCCAGTGAATCCTTGTCTCTGTGGCTTTAGCAGCTTTTCCTGCCCTCAATGCAGACCAGTGGCATGGTGGCACAGTGGTTAGCACTGCTGCCTCATAGTGCCAGAGACCCAGGTTCGATCCCGCTTTGGGCCACTGTGTGGACTTTGCATTTTCTCTCCATATCTGTGTGGGTTTCCTCCGGGTGCTTCTGTTTCCTCCCACAGCCCAAAGATGTGCGGGTTAGGTTGATTCACCATACCAAATTAACCCTAGTATCAGGAAGATTAGCAGGGTAAATGTGTGGGGTTATGGGAATAGGGGCTGTGGTCAGTACAGATTTGATGGGCCAAATGGCCTCTGTCTGTACTGTAGGGACTCTAAACCCTTCCATGGACTATTTACCATAACTTTAGCCAGTCATATCCACAACTGAAAAGAGTTTGGATACCTATCAGTGTTTCAGACATTTAACTGAGTTGGAGTTGGCTGCAGAACTGGAGAGAGCTACCTCCTGGAAGGTTGCTTTTACCGTAAGTCAGGCTGATTCCTTACTGCAGTAATATTGAGTGAGCGATAATCATTAATTGGGGCTTGTCCATCCACATTTATTTTTGTTTGGGACAGGCCACTGATCAGTTAATCAGCATTACTGATGACACAAATCAGCTCCCTGGGAATTAAATATTTTGATGTCTGATTAGAGTCATTTTTTAAAAAATATAAAAATCAATAGAAAAACACATGCACTGATGAGGTTGAAATAGGTTATCCATAAATAATAGATTTATTAAAAGGTTTGGGATCTTACAACCTATTGGTGCAAAATGTGGGAAGAATCAAGGTTTGTAGAAACTAGATTATCTTGATTGAAAGATCAGCACTTTACAAAATGTCTGTTCTCCTAATGTTGATAAGCCTTGATCTCACACTGCAATTGCAAGTGGAAAGATTTCAAATACAATCACTTCAGCATGTTATTTCAAGAGTGAATCTTAGGTTAACATGCAGCCAACCCAATGTTGCATTCAGAAATATAAGGAATTACCCAGCAAATAACCAATGTCCTGAAGTAAATGGAGAAAGAATTATCTCTGGCATTTGACAGTGATTTTCTGAGGAGCGAAGGGCAGTGGTCTAAATAATGTATTTTATGGCATCTTTTTGATCATTGTTGATATAGAAATAGAAAATAGGACAGAATTAGGCCATTTGGCCCTTTGAATCTGCTCTACCATTCATTATGGTCGTCCAACTCAGTAACTTGTTCCCACTTTCCCCCCTTAACCTTTGATCCCCTTTGCCTCAAAGGGTATATCTAACCCCTTCTTGAAAACATGCACACCGAAATTTTTCTGTCCTGCCCACCATGGCAGGGGAATGGACCGTGCAAAGGTCCATTTCTCACCAACTTTTACAGATGCACCATAGAAAGCATTCTTTCTGGTTGTACACAGCTTGGTATGGCTCCTGCTCTGCCCGAGGCCACAAGAAACTACAAGAGGTTGTCAATCCATCAGACAAACCAGTCTCCCATCCACTGACTCTGTCTATACTTCTCGCTGCCTCAGCAAAGCAGCCAATATAATTTAGGACCCTACGCACCCTGAATATTCTCTCTTCCACCTTCTTCCATCGGGACAAAGATACAGAAGTCTGAGGTCACGTACCAACCGACTGAAGAACACCTTCTTCCCTGCTGCTGTCAGGGAATGGACTTAACTTGCATTAAGTTGATCTTTCTCTGCACCCTAGCTATGATTGTAACCCTACATTCTGCACTCTCTCGTTTCCTTCTCGATGAATGGTATGTTTTGTCTGTAGAGCTCACAAGAAACAGTACTTTTCACTGCACGTTAATACGTGTGACAATAATAACCCAAGTCAAATCCGTTGATCTTGGGTGGGCTTTTCCAGTTTTGGAGTGAATGTGGCTGGAAAATTCCACCCGCAATGTTTGGCTTCAACTACTTTCCATGGTGGCGAATTCCACAGGCTGACCACTCTCTCTGGGAGAAGAAATTTCTCCTCATCTCAGCCCTAAAAGGTTTACCCCGTAACCTTAGACTTTGACCCCTGGTTCTGGACTTGCCCACCATTTGGAACATCCTTCCTGCATCAACCATGTCCAGTCCCACCATGTAAGAAGTCTCACAACACCAGGTTAAAGTCCAACCAGTTTATTTGATAGTAAACTCACAAGCTTTCAGAAACGGTGTTCCTTCGTCAGGTGTGTGGAAGGTTCTGATCAGAGAAGGGCATATAAAGTCACACACAGTTTACAGAATACTGATTAGAATGCAAGTCTTTACAGCAAACCTGCTGTTCAAGTCTGAGAGATACAGACAATGTGAGTGGAGGTAGCATTAGGCATAGGTTAAAGAGATGTGTATTGTCTCCAGATGGGACAGTAAGTGAGATTTTACAAGCCCAGGCAAGTCACGGGGGTTACAGATAGTGCAACATGAACCCAAGATCCCGGTTGAGTCCATCCTCGTGTGCAGAATTTGGCTATCAGTCTCTGCTCAGCGACTCTGTGCTGTTGTGTGTCGTGAAGGCCGCCTTGGAGAACGCTTACCCGAAGATCAGAGGCCGAATGCCCGTGACCGCAGGAAGGGAACAGTCTTGCCTGGTGATTGTTGAGCAATGTTCATTCATCCATTGTCATAGTGCCCCAGGAATCAGTCTGGTAAACCTTCTGGACACTCCCTCCATCGCAAGACAAGGAGGCCAAAACTGTACACAACATTCCAGGTGTGGCCTCACCAAGGTCCTGTGTAATTGCAGCAAGACTTCCCTGCTCCTGTACTCAAATCCTTTCACTATGAAGGCCAGCATACCATTTGTCTTCACTGTTGCTGCACCTGCATGCTTACCTTCAGTGACTGGCATACAAGGACACCACTTCCCCACTCTTTCTCAGTCTTCCTCTTTCTCATGCTCTTTTTCCTTCCCAGCTCTGCTCTCTAACGTTATCCTACTTTTTTAACTTTATTACCTTATTTAAGTTTAAGTTTACTTATTAGTGTCACAATAGGTTTACATTAACACTGCAATGAAGTTATTGTGGAAATTCCTGAGTCGCCACACTCCAGCACCTGTTTGGGTAGGCCAAGGGAGAATTTGGCATGGCCAATGAACCTAACCAGCACATCTTTCAGCCTGTGGGAGGAAACCGGAGCACCCAGAAGAAGCCCACACAGATACGGGGAGAACGTGCAGACTCCGGGCAGACAGCGACCCAAACTGGGAATCGAACCCAGGGTCCCTGGCTCTGTGAGCCAACAATGCTCACCACTGTGCCACCACGCTGCCCTTCACTTTGACTTTACTTTTCCTATTGCTGGTGTTTATTACTGAAATTGAAGGAGTTATTTCTTTTTAAATGATACGCTTTTATAATTTAAGTAATTGAAACATAATTCCTTACAGCAGCTTCTCAATAACTTGATGAACTTACCATTTTCCTGAGAGGCCTGGCTTTTTTTTCTCAAACTCAGTTCGCCACCCCAGTTCAGGCCTCCCTCACAGGTCCTGGCTGCCTCCGCTCCCAGGAGGTATAAGTAGGGAAATAATCCTGAAATACCATGTGAAATAACAAGAGGAACAGAAACGCAGGATAACAAGGCCATTTCTTCAAAAAAAAAGCAAATAAAGAAGATACAGTAAACTTATAGTCACAGAGATCTAGACCACACAAAAGACCTTTCAACCCATCACATCTGTGCTGGTCAAAAACATGTGTCGAACCTTAGATCACATCTGCATACAATTCCGTTCACCAAATCACAAAAAATGACATAGGAAAGGGGAGTTAATTTTACTGCCCACCCTCCTACCCCCGCCAGTGCATTGGAGGGTGGGAGAGTCAGGTAAAATAAATGTGTTGCTAGCAACTTTTGATCTCCTTTCCCCCACTGCCCTGCACCCACCAACCCCTCCCCCCAACATCTTCCCATTCACATCCGAGCTGCGCCGCACATTACAGCGAGTGGGTAAGATATCAGGCAGCCCTATTCAATCTCATTTAGGCCTACTGAGGCCCTTAAGTTGCCGATTAAAGATCACGTGAGAGCCCCTTTGCATGATGGGCAAAAAAGGCGACCAATTCCGCTACCTTTCCGACTCTGGGTAAAAAGCAGGAAGGAAAAGAGGGTACCCCTCTTGGAGGCACACATTCCATGATAACACACCTTCTTGTGCTTCCCCCCCATCCCCCGCCTGTAGAAAATGACCAGAGAGCCAGCAGAGACAGGATGGGCCAAATGGTCTCCTCCTTTGTTGTGCGATCCTCTGCCAGTTTGCCCCAGATGATGTCGTGAAGAAGGTCAGAATGCAGCTGAGCAACTGTGCGCGTGAGATTTTAAGCCTTTGGTGATTGGTTGCTCTGTCAGTGGCAGCATGTCATCCTCGGTAACCTGATGGGACATGCTTAATAAATCAGAGGACAGTGTTTTGTAACAGAGCGTCGTGTACAATCCCATGGATGAAGCAACTCAACACAAAAGCCAAGGAAAGTAAAGTGGCTTCCATTAGGCCAACTGCCCATTCCTCAGGCAGTCCTTTATCAAGCTGTACCTGTGTTTTGCCATCCACGCATTCTGTTCACTTAATGGACACCTTTAACACCTTCTCAGCCTTCTGCATGCTCACTTTTACATTCCCTCTGTCTAATTCCACCATCCCTCCCTGCACTCATGGTACCAATCTCTGCTGACTCTCTTTCCTCTGCAACAAAGGGTGATCTAGACTCAAAAAGTTGGCTCTGTTCTCTCTCACATCATGTGTCTCTACATGTTTCGCAACATGTATCTCCACACCACAACTACCATCAACATTGTAAACTGCTGGCTCCAAGTGGAGAGGATCTCCAAGAAGATCGCGCGTTTCGACACAGACATCAAGTTTCTACAAAGATGCAAGAAAGCAGACAAGATACTGAGAGGAGTACAGTTCACGAACCCACTCAGGTCAACCTATAACACAGACTACGCTGAGAGACTTTGCAGTAGCATCTCTCACACTCCTCAACCACCTCATACACCAGCTCTACAGCAAACGCTGCAGACTTCTTGCTCTGCCCTCCACAGATGCTGTTAAACCTGCTGAGATTTTCCAGCGTTTTTGTTTCAGATTTCAGCACCTGCAGTATTTTGCATTTATAATAAAGAAAGTAAAACGTTAGGTTTTCTGTGGGGAAGGTTATGACAATATTGGGTATCACACAGCCCTTAATATTAGAATAGGTATGTCCTTCAGCAGTTTGGTATGATTTATTATTGTCACATGTCACCTCTTACTCTTCTAAATTCCTTTGAATACGGGCCAACCTTTGCTCATAAGATAACCCCTTCATCCCAGAAATCAGTCGAGTGAAATTTCTCTAATGTTTCTCATGCAATTGTATCCTTTATTTAATAAAGTGCCCATAGTACTCCAGATGCAGTCTCATCAACAGCCTGTACAACAGTAGCAAATCATCCCTATTTTCATTTTCCATTCCTGTTGCAATAAACAACATTTCATTTGTCTTCCTAATTATTTGCTGTACCTGCAGACTAACTTTTGGTGCTTTATGTAACAGGACGCCTGGATCCCTCTGTACTGCAGAGTTCTGTAATCTCTCTCCATTTAGATAATGCACTTTTTTTAATTTTTCCTGCCAAAGTGGACAACCTCACATTTATCACATTATACACCCATCTGCCAATGTTTGCCCACTTATTTAACTTATCTATATCCCTTTGTAAACTCCTTATGTCCTCATCACAACTGATTCTCCAATCTATCTTGGTGTCTTCAGCAAATACAGCAATCATACATTCAGTCCCTGCATCCAAGTCATTGATATATAAACTGTAAGTTGCATCCCTGCACTGATCCCTATGATATTCCAGTAGTTACAGCTTGTCAACTCAAAAATGACCAATTTATCTCTACTCCCTGTTAGCTAACAAATTCTTTATCCATGTTAACATGTTGCCACTTACACCATCTTTTGGAAATCCAGGTACACCACATCCACAGGTTCCCCTTTATCCACGTTGCTTGTCAGTCCCTCAGAAATACGCTAATAATTTAGTCAAACAATTCCACAACATCCCATTCACAAAGCCATGTTGACTCTATCTGACTGCATTAAGATTCTCTAACTTAATACAGAGAATTAACTACTCTGCGCTCCCCCTCCCCTGCCCCCCCAACCTCAACTTTATCCCTCGCCTGAGGTGTGATGATCCTCAGGTGAAACCACCACCAATCACCTCAAAGGAGATAACCTCTGGGACCATGGCAACTTTCTTTGGTTTTGTTATGTAGGAAACATGGCCACCAATTTTGTGATCCCACAAACAGCACCAAGATAAGTGCTCAGATCAACATTTCTTTAGTGATGTTGTGAAATTGGTTGAAGCAAAAGTTTTGGCCAGAGTATAGGGGACCCCCCCACCTCCCCCCCAGCCCTCTCAGCCCACCTCCCACCTAAGAGTCCCTCAGTACCATGGTGAAGTGTTGGATTGAGTGTTCAAGTCCTTGGTGTGGGATTTGAACCTGCAACCTTCCAACTGGGAGATGAGACTGCTGCCCACTGAGCCAGGAAGGTCACTGGCATCTGGAGAGTGTGGGTTCACTCCAGCCTGGGGGCATGTGGTTTGGTGACTTTCCCATCTCAGCACTGCCCCTTACCAATGAAGCCCATTGATTTCTTTGTAAAAACTTGAGACTCCCTGAAAGCACGAAGCCTTATGCACTGTTTAAAATTCTGTCTGTACTTCAGTATGTCTACAGACCATTAATTTAATGTAGATTTCTAATCTTTATGTATTGGTTATTTCTTTTTATGTTCACAGCTGCTGGCTGTCTCTAGAGGGAGGTCTTTTATATGCATTTGTTGGACCCGCAGCTGCTGTCGTTCTGGTAAAACAAATCTGCATGCGTTGCTGTCATCCAATACTGCAGTCCCACTTACAGCTCCATTGAAATGATACAGTCATTGAATGCCTTGGTATATCATAATGTGACTGGTGTGCGTGCGTGTGTGTGTTTTCAACTACTTCAGACTAGGGGAATGTATCCCGAAACGTTTGTAGGTAAAGGACATCAAGGACTTTGCCATTGAGCACAATGGTAAGGGAGTGTACTCGACACCCTCATTGGGATCTCAGCCAGCTCCAAGCAGTAGCCTGCTCAAAAGAGGTGGGGTGCAGCAGATCAGGGACAACACTGTGGGGCGGAAGTCTACTCACAAGGCACACTCATCTGTTCCATGCCAAGTGCTTCTACAACTGACAAAACACATAGGGCGCTAAAGTTCATTTTTATGTGTTGAGCACAGATACTTGAGGCACCCTGAGAGTTTTTGATAGATAGGGGGAATCTCCTCCCACTGGCAGGAATGACTCGGATTAAGAAATGGAAATCTTCAGGGTTCTCCTCCCCTTGACCAGGGGGCAGCCACCTGAACAGCTCCTCTGAACAGCTGACTGACACCCCTTGTGAATTCTCATTGGAAGTACATAGCTGTGATTTTCTTCGTGCACCCTTGCCGTGAAAATTGTGGGCAGCAGGTCTGGCATTTCCAGGTCCACACTCCCACTGTGTGCCAGGAATATCGATAAAGGAACACCAGCTAGTCTGGTTGCCCATTGAAAACAAGGAAGTGGTTGGAGGAAATATCGGTATTGTGCATGCAGTGAGGGGACAGACTTACAACATGGCCCATTGCGTTTAACCTTGTTATACTGAGGGTCCTGGTGCAAAAAGCTGCACAATAAATGTTGAAAGTTCACTCGTTTTTATTACGGGGTTCCCTGGCAGCAGGACGGGCAAGCCACACAAAACACTGTGGACATCAGCAGGTCTGGAAGATCCCGCCACCAGCCTGCAGCGAGCCACCTCCACCGCCAAGATGCGGCGATGGGGGTAGAGGGAGGGGGGGTTTGCAGAAGACCGATGTGACTAATACAAAACAAGCAGTGCAATCTGACAGCTTTTCGGCATTTCTCTCCAGCTTGTGAGGCCTGGAATTCCCATTTTAACATGAGCGACAGCGATTAGTTTACTGACAGTATCTGTGCAGACCTACACGTTCATTCAAAAACAAAGAAAATGACTTTTGGGCCTAATGTTGGAAGATTCAAAGTAGAAAAAGAGACTAAATAAAATGGTGGAGGTGAAGAGTGGTGTACAAAGTGATTATCGCACTTCAGAAATTGGAATAGTATTTGGACAAACTAACCTGTTATGTAGTTATTATCTTGCTGAGTGCAAGGTGTTAAATGCACCGATCATAGTTTACCTGACTTTGCCTCATCAGTGGAAAGTTGGTATCATATTGGCCCATAAATGTCACCTCAACACAATGTTATTTTTGCTATATATGTGACATGTTGCCTCATATATTTGAAAAGATAAACTTCAGACGACAAATGCACTGGTGCCGCCTGATAATTTATTATTTTTTTAGATGCCCGACTAGCCTTTCTGACAGTTGCAGTGACAGCGAAATGTCTTGACGTTCACCTTCATTACTCTGTGAAACTGGTGGCCTGAGATGGGTAGTTAAATACAGTTAAATGTCGGGATGTGTAATTAAATGTAGTTAAATTTATGGGCGGCACGGTAGCACAGTGGTTAGCACTGCAGCTTCACAGCTCCAGGGTCCTGAGTTCAATTCCCGGCTTGCGTCACTGTCTGTGTGGAATTTGCACATTCTCCTCGTGTCTGCATGGGTTTCCTCCCAGATGCTCCGGTTTCCTCCCACAGTCCAAAGATATGCGGGTTAGTTTGATTGGTCATGCTAAAAAAAATTGCCCTTAATGTCCTGAGATGTGTAGGTTAGAGGGATTAGTGAGTAAATATTTAGGGATATGGGGTTAGGGCCTGGGTGGGATTGTGGTTGTTACAGACTCGATGGGTCAAATGGCCTCTTTCTGTACTGTAGGGTTTCTATGATTTACAGATATTGTGAAGTTGCTGTCAATAATTCCCTGCTCCCCCACAAGTGCATATTGGAATCTTTGCTGACAGCAGTCTTCAAAAGTCACTGCTATGCTGAGAACCTCCTCTTTCAGGTGGTAATGTCCCTGATAAAAACTCTCCAGATAGCACAGCCTTGTTAACAAAGTCCAACTGGGGTTTTAACAGAGTACTGTCATAACTACTGCTGAACATCCCCTCTGGTCCTGAAAAATAAACTTGATATTTTCACAATCTGGAATCATTCCATTGTGGTAAAATAGTTTTTTACGTTAACTTATTTTTAAATTTGTTTATTATGATGTCCCATTTCTCCTCTGTAAAATATATAAAGACTGTTTACCTCCTTATTTGCTGTCTGTGGGAATTCCCCAGTGTGATTGGCTACCTGCACAAAGACATTACGGTTAATGGAAACCCATGGCACAGAGATTTCTGGAGCTTTGCAGGCAGCTTACTTCTGGGTCAGCCCCGAGCACCATAACAAAATTCGGGCCATTATGAATCCAACAGCAGGTTTTCAGTCTTTGATCAAGCAGTTCAGGAGCACTATCAATACAAGGGGTATTTTGGATGAAGACACCTTTTCTGGAGACACCTTTTCTGGGCATTTAGTATTTTGCTAGCATTGCTCACACACCTGAGAATCAAAGAACGAGGAAGAAGAATGGGTAAGAAATTGAAACTTTAAATACAGAGTTGCAAGCTTCACATCCCTAATCTCTGAGCTGACGCTGAATGTGAACAGTTAGTCAGAAGTAGTGGCGGGCAAAGCGGTAGCATAGTGGCACTGTCAGGGACTACTAATTCAGAGGACCAGGCTAATCTTGTAGGATTATGAGTTCAAATCCCGCCACGACAGCAAATGGAATTTAAATTTGATTGATAAATCTGGAATGTAAAGTTAGTCTTAGTAATGCTGGATATGAAATTATTGTAATGATGATCGTGGAACTATCATTGATTGTAGGAAAGAAAAAGCCCATCTGCTTCACTGATGTCCTATAGAGAAGGAAAACGGTCACCCTTACCTGGTCTGGCCTGCATGTGACTCTAAACCCACAGCAATATGATTGACTCTTAATTATCCTCCGAAATGGCCAAGCAAACCACTCAGTTCAAGGGGCAATTAGGAATGGGCAACAAATGCATGGTGGCACGGTGGTTAGCACTGCCGCCTCACAGCACCAGGGATCTGGGTTTGATTCCCAGCTGGAGTCAGTGTCTGTGTGGAGTCTGCACATTCTCCCCGTGTCTGCGTGGGTTTCCTCCAGGTGCTCCGGTTTCCTCCCGAAGCCTGCAAGTCCGCGCAGGCTAGGTGCATTGGCCATGCTAAATTCTCCCTCAGTGCACCCGAACAGATGCCAGAATGTGGCGACTAAGGGATTTTCACAGTAACTTCACTGCACTGTAAATCTACCTGTGACACTAATAAATCAGCTGTAAAATGCTGGCCCAGGGCCAGTGACGCCCACATCCCATGAAGGAGTAAAGTAAGTCACTGTTCCATGCACACCAGATTGGACCTTTGGTGTGGAGAGTGGAAGTCACAAAGTGCCTCTGCGGGGCGTAGATGGCTGTAATAACAACTGTGCTGAGCTAACATCTGAGAAAGAGACAAGCGTTGAGGTCTGTGCACAAACAATGATCAGCGTTTGTTGTCCGTTCAACATTAAGATGACAAAAAGCATTTCTTCTTTCGCAGGTCAACATGGTGATCGGCATTTTAGTTTTTAATAAACTGGTGTCGAGGGACGGAATCCTAGATAAAAAGCTAAAACATAGAGGAGGGTAGGTGGTGTATGCTGAAACATTCATTGTACTTTCCAAGCTCACACCGAATGCTGCTCCATCGCACGGTAAAAGAAAACGATGCCCTGTGTTTAATAGCTATTGCATGCCATTCGTTGAGTTAAACGTGTTAACACTTGAGCCAGATTTCTGCATGGCTTTCTCAGTAGCGTGGTGTAATGTAAAATGATTCATGTTTACCGTGGAGAATTCTTACTCTCATTTTCTTTTTGACTTCCTGAGGGTGCCGAATACTTTTATTTTAAAGCTGCAATTTCTCTCTTCCTTTTTTTTTTCTGTTGGATTTTTTTTATTTGGTTCCAGTCAGATGAGTGAGCCCCATAGCGGCCTGACGCTCAAATGTTCCAAGTGCGGAGTTGTTTCAACGACAGCCTTATCAGCTACCACTGCCAGTAATGCCATGTTAGTCTCAAGCATTTTAAATCTGTATCTATATATGTCGATAAGTACGTTAAAATACTTTATATAAGTATAAACTGCCCGCAAAGCAAGTGATTTTGGTAATCATAACTTCTTTCTTTATGGAGATACGCGAGACTTCTAATTTTCAAATGACTATTAAGGAGGTGATAGATGTAAAACGTGGTGTCTGTAGAGATAGCTTAAATATAAATGCCATTAAAAGTATGGACTGACGTCTTGGGGGAAAAAAAAAAATGCAGATTTTAACTTTGACTACCTTTAAAAGTATGTAATTAAACTTCACTCTTTCGAAACGTTCTCCCCCCCCCCCCACCTCACCTACGTCCCACCAGCCCTGACCACTTTTCTCTTTTTTTTTACGTGCAGGGCATCCCTGTGGAGTTCCTGTGTGGTGCTGCCCCTCCTCGCTCTGACCTGGATGTCGGCGGTCCTGGCCATGACCGACAAACGCTCCATCTTGTTTCAGATCCTGTTTGCTGTCTTTGACTCGCTGCAGGGGTTCGTCATTGTCATGGTGCACTGCGTCCTGAGGAGAGAGGTGAGCGATCAGGAGGAGCTGCCTCCCCTCCCCTCCCCTCCCTCATCCCCGTGTACACTGACCCCCCCCCCCCCACTCCCAGTATAGGCAAGCTGCCACACTGGCTGACAGGAAGTCAGAGGCGTTACGTGACCCACACGCACGTGCACAGCAGAGGCCAACGAGTCAGTGAGGCCTGCTCCACTCTGTGACAGTTGGAGCCTCGTGGCTAAAGGCATCAGAGAATCGTACAGCGCAGTACAGGCCCATCCAGTCCACACTAACACGTTGTTAAGAAGGCGTACGGTGTCTTGGCGTTTATTGGTAGGGGGATTGAATTTAGGAGTCGCAGCGTCATGTTGCAACTGTACACAACTCTGGTGCGGCCGCACTTGGAGTACTGTGTGCAGTTCTGGTCCCCACATTACAGGAAGGATGTGGAGGCTTTGGAGAGGGTGCAGAGGAGGTTTACCAGGATGTTGCCTGGTATGCAGGGGAGGTCCTATGAGGAGAGACTGAGGGATTTGGGGTTGTTTTCACTGGAAAGAAGGCGGCTAAGAGGGGATCTTATAGAAACATATAAGATGATTAGAGGTTTAGATAGGGTGGATGGTGATAGCCTGTTTCCTCGGATGGAGAAAGCTAGCACGAGGGGGCATGGCTTTAAATTAAGGGGGGGTAGTTATAGGACGGATGTCAGGGGCAGGTTCTTTACCCAGAGGGTGGTGAGGGACTGGAATGCCCTGCCTGCTGCAGTTGTAAATGCGCCTAGTTTGGGGGCGTTTAAGAGATTGGTGGATAGGTTTATGGACGAAAAGGGATTGGTTTAGATTAGTGGGTCAATGTTTTTTTTTTAAAAATAAGACTGGTCGGCGCAACATTGTGGGCCGAAGGGCCTGTTCCGCGCTGTAATGTTCTATGTTCTATGTTCTATGTTCTAAACACCTCAATTCCCATCTAACCCCATCTGCCAGCATTTGGCCCATTTTGGAATGTTGTGATGTGCCAAGAGTTCATCCAGGTACTTTTTTAAGGATGTGAGGCAACCCTCCCAGGCAGCGCATTCCCAGACCACCACCATCCTCTGGGTAAAAACATTTTTCCTCACATCCCCCCCCTAAACCTCCTGCCCCTCACCTTGAATCAATGTCCCCTTGTGACTGACCCTTCAACTAAGGGGAATAGTTTCTCCTTATCCACTCTGTTCATGTCTCTCATAATCTTGTACCTTGGCCAGAATTTTACTGTCTCGACTGATATGGGAAACGGAGCAGGTGAGGGGGGACCGTAGAAAGATCCGTAGGCTTCGGGGGATTTTACAGTTTCAGGACAAGTGAGGCTGTAAAATGTCGCCCCTCCTCTCCCCCCTCCACACATCCCCCCCCCCTCATAATCAGCACTGCAGCCATGGACCTCTCCCTGGATTGTGATCTTTGGAATTCTTCGTCACAGATAGTTGTGAACGCAAAGATGTTTAAAGTTTATTTATTAGTGTCAGAAGTAGACTTACATTAGCACTGCAATGAAGTCACTATGAAAATTCTCTAGTCGCCACTCTCCGGCGCCTGTTCAGATACACTGAGGGAAAACTTAGCTTCTTGGCTTGGATCACTGTGTATGTGGAGACTGCACATTCTCCCCTTGTCTGCGTGGGCTTTCTCCCAACTGCTCCGGTTTCCTCCCACAGTCTGAAAGACAAGTTGGTTAGGTGCATTGGCCATGCTAAATTCTCCCTCAGTGTGCCCAAACAGATGTCGGAGTGGGAACGAGGAGATTTTCACAGTAATGTCATTGCAGTGTTAATGTAAGCCTACTTGTGACACTGATAAATAAATATTTTGTACTACCTGTTTTGATAGCTGCAAAAGAATTTAAAAATGTGTCCTACTGTAAAATTGGACCAAGTCATAAATGTCTCCATGATCAGTTTAATGATTTATCTATTGGTGTCTTCCTGTTCAATAGGTACAAGATGCTGTTCGATGCCGTCTGCGGAACTGCCAGGATCCAATAGCTGGAGATACAGCTAGTACTTTTCCAAATGGTCATGCTCGGATCATGGTTAGCATCAATTTTTTTATTCCTTTATTCTCTTGCTGGAATTGGACCTAATCTGGAGTTTGGACACCCGGTTCACTCCCCTTTGAATATCACACTCCAGTGTCGCCAAGGTAGCTGAATGTCGGGTCTCCAACGCAAACCCTGCTCAGTTCTCATCTAATGAGTTTGGTTAAAATCAGGCCTTTATTATTGTTATCTACGTGTGATAGAGCACAGTGGAGACCTTTGGGTTGCCTAGCCCTTTCAGAGCACGCCGTAGGATCTCTACAGTGCAGAAGGAGGCCATTCGGCCCATTGAGTCTGCACCGACTTCCCAAAAGAGCCTACCACGCAGGCCCATCCACCTTGCCCTATCCCTGTAACCCTGCACATTTACCATAGTCAATCCACATAATGTGCATGTCTTTGGAATGTGGAAGAAAATCAGACCACTCGGACGAAACCCATGTAGACATGGGGAGAACGTGCATATGGACGGTTACCAGAGGCTAGCATTGAACCTGGTTCCCTGGCGCTGTGCGGCAGCAGCACCAACCACTGTGCCGCCGTGCTGTACATTTATAACCAAGTCATGGGAGTGATGCCATGATTTGGTTAGAAATACAACCAGCTAGAGCATTAACACCATGAAATCGATCCTTATTATAGATTAGGTATAAGATATTGTACCCAATCTATGCAAACTCTGGAATATAGTGAACATTATGTTTCAACCAAGGCTGGAATCAAACCCGGGTCTCTTATGAGCGAGCAGTGCTAACAGTGTGCCACCGTGCAGACCATTCTCACAGTACAGTCAAGCAGAGTGCAAGGGAGCAAGAGATCTGAAAATTGCCTGGAGCAAGTTGCGTTTGTTTTAGAAGAATTAATGATCTCAGCCTTCAAAGGACACCTCATTTCGCAGGGGAAAATAGTCCAGTTAAATTCACTCCAAGAAATTGTATTTGAAAAAATATCTTGGGCCATATTTTGCAGTAACAGGGTAAGCGATCATGTCTGCTATTAAGTTAGATCTTCTGCTCAAAGTATTTTGCCCATTACGTTGCCGGATATGATAACTGAGGGTATCTGGGACCTGGACAACCAGACAAGCAATACGGCATCTCCTTAAACTAATGAGAATTAAACATCGTAAGGAAGGTGAGTAAAAGAGAGCGAATGTAATCAGGTACTGAAAGAGGAATAAAGTGAGATGAAGGAAAGATTGTGTTAAAAAAGGAAAAGAAAGACAGAAGCGAAAAGTAAGAAACAAAAGTAAATTTTAAAATTTGCGCTAATACTAAAGCAAATTAATGTGAATCGAAAACAGAAAAGGCAGCAAATTCTCAGCAGTTCAGAGAGCACCTGTGGAGATAGAAATGGACACCAGGATTCTCCGGTCTCTCTCACCCCACCACCCCTGCCAGAGAGAGTGGAGAATGTGGCATTCAGTCAAATCTCCATTCGCTGCAGCGGGACTGGAGAATCCCAGCTGCGGGCGAGGTCGGAGAATTACGGGCCAGAGCTGCCATTTCAGAACGATGACTTTTTGTCGGAATTTGACCTGAAATGTTACCTCGGAGAGAAAGGTGGCCTTCAACCTGGCAGTTTTTGGGTGGCCAGTGCTTTTGGGCAAAAGGCGGAACTTCCCCTGTGATGTTGCCAGGAGACAGCTGGTCAGCAGCCAATTAGGGATGATGGGCGGGCCTTCCACACGGGTGGGTCACTGGCCAGCATCACGGTGGCACAGTGGTGAGCATTGTTGCCTCAGGGATCGGGGTTTGATTCCCGGCTAGGGTGTGGAGTCTGCATGTTCTCCCTGTGTCTGCGCGCATTTCCTCTGGGTGTTCCAGTTTCCTCCCATAATGCCTAAGACGCGTTGGTTAGGTGCATTGGCCACGCCAGATTCTACCTCAGCATGACCGAACAGGCGTCGGAACATACAACTCAGGTGAGGAGGAATTTCTTCACCCAGAGAGTCGTGAATGTGTGGCATTCACTCCCACAGAATGTAGTTGAGGTCAAAACATTGCCTGATTTCAAGAAGAAATTAGATATCACTCTTGGGGCTAAAGAGATCAAGGGAGATGGGAGGAAGGTGGGCAGGGGAGTTGGCGGGGGGGGACAGGATGTTAAATTTGATGATCACCCATGATCAAAGTGAATGGCAGAGCAGGCTCGATGGGCTGAATGGCCTACTCCTTCTAGTTTCGATGCTTATGTTTCTATGACTAGTGGATTTTGACAGTAACTTCACAGTGTTAAGATAAGCCTACTTGTGACACTAATAAATGAGCTTAAAAAAACTCAGTAGCACCACCAAGGGAGCTGGTGTTACTGTATAAATGAATATTCAGGGTATATAGCTGAGGGAGGGGTGCAGCGATTGGATTGTTATCACACTTGGGGCCCATATAAAGAGACACATGCTGATATTGGTGTGAGTTGTAGACTTGTGAGCTACACATGTGAAATGTTCCACTTTGTGAATGAATGTAGAAGAAAGATTGTCTCCTTCTCTGTCTGCCAGGTGGCTGCTCAGACAGCAAGCAGAATGCAAAGGTGATTTTGATATGCCTTTAGGAGGGTGAGCATGAGGCAGATTGTCATATGGGCTAGATGGGTTGGGTCGAGAGAACAGAAGGGAGGACCAGGTAATCATTAACTGCTGATAGCCACTTCCTTGAACCATGGGGTTCCAGCCCCCTCTCCCCCACCCCCCTCCAGCTAGCCACTGAGAGGCTGGTTTCATGCTGCCACTGGTCTCTCCCCACAGCAGAAGGCTGGCCTAACACCCACATGACGCCAGTGGCTTAAGAGAAGGGCCTTGAATTGCAATTAATCGCTTAAGTTGGCTCCCTGTCCCTGTGCGGGCTTCCTGGCATTTTATAGCTTCCTTCCTGTGGCCTAGCGGTCTAGCCATCTGAACTGGTAAACCACAAACCTAGAGGTCATTGCTTTGGGGTCATTGGCTCAAATCCCACCACAGTAGATGGTAAAACTGAGCTGTGACAGGTTGGGTGAGCTGCAAAATATATATTGTGCCCCCCCCCCTCCCTGCCTACAACCCCACCACTGCGGAGCCGGTAATGTCTCTTTCTATCCACAATCTGTTTCTCTTGATGTTATATTTTGAAATTGGTTGAGGGATTTATATGAGCAAGGACAACCTGAGAACACTATATGCAGGGCAGTCATTTGTTAGTGTTAACTCACAGCAGTTAATGATAGGAACTGTTACAGTCTTAAACTTCCCATCTATTTGATGTGCCGGGCTCTCGGAGCGATTTAAAATTGGAATACTCGCTGTAAAGTGGGTCGCCAGAAGGAATTCTCCTAACTGCATTGCACACTGCTTGAAAGCTGACATGCTGAATTTGTTGTGAGAATATTACTTTTTCCTGTTGTCGATGCGGCACAGAGTACTTCATTGGGCTCCTGAGTTTTGACATTCAGTATAGTGTGTAGCGAGGAGGCGGGCAGCTTGTCCAGTTTGTCCGTCAGAGATGCTGAATTACTGGAAGTTCTGCTTGGCGCCCAATCCACCCTGTCCTGATCTCAGCTACCCGTTCCACCTATACAATGGGGACATACTTTAAGAATCTACTGACGGCCATGAAACCATTGTCAACTGTTGGAAACACCCGTCTGGTTCACTGTTGTCCTTTGGGAAGGAAACACTTCATCTCCGCGGCAGAATGGAAATACAGAAACCGGACTGTCAAAGTCCAACCCCAGGCAAGAACAGGAAATAATACCAGCAAACTAATCGGCCTCTGAAAGAGGAAGAAGGATGTTTGCATTTGTGGGACATGAGCATCTCTGGATGGCCAGCATTTGTGGCCCATCCGTAGTTGCCCATAATTTCAATATAGTGTTAATAATAAATAAACTTAAACTTCCTCTGAAGTATTTTCCCTTCATGAATTCATCTAACGTCCTTTAGAAAGTTACTATTGGTTCTGCTCTCACTCCCATCTCAGACAGTGCATTCCAGAGCATAGCAAATTGTCCTGTAAAAATGTTGTCCCGAGTTCTTTTCCCAACCGTCTCCAATCAGTGTCCTCTGGCTGCCGGCCCTCTTGCCATGGGAAACTGGCTCTCCTCGCTCACGGTTCACAATTTTGACCACCTCTATTCGATCTCCCCTCAATCCTTTTTGCTGGAAGGAAAACAATCCCAACTTTCCCTCCCTTTTCACCAGAGCTTTTTAACCAATGTTGCATTGCAGCTGTTCATGAGGTGGCGTTGTAAGGTCAGTCAAGAGCAACAGTCTGTTAGAAAAGCTGAACTGAGACTCACTGAGTTCTTGGCGGGGGGGGGTTTGGGGGGTGAGGGGGCATGAGACCAGGTACACCTAACAAACTCGGAATATCCCCGCTGTTTGGTCATGTAATGCATTTTGCCACCTCTGGTGTTTCCTTGTGCCCTGATGCCTAAGGAGATATAGGGGGTTAGCCTGTGAAGAGAGACTGAATAGACTGGGTCTGTACTCGTTAGAGTTTAGAAGGCTGAGGGGGGATCTTATAGAGACATATAAAATAATGAAGGGGATAGATAGGGTAGAGGTAGAGAGATTCTTCCTGCTTAGAAAGGATAGCAGAACTAGAGGGCACAGCCTCAAAATAAGTGGGGGGCAGTTTAGATCAGAGTTGAGGAGGAACTTCTTCACTCAAAGGGTGGTGAATCTCTGGAATTCTCTGCCCATTGAAGTGGTGGAGGCTACCTCGCTGAATATATTTAAGTCACGGGTCGATAGGTTTTTGACAGACAAGGGAATTAAGGGTTATGGGGAGAGAGCGGGAAACTGATCCACTTCAGATCAGCCATGATCTTGTTGAATGGCGGGGCAGGCTCGAAGGGCTAGATGGCCTACTCCTGCTCCTATTTCTTATGTTCTTATCGGGATGGCAGATACTGCTTTGGAATATTTTCCACTTCCTGGATAGACGATTACATTTTTCATAGTATAGAATTGGAAGGCCCTGGAGGGAGTGCAGAGGAGGTTTACTAGGCTGATACCGGAGTTGAGGGGATTGAGCTATGAGGAGAGGCTGAATAAACTAGGCTTGTACTCGTTAGAGTTTAGAAGAATGAGGGGAGATCTCATTGAGACGTATAAGATGATGAATGGGATGGATAGGATAGAGGTGGAGAGACTCTTCCCGCTCAAAAAAGACAGCAGGACTAGGGGGCACAGCCTCAAGATAAAGGGGAGGCGGTTTAGAACGGAGTTGAGGAGGAACTTCTTCAATCTCTGGAATTCTCTGCCCGTTGAAGTGGTGGAGGCTGCCTCGCTAAATATTTTTAAGAAGCGGGTTGATGGGTTCTTGATAAGAGAGGGGATTAAGGGTTATGGGGAGAGGGCGGGAAAGTGGAACTGAGCCACAACAGATCAGCCATGATCTTATTGAATGGCGGGGCAGGCTCGAAGGGCTAGATGGCCTACTCCTGCTCCTATTTCTTATGTTCTTATGTTAAGAGGCATGGTGGCACAATGGTTAGCACCTTACCTGGGTTCAATTCTGGCTTAGAGTGATTCTCTGTGTGGAGTTTATCATAGAATCATAGAACCCTTCAGTGCTGAAAGAGGCCCTTTGACCCATCGAGTCCGCACCGACCACAATCCCACCCAGGCCCTACCCCCACATCCCTACATATTATACCCACTAACCCCTCTAACCTACACATCCCGGGACACTAAGGGGCAATTTCCTGGCATGGCCAATCAACCTAACCCGCACATTTTTGGACTGTGGGAGGAAACCCACGCAGACACAAGGAGAATGTGCAAAATCCACACAGACGGTGACCCGAGCCGGGAATTGAACCCAGGACCCTGGAGCTGTGAAGCAGCAGCGCTAACCCACTGTGCTACCGTGCCGCCCCGGCACATACGTTTATCTGTTTTTCTTTTAGCGTTAACATTCGTCCTTTTACATTCCATTATCATTTGGAGAGCTGCCGCAGACATGATGGAGGTATGAGAGGAGCAGACGAGGATGGAGGTGGCAGGGGTGACATACCGGCAGTAATGCTGTGAAGGGGGCGGGTGAAAATTCCTGCAGTCCTGACACGTTTGTGAAGGCAGCAGCTCTCCAAATGAACATCTTGACTTGGCACCATTCTCCTGCCTTTTCCCCGTGAAAAGCATCAAAGGTGAAACAAACGGTAGGGTAGTGATGAGGTGAAGTGAAGCGCGGGTATTAAATGTCTGTGAATTTAGGAAGAAGGGAAAAGTGAGGGAAGCAAGGAATTACGCGACACTCGATCCTGGGAGCAAGAGTAATTCCACTGATGAGCAATTCCACCTGACTGAGGCAGGCATAACACACAGTGGGTCGAATAGCTACCTTCTAATAACTCTGTGATTCAGACTTGGTGCTTTGCTTCACGTTGGTCTTTTACTTGGGTAACTCAATTGTAATCAAAAGTGTATTGTTAACTGGGGACACTGGCAGGTTAGTAAAGGTCTTTCACGAATGAGTAACTTGCCAGGATTGCAGGAATTTTTCACCCGCCCCTTTGCAGCATTAGTGCCAGGACGTCACCCCTGCCACCTCCACCCTCTTCTCCTCTTGTGGGCACAGCCTGGCCTCCTGACATTCGCAGCGAACGTCCGCCTGCATGGGTTTTCTGGTGCAGTGCTGATCTTCCCATTGAGCTGGAGTCCACCTGAATGGTCCAACTAAGTTGCAGCACCTTGGGAACGGATCTCCTCCATTTGGTGGGATGGTGGTGCGCAATGTCATAGATTCATTATGGCACAGAAGGAGGTAAATCAACCCATCAAGTGCATACCAGCTCTCTGTAGTGCAGTCCAGTCACTCCCCTTCCCCTTCACTCTATCCCTGGTCACCCTATATGGTTATTTCTCTCAAGTGCCCAGTCCATCTCCTTTTGAAATCATTAATTACCTCTGTTTCCACCACCGTCAGAGGCAGTTCCAGGTCATTATCACATCCTTCACTCAAACAAGTTCCTCCTTGCAATTCTTGCTGAAAACCTGAAATCCATATATCCTAGGCTGTATACAATCCCCAAATGGGAACAGTGTTTCTTTGTCTACCTCATCTAAAACTTTTGTAGTCTTGAACATCGCTATCAGATAATCTCACAGTTTCCTTTGCTCCAAGGAGAGCAACAAGATTTCCCCATCTTTTATGCCCCATACCCTCCTTTGCAACAAAGGCCAACAAGACAGTTTATAATATCCATCAATGTTGATTGCCTCGCATTAGAATAATGGTCAGGGGAATGTCACAGACAATCACCCACAAATGCGATCAACAGTAACTCTAGGTTCAGTTTCCAGTCAGGTATTTCCATTCTTCTCCTGGTACCACCTTTGTGAAGTGGTCACTGTCATAAAACTAACAACTTTATGGAATAATTTCAGACTTTTACGCCCAGAAAATGTGATCAGTTGTTCTATATTTCAACCCATTCTCTCCCCAGCCGCATATGTTGTTTCTTTTGTACCAGCTTGTGCTGCCTTAATCCCCTGAGATCCCTTTCACTACTGCACTTAGCCCTAAATGTTGCCTGCCTCCCTTGATGTTTGAACCCTTACTGATTAAAAAAATACACTGTTCCATGGTATATTTAAGAAACGATGTCAGAAATTCAATGTTGCAATAAAGACGGGTGCGATAACGACATCATAATGTTACTGGCTTAGTGGACCTGAGAGTTGGGCAAAGGATTCATAGGCATGAATTCGTGCCCCACCAGAGCAACTGAGGAATTTATATTCAGTTTATTGAACAAAACTTGAGATTAAAAAGTAATCTCGTTAATGGCAGTCATAAAATGACTGGGCGAGTGTAAAAATCCGTTTGGTTCACCAATGTCCTTAAGGGAAGGAAGTCTGCCATCCTTACCTGGTCTGGCCTACGTGTAACTCCAGAGCCATAGCAATGTAGTTAACCCTCAACTGCATTCCGAAATGGTCTAGTAATCTACTCAGCTCTATCTAACCAGCACAAATCACAGTCACAATAAATTTCCCGGCATTGATTTCAGCACCACAAACAAAGGGTCATGTCAACTCTGCAGACTCCTCCTCCCAAACATCGGGCAACATGTGCCAACATTTGAGATCTGTCCCACAAACTAGTCAAGCGACAGTTTGACATAGTCGTACTCATGATGTCGTAACTTACAGATAGTGTCCCAGACACCACCAAAAGCATTGCTGAGTATGTCCTCTGCTACCAGCATGACAGACCCAGCAGAGGGCGGTTGGTGGCACAGCGGTGGAATGACATGGTGGCACAGCAACAACAAGGACCCGGTTCGATTCCTAGCTTGGGTCATTGTCGGTGTGGAGTTTGCACATTCTCCCCAAGTCTGCGTGGGTTTCCTCCAGGTGCTCTGGTTTCCTCCCACAGTCCGAAGATGTGTGGGGTAGATGGATTGGCCGTGCTAAATTGCCCCTTAGTGTCAGGGGGACTCGCTAGGATAAATGCATGGGGTTATGCATCCATGAGGCTTGGGCCATCAGCAGCAGAATTTTACTCAATCACAATCTGTAACCTCATGCCCGGCATATCTCCCACTCTACAATTCTCACCAAGCCTGGTTCAATGAGAAGTGTGGGATATCACGACAGGAGCAGCATTAGGCATACCTAAAGATGAGATGTCAACCTGGTGAAGCTACAATGCGGGGCTGTTTGTGTTGTGAACAGCAGAAGCAGCATATAATTAGACAGACCAAAGCAATTCCATAACCTATGCATCAGATCTAAGCTCTGCAGTCCTGCCACATCCAGTGGATAATTAAATAATTAACAACAGGACAAGGCTGTACAAATTTCCTCATCCTCAATGACGGAGGAACAAGACTGAAACATTCGCAACAATCTTCAGCCAGAGTGGATGATCCTTCTTGGCCTCTTCCGGAGGTCCCCAGTGTTCCAGATGCCAGTGTTCAGCCAATTTGATACACTCCACGTGACATCAAGAAACAGCTGAAGACACTGGATATTACAAAGGCAGTCGGCTCTGACAGTATTCCAGCAATAGCACTGAAGGGTTGTGCTCCATAATTTGCCATGCCCCTAGCCGAGCTGCTCCAATATAGCCACAATCTTGGTTGTGGGGGGAGGAGGGGGCGCAGATGGATCTCTAGCTGGGGGGTCGGGGGGGGGGGAGCGTTCTGCTGCCACTCTGCGAGCGATCCCTCCTCCCCACTGGAGGAACAGATCCCTCCTCCCGGAGTGGACGTGCGGCTGTGCCATCCCACCAAACCTTCAGGATCAAGCGATTCCTCGCTAAGAAGATGAAGCAGAACTGGCCGATTCCACAGGGGATCCGCATGAAAACTGGCAACAAGATCAGGGACAACCCCAAGAGGAGACACTGGAGAAGGACCAAGCTGGGCCTGTAAAGGGATACACCATCATTGGTACACTACCAGCCACAGATTATTCCTCCCTGCAGGGGCAACAGAGCGGGAGAGATGGCTGTGGCTGGTCGTGTACCAGTGATGGTGTATCCCTTTACAGCCCCAGCTTGGTCCTTCTCCGGTGGGGAGGAGGGATCGCTCGCAGAGTGACAGCGGACTCCCCCTGCCCGCTCCCTGCCCCCCCCCAACCAGAGATCCACCCAGGATGATCTGTGTCACAGAGCTGCTCTCTCCGCTTTCTGCTTTTTTTTTCCCCCGGTTTTAATGATACATCACACAAACAACTAAATATACGTAAGTCAAATCCACACAAATGTAGTCAGGAACAGGAGGCACAGAATGGATATTGTCTAATTAACATTCAAAGCATTTTCTCCTTGCATTTAAGCCGTGTAATGATAGAAATAAAAACAGGAATCTGTTTTTTTTCATTCCCTGTATCCTTCCTGTAGAAACACATTTTAATAAAATAAATGGATTCGATCATAAATAAAAAAACACAATTTATTAATGACATTACAATAATATGTGCATTTGTCAAAGTTCCACTGATGTCAACACCAGTCAAGCAGTTCAATGATGGTTGATTCTAAAATCCAAAATTTTGAAGACTATTTCTTCGTCCAGAATTTGCCACAATTGTCAACTTTAAATTCATCTTCAAATTGCCCCTCTTTCGTTCTAGCTCTTTTGGGAACACGGTTGCGCAGAAGGGAAACATCGATTGGCATCATATTAATTTTTTTGGGCTCCTTGTATTGGATATTGATAGTGGACCCATCAGGTCGAACCACAAAAACAGGGTACAGCCTGGCATAGACCTGCCTTCCAAAGCAAGCTACTGATGTTGTGTTGGAATTGTTCCGCCTGGGTACACTGACACAGGGTACACAGCAGGAAGCAATCTTTCAGAAGGCACAAACCGCCACAGCCACGCGCTGCAGCACAGCACCCGGGCACGCTGCCTCCGATTTTTTTCGAACTGTTCAGAGATCTGAACACTCTGGCAGCGCTAAGCCCCGCACACAGCACAGATCAGATCGGAGCCGGCAAAACACGTATGGGCGCGCCGGAACGAGGATTGTGGGCTCCGATCCATATTACGCCCAGATCCGGCCCTTAGGCTCCGATTGGTAAAATCGGGCCCAGTGTGCTGACAATCAATTTGAGATTATCAGTCAGGCTGGCAGCGTCGTACATTTGTGTGTCCTGGAAGCTACAGTTATTAATACACAGGGCCCTGTCCTTTGCAGACAGAAAGAACACGTACTCACATTGCGCCTGTTTCAGCTAAAGAAAATAAGTGACAGGCATTTGCTCGTCTGTTCCTCAGGGCAATGCCATGACCAACTAGAGTCAAGCTCCCTGGTTTAAATATCAAACAATGCTTGGCAGTTAGCTGTCAGTCACCATCAATTGGTGCACGCTACACGGCAACACTCTACCAATCAGAGTCTATTTGCCAACCAGCCAGCACTGTCCCCTCATGCAATATAATGTTGGTTTCCCTTTGTATTGATACTCTTGCAAATTATTCTGATGAGTGCTGGATGAAAAGCTTCGACAGGACGTCTTTTTGCTCACGTTTCGGACCAATGGCTAAAGGAAAGGAATTAAAGACCATTCTGGGAGCTAACTTCAACCTAATGAGACAGTGAAGGGGCTCTTGCTCTAGAAGCAGTGGCCAGCAGGGAATCCTGGTTAAACGTAGGCATAAATAATAGCCTTAACATTTCCAGCCTGATTCCTGACCCACAGCTGCCATGAGAAAAGCTCGCAAAATTAGCAATGAATGTCAAATCAAATGGAGAGAGTGTGGAAATGATGCATTTAAACCAGGTGCTGAGAAAGACTTTGCATGTCACTTGATAGAATTTCTCATGATATATTTGTACAGGGGCTTGTTGATCCATGAAGCTTTTGTTGAACTGTTTAATTGGTGTTCTCATTTAAAGCACTTAGCCGTCTTCATCCTATCAACAGCTTGATGCTGGTTCTTACAATGTGACTGTTCCACAAATAGAACAACCTAATTGAGTGCTATTAAGAACAAACAGCAAATAAAGTACAGTACAAAAACAGGCACTTTGTGCTTCCAAGCCTGTGTCGATCATGATGCCCTAACTTAACTGAAAAAAAATCTTCTGCCCTTACTCGGTCTGCACCTCTCTATCCCCTCCCGATTCATGTACCCATCCAGGTGCCTCTTAAATGTTGCTAATGTGCCTGTTTCCATCATCTCCTCTGGTAGCACGTTCTAGGCACCCACCCTCTACGTGATAAACTTAGCCCGCACATCTCCCTTAAACTTTTCCCCCTCTCATCTTGAGCCTGTGCCCCCTTGTAATTGATAGTTCCACCCTGGGAAAAAGCCTCTGACTATCCGCCCTGTCTACGCCTGCCATAATTTTGTAGCTCTCCACCTGAGCAGTGAAAAGAATCCTAGTTCATTAAACCTCTCCTCATAGCCAACGCCCTCGAGACCAGGCAGCATCCCGGTGAACCTTCTTTGCGCTGTTATTTTCTTTGATTGAAAAATGATTGCTTTCTTCCTCTGACTGATTCATTGTCAGTTCCACACATGGTGCACTCTTTCTGAACGCTTGTCGTGTTGGGCTTAGCCACTATTCTTGTCAGTACTGCGTAACAAGTGATTGTAATCTAATATGAAAAGTGCTGTATGCAGCTGAGCGCAGTTGAATTTAATTGAAATTATCCATTGTCCTCCCATGTTCCAGCTTACTTTGGTCTTTCCTCCCTTTCTCAGCACTGCTTGAGTCCTGCAAGCATTGAACAATGTTGTAAATGTTCTGATACGACAAGAACTCATTTTGTTCGTAACTGCAGACGCTGAAAATCTGAAACAGAAGAAAAGATACAACACTGGATAAACTCAGCAGGTCTGGCAGCATCTGTGAAGAGAGAGACAAGAACTGGCATAAGAACATAAGAAATAGGAGCAGGAGTAGGCCATCTAGCCCTTCGAGCCTGCCCCGCCATTCAATAAGATCATGGCTGATCTGAAGTGGATCAGTTCCACTTGCCCGCTTTCTCCACATAACCCTTAATTCCCTTGTCTATCAAAAACCTATCTGTCGTGACTTAAATATATTTAGCGAGGCAGCCTCCACCACTTCAATGGGCAGAGAATTCCAGAGATTCACCACCCTTTGAGTGAAGAAGTTCCTCCTCAACTATGATCTAAACTGCACCCTCCCCCCCCCCCCTTATCTTGAGGCTGTGCCCTCTAGTCCTGCTGTCCTTTCTAAGCGGGAAGAATCTCTCTACCTCTGAGTCTATCCAGCAATCTCTATTCTTTTTGTCTTATTTTATTTTGTTTCTATTTCATTTCATTCGTTGCCAGTGGAAGTAAGACAGTAGATTGGCTTCAGCTTTTTTTTAATGTAAATCGGTACTATGTTTTGACGTCGCCACTACTTGTTTTAACTGACTTTGCTGTTTTATTCTAAATAGACAGACTTCGAGAAAGATGTGGACATTGCGTGCCGATCAGGTAAGAATTAATTATTGCTTCTGTTTAATGACCACATTGGTCGGGTTTGGTAGGGATAAATAGACAGTGACAACTGATGTTCCGTTTGTCCCAAGAGAGGGAGAAGTCTGATTCAAAACGCCCCGTTCAAAATTGAAATTTCGCCCCCATTCCTCGCTAGCATGAATTCTACGCCACCCAACAGGGCGTAACAGCACAGGAGTAGAATACATAACTTGAGATCAAACACCCTGAATTGGCTGCAAGTTCGCCCCCTCTACCTTTCCAAAGGTTGTAACGAAGTCGTAATACGCAGTAATTCCATGCTAAATTCAAATGTGTAGTTCATTTTCTGACTGAAGCCTTCTGCAAAGCAGAAAGGGAATGTCACTGTGTAAAATGCACAGTGTAAATGTCACAGTTTCTTTTCCCCCCCTCCCGCTCACGAATGAGAAAGAAAATTAAATGGCAATGTTAAGGACCAGCTCCTAACAATGTAATATTCATATTGTTAAACCTCACATATTAGGCTAGAAATTTAGGTCAGTGCTTGGTGGTTGAATATGAATGAGGGCATCTTGTATGGAAGTTATTGTGGTCTGTTGTTTTCTGTTGTCACCTCGTTCTGGTCTGGTCCCATCTTTATTCTGAGTCCTCCGGTGCTTTCTCGGTCATCCTGTCTCCTGCTCTCGCTAAGCGCCCTACCCTTCATTCTCCTCTTGTCCGCTTCCTGGTCTGAAATCTCAGCCCTCCCAGCTATCCCACTTTACTTTCCCTTTCTCCTATTCTCATCCTCTCAGCTCCTTCGCTCCCCGTCTCTGCCTCACATAAAACAGTCTGTACAACATCGAAGCAAGCCTAGTCCTTTCTGGGGAGCATGGAATGACTTTGGGATCCTGGAATATAAATCATTTCTAATTGTGTTCTTGGCCAGGAAATGGGAGAACCATCTTTTTAGCAGGGCAGTTTATACACAAATACAAGTCATTTTTAAAGCAAATCATTTATGGGATGTGGGCATCGATGGCTAGGCCAGCTTTTATTGCCCATCCGTAATTGACCTGGAGAAACTCGTGGTGAACTGTCTTCTTGAGGCACTGCAGTCCCTGAAGTGTAGATACATTCACAATGCTGCTAGGGAGGGATTTCTAGGATGTTGACGCAGCGACGGTGAAGAAACAGGGATTGACATATTTCCAAGTCAGGATGGTGACTGACTTGGAGGGGAACCGCCTAGTGGTGGTGTTCCCACATATCTGCTGCTGTTTGTCCTTCTAGATGGTCGTGGTCATAGGTTTTCTAGGAGCCTAAGGAGTCTTACTGAGTTCCTGTTGTGCTTCTTGTAGATGGTACATACGGTCGCCACTGTTTGTTGGTGGTGGAGGCATTGAATGTTTATGGAAGGGGTAGTAATCGAGCAGGCTGCTTTGTGTGAGTGCTGTTTGAGATCCACTCATGAAGGCAAGTGGGGAGTATTCCATTACACTCCTGACTTGTGCCTTGTAGATGGTGGCAGACTTTGGGGAGCCAGGGCATTGCGTGCCAATCAGGTAAGAATTAACGGGTTAATTATCACTTCTGTTTAATGGTCATATTTGGAGTAATGTTCAGGTTTGGCAGGGACATAAAGACAGTGACAACTAATGTATGACTTCTCCCAAGAGAGGAAATCTTTCTCAAAGTCTGTCTGTTCAGAATAAACACAGTAAGAAGTCTCACAATACCAGGTTAAGGTCCAACAGGTTTATTTGGTAGCACAAGCCATTAGCTTTCAGAGCGCAGTCCCTTCATCAGGTGAGTGGGAGTTCTGGTCACAAGCAGGGCATATAAAGACATAAAGTCAATTTACAAAATAATGGTTAGAATGCGAGTCTTTATGGGTAATCAAGTCTCAAAGGTACAGACAATGTGAGTGGAGAGAGGATTAAGCACAGGTTAAAGAGATGTATATAGTCTCCAGCCAGGACAGTTAATGAGATTTTGCAAGCCCAGGCAAGTCACGGGGGTTACAGATAGTGTGACATGAACCCAAGATCCTGATTGAGGCCATCATCATGTGTGCGGAACTTGGCCATCAGTCTTTGTTCAGCGACTCTGCGCTGTCATGTGTTGTGAAGGCCGCCTTGGAGAATGCTTACCCGAAGATCAGAGGCCAAATGCCCATGACCGCTGAAGTGTTTCCCAACAGGAAGAGAAACTTTTGCCTGGTGATTGTCGAGCGGTGTTCATTCATCTGTTGTCGTAGCGTCTGCATGGTCTCCCCAGTGTACCATGCCTTGGGACATCCTTTCCTGCAGCAAATCAGGTAGACACCATTGGCCAAGTTGCAAGTGTATGTACCATGTACAAGGTGGATGGTGTTTTCATGTGAGATGATGGCATCCGTGTCGATGATTCGGCATGCCTTGCAGAGATTGCTGTGGCAGGGTTGTGTGGTGTCGTGGTCACTGTTCTCTTGAAGGCTGGGTAGTTTGCTGCAGACAATGGTCTGTTTGAGATTGTGCGGTTGTTTGAACTCCCACTCACCTGATGAAGGGACAGTGCTCCGAAAGCTAGTGGCTTGCACTACCAAATAAACCTGTTGGACTTTAACCTGGTGTTGTGAGACTTCTTAATGTGTTTACCCCTGTCCAACGCTGGCATCTTCACATTATGCTCAGAATAAAACAGCAAAGTCAGTTAGGTTGAATTATTCTCCGCAGGATTCCCTGCCTCTGACCTTATAGCCACGTTATTTATATAGCTAATCCAGTTCAGTTTCTTATTAATGGTAACCCCTAGGAAACTGATAGTGGGGGATTCATTGATGGTAATACCATTCAATGTCAAGGGATGCTAGTTAGATTCTCTCTTGCTGGAGATCTGATTTATTATTGTCACATATATTAATATATAGTGAAAATATTGTTTCTTGCGCACTATGCAAAGCATACCATTCATAGAGAAAAAACGGAGAGGGTGCAGAATGTAGTGTTACAGTCATGTTACAGAGTTTAAAAGTGTCAGAGTGGGGTTTTAAAAGCATAGAACAAGAGTAGAAGATGGAATTAGACGACATGCCACCTCGGCACCATTTTGGATAGTTTTGCCTGGCACTTGTGTAACACAAATCATGCTTGCTTCTTGTCAATCCAAGCCTGGTTATTGTCCAGATCTTGCTGCATTGGAAGGTGGGCTGTTTCAGTGTCTGAGGAACTTTAGTAGGACTGCCAAGAGGAACAACATAAGATAACTACGTGGAAAAGTACTTGTGTTCCACTTTCTTCCCTGGGTGACCCAACTTGGAGGTGTTGCTGAGATTATTAGAGTACAAGAGAAATGAATTAACGTGCATGGTTGAATTGAATTGATTTTCAGAATACGCTGCAATGCAAAAAGCAATTCATTTAACTTCAACTCCAGCAGAATGTTCTCTAGATCAGTTCCCACAGTGGCATCATTAGCAGGTCATTATTGCCTAAAATCAGTTCAAGTACAGATGAAACAGTGCTGCTGTAACTGAATCAAAATAACTCATGCAGTTGAAGTATGGAGCTCCTTGTGATGCTGTGGAGAGTCATTGCATCCCTACAATACAGAAGGAGGCCATTCAGCCCATCGAGTCTGTACCAACTACAGTCCCACTCAGGCCCTATTCCCCCAACCCTCATTGACCTTTCTAATCCCCTTGACAGAGTCAATTTGGCACGCTCAATCATCCTAACCTGCGCATCTTTGGACTTGGACATGTCATCATATTCTCAATCAGGTTCCTGAGGCCAAGTTCGTAGTAGTCCAATAAAGGTATTTCAAATCATGTATTGGCCTTCCGTGGGATCACATTGCTAACTAGGTAGCTTAACAATCTATTAAAAGTTAATGTCCCCATCTTGCCTCATGAGGGTGCCAAGTGTCTGACCATCTTGTTATTGGCAGTAACAGTGTCTGTGCACAAGTTTCTGAAGCAGTGTGGAGGTGTGAGTGCACATCCCAAGTGGTCTGTCAGATCATAGAATCCCTACAGTCGAGAATGGGGCCATTCAGCCCATTGAGTCTGTACTGACCACAATCCTACCCAGACTCTATTCCCGTAACCCTCATTCGCCCTGCAAATCCCCCTGCCACTTGGGTCAATTTAGCATGGCCAGTCAACCTAACATGCACATCTATGTGTCCATGCCGTTGATGGTCCGGAGTAGAACAAAGAACAGTACAGCACAGGAAACAGGCCCTTCGGCCCTCTAAGCCTGTGCCGCTCATTGGTCCAACTAGACCATTCGTTTGTAGGCAGTTGTATCGAGTTCCTTATATGAGGCTACATTTTTCAAAATTCTTAACCATAGAATCATAGACCATAAAATCCTACAGTGCAGAAGGAGGCCATTCGGCCCATCGAGTCTGCACCAATCACAATCCCACCCCATGCACCTACCCTAGCTAGTCCTCCTGATACTTAGCGACAATTTAGCATGGCCAACCCACCTAACCCACACATCTTTTGGACTGTGGGAGAAAACCAGAGCACCCGGAGGAAACCCACGCAGGCGTGGGGAGAATGTGCAAACTCCACACAAACAGTGACCCGAGCCGGAATCGAACCCGGCGCTGTGAGGCAGCAGTGCTAACCACTGTGCCACCCCATCTGGAAGAATAAAATGTGCTAAGATTCTTGAGGGACTGGTTGAGATGTATTTGGTGCAGTTAATGGTGTCTTCACAGAGCTGTGCGTGCCCAGGCTTTTAGTCATATGGTAGATATCTCTGTGTCCAGATCCCTGGTGTTTCTCCAGCAGTAAATTTTAATATAGTTATGCATTAAAATGCACTTCAGTGAATTCACTTGTACCCACTTCAAAGCATTCAGTAGCACCTTTGATATCAAAATGTGTAATTTGGAACAGGTTTCTCTGGCAGCGACGCGCTGCATTTGCCATCAAAAGCGCTCAATTGCCATCTTTTGACGACTTTTGATTACTTCAGGTGTTATTAAAGCTCTCAGAAGCAGCCCAAAGCCAGTCAAGTTTTGGTAAATGTGTTGAAGTGATCATTCGCGTTAGGCAACGTTATTAGTGTTTAGAAACTTCTGTTAGTTTTCAGACGGTATCATTAGTGTTCAAAAGTGTTAAGAAGTAATTGTCAATGTTTTGTGTTGACCACCAACGATTAGAAGCGAGCATTGGCATTCAGAAGCTATCGTCAGTGCTGAGAAGTGATCATTAGTATTCAGGATCAATCGTTGATGTTCAAGAACGATTATTAGTGTTCAGGAGTAAATGTTAGTGTTGAGGAGCGATTGTTGATGTTCAGGAATGATCACTGATGATCATGAGTGATCATTAGTGTTCAGGAGCATTTGTTAGTTAACAGTGAAAGCGAGTCTGGGGAATTGATCATAGAAAATAAGGAGATGGCAGATGTATTGAACAGGTATTTGTGCATCTTTCTTCACTATAGGAGATACTAGTAACATTCCAGAAGTAGCTTTAAATCAGAAACTGAAAGGGAGAGAGGAACTCAGGAAAATTACTGTCACCTGGCAAATTGTACTGAGCAGATTCTGGGCCCTGCGGGCTGACAAGAACCTGGGTGCTGATAGATTTCAGCTTGGCTATTAAAAAAAGTGACTTGCAAGATAAGTTAATGTGTTGCTTTTAATTTTCTGAAACTCACTAGATTCAGTGAAGGTCTCGTTAGATTGGAAAATAGCAAATGTAGCTCACCTTTTCAAGAAAAGGGAAGGGAGACAGAAAGCAGGAAACTACAGAACAGTTAGCCTAACATCTGTCAGAGGGAAAATATTAGAAGCCATTATTAAAAATGCTACAACAGGGCACATGGATATGTTCAAGATAATCAAACAAACTCAACGTGGCTTTGGGAAAGGAAAATCATGTTAAACCAATTTATTGGAGTTCTCTGAAGGAGTCAGATAAGGGGGACACAATGAACGCACTGCACCTAGATTTCCAGAGAGCATTTGATAAAGTGCCATATCAAAGGTTGCTGTGGAACATAAAAGCTCATGGTGTGGGAGGTAACATATTGGCACGGATAGAAGTTTGGCTGGCTAATAGGAAGCAGAAAATAGGCATGAATGGATCATTTTCAGGTTGGCAAGATGTAACGAGTGGTACGCCACAGGGATCAGTACTGGGACCTCAACTGTTTGTAATTTATATAAATGGCTTGGATGAAGGGTTTGAAGGGAAGGTTGCCAAATTTGGTGATGACACAAAGATAGGTTGGAAAATAAATTTTGAAGAGGACACGAGGCTACAAAAAGATATAGACAGGTTAAGTGAGTGGACAAACATCTAACAGAGTGCGGAAAAATGTGATTGTCTGTTTTGACAGGAAGAATAAAAGAGAAGCATATAATCTAAATGGTGAGATATTGCAGAGCTCTAAGATGCAGGGGGATCTGGGCGTCTGAGTGCATAAATCATAAAAGGCTAGTATGCAGCCAAAGCAAGTAATTAAAAATGCTAATAGAATGTTGTTATTTATTGCAAGGGGGATTTGATGACAAAAATAGGGAGGTTATACTTCAGTTGTGCAGGTACTAGTGAGATCCCATCTGAGGTGCTGTGCACAGTGTTGTTTACATTATTTAGAAACTATGTAAATGTGTTGGAATCATAGAAACCCTAATGTGCAGAAGGAGGCCATTCGGGCCATCGAGTCTGCACCAACCACAATCCCATCCAAGCCCCATTCCTGTAACCCCACATATTTACCAGAGTTCAGAGAAGGGTTACTAGACTGATACCTGGAATGTGTGGAATGTCTTCTGAGTGAAGATTGGACAAGCTAGGTGCGTAGAGCTTTGAAGAGTAGGATGTGACTTGATTGAAACGTATGAGATCCTGAGGGGCCTTGGAAGGGTGGATGTGGAGAGGATGTTTCCTTTTGTGGGAGAAACGAGAAATAGGGGGTCACTGTTTAAAAACTCTTCCTGTAGACTTTCAAAGACGAAGAAAACATTAACCAGCTGAAGCAGGAAAGTGGAACTGATCCACTTCAGATCAGCCATGATCTTGTTGGAAGGCAGGGCAGGCTCGAAGGGCTAGATGGCCTACTCCTGCTCCTATTTCTTATGTTCTTATGAAATTAATCAGCAAAAAGCCTGCAAGCTATTGGTAACACTGACTAGGGCTGCCTTCTTGATGCTGAAAACCTCTTCACTCAGATTAAGCTAATATAGGCCACAAGCTACAACACTGAGCTTCAAAATGACACAGCAGTGTAGTCAGGCAATCATTGCATAATGATTGACGTCACAATCTGCACACTTCCAACTGACGTTCACTTCATGCATTGCCAATGTTCTCATCAGTGTGACACCCAGCACATCTTGCCCTCTGTAGTATGCACACAGCCCATGGATGCCAGTTTTAGACCTCCAAAGCAATGCAGCACCCAAGACAAAGGTGCTAATCAGCCGAATTTCTCAGCCCACGTGTCTATGAACCACATTCCGTAACACATAATCATAGAATTCCTATAGTGCAGAAGAGGCCATTTGGCCCATTGAGTCTGCACTGATTCTCTTAGAGAGTATCTTGCCCGAGCCGTGTAACCCCACACATTTCCCATGGCCAATCCATCTATCCTACACGTCTTTGGTCTGTGGGCAGAAGCCAGAGCACCCTCAGGAAACCCACGCAGACATGGGGAAAGCGTGCAGACTCCACACAGCCACCCAAGGCTGGAATCGAACCTGGGCCCTCGGAGCTGTGAGGCAGCAGCAGTGCCAACCACTGTGCCGCCCCACGAATTGACGTTTTCAGAGAACATGGGAGAAATATTGACAAAATGGAGGTCGGGCCCATTATTACTATCTGAAGTGATAAATTGCCCCACACAGGTTGGATTTATTTGGTTGAAAACTGCACAGAAGAGAAGGGAGGTTATAATTGTTGACAATTGTCTTTTAATGACAGTATATGAGGAGAGGGCTTGCAATAGCTGCATTAAATCAAAATTCATGATATTAATTCCTGTATTCGGGCCAATGTAGGTGTACAAATGAAGGGCAACCTCGGAGGCCGACTGCAAAGTAATGTTCAGGTGTCATGGCGAGAATCCAAAGCACCATAATGCGGCCTGTTGCAAGCATTTAATAATATCAGGACTGAGCTGAAAGCATAGCAAAGGTCATGAGGTACTTAAGTATGCTATTTCCATAACGAGAGTTGCCTGCTTTGTGGGTGATGGAGAATACTAATGTGGAGTGCTATCCAGCGCACAATGCTTATTCATCTTTAGTCTTTACATCAGGCAGACCACTTACATTTTCAGGCAATTATTTTAGCCACAGAGCGAGCAAGTATCTCTCCATCTTGCTGTTACTACAGCAAAGGCTGCTCGGCTATTATGAGAATTTTAATTTTTGATACTTCTTGCAATTTGCAAACTATATACGATGGGCTCATGAGCTGCTGTCACGTGTGTTCCTCATGAACAGATGGGCTGAATCATCAAAGGTTAAGGGCGTCAGTGTTAGAGTGTAGAACGCGACGTTCTACTTTTATCAATGAACATCAGTCACTCCCAGGTCTTGCTGCAACACTGACGCATCAGTACACTTCCCTCTGTTCTGTACCCATAGTGTGTAAGAAGTCTCACGACACCAGGTTAAAGTCCAACAGGTTTATTTGGTAGCAAAAGCTTTCGGAGTACTGCTCCTTCATCAGGTAAGTGCGTGTTCTGTTCACAAACAGGGCATATTAAGATACAAAATCAATTTACAAAATAATGGTTAGAATGCGAGTCTTAAAGATACAAATAATGTGAGTGGAGAGAGCATTAAGCACAGGTTAAAGAGATGTGTATTGTCCACAGACAGGACACTTAGTGAGATTTTGCAAGCCCAGGCAAGTCGTGGGGTTTACAGATAGTGTGACATGAACCCAAGATCCCAGTTGAGGCCTCCCTCGTGTGTGCAGAACTTAGTTATCAGTCTCTGCTCAGCAACTCTGCTGAGATCAGGCCTCTGATCTTCGGGTAAGTGTTCTCCAAGTCGGCTTTCACGACACACGACAACGCAGAGTCGCTGAGCAGAGACTGATAGCCAAGGTCCGCACACATGAGGACAGCCTCAACTGGGATCTTGGGTTCATGTCACACTATCTGTAACCCCCACGACTTGCCTGGGCTTGCAAAATCTCACTAACTGTCCTGTCTGTAGACAAAACACATCTCTTTAACTTGTGCTTAATGCTCTCTCCACTCACATTATCTGTACCTTTAAGACTTGATTGCCTGTAAAGACTCGCATTCCAACCATTATTTTGTAAATTGAGTTTGTGTCTTTATATGCCCTGTTTGTGAATAGAACTCCCACTTACCTGACGAAGGAGCAGCGCTCCGAAAGCTAGTGTTTTTTGCGACCAAATAAGCCTGTTGGACTTTAACCTGGTGTTGTGAGCCTTCTTATTGTGTTTACCCCAGTCCAACGCCGGCATTTCCACCCCATAGTGTGTCACAGCTCTACCCGTGCAACAGTGCACCCTCGAGAGTGTGGATTTATTTCCACTTCCCATGGCAGTGCTGTCCTCTGGACTGAGTAGTTCCCGGTGTAGTTCCCAGTCCTGCTGCTGAATGTTGTGTGTCACCGCCAGACCGGAGAGAATGGCGAAGGCCGGAAGATGTCACCCTTGAGGAAGGGCAGAAATAATTAAAGAGAAATTATAACTCGCGAAATTGCCTCCACAGATCGAAAATCAAAATATTTTTAAATCAATGCGTCTTTGAGGTTAAATTTTTCAAAATGGTGTGTCCTATCCGGGCTATTCCAGGCATTCACTTTATTAAACTAAAAGCCCCACGTGTACGGTTTTATATTTGACATGTGATTTTAACCAGTTTAATTGGTATGCCTACCTCACTAACAGTCTCCCCAAGTCACATGAATGACTGCAACTAACAACTTTCCCCTAGCTGGCCAGGGGGAGGAGTCGCGAAGTGGGTTGGGGTTGGGAGATGGTTGTTCTAGAACTGTGGGAACAGTCTCAGAATAAGGAGTAGGCTATTCTAGGACTGAAATGGAGAGGAACTTCTTCACTCAGAGGATGGCAAGTCTTTAAAATTCTCCAGTCAGGCTGTGGAAGCTCGATCATTGAGCATGTTCAGGACAGAGATCGATAGATTGCTCAATGTAATGATCTCAAGACATATGGGATTGGTGAGGGAAAATAGCATTGATGCTTATTTATTTGTTACAAATAGGCTTACATTAACACTGCAGTGATGTTACTGTGAAAAATCCATATTTCGGCACCTGTTCAGGTACACTGAGGGGGAATTTAGCATGCTTAATCCACCTAGCCAGCAGGTCTTTGGGACCACGGGAGGAAACTGGAACACCTGGAGGAAACCTACACAGACACAGGGAGAATGTGCAGACTCCGCACCGACAGTGATCCAAGCCGGGAATCGAACCCAGGTCCCTGGCGCCGTGAGACAGCAGCGCTAACCACTGTGCCACCATTCCACCCTAGGTGGAAGATCAGGCATGATCTAGTTGAACGGCGGGGCTGAATGGCCTAATCCTGCTTTGTAGCGAGAAAGAATGGTTCAGTATGTTCTTTGACCGATGTCAACGTCAAAGAAACTAATAAAGACTTCTACATATTTTTCTCACCTCTCTCTCCCCCTGTTGCTTTTCTTTGTCATTACTTGTATTCCTGTTGAATGGTTGGTTTTCTTACTGGAGGGTATAGGAGGGTCAGTTGGATGCAAACGTTTGGTATTGATGACAGTGTTATCTCTTTTATTTTGGATGTTCCTCATGAAAGATCATCTTGAACAGCACCATCGGTCATCCCAGAGCAAGAGCTTATATAGAACTGGCCATACTAAAATGACGCCTATATATCCAAACACAGGTGATTTTAAGTACCGTACGGTTTGTGAATTTTACTGTTTTGTTTTGGTCCTTGTATCATTACTGTCATGTCGGAAATCTCAAGCAACAGAAACTGTCAGGTGGATGTCGTGATATGAGCACTTAATACACAAGCCCACTTTAAATAGGGCCAATCAGATTTAAGAGTAAGGACCAGACATGCGATGAGGGGATTTTAATTTATATACAGTGCACACGATGATCGATCATTGTAAAATTGCGCTGCTTGAAAGGCTGGTGAAAGGAGGTTCAATTGTAATTTTCAAAAGGAAGTTGGATAAATATTTCAAAGTGAGAGTGTTGGCAGGGTGATGGGGAAAGGACGGAAGATTCAATTAATTTCTTTTCCAGTGTGGGATTCATCGCTAATTGTACTCGCAATTCTTATGAGCCCTGATTCTTATTAACTCAATGGGGAAAGAAAAGTATAGAGAGCAATTTGGTATGAGTGTGCTTATTATTTATACAAGGACATCTTCACCAGTAATTACTACCTTCACGTATCAAAAAAAATCAGTGGTGCTGTTTCCCAATTTTTGGGACACCCGTGAATTTGGGGGCAGCATGATGGCAAATGGTTAGCACTGCTGCCCCACAGCTCCAGGGACCTGGGTTTGATTCCCGGCTTGGGTCGTTGTCTGTGTGGAGTTTGCACATTCTCCCTGTGTCTGCATAGGTTTCCTCAAAACTGTCCAAAGATGTGCAGGTCAAGTTGATTGGCCATGCTAAATAATTGCCCCTTAGTGTCCCGGGATGTGTAGGTTACAGGGATTAGCGGGGTAAATATGTGAGCTGGCAGAAATAGGGCCTGGCTGTGATGATGGTCGGTGCAGACTCGATGGGCCAAATGGCCTCCTGCACTGTAGGGATCCTATAATTTCTACAAAAATAACTCGCGCTGCTCCGGGATAGCCAGGTGATTCTTCATCTGTGAAAGGAATCAAAGAACAAAACTAAAAATACATGTTTAAAAATGACACCGTCAACATCATAAGCCAAAAAATGGGGAACCATTCAGAGAATGGTGCATAACTTTGACATAACAGGAAAAAAGATGTTAAAGGCAGCTGCTTAATTCCCTTGGAGGCGCACGTCATTCCCGACACCTCGTGGCATTCCCAGTTAAATTGTTTGAACTAAGTTGGCTACAGCTTCAGCTGGTCATCATGTGGGCCTACCTGCTAGGAAATATTATGATTACGGTAGACTGTAACCTTGTGCAGTGCTATTGTCATGATGCTGAAAGCAAAAAAAGAAAGAATAGTTTTGTTAATCAGAATGACAGTTTCTTCTGGGGACGAACCATGAACTGCACTCAGAGTGACTTTCGATTCACCTTGTTGCGTCAAATGCCTTAACAGCGCAATATAAGCTGTAGCGAGGTGTTTTTGCTTCTAATGTTATTCCTAAAAAGGAAATGTGCTTTATTACTTGTGTTGAAATGTCGCGCCGCTCGCTATAACTGTGTGGTCTATTCTGTTGGAGCTACATGACCTTGAAAATAATCTGGGAAAGTGAAAACACTACACAATGGTGTCCAAGGATCAACAAGGAGGAGCTTTAAAGGGTTTGACCGTGTAACAAAACATTCTGATGCACAAAATGTGATGGCCTCTGTCGCCACTTGTGCATCAGAGACTATCAGTTAATATTTTCTTTTGCCTTGCAAGGGTTTTTCTTTCTTACAATTGGGTAATATCACCATTCATGATATTGAAGTATCTACATGTATCTTGTTCACCGTTCAGCCTCTGCATACAAGTCAAAAGGTAATCAAGGCGACCCCAAGGTGAAAGGTATAACAGAAAGAATAGCAAGGCTATTTTCACAGCCTGCTGTAGAGGCTGAAAGGTAAATCAAAAACTATCAATTGGACAATGCAGGTTTGAGTTTTAAAAACTCCAAGATTGTAGGAGATGGGAAAGATTGACGGGAGAGGGGGAGGTGGTTGCTGAAGAATTTTGGGGCATATCGGTGGAAGTAAGGATATCCACGTTTCTTAGACTCTGGAAGAAACTGAGCAGCGATTTGTCCTTTGAACAGTCAGGATGCAGGATGGTCAAATTTTGATTTGATTTATTATTGTCACACAAAAGGAAAGTTTATTAATCAGTCATAAGTAGGCTTACATTAACACTGCAATTAAATTATTGTGAAAACATGTATTAGAATACACTGAAAGGTAGCGTTTCTTTCACACTGTACAGACAAAGCATACTGTGTATAGAGAAGGAAAGGAGAGGGTGTAATGTTATAGCTAGGGCGTCAAGAAAGATCAACTTAATTTAAAATAGGTCCATTCAAAAGTCTGACGGCAAAAGGGAAGAAGCTGTTCTGGTGTCGATTGGTACTTGCTGTCAGACTTTTGTATCTTTTTCCCGATGGAAGAAAGTGGAAAAGAGTACGTCCAGGGTGTGTGAGGTCCTTGATTATGCTGGCTGCTTTCCGAGGCAGTGGGAAATGTATACAGAGTCAATGGGTGGAAGGCCGGTTTTGTGTGATGGACTAGGCTTCGTGTTCTTGGCATGCTTAGGGTAGGGGATGGTGTACAATGGAAGTGTCACTGGATATCCAGAGGACCAGGCTAATGCTTTTGGAACGTGAGTTCAAATCCCACCACGGCAGCTGATGGAACTTGAATTCAGTGAATAAAATCTGGATTGAAAACTGGTCTCAGCAATGGTGACCATGAAACCAGTCGACTGTTGTAAAAACTGTGCCCCCACAGCCCGAATGCCGCCCCCATGACCATTCCTGGGCCAGCCCCAACCCCCCTCCCGTATTGGGCGCCCCGATCTCCAACCCCAGCAGCATCGATGATTCCCCCCAGCAGAACCACCCCCCCTTCCCCGGATGACCATTCCCCCCCCATCCCCGCTCTCTGCCCCCCTGATCACTGGCCTCCCTCCACCCCCCCCAACCAACTAATGGGAGTGGCAGTGGAAACCCCACCCCTGTGGATTGCCCCCAGCTGGCCCCATCCCCTCGGCACTGCCTCATGCACCGTGGCCTGTGCCAAGGTGCCCCCCCCCCCCAGGCATGGGCACTTTGACCCTTGGGCAGTGTCATGGGGCACAAGCTGGCACTGCCAGGATGCCCATGCCTAAGGGCCACTATCCCCCCCACTGCCCAATCCCCTAGGGACCCCAGATGGCCCCTCTTCACTCTGGCGGGGTCATCCCACTAGTTCCTCAAAAGCGGGGAGCCAGTCTGAATGCCACCCGTTTAAAATTGTAATTGGTGGGAGATGCGGGCGGACGCAGTGAATCCATTCCCAGGCCCGCTCGGTACAGTTAAATTGAATTTAAAACAGAATTCCCATATTATCCCTGCCTCCCAGCTGATCTCCGGCACCAGGCAGTCGCCGTCATAAATCCAGGCCTGGGAGGCTCGAACCCGCAAATCGGCCAACGTGCCAATTCTCCCAGTTGGCAGAGCGGGATGGGAGAATCGCTTCCCTGCTCTCTCTTTTCTAAGTCCCGTCATCGCCCGGAACAAGTCTGATGAACCTTCGGTTGTTGAAGTTCCTGATTCAAATTGGTGGGTGTTTCGAGCTTCAACTGGAGTCAGATACTCAAATGTGTCAGAGACACATTTGGACCAGATGTCTGAGACCTTAGAAACATGCCTGGGAAAGCAGTTATTCCCAGCAGCCTTTGTGGCACGGACGAGTCACTCAGCGATGTCACAGAAGATGGAGGAGTCATTGCTCACGGCATCGTGGGAGCATTTGGATCTGGGGTGAAGGCAATCAGCACAGCAGAAAAATGGCAGGCAGCGAAGAAAAGGATGGAAACCTTTATGGCAGATCAGGAGGTCATGATGTGGAGGTGCCGGCGTCGGGCTGGGGTAAAACAGAAAGACGTCACCAGTTTAAAGTCCAAACAGGTTTATTTGTAGCAAAAGCCGCAAGCTTTCGGGACAGCCTGTCCCTTCGTCGGGTGGCTAACTCCCAGCCACCTGACGAAGGGACAGGCTGTCCCGAAAGCTTGCGGCTTTTGCTACAAATAGATCAGGAGGTGACAGGGATGAAGTAATAATGACAGAAGAACAAACAGCAGACAGAATGACAGAATTATTAACAGGTATTTCAAAATAGGATTATATGGTAAATCGCCCAAACTGGAATAAAAGGGTTTGTTTGAGGTGATGCAGAAGATTCAGAAGTGGAAAATGACAATGTTGACCACTCTAAAGAAACTCTTCTGGTCACAAGAAGCTTCAGTCTAGTATCAAGTGAATTAGTCGCAGATTTATTTAATTGTGCTGTGCTGGAAAGTGGTTGTACATTCACAGTACGTGGAATGGTTTGGTTGAATTGTAGTGAGGGTCAATGAATACACAAGTTCTACTTGCTTCAGATTCAGTAATCACAATACTTTAAGGTCTCTGGAAAGCGTGGTAATTCCATACAGAAAAGCTGGGTTAGGCCACTTTATTAATACCGATGTGGTATCTTCTTGTAAAGTAAACCATCCGTGAAAAAGGCACACATGAGATTAGACCTGGAACTTGATGAAGGAGTTGTGCTTGGAAAGTCGGTAGATTTGCAAGTCACCCACACAGTTTCAAAGTTTACTTATTAGTGTCACAGGCTTACCTAAGCACTGAAATAAAGTTACTGTCAAAATCCCTTAGTCACCACACTTGGGTGCCTGTTCAGGTATACTGCAGGAGAATTTAGCATGGCCAATGCATCTAACTAGCACATCCTTCCAAATGTGGGAGGAAACCCATACAGACACTGAGAGAACATGCAGATTCCGCACAGACAGTGACCCAAGCTGGGAATCGAACCCGGTTCTCTGGCACTGTGAGGAAGCAGTGCTAACCGTTGTGCCACCGTGCTGCCCTGGAGTTAGATACTTAGAAAGAGACACATTTGGATCAGATGCCTGAGGCTTTAAAAATGTTTGTGGGAAAAAACTGCAGCAGGCGACGGTGCAGAGGGACCTCGGGGTCCTTGTGCATGAGTCGCAAAAACCCAGCTTGCAGGTGCAGCAGGTGGTCAGGAAGGCGAATGGGATGCTGGCCTTCATCGCGAGGGGGATTGAATATAAAAGTAGGGAGGTCTTGCTGCAGCTGTATAGGGCATTGGTGAGGCCGCAGCTGGAGTACTGTGTGCAGTTTTGGGCGCCGCACCTGCGCAAAGATATTTTGGCCTTGGAGGGAGTGCAGAGGAGGTTCACTAGGCTGATACCGGAGTTGAGGGGGTTGAGCTATGAGGAGAGGCTGAATAAACTGGGCTTGTACTCGTTAGAGTTTAGAAGAATGAGGGGAGATCTCATTGAGACGTATAAGATGATGAATGGAATGGACAGGATAGAGGTGGAGAGACTCTTCCCGCTCAAAAAAGACAGTAGGACTAGGGGGCACAGCCTCAAGATAAAAGGGGGGCGGTTTAGAACGGAGTTGAGGAGGAACTTCTTCACTCAAAGGGTGGTGAATCTCTGGAATTCTCTGCCCGTTGAAGTGGTGGAGGCTGCCTCGCTAAATATTTTTAAGACGCGGGTTGATGGGTTTTTGATAAGAGAGGGGATTAAGGGTTATGGGGAGAAAGCAGGAAAGTGGAACTGAGCCGCAACAGATCAGCCATGATCTTATTGAATGGCGGGGCAGGCTCGAAGGGCTAGATGGCCTACTCCTGCTCCTATTTCTTATGTTCTTATGAAAGCAGACAGGACATCGTTGCCTCCATTTAACACAATCTTACATCTCTAAATCAGAATATTAAAGAAGCGTTAATGGCATGAAGCGACGGGAATTTCAGAGGCAGAAACAATTGGTCTTAAAGTTACAATATGCTCAACCGTCTTGTCACAGGATAAAAATCCTACTCAGGGATGCAGGGATAGTTGGTGAGTCCACAAAGTATCGAAGGGATAGGTGAAAAATGCGATATATGAAAAAGAATTAGAGGACAGCACCAGAGCTGTCAGATTAGCATGAGACTTTAATGAAGTCGTAACTATGGATATAGAGGTGAGGGGCAAGGAGAGAAACATTTCCATTTTACATTTCATAGATCTGGCAACAAGATTCAGTCATCTAATATATGGTGGAGACAAAAGTGATTGTCGATAAACTCATGGGAAAATCGATAGGGACTGGACTGGATGAACTGGTTCAATTCCAGAATGATTTGATTTGATTTATTATTGTTACATGTATTGTAGTGAAAAGTATTGGTTCTTGTGCTGTACAGGACAAAGCATACTGTTCATAGAGAAGGATAGGAGAGGGTGCAGACTGTCATGTTACAGTCATAGCTCGGGTGTAGAGAAAGATCACTTAATGAAAGGATAGTTAGAAAGTTTCAAAGAGTTAGAATGAAGTTTTAGAAGTTTTAGAGCAGAAGATAGAATTCGAAGGTATGATGGAGGCTTGCAAGAAGTCACCTCGCTCCAGTTCCAAAACTGACGCAGGAGGGTGGGCGAGGGGGGGGTGGGGGGGCGATGAATTTAGAGACATTGGCAAAAATCTGAACACTGTAGTGATAAACACTACAGCTGAAAGTCCCTTCAGTAATGGACTTTGTGAAAGAAATCATGCAGTGATTGGTGAGATGCGTTCTGTACATGACTGGGCAGTCAGTGCCTTAAGGCTCAGAGTCTCCTGGCACGTCATTGCTGACATCTGGACCAGGGCTTGTAAAGAACAAGGTGGTCAGGATCTGCGCTGCGGGCAGCCTTCGAAAATCACTGTTTATGAGGCTGTCGGTGCCCAGACACGTCGGTGACGGTTTTGAATTCTCAAAGGGCTGGCCCGGGGGTGAGAGCTGGCTGGAGAGAGGGAATGGAAGGTTAGTTGGGGGAGCGAATGGACAACAAACTTTGCTGCCAATTAGCAGCCTTTTAAAGTCCTCAAGCAACTTGTTAAGGAGCCTGTCTATTTCTGACTGCAGCTGAGCGTGAACAGCCTAATGCGTGTCAGGACACAGCTGTCTGGTTCACCGTGGTACAAATAAATATCTCTGCAATTGTCTTGGAAACATATCTGTGGGACCAAGTAGTGCTGGTGTGACTGGGCTGGTCCTTGTCTAATTGTGCATGGCCATTGTCCCACTTTGGTCCATCTCTACGCCTGCTGCAGGAGCTGCCAACCAAATTCTTCAAGGGAACGACAGTCCCCCCTATGGCTGCCATTTGGCCTCAGTGCCAGCATGAGACAGATAGCTCCCACTGCGCAGATGCACTCAGCTCCTCCAGTTGGACTCACCTCCTGGTCAATAATGCCGTTCACACTTAAACAATCACCTTGGGAGAATGACACAGCACGGGTGCGAGGTCGCAGCCTGGAATTCATCCGGGTGAGCTGTTCATGAACCTACCCTGAAAACCCAGCCCCTGCAGCCTCCCGGAGAAAAACACCTCATTCCAGGTGAATACTGCCAGTGGCTATCGAGGTCACCGTTGCCCTAAATTCCTTCACTTCTGGCTCCTTCCAGGGGTCTTCCGGTGACATCTGCTGGGGTCTCCAGTCTGCTGTCCACAAGTGTATCTCCCAGAAGGGTGGTCAAGCCCACAGCTTGTGTCCACTCTGACACTAAAACTAGTCAAGACCAAGAAGTATTGAATAAACTGTCATGACTGGAGTTTCAGAGAGTTGAGGACTGTACTCCCATGACAATTAAAGCATCCTCAGATCAGTAGTTAGCAGTTGGAAGTGATTCTCCATTAATATTCAGCTAGAATATAATCGGAGGTTTTTATGCATGTTGCGTTAGACACACAGGATATCTTTATTCTATGACAATCCCTTCTCACACTAAACTTCGCACCTTCAGAAAGTAAGTGAATGATTCCTTGGAGTTACAGTTGCACAGTTGCTGCCTCCCAGCGACCCAGGTTTGATTCCCCCTTTGAGTGACTGTCTGAATGGAGTCTTCACATTCTCCCCATGTCTGCATGGGTTTTCTCCGGGTGCTCTGATTTCCTCCCACAATCCAAAGATGTGCTGGTTAGGTGCAACGGCCCATGCCAAATTCTCTGTGTACCTAAACAGGCGGCGACTGTGGGATTTTCACAGTAACTTCATTGCAATATTAATGTAAGCCTACTTGTGACTAATCAATAAACTTTAAACTTAAAAACTTAAAACAATGGCTATGCTCTAAGGACATGACTATACATAGAACATAGAAAACTACAGCACAAACAGGCCCTTCGGCCCACAAGTTGCGCTGATCATATCCCTACCTACCAGGCCTATCTATAACCCTCAATGCCACTAAATCCCATGTACTCATCCAGAAGTCTCTTAAAAGACCCCAACGAGTTTGCCTCCACCACCACCACCGCCGGCAGCCGATTCCACCCACAAGACTGTATGTGTGAGAACTCCTAAAGTTACAGCCAAGGGAAGGTTAACCACCAGTGTGAACTTTGCTGCCCTCAGTGGGTGGCTGAATGGCTTTCCTCCAACTGTGTAAAGTGGAGGACAGAGTATGCAGGCCACTCTTCCGTGCCAGGTTCCCTGTTATATCTGATTCTTCATGCTGTTGATCAGTCTTCCTTGGAGGTGGACGTCATTGAAAATGCCTGAGACATGGTGCTAGAAAGGGTCTTAAATGTTTTGCCAAAAAACGAGACATGATGTCAAAGTTTTTCAGCTTGAACTCACCAGGACAAATGCAAGAAATGCCAAATTTCAAACGATCAAAACAATTTATGCTACAGGAGCAAAGGGTATCGATTGGATGGGACGTGAGTCTGGCTGAGATGTTGTCATGGAGCAAACACTGGTAAATTATAAACTCCCCAAGTTCCTGGGTAATTCAGAGAGGTTGAACTTATTATTTTTAATTACAGAGAATGCATGTCACTTCTCGCAAGCAGAAATGAGTCACATTAGAAGCTCCGTTTATTATCTTAAATTGGTTGTTAGTATCGCCATTAGCACACTTAGAATTGATCAGTCAATGGTGCCCAAATGCAGAATCACATCTCAGTCTAGATCTGTACACTAATACTCTGTCATTACACTTGCTGTCTCTGCCCTGACATGCTTTTCGCACCTGGAGTACTCTGTGGAATTTTGCCTCTTTAGTTAAGAAAGGACATATTGGCATTGGAAGAACTTCAGAGAAGGTTCACTAGACAGATTCCAGGGATGAAGCCTGAATGGGATATTTTATGAGGACAAGGTGGGGATGCTGAGAGAATGGCTCCTGTCATAAGGTAATCTAAAACTAGAGGGTTAGATTAAAAATGAGGTGTTTCCCGTTCAGATTGAGATGAGATGTATTTTCTCTTTTGAGGGTCTTTGAAACTCTCTTTAATTTAATTCAATTAATTGAAAGATTCAGAACTAAGGTCAACAGATTTTTCTTGGGTAAGGGCACCAAGGGAAGTTGGTCAAAAGCACGTGAATGGATTTACCGTACAGATCAACCATGATCTAAATGCTTGTCAGAACAATGTCAAAGTCAATAACCTTCTCCTGTTTCTATTAGCTAAATGATTGACCCAATAAACTTTATCCCTCTGTGTAGTATAATTCAGCTGGTCCTGAGCTACCTGATCCATTAAAAGGACCAAACAGAGTGATCTCCTGATCAGTCTTTCCGGCTAATAATTCCAATATTTTGAATTAAGACAAACAAATAACTCAGGAAATTGGGAACTGAGTCCTAAAATAATTGAATTATTAGATGATTTGAACTGAGAAACTTGCAATTAAGAGTTGACAGCCCATCACACAGATGGGACCACATTAACATTGCACATTTGCCTTGATGATTCCATCTGTAAATCTGTCATATATTTTGTGCAGTGAGTCATACAAAAGCAGAGAGAGGTCCCACTTGACCTCGGTTAGGTTAGTCATTGACAGCACAATTGAGCTCAGTGTTTGCTGGGTAGAAAAAGAAAGAAAATTGTATCAGTTCAGCCTGATGTTACCACCAACTGAATGGAAAAAGAGTAGAGTCAGGGAGTTTTACGTGCGACCTTTGGCCAATCATGTCTGTACCAGCCATCAAGCACCTATTTTAATCACTTTTTCCAGCACTTGGTCTGTAGCCTTGTATGCTGTGGTGTTTGAAGTGCTCATCTAAATGCTTCTTCAATGTTGTGAGGGTCCCCGCCTCTACTACCCTTTCAAGTTTAAAGTTTTACATTAACACTGCAGTGAAGTTACGGTGAAAATCCCCTAGTCACCACACTCTGGCACCTGTTCGGGTACACTGAGGGAGAATTTAGACGTGCACCTAAGCAGCACGTCTTTCAAACTGTGAAAGGAAACCGGAGCACCCGGAGAAAACCCATGCAGACACGGGGAGAATGTGCAGACTCCGCACAAACAGTGACCCAAGTCGGGAATGGAACCCGAGTCCCTGGCACTGTGAGGCAGCAGTGCTAACCACTGTGCTGCCCAGCAGTGCATTCCAGATATCCACCTCCCTCTGAGTAAAAACGCTTTCTTTTTAAATCTCCTCTAAATCCCCTGCCATTTACTTTAAATCGATGCCCCACAGCGCGGTATATCCCAGGCCAAAAAATGTTAATTGATGATTTTTCATCTCCACATAGAGGCTGAATGGAAGGCGACTGTAACATTTTAAACACACGTAAGCCTCACCACCATAAATACTTGATTTAATGAATTTAATGTTCAATGTCCGTGAAAACATGCAACGTTTTAAAGAATGGAAATCCCTAGGTACTTCAAAACACTACACTGTGCTTAGTCAACTTCAACTCCATTACATCACCACCCGCCCCCCCCCCCCCCAGGGTTTCCAAGCTCGTGTTCCTACAACCAGGACATGTTACATGACTCAAGCTGGGTCATCAGTCCCAGAGGTCCAGTTGAAAAATAAGTGAACATGTATGGGCATAGAGTCACATCTTCAAAGGCCACACAATACGTGTGCGAATATGATGACTCTTCTCTGCATTACAACTAGATAATATCTGTGGAAGTACAGTAAGTGCAGTGTAACAGCTGAGACGAGAATCATTTAATATCAATTTAAAAGCAATCGGATGAAATGAACTGTTTCAGCCACTTTTCCAATTACAGCTAACTTCATATTCCTAAGCAGAGATGTAAAACGTGGGTTAGTTAGCACTGAACGCTCTTGTCAAGAGAGATGTGAGAGGACTATGATTTGGTTTGCAACAATCTACATCAGGCATAGCTTTAAATGCAGAATTGTGAAATACCCAATAGATTTCCCAAGTTTTTGTCTTTTGCCTTTTTGAATTTATATTAGGTTTGCACGGGGTTTCTTGCGTTTCCATTCTGAACTGTTAAATTTTATTTTTCTCAAATACTGTGCTCCTAATTTCATTGGAGGACTGTTTCATTCCCTCAAAGCTTCCTCTATCAAGTATTTATGAAACATTTATTTTGCTGAGTTCAGTTTCATCATTCAACAGCAATTTCTTCCTTGCAATCCCAAGCTATTTACATCTTCCAGTTCGGAAGCGATGAGACGCTATCTTACACAGTCAGATCTCCACATCATCACCCTTCTTGAATCACAAAGGATTTTTCCATTTGATTTGGAGGCTATTGAATTCCTTCATTTGTTTGTTTCTCCCTACTTCTCTTTCTCCCCAGGATTACATCTTTTGTCATCAACGGGTGATTCAGTCATCTGTACCCAGAATTGAAATTTACCCTCCATAAGAACATAAGACATAGGAGCAGAATTAGGCCACTCGGCCCATCAAGTCTGCTCCACCATTCAAATATGGCTGATATTTTTCTTATCCCCATTCTCCTGCCTTTTCGCCATAACCCCTGATCCCCTCATTAATCAAGAACCTATCGATCTCTGCCTTAAAGACACTCAATGAAATTCCTCCTCATCTCTGTTTTAAAGGATCGCCCCTTTAGCCTGAGGTTGCGCCCTCTGGTTCTAGTTTTTCCTACTAGTGGAAATATCTTCTCCGCATCCACGCTATCCAGGCCTCGCAGTATCCTGTAAGTTTCAATAAGAACCCCCTTTCATCCTTCTAAACTCCCAACAAGTACAGACCCAGAGTCCTCAACCGTTCCTCACGTGACAAGCTCTGTCTCCTTTGCCACCCATGAGAAGTAGCACCCACGAACAAGTGTCTAAGGTTAGATGAGGGCCAGGATGCTCCAGTTTTGTCTGTCCCACCACTGCCAGCAAGAACAGAGAAATTGGCGCCCAGCCAAAGCTCCTTTCACTGCAGCGGGGAGAGGTTGGATATTTCAGCCTGAGTTGTTGATGTTCTGAGTTACTACGCACCCTCGCACACCTCTGGAAAGTTGAAGCTTATGGCCGCAATGTTAGCACCATTCCCAAGGGCAGGATTTTCCCATCCTGCTGCTGTGAACAGAGATTGGGCTGGGGGCCAAATTCTCTGACCTCGCTGCAGCGGGGGGCGCGGCGTGAATGGCCAGTGAGATCGCGCCAGTGGGTGGGGTTTTCGGGTCGTGTTTGCCTCCTCAAAGCCGGAAGATCCCACCCACCTATGCCCGCTATGATTCCTGTGGCGGGCAGAATGAGAAAATTTGTGGCTGGAATTTTATTGCCTCTCCTGCCCCAAGTTCTATATTGGTCTTGGGCAGGATTTTACGAGCTGCGTCCAAGCGAGGAGGTAAAATCCCACTATATGTCTCTGGCCGTTACAGGTTGGACAAGGTAACTTCTTCAGTCCACCCATTCTCCAGGACCTGTGAACATTCCCTTGGCTGTACAGGTTCTGGGGAAAGCACGTGAAGTGTGTCATCAGGGTAGGAGGTGCAGCATGCGGTCTCTTGTTTTAACGTCAGGATCTTCATTATTGGTTTCTTTCCCATCTGCAACTTTCCTCCTCTCATCACTGCAGGTACAGGATAAATCCACCAGCTTTCGCAGCCTGTTTCAGTGGTACTCAGATAGACAGGCAGTCGGCTTTCGGACATCCTGCTAATTACCCTGGCCGATTTGGACATCTGCATTTCCTTATCATGTTCCCTCGGGTCTGAAATGCCAACCCCAGTCATTGCCAAGTGATGAAACTGCAAAATATACATGAGGAGCTCCCAGAAATTAAAAGTTGTGCTTGTGTGGTGAGATGGCAGCTCACTGTGATAGAGAACCACATTGGGAGTGCGTGAACTGGGGAAAAATCCCACACGAGTATTAACGTACAATGGCCTGAGGTACAAATTGAGCTTTTGCACTTGTATCAAAAACAAAGTACCCCAACCATCGCACTAATCGTTGCCAACAATGATAACAGATCTTTTTAAGGGCTTAACTTGTATCAACCCTGAGGAGTCAATGGCAATGGGTGGCACAGTGGTTAGCCACTCACAGTGCCAGGGATTTGGGTTCGATTCCTGGCTCGGGTTACTCTCTGTGCGGAGTCTGCACATTTTCCCTGTGTCTGCATGGGTTTCCTCCGGGCGCTCCGGCTTCCTCCCACAGTCCGAAAGATGTGCTGGTTAGGTGGATTGGCCGCGCTAAATTCTCCCTCAGTTTACCCGAACAGGTGCCGGAGTGTGGCGACTAAGGGATTTTCACAGAACCTTCATTGCCATGTTAATATAAGCCTACTTATGACACTAATCAATAAACCTAAACTTAAACTCAAGGGAATGTAGACGATGGCCGGAATTCGCTGACCTTTTATGCCTGAGGGATTGTCCAATATTCCCGTTGACAGCGACAGGACCAGAGAATCCTGCCAGTAGCAAACAAGGCACCGCCTCCTGCCAGCGGGAAAACACACAACAGGGATGCCAGTCAATCTTGCCCAATTATTGCAGTGTTAATGTCAGCCGACTTGTGACGTTAATAAATAAACTTGAAACATGAAACATGAGCCCTTGGAGTCAAGTGTGCGCCATCAGCACACTGACATTAAAAGCATTTTTAGCTTTTAACTGAAACGAAACCCTTGCACATCAAGGCCAGGTGACAATTGATCCAACCAGTTCAATAATATGGAACTCCCCTTGGACGTGTTAAGTGCCATCATCCTGGTGCCACTTGACAAAATATAAAACCGGAATATCCCCCTGGAGAAACATTAGAAGGCTTCCAAAGCGTAACAAAAGTGTCGGAAATCTTGTTTTCAGCTTCTGCCCCAAGCATGAAGATAGTTATCCCACCTCCACTTCAAGGGTTAATGGACTGCTGCACTCTCAGAGCTGTTGTCTTCCAGATGAAAGATGAGATTCTCCAACCTCCCAGCTGCATGTTTACCACCAGCGGGATGTTGGGGGGGCGGTGTTTGTTTGGGAATTCCCATTGACATGGTCCCATGCCGGAGTCTGCACATACTCCCTGTGTCTGCGTGGATTTCTTCTAATGCCCCGGTTTCCTCCCACTCTACAAAGGTGAGCAGATATGGTTGATTGGCCGTGCTAAAATTGTCCCTTCGTGTCAGGGTAAATTAGCAAGTTAAATACGTGGAGTTACAGAGATAGGGCCTGGGGGGGGGGATTGTTGCCAGTGCAGGCTTGAAGGACTGAATAGTCTCTTTCTGCACTGTAGGGATTCTATTCCGTACCAGAAGTTATGTTTGTTCGCTTTGGTCCTGGCTTGTAGGGGCTAGCGAACTGCAAAGTGTCTCTGTCAATGACCCACAGTTTGATCTGACAGGATGCTCCTCCAGAATTGCAGTGTAATTTTGGTCAGGAAATTATTGTCCATCAGTTTATTCAGCACTAGTCAGAATTGGGTTGTTTTATCTGAGATGTAAATGCTATATAAAATAGTTCAATCAGCTTTCTGATCACCTATGATGCTAAAACCATGGTGCAAACTTGACAAGTAAGTGACCAAGCAGTCTTTGTATATTTCCTCAAGATTTCTTTGACAGATTCATTCTGACAGCCAGTGTTCTGGGATATATGTAGATGCTTGCCCTTCCTAATTTGATGTGGGGATGTCAGCATTGGATCGGGGTGGGGCACAGTAAGAAGTCTCACAACACCAGGTCAAAGTCCAACAGCTTTATTTGGAATCACCAGCTTTCGGAGCGCTGCTCCTTCATCAGTGAGTCGGACTGGTGAGTTTGACCTGGTGTTGTGAGACGTCTTACTGCGGCCACTTCCTAACTTGGTTCTTTCTGTACTTATAAGACTTTATAAGCTCTGGTGAGACAGCATTTGGAATATTGTGACCAATTTTGGGCCCCATATCTAAGGAAGAAAGTATTGGCCTTCAAAAGGGTCCAGAGGGAGGTTCACGAGAATGACCCCGGGAATGAAAAGCTTGACATATGAGGAGTGTTTAAGGTCTCTGGGCCTGTACTCACGTTTAGAAGGATGGGGGGGGGACTTGATTAAAATTACAGAGAATTGAAAGGCCCAGATAGAGTGGACATGGGGAAGATGTTGCCATTTGTAGGAGAGACTAGGTTGCTAGAGCACAGTCTCAGAGTAAAAGGACAACTCTTTAGAACCGAGATGAGAGGAATTTCTTCAGCCAGAGGGTGGGGAAACTGTGGAATTCATTGCCACAGATGGCTGTGGAGGCCGGGTCATTGAGTGTATATAAAACAGAGATAGATAGGTTTTTGATTGGTAAGAGGATCAAAGGTTACGGGGAAAAGGCAGGAGGATGTGTTGAGAAACCTATCAGCCATGATTGAATGACGGAACAGCCTTGATGGGCTGAATGGCCTATTTCTGCTCCTATATCTTATGGTCATCTACTTTCTCTATTAGTTTCTGTTCCCAGAAGCAGGTTGATTTAACATTTTATTCATTGTTTTCAAAACCCTTTGAACCCTCGGCATTCCCTATTCCCGTAACCTGCTCTAGCATTTGGAGATTCCTTCCATTCTTGAGCATCCCTGATTGTCTTCACGCACCATTGGCAGCTGTGTCTTCCCTTCACCTTTGTACCTCTTTGTGTTTGAAGTGCTCCTGTGTAACCTATCTCTTTGACCAAGCCTGTGGTCACCCTCTCTTGATATTCCCTTGCGTGGCTCAGTGTGGATCTTTGATTGATTGATTGAGCGCCTGTGATGCAGCGCCTCAGGGAGGTTTGCTGTGTTAAAGATGCAGTATAAATGCAAGCTGTTGTTTAAAGGTCGTGGACTGAAGAGGGAACATGGATTACATACTGGTCAAGCCTTCAATTCTCTAGTGCACAGCGATCCTGCCTATCCACCTTCAGAGGGAAATCAGACGAGTTTTTCTGGCTGTATCGTGGTGGGACCTGTCACAAGAGACTCAGTGGCTCAACCAAATCTCTACTGACGTTCGATGGGACCAGACAGTCCCAGTGGTGCATGTGGCCAGAAAGTTCCGCCCATGGCATTGAAGCTTAATTTTCACAATTGACAAATTTGAGAGTAGATGGTACAAACAAACTGGCACAGATTGCATTCAATTCTGGTCGCCTCATTACAAGAAGGAGACTTTGGAGAGGATGCAGAAGAGGTTTACCAGAATGCTGCCTGGATTAGAGTATATCAGCAATAAGGAGAGGCTGGACAAACTAGGGTTATTTTCTCTGGGGCGGCAGGGGAGACCTGCTAGACTAGGACTGGATTGTGGCACAGTGGTTAGCACTGCTGCCTCACGGAGTCAGAGATCCGGGTTCACTTCCCGACTTGGGTCACTGTCTATCTGGAGTTTGCACATTCTCCTTGTGTCTGCATGGGTTCCCTCCAGGTGCTCCAGTTTCCTCTCTTGGTCTGAAAGATGTGCTGGTTAGATGCGTTGGCATGCTAAATTCTCGCTCAGTGTACCCGAACAGGTGCTGGAATGTGGCAACCAGGAGATTTTCACAGAAATTTCATTGCAGTGTTAATGTAAGCCTACTTGTGACACTAATAAATAAACTTAAAATAAAACAGAAGTCTATAAAATTATGAGAGGCATACGTAGGGTTGATAGGCAGAATCTTTTTCTCAGAGCTGAAAAGTCTAATACCAGGGGGCATGTACTCAGGGGGAGAGGGGGAAAGTTCAAAGGAGATGCAAGGGGCTAGTTTTTTAGTGTGGTAGGTGTTTGCAGCGTGCTGCCAGGGGTGGTGGTGGTGCAGACAAATATGATAGGGGCATTTCAGGGGCTTTTAGATAAAGACATGAATATGCAAGGAATAGAGGGATATACAAAGAACAAAGAACAACCCAGCATGGGAAACAGGCCCTTCGGCCCAACAAGCCTGCGCCGCCGCATCACCCTACACCTATTCTACCCTGCGTATCTACAAATAGAACCCCTGACTTAGCCAGATTCAGGGGAGAATAGTGTCAATTTGGTAAAACCAATCAGCCTAAGAGCACATCTTTGGGGTGTGGGAGGAAACCGGAGCGCCCGGAGGAAACCCACGCAACCACAGGGAGAATGCACAAACTCCCACAGACACAGGCCCAAATCCATGTATCTGCACAGCCAGCAGTGCTAGTCACCAAGCTGTTGCGGTGCCCGTCTACCGGTCCAGGATCAAGCACACACACCGGCACGAAGTACTAGGCCGCTCCCGGAACCTCCAGGAGCAGCCCACACACGACCCACCGTGTGCATGCCCCTCGTTTGACAACGAGGTGGACCTCCACCTGCGGAGTGAAAAGACAAAAACGTTAATCACAAGCCTGCCTTTCCGGTGTCTCCCGAGGTTCTAACCCTTATTCAATAACCCCTACCATAACCCTCCATCCTCGTTTCACTCATGTGCCTATCTAACTGAACCTTAAACGAGTCCAACGTTCCCGCCTCCACCACCCCACTCGGTAGCGCGTTCCATACCCCCACTACTCTCTGCGTAAAGAACCTTCCTCTCATATCCAAATTATACCTCTACCCCCTCACCCTTAAATCATGTCCTCTTGTATTCGTAACCAATCTAGGGAGCAGTCTCTCACTATTGACTCTGTCTATTCCCTTCAGTATCTTATATACCTCTGTCATGTCACCCCTCAATCTCCGTCTTTCCAAAGAGAACAGTCCCAGTTTCTCCAACCTTTCCTCGTAACCCAGTCCCCCCATGCCAGGCAACATCCTGGTAAACCTCCTCTGCACCCTTTCCAGAGCCTCCACGTCCAAGGGCAGGCAGAAAGGATTTGTTTAACTTGGCATTGTGTTCAGCACAACAGCACGGGCCGAAGCGCTTGTTCCTGTACTGTACCGTTCTGTGTTCTAATAACCAGGACGTTGGGCGAAGGGAATATACAGCATTGCCTTGCTATAAAGCATGATGATGTTTTGTCATGTGCATGCTCAGCACCTTGACTGTACTAGTACATTATACCATACTGTATCACGCAGCAGTGGTATAATGGTGTTGTAGCTCGACTCATAATCCAGAGATCCAGGATAATGCTGTGGTATTCAAATCCCACCATGCCAGAAGGATAAAATTTGAATTAAATTAAAATAGTCTGGAATTAATGGGCTATAATTTTTATCAGCTATTAATAGGCTATGACCATTTTTCCACTAGTAGGAGAGATTAGAATTTGAGAGCACAACCTCAGAATCAAGGGACGCTCCTTTAAAACTGAGATGAGGAGGAATTTCTTCAGCCGGGGAGCGGAACTCATTGCCATGGAAGGGCTGTGGAGGCCAGGTCATTGAGTGTCTTTAAGACAGAGATAGATAGGTCCTTGATTAATAAGGGGATCATGGGTAGAAGGCAAGAGAATGGGGATGAGAACCATATCGGCCATGATTAAATGGCAGACCAGACTCAATAAACCAAACGGTCTTAATTCTGCTCCTATATCTTATAGTCTTATGAAACCTTTGTCAGTTGTTGTGAAACTCATCTGGCTCGCTTCTGTCCTTTGGGGAAGGAAATAAGAACATAAGAAATAGGAGCAGGAGTAGGCCATCTGGCCCTTCGAGCCTGCCCCGCCATTCAATAAGATCATGGCTGATCTGTCGTGGCTCAGTTCCACATTCCCGCCCTCTCCCCATAACCCTTAATCCCCTCTCTTATCAAAAACCCATCAACCCGCTTCTTAAAAATATTTAGCGAGGCAGCCTCCACCACTTCAACGGGCAGAGAATTCCAGAGATTCACCACCCTTTGAGTGAAGAAGTTCCTCCTCAACTCCGTTCTAAACCGCCTCCCCTTTATCTTGAGGCTGTGCCCCCTAGTCCTACTGTCCTTTTTGAGCGGGAAGAGTCTCTCCACCTCTATCCTATCCATCCCATTCATCATCTTATACGTCTCAATGAGATCTCCCCTCATTCTTCTAAACTCTAATGAGTACTAGCCTAGTTTATTCAGCCTCTCCTCATAGCTCAACCCCCTCAACTCCGGTATCAGCCTAGTGAACCTCTTCTGCACTCCCTCCAAGGCCAAAATATCCTTGCGCAGGTGCGGCGCCCAAAACTGCACACAGTACTCCAGCTGCGGCCTCACCAATGCCCTATACAGCTGCAGCAAGACCTCCCTACTTTTATATTCAATCTCCCTCGCTATGAAGGCCAGCATCCCATTCACCTTCCTGACCACCTGCTGCACCTGCAGGCTGGGTTTTTGCGATTCATGCACAAGGACCCCGAGGTCCCTCTGCACCGTCGCCTGCTGCAGTTTTTCGCCACGTAAGTAATAGTCCTTCCTACCATTATTCCTACCAAAGTGGACCACCTCGCACTTGCCAACATTAAATTCCATTTGCCAGTTCCTGGCCCATCTGCTGTCCTTACCCTGTCTGGCCTACATGTTTGTTTATGAGTGTCACAAGTAGGCTTACATTAACACTGTGACTCCAAACTCTCAGCAATGTAATTGACTCTTAAATGCCCTTTGAAATGGCCTGGCAAACCATTCAGTTCAAGGGCAATTAGGGATGGGCAATAAATGCCGGTCCAGCCATGCGACATTCTCTGGGCAAATAAAAAGATGACTACATTAATAACATAGTTTGAGAAACAGAACTCACGCAGTAAGGTTTCCCACTAATAGTAGGATTATTTCCGCAGCAGAATGCAGTGAGTGGAATGTGGTTGCGCACAAATTATGTGAATGTAGTCAACCCCAGTCACAGGGAAATCTTAGCAGGGAAATCAGCTGAACTTCTCCATTCTGACTGGGGAAAGTAATGTCACCAAATGCAGCCTTAACTGTTATTTCAAACACAAATCCCGAGAATATCGCACCTCAATCGGCGTCACGTTCAACTTGTCCCACTCTAATGACTTTCCCCGTATGGATCCGGAGTAGATAGGTGAAGGAAGCTGATAGATGCCAAATTGCAGCATTTATAATAGAACATAGAACATTACAGCACAGTACAGGCCCTTCGGCCCTCGATATTGCACCGACCAGTGGAACCAATCTAATGACCCTCTAACCTAAACTATTCCAATATTATCCATATGCCTATCCACTGACCATTTGAACGCCTTTAAATAATGAAAAGCATTCATGCAGTTAAGCTTTTGTTCCTTCAAACTGCTCAGTAGTAGTGTGACGCTCATACGTTGACAGATTAAATGCTGAGTTTGGCACATATATACCACATGACAGGAGGCCATTCTGTCCATCATGCTTTGGTAGCACTTTGAAAGAGCGGTGGTGCTCAGCCCGCATCCCTGCCATTTGTTCCTCGTTCTTGAGTATCTGTCCAACTCCCTTTGGACATTCTTTGTAGCATCAGCTTGCACCAACTTCTCAGGTGCAGTCTTTGAGATCACTAAGTGAAAATGTTTCTCCTATTTCCAATGCTGACCATTGCCCTCAGTGCACAGCTTGAGATGCAGTGTAAAGGTAGACCACCCCCTGAAAAGGACTGCCTAGCTACTGAATATTTTTGGATACTTTGCACATTTTTTAAGTTAAAAACAAAATTAGCGGAAATGGTATTTATCACAAAGTGTTAAGATTAATACCTACTATGTACGCATTTATCACTGATCTGTCAGAGCCGTCATTCTATTTTAAGAGGAAGCATATGCTTAGCGCGGTCTTGTAATTTAATGCATTAATTAGAGTAAACTCACAATGATAATAAGATAATTAACTTCAAATTTACTAATTAACTGTTTACTCTTTGAAAACATTCAATTACACAAGCCATCAAACCTCAAATTGTAAGTACTAACTTTACCAATATGTTCAATCCACTCAGGACCATGCTCATACTTTACACCATCGACACACATGCAGAGAATTCAACTTCATTTCTTTTTTTTCAGTTCTTTTCTCCATTGGAATTATGAGCAGCATGGTGTCACAGTGGTCAGCACTGCAGCCTCACAGCGCCAGGGACCTGGGTTCGATTCCGGGCTTGAGTCACTGTCTGTGTGAAGTCTGCATGTTATCCCTGTATCTGTGCGGGTTTCAACCAGATACTCCGGTTTCCTCCAACAGACTGAAAGACATGCTAATTAGGTGCATTGGCACCTAATTCCCTCATTGTATCCAAAAAGGCACCAGAGTGTGGCAACTAGGGGATTTTCACAGTAACTTCATTGCAGTGTTAATGTAAGCCTGCTTGCGACACTAATAAATAAACTTTATATTTGATCACCTGCATGAGCATTCCGCGACTGAGGACAGTGTCCTAGGCCCAAACATCTTTAGCTGCTTTATCAGTGACTTTCCTTACATCATAATAGAGGTTTTCAGCGTGGAAACAGACCCTTTGGCCCAACTTGTCCATGCCACCTCTTTTTTTTAAAAGTCCTAAGCCACTCCCAATTGCCTGCATGTGGTCCATAGCCCTCTATGCCATTTTACCCATGTAATTGTCTAAATGCTTTTTAAAAGACAAAATTATACCAGCTTCTACTACTATCTCTGGCAGCTCGTTCCAGACACTCACCACCCTCCGAAAAAATTGCTCCACTCAACCCTTTTGTATCTCTCCCCTGTCATCTGAAACCTATGCCCTCTAGTTTTAGACTCCCCTCCCTTTGGGAAAAGATATTGACTACCTTATCTATGCCCCTCATTGTTTTATAAACTTCTATAAGATCACCCCTAAGCCTCCTACACTCCAGAGAAAAAAGTCCCAGTTTATCCAGCTTCCCCTTATAACTCAAACCATCAAGTCCTGGTAGCATCCTAGTAAATCTTTTCTGCACTCTTTCTAAGTTAATAATATCTTTTCAATAATAGGCTGACCAGAACAGTACACAGTATTTTAAGTGTGGCCTTACTAATGTCTTGTACAACTTCAACAAGATGTCCCAACTCCTGTATTCAATGTTCTGACCACTGAAACCAAGCATGCCGAATGCCTTCTTCACCACTCTGTCCACCTGTGACCTCACTTTCAATGAACTATGATCCTGTGCCCCTTGATCTCTTTGTTCTGTAACTATTCCCAGCATCCTTACATTAACTGAATAAGTTCTGCCCTGGTTCAATCTATCAAAATGTATCACCTTGCATTTATCTAAACTAAACTCCATCTGCCATTCGTCAGCCCACTGGCCCAATTGATCAAGATCCCGTTGCAATCTGGGATAGTCTTCCTCACTGTCCACATGCCACCAATCTTGGTGTCATCTGCAAACTTACTAACCATGCCTCCTATATTCTCATCCAAATCATTAATATAAATGATAAATAACAGTGCACCCAGCATCGATCCCTGAGGCACACCGCTGGTCACAGACCTCCAGTTTGAAAACAACTCTCTACAACTACACTGGTTTCTGTCAAGAAGCCAATTTTGTATCCATTTAGCTACCTCATCCTGGATCCTGTGAGATTTAAGCTTATACAACAACCTACCATGTAGTACCTTGTCAAAGGCCTTGCTAAAGTCCATCTAGACAACACCAACTGCACTGCCCTCATCTACTTTCTTGGTTACCCCTTCAAAAATCTCAATCAAATTTGTGAGACAATATTTTCCACTCACAAAGCCATGCTGACTGTCCCTAATCAGTCCTTGCGTCACTAAAATGTCTGTAGATCCTGTCTTTCAAAATACCTTTAAACAACTTACCCACCACAGATGGCATGTGGTTCCTGGGCTTTTCCCTGTGGCCCTTTTTAAACAAAGGCATAACATTTGCCACTCTCCAGTCTTCAGGCACCTCACCTGTGGCTAGCGATGATTCAAATATCTCTGTTAGGGGACCCAAAATTTCCTTTCTAGCCTCCCACAATGTCCTGGGATACACTTCATCAGGTCCAGGGATTTATCTACCTTGATGCATTTTAAGACTTTTAGCACCTCCTTCTCTGTAATATGTACACTCCTCAAGGTATACTATTTATTTCCCCAAGTTCCCTAACATCCATGCTTTTCTCAATACTGATGAGAAATATTCATGATGTGGAGATGCCGGCGTTGGACTGGGGTAAACACAGTAAGAAGGCTGACAACACCAGGTTTAAGTCCAACCAATTTATTTGATAGTAAACTCGCAAGCTTTCGGGGTTTGTCCCTTCGTCAGGTGAATGGAGAGTTCCAGCCTCAGACAGAGCATATTAAGCACAGACAGTTTACAGATTACTGATTAGAATGTGAATCTTTACACCTAACCTGCTGTTCAAGTCTTAAAGTGGCCAACAATGTGAGTGGAAGGAGCATTAAGCCCAGGTTAAAGAGATGTGTATTGTCTCCAGACAGTACAGTAAGTGAGGTTTAGCAAACCCAGGCAAGTCATGGGGGTTACAGATAGTGCGACATGAACCCAAGATCCCTGTTGAGACCGTCCTCATGTGTGCGGAACTTGGCTATCAGTCTCTGCTCAGCGACTCTGCGCTGTCGTGTGTCGTGAAGGCCGCCTTGGAGAACGCTTACCTGAAGGTCAGAGACCGAATGCCCGTGACTGCTGAAGTGTTTGCCAACAGGAAGGGAACAGTCTTGCCTTGATCTTGGGACCTGGAAAATTGTGTGCGGTTTTGAGGAAGGATGTTCTTGCTATAGACAGAGTGCAGCGAAGGTTTACCAGGCTGATTCCTGGGGTGGCAGGTCTCTCATATGTGAACAGATTGTGTCGGTTAGGGTTATATTCACTTGAGTTTAGAAGAGTTAGAGGGGATCTCATAGAAAATTCTAAAATTCTAGCAGGGTAGATTCAGAAAGAATGTTCTCAATGGTGGGGGAGTCCAGAACTAGGAGTCATAGTTTGAGGATAAGGGGTAAACTTTTCAGAACTGAGGTGAGGAGAAATTTCTTCACTCAGAGAGGTTAATGCCTGAAATTCACTATCACACAAAGTAGTTGAGGCCAAAATGTTGCGGGTTTCAAGAAGAAATTAGAAAAAGCTCTTGGGGAGAAAGGGGTCAAGGGATATGGGTATCAGACTAAGTATGTTGCTTCTGCAAAAAGCCAGCATGGACATGACAGGCTGAATGGCCTCCTTCTGTACCCTAACCATTCTGTAAGGAGCTTGCTAGGCCTTTTCTGATGAGAGTTTAGAGTCAACCTTATCTGAATCAGCAGTCACATACAGGCCAGGCCAGGTTATGCCAACAGATTTCCTTCCTTAAGGGACATTAAGGAGCCAAATATGTACTTACAGTAATCTGGCAATGTTTTGGCTACCCTCACTGTGACAAGCTCTGCTGCTGTATCCCAAATCGGGGACAGCACGGTAGCACAGTGGTTAGCACTGCTGCTTCACAGCTCCAGAGACCTGGGTTCGATTCCCGGCTCGGGTCACTGCCTGTGTGGAGTTTGCACATTCTCCTTGTGCCTGCGCGGGTTTCCTCCGGGTGCTCCGGTTCCCTCCCACAGTCTGAAAGATGTGCGGGTTAGGTTGATTGGCCACGCTGAGAAATTGCCCCTTAGTGTCCAGGGATGTGTGGGTTAGAGGGATTAGCGGGTGAATGTGTAGGGATATGGGGGGGGGGATTGTGTTCGGTGCAGACTCGATGGGCCGAAGGGCCTGTTTCTGCACTGCAGCCTTCTACGTTCTGTGTTGTTTTAAGAGATGGAAGAATGTGAGGAGAAGGCAGGTGATTGGCACGAGCTGAATGGCTCATTCAGAGAGCCAGCACAGGCATGATGGGCAGAATAGCCCCCTGTGCGGTAATAATTCTCTGAACCCACAACCTTGAGGATCTTTGTACCATATGCTAATTACTTGAGCCACCCAAGCCTTATCATAGTGTTTCATTGAGAAATATACTGTTGTGTGCTGGTAACAGGTTAATTTACATCCTAGGTAGCCCAATATCCTTTCAGTTACTGTCTAGTTATTTGCCTTTCTTGCTTGTAGCTGCGTTCTATTAAGCTGTTTATATAAAATAAGAGGTTTGCCTTAAGTAAATACCGTTCATCTTAATTCACCCCAAATATCAAATTTTAAAACATTAAAGCCTCATTATCGATGTATCATGTGACAGCGAGAATGGTAGAATGCCAGTTATATGGACTTTGGTCTTTCCCCATCCAGCCATTTCTATCTCCTAACTACTGTAGAGCAGCGTGCTGGCACAATGGTCAGCACTGCTGCCTCAGAGCGCCAGGGACCCAGGTTCAGCTCCCGGCTTGACTCACTGTGTGTGCGGAGTCTGCATGTTTCCCTCGTGTCTGCGTGAGTTTCCTCCCCACAGCATGAAAGACGTGCTGGCTAGATGCATTGGCCATGCTAAATTCTCCCTCAGTGTACCCGAACAGGCACCGGAGTGTGGCAACTAGGGGATTTTCACAGTAACTTCACTGCCGTGTTAATGTCCAAAGAACAACACAGCACGGGAAACAGGCCCAACGAGCCCACGCCGCCATTTTAACACGATGAGTCCCCTCTCCACCCATGACCCTTGTCTATGCTTATGGCACTCCACATTGCGGGAAGACTAATTCAGGGACAATTTGTTACACCCATCAGCCTAACAGCACATCTTTGGGGTGTGGGAGGAAACCCACTTGTGACACTAATAAATAAAGTTAAACTTTAAACAAATGTCCTCCCGTTTAAATGACGCCGTCGTTTTCTCATTACGAGATTGACATAAAACACCAATGATTTTAATGTCTTTTTGGAGTGACTACGGAAATATCAAATCACTGGGGGGAAGCAGAATGAGTTACTGTTTGTCAGAACGTTAATTCACAAGGACAAGCTACCCTCGAGCGAACAGAGCCCCTTTTGATGATCTAATTCTAACTGGTGATTCTTTGACCCACAGTCCTGCACAAAGATATCGGGAGCTGCCGGGCAGCCACCATAACGGGAACCATGTCCCGGATCTCTTTGAACGACGATGACGAGGGCAAAGGGATCAACCCCGAAGGCGTGAATTTTGCCTCCCTCCCTGGAAATATCATCTCCAAAGTTTTGATACAACAGCCGCCGACCATGCACGTTCCGATTGGGATGAACGAGCTGACGGAGCAGTGCCTAAAGAAGGAGAACAGTGAACTGCGGCGGACAGTTTATTTATGCACTGACGACAATCTGAGAGCTGGGGATGCTGAGCTGACCCAAACTCAAGAAAGGATGATGGAGAGTGACTACATTGTAATGCCACGAGGCTCAGCCAATGTCCAGCCCATCGTTAAGGATGAAAGCAAATTAAACATCAGCATGGAAGGCATGCCACACGATAGGTTAATGCATTTTAAGGTTAATCCTGAATTTAATACAAGCGCGTCTGTGATGGATCACATCAGTTTTAATTTAGATCAACATCTCACAACGCAAGAACACAAACAGAACATTCCCTTTGAGCCTCGATCTGCCGTAAAGAACTACATTGTTTCTGAACTTGATGAAAATAACACTGCACTATCAAGAAGTGAAACAGGCTCGACAGTATCCATGAGTTCGTTAGAGGTTAGTAGGTTTGCCTCAAGATCGTGCAGAATGTACTCTAGATGCGTTTACTGAGGTGGATTATCTGTCCGCAGACTGTGAGTTTTTTTGGTGTTTATTCTGTCTCTTTGTTAATTTATAAGGTGCATCTTATTCTGTTCAGGCTGAAGGAGAACAGAAACTTCTCCATCACCTTTCTTTGCCAGTATTAACACGCAAAGTTTCAGGTCCACCTGTTCTCAGTGCTGACCTTTACCAACTGGTTTAATACAGGAATTTATTATTTCGTGTTGACACCCTCCCTGAAGCAGCAGACGAGGAATGTTCTCCAAATCCATTAAAGATTGGTTGTGAATGCCTCCTTGCGAAGGACGGCACAGTAGGGGCAGCATGGTGGCATTGTGGTTGGCACTGTTGCCTCGCAGCTCCAGAGACCTGTGTTCGATTCCTGGCTTGGGTCGCTGTCTGTATGGAGCTTGCACACTCTCTCCATGTCTGCATGGGTTTCCTCTAGGTGCTGAATTGCTTCTTAGTGTCCCGCGGTGTATATGTTAGAGGGATTAGCAGGGTAAATGTGTCAGGTTTCGGGATAGATCCTGGATGAGATTGTTATTGGCGCAGGCTCAATGGACCAAATGGCCTCCTCCGCACTGTAGAGATTGTATGTGTCCAACTGAAAGTCTTCATTTATAATTTGACTGACAGGGCAGTAACAGGTTTTGGGTTGAAGATGTCGGATATCCAGGGGGACTGACACCTTACACCTTCCAGAACACTCAGGTGCGATGCAAAGGTCAAATATCAGGGTCCCAAATGTAAGTGTGCGGTTTTCTACGGGCCTTGTAAGATTGGGGTCTCTGCCCAGCCCAGCTTCAACAAGACCATCAGCACAGTAAAAGTCAGGTCCAGGACCTCATGGCCAGGAGGATTCCCTGGCTCTCCTCCAAATGATGTGGAGATGCCGGCATTGGACTGGGGTAAACACAGTAAGAAGGCTGACAACACCAGGTTTAAGTCCAACCAATTTATTTGATAGTAAACTCACAAGCTTTCGGGGTTTGTCCCTTCATGCGAAGGGACAAACCCCGAAAGCTTGTGAGTTTACTATCAAATAAGGGACAAACCCCGAAAGCTTGTGAGTTTACTATCAAATAAATTGGTTGGACTTAAATCTAGTGTTTGTCAGACTTCTTACTGTGTCTTCTCCAAATGAACAACAGATGCCCTCTTCACCAGTCAATGTATTGAAGAGCAGTCAAGTTGCCTACCCTGAATAGCAGGAGTGGGGGCCAACATGGACTGTGTGGGACCTTTTACTCTTCCCTTTATTGAGAGGGCACCAATAATTCCTTTCCAAGAAGTATCTTAAAGTTTATTTATTAGTGTTGCAACTAGGCTGACATTAACACTGCAGTGAAGTTACTGTGAAAGTTTCCTAGTCGCCATACTCCAGCGCTTGTTCAGTTACACTGGAGAATTTAGCACGGCCAATGTACCTAACTAACACATCTTTTGGACTGTGGAAGAAACTGGAGCACCTGAAGAAAATCCGAGGAGAACGTGCAAACTTTGCACAGTCGCCTGAGACTGGAATTGAACCTGGGTCCCTGGCGTTGTGCAGCAGCAGTCCTAACCACTGTGCCATCATGCCATACACTACCAAAGCTACTGAAATCCCAGGCAAAATGGTCACACAGCGTACGTGTTAGTGATTCAGATACCGTGCCTACCCCACTGCTCCAGCTGCCAGTCAAGTGCAGTGGTCCCACGGTTGGCAGCAGCAGATCTTTAGCCGCTGAATATTTGGGCAGTCGCTCCATTGCCCGTCGGGTGTGAGAGTACGCTGGCACTTAACACTGCTGCCTCACAGCGCCAGAGACCCGGGTTCGATTCCGCCCTCGGGTCACTGTCTGTGTGAAGTTTGCACATTCTCCCCGTGTCTGCGTGGGTTTCCTCCTGGTGCTCCAGTTTCCTCCCACAGCCCAAAGGTGTGCAGGTTAGGGTGACTGGCCACGCTAAATTGACCCTAGTGTCAGGGGGATTAGCAGGGGTTACGTTATGTGGGGTTACGGGAGTGGACGTGAGTGGGATTGTGGTTGGTGCAGACTCGATAGGCCGAATGGCTTCCTTCTGAAGTGTAGACATTCTAGGAGAATAATAAGGTAAACGGTGACAAGGAGTGCAGAATATTGCAATTTGTCCAGGATACCTTTAAGTTCTCTGTTACAGTCTGTACAAAATAATTTTACATTCCTTTCTACAGTATGTGCTGTCTTCAGGTTTGTAGAACCTCCATCTTGGCTTGATATTTTAATGTTCCATGTTTACAGTTGTTGGAAGGTGTTTTCATATCCTGTTATGGTTTATGCACGCTATTTTAACACTCCATTTTTTTTTCAGATTACTGAACCAATTGTAACATTTTATTATATTTATGTAAAGTATTTCAACGCTCTGACACTGCAGAATATTTTAACGTTATAGTGTGAAATTACTCTTCATGCTCAGGTAGAGTGTTAAATGGGAGTTCAGTTTAATATAATATATAAGACATAACTTCACTCAGTGCACTTTCAGAGAATCCATTGAATCCCTACCGTGCAGACGGAAGCCACTTGTCACATCGGGACTTCACCGATAACAATCCTACCCAGGCCTTTTCTCCGTTATCCCATGTATTTACTACCCCTTTAATCCTCCCTGACACTCAGGGGCAATTTAGCATGACCAATCAACCTAACCCACACATCTTTGGACTGTGGGAAGAAACCAGAGCACCCAGAGGAAACCCGTGCAAATACAGGGAGAATGTGCAAACTTCACACAGACAGTCACCCAAGATTGGAATTGAACCCAGGTCCCTGGCACTGTGAGGCAGCAGGGCTAACCACTGTGCCACCCCACTTTCTAGGATCTCAGGTCAATGCGTTGGGTTTAAAGCTAAAATACAAACAGAAAATGCTGGAGAAACTCAGCAGGTCTGACAAATTCTGTGGAGAGAGAAACACTTTTAATGTTTCGAGCCCATTGACCCTTCTACAGAACTGGGTTTAAAGCTAAGAGGACCTATAGTTGAACCAGCCAAACAGTCATCTAACTGATAAAAAGAGCAGCCTATGAGACAGGTTATTTGTTGTGTGTGGAGGACTCTGTGGGGAGCAGTTGAAGAACAAGGAGGCACAAGGAAATATTTTTGGAACGGCAACTGCAAATCACAGCGGATGTTAACAAGGGCGAGGCAATGGCCTAGTGGTATTATTGCTAGACTATTAATCCAGAAACTCAGCTAATGTTCAGGGGACCCGGGTTCGAATCCCACCACGGCAGGTGGTGGAATTTTAATTCAATAAAAAAATCTGGAATTAACAATCTGTTGATGGCCAGTTGTCAGAAAAACCCATCTGGTTCACTAATGTCCTTTAGGGAAGGAAATCTGCTGTCCTCACCTGGTCTGGCCTACATGTGACTCCAGAGCCACAGCAATGTGGTTGACTCTCAAGGGCCCTCCAAGGGTGACTAGAGATGGGCAAAAAATGCTCCAGCAATGTCCATGGCCGATGAATGAATAAAAAAAACAAAGGCATTGCAGAATGGAAGGGCGCGTTACTAGTGTCCAGAGAGAGGGCATCACTGGGAGAAGGCTTCGGAGTGGGCATGTGCATGGGTGGAGGATGACGGCAGGGATGGGTACAATGAGAGATCACACTGCAGGAAAGGTAGAATAGAATTTGACAGGCGGCGGCAGGCTTGGAGAACAGAATCAAAGTTTAGAGAGAAGACTGAAGATGAACTCATGTTGTGTGCATCTGCCACATCTGATGACAATCAAAGTAAATTACAGGTTTCAGTAGTGTTTGACTGACTGCGAAATTACCTAGTAACTTTCTGTAAGTGTAACGCAGATAAATATATTTGTTAACGAGCTGAAAAACGAAAAGGAAAACAAGAATCATGGGGTTGCAGGAGATTGCTCACACTTACAGCTAACTGTTACAGTGCACTCCGGTCAGCTGGTACACACGCACACACACACACACACATATTCACACATACACACACACTTACAGCTAACTGTTACAGTGCACTCTGATCAGCTGGTACACACACACACACACACACACACATATTCACACATACACACACACTTACAGCTAACTGTTACAGTGCACTCCTATCAGCTGGTACACACGCGCACACACACACACACACATATTCACACATACACACACACTTACAGCTAACTGTTACAGTGCACTCCTATCAGCTGGTACACACGCACACACACACACACATACACACACACACACACATACACACACACTTACAGCTAACTGTTACAGTGCACTCCTATCAGCTGGTACACACGCACACACACGCACACACACACAGTTTTCGGACAAACTGCCTCGCATCAGATAAGCTTTCATCTTTTCACGTCCAACGACACTTCAGACAGATGAAGCACACGCTTCCCTATGTTTCCAGAACTTTTTTTCTCCTGGAATGGGTTAGCAGCCCAAAGCCAGAGGCTGTAATTTTAAGGGTACCGTACAATTAAGCATGGCTGTCCAGGAGTCTCTCCCATTCTTACCACCTTCCATGGGCAGACAGGCTGATAATTGACCTGTTGGTCCACGTTATGAATGTACCTTTCTTAGCCATCAAGTCCCAGGTGGGACCTGAACTTGGAGCTTCTGGTTCAGAGGCAAGGTGCTATCCACTGAACCACAAGACTTCCTAACTGACCAGACCTCATCGTAAAGCTGTGCTGCTGCCTGAAATGCCCAGCACACTAAATTCATGCCTTGATTACATCTTCCCTTTACAGAAAAGGTATGACAGAATCATAGAATCTCTCCAGTGCAGAAGGATGCCATTTGACCCATCGAGTCTGCACCGCCCACAATTCCACCCAGGGCCTATCCCCATATACCTACCCTAGCAGGGATCCCCCTGACACTAAGGGACAATTTAGCATGACCAATCCACCTAACCCGCACAACTTTGGGAGGAAACCGGAGCACCTGGAGGAAACCCACGCAGAGAATGTGCAAACTCTACACAGACAGTGACCCAAGCCGGGAATTGAATTGAGGTCTCTGGCACTGTGAGGCAGCAATGCTAATCACTGTGCCACCCAGACAGGTCCAATACTTCACTCCCTTGTCAGGACATAGGAATTGTCCTCAGTGCACATGGCAAGCTAGCTGGAGGACTGAAATATGCTGCAGGTTTGTATCTTTTTAAAAGTTCGCTAATGGGGTGTGGGTGTTGCTGGCTAGACCAGCATTAATTGCCCATCCCCAATTTCCCTTGAGAAGGTGAGGTGAACTGCCATCTTGAACCGCTACAGTCCCTGAGTTGTAAGTACACCCATAGTGCTGTTAGGGAGGGAGTTCCAGGATTCTCACCCAATTACAGTAAAGGAACAGCAACATATTTCCAAGTCAGGATGGTGAGTGTTCCCCAGTATCTGCTGTACTTTTCTTTAGTGGTTGGTAGTGGTTGTGGGTTTGGAAGGTGCTGCTTAAGGGATTTTGGGTGAGTTGGTGCAGTGTATCTTGTAGATGGTACACACTCCTGCCACTGTTCATCAGTGGTGGAAGGATTGAATGTTTGTGGAAGGGTTAGCAATCAAGTGGGCTGTGTTGTCTTGGATAGAGTCGAGTTTCTTGAATGCTGTTGAGGCAAGTGGAGTCTTTTCCATCACACTCCTGATTTGTGCCTTGTGGATGGTGGACAGGGAAGTCAGGACGTGAATTGCGTCCCACAGGATTCCTAGCCTTTGACCTGCTCTGGTGGCCACAGTAATTGTATTGTCAGTCCAGTTCAATGTCTGGTCGATGGTCAGCACCAGGATGTTGATGGTCGTGGATTCAGCAATGGTAATGCCATTGAATGGCAAGAGGTGATGATTAGATCCTGTCTTGATGGAAATGGTTATTTCCTGGCACTGATGTGGTGTGAATGTTACTTGTCACTTCTCAGCCCAAGCCTGGATATTGTCCAGGTATTGTTGCATTTGGACATGGACTGCTTCAGTGTCTGAGGAGTTTGTGCATTGTGCATCTTCATTTCTGAACTTAAGATGCAGGGAAGGTTATTGATGAAGCAGCTGAAGGTGGTTGGGCCCAAGTACAGTGCAGAAAGAGGCCCTTCGGCCCATCAAGTCTGCACCAAACACAATCCCACCCAGGCCCCACCCCCATATCCCTACACATTATACCCACTAATCCCTCTAACCTTCACATCCCTGGATACTAAGGGGCAATTTCTTAGCATGGCCAATCAACCTAACCCGCACATCTTTGGACTGTGGGAGGAAACCGGAGTACCCAGAGGAAACCCAGACAGACATGAGGAGAATGTACAAACTCCACACAGACAGTGACCCGAGCTGGGAATCGAACCCAGGACCCTGGAGCTGTGAAGCAGCAGTGCTAACCACTGTGCTACCGTGCTGCCCTATGGTTCTATAAGTTCCTCTGAGGGACTCCTTCAGCGTTGTCCTGAGATGATTGATCTCCAACAATCACAGCCATCTTAATTTGTCCCAGGGTTGACCCCTGATCACGTTACCTTCCCTGCACAGATGGTTTTGAAACAAATAGGAAGTAGTAACTGCATCATCAAATTCTTGGCTTTCCATTTGCCCATTCTGCCTTGCTGCAGGCTGGACGGGACTGACAGGACGGGGTTTCTGAGCAAAAGGCCTCACAATGACATTCAGTGTGACTATTATGTGGAGCAGCTGCTGGCAAGGTTTCACAGCGTTAGAGAATCTAATTCCGGCGTGAGTCAGTCGCAGAGGGCTGGACTGTAAACCTTGTGCATGAGGGTAGCCTGCCAGAATGAATTGCCTGTCCATTATAGAATCTACTCCATTTCTATGCTATTGATTTTACTGGAATGATCATTGAGAATGGATGCACTCCACGGGTCTCTGCCATGACCATTTACACCTATGTGTTCATGGCGTGCAGAGCAGGAGTCTACAGAAGTGATCATTGTAGACTTCTTACTGTGCCCACCCCATCTCACCTGCAGAAGAATAACATCCACTTGGGCACACGATTTTGATCCCGGGGGGTATCAAAAGAAACACCTAAGCCAGCAGAGTTGGAACGTCGCTCCAGAATGGTCGCAGTAATGTGCATTCTGCTCCTCTCTAATAATAGTCAGCTTCAGACAGACTGCAGAGGCAAAATGTGTGAGCGATTCCGAGGTCCAGTTGGATTGAAATACCTCCCATATGGACAGTCTGTTCTTGTTTGCTTACACAGAGCAATGGCTGACATAAGGACGTGTCTTCCAACAGAGGCCTGGTGCCAAACTCTCGACAAGGAGCAAGAGAAGCAAACGTGCCCTGCAGCTGTCTCTCTGCACAGACAAACCACTCGCTGCATAACAAACAAGGCTGCACACCTCATTCTGCCAGCAAGACCTCACTTCAGAGCAGCAGCAGTTTGGCTGCCTCGCTGATGGAGAAGGCTGTGGGGTTCAGACCCCACTCCGGGAGGTGAGAGTCCAGCTTTGTCCCTCACTGTGGACTGAGGGAGTGCCGCGTTGCTGGAGCTGCTGCTTCTCGGATGAAACAAGCCCCGTCTGGATGTTAAACAGATCCCTTGGCACCAGTCAAAGGAAAGCAGGAATTTCTCCTGCTGCCTTAGCCAATATTTATTTCTCAAACAACTGATTGACTGGTCATTTAAGAACATAAGAAATAGGAGCAGGAGTAGGCCATCTATCCCTTCGAGCCTGCCCCGCCATTCAATAAGATCATGGCTGATCTGAAGTGGATCAGTTCCACTTTCCCGCTTTCTCCCCATAACCCTTAATCCCCTTGTCTACCAAAAACCTATCTGCCCACGTCTTAAATATATTTAGCGAGGCAGCCTCCACCACTTCAACGGGCAGAGAATTCCAGAGATTCACCACCCTTTGAGTGAAGAAGTTCCTCCTCAACTCCGTTCTAAACTGCCCCCCCCTTATCTTAAGGCTGTGCCCTCTAATCCTACTGTCCTTTCTGAGCGGGAAGAACCTCTCCACCTCTACCCTATCCATCCCATTCATCATCTTGTACGTCTCAATGAGATCTCCCCTCATTCTTCTAAACTCTAATGAGTACTAGCCTAGTTTATTCAGCCTCTCCTCATAGCTCAACCCCCTCAACTCCGGTATCAGCCTAGTGAACCTCCTCTGCACTCCCTCCAAGGCCAAAATATCCTTGCGCAAGTGCGGCGACCAAAACTGCACGCAGTACTCCAGCTGCGGCCTCACCAGTGCCCTGTACAGTTTCTGCAAGACCTCCCTACTTTTATATTCAGTCCCCCTCGCTATGAAGGCCAGCATCCCATTCGCCTTCCTGACCACCTGCTGCACCTGCAGGCTGGGTTTTTGGGTTTTTTGATCATTTGCCTTTTCTGGGACCTGACTGTATACGAATCGGTTGCCACATTACCTCCATTATAAGTGAATACACTTCAAATGCTGTCAGTCACTTTGCAGCTCAGACTGTGGTGATACATAAATACAAGTTCCTTTAATTAATAAAATCGATAGAGTATCACATAAGAACTAGGAGCGGGTGTTGGCCATCTGGTCCCTCGAGCCTGCCCCGCCATTCAATAAGATCATGGCTGATCTGATCATGGACTGAGCTCCACTTACCCACCCGCTTACCATAACCCTTAATTCCTTTACTGTTCAAAAATGTATCTATCCTTGCCTTAAAAACATTCAATGAAATAGCTTCAACTGCTTCACTGGGTAGGGAATTCCACAAATTCACAATCCTTTGGGTGAAGAAGTTCCTCCTCAACTCAGTCCTATATCTGCTCCCCTTATTTTGAGACCTCATTGTGGTTTTGCCTGCCAGTGGGAATAACTTCCCTGTTTCTATCTTATCTATTCACTTCATAATTTTATATGTTTCTGTAAGATCTCCCCTCCGTTTTCATTTGTGAACACAATACATAAGGTATTATACTCACTAATTGCAATACATACAGTGCATCACAATAAGCATCCCACACTATTGTTATTCACAGTAAAGTCACAGTATATTACCTTAATTTTTGGTTTAATTTATTATTGTCACGTTTTGGGATACAGTGAAAAGTATTGTTTCTTGCGCGCTACACAGACAAAGCATACTGTTCATAGAGCACATGGGGAGAAGGAAAGAAAAGGGTGCAGAATGTAGTGTTACAGTCATAGCTAGGGTGTAGAAACAGTGGTTTAGTGCGAGGTAGGCCCATTCAAAAGTCTGACGGCAGCAGGGAAGAAGCTGTTCTTGGGTCGGTTGGTACATGTCCTCAGACTTTTGTACTTTCTTGGAAGGTGGAAGAGAGTACGTCCGGGTTGTGCGGGGACCTTGGTAACACTGGCTGCTTTTCCACGGCAGTGGGAAGTGTAGACGGAGTCAATGGATGGGAGGCTGTTTTGCGTGATGGACTGGCTGCATTCACAGCCCTTTGTAGTTTTTTGCAATCTTTGGGTCAGAGCAACAGCTGTACCAAGCTGTGAAACATCCTGAAAGGACGCGTTCCATGGTGCTTCTGTAAGAATTGGTGACAGTCATAGTGGACATGCCAAATTTCCTTAGCTTCTTGAGAAAGTAGAGACTGTTCTTTCAAATTGAATGAACATGTTGATTTTTATATTTTGTTTAAAAATCCATTGGACCATAAACTTAAGCCTGAAGAACAGAGCATTTATAGCAGTTCTCTTCTGCTTTTCATTGCAATGACAGCATTGTTCCCTTGTCCTCCTCTGCCCTGCCTTGTTTCTACCCCCTCAGCTGCCACAAAGAGATGTGCACCTCTTGTGAAGCTGCAGTGCAGCACAACCAGTATGCCCCATCCCTCCAGAGCACTTTGTAGAACATCGATGAATATAAATTGTGGAGGGAACTGACTACAGGTGTCGGGAGGATTATGCTTCAGTTGTACAGGATACCAGTGAGACTACATCTGGAGTACGGTGTTGGTCTCCTTATCTAAGGAAATATGTACACGTGCTGGACTAATACATAGAATGAGTGGGTTGCCTTACAGGAAGGCTAGGTGTCCATTAGAGTTTAGAAGAGTAAGAAGCAACTTGATTGAAACCTTTAAGACCCTGAGGGGTAATGACAGGGTGGAGGTGGAGCAGATGTTTCCTCTTGTGGAAGAATCTAGAATGAAGAGTCATGTTCAAACAGAAGGGGTTCCTCCTTTAAGAAGGAGATGAGGAGAAATGTTTTCTCTCAGTGGATAGTGAGTCTCCGAAACTTCCTTCCTCCAAGGGCAGTGGAAGCAGAGACTTTGAATATTTTTAAGGCAGCAGTAGATAGATTCTTGATTGAAAAGAGGGTAAAAGGTTATTGAGGGTAGGCAGGAATGTGGGTTGAGGGTACAATCAGATCAGCCATGATCTTACTGAATGGTGGAGCAGGCTCGAGGGGGCCAAGTGACCTACTCCTGTTCCGAATTCATATGTTCACAAAGCCAGACCAGACTATGAGGAGATCCTCCGGCCTCCCCGCCCTCTGCTTCTCATGGCGGAAGGCAGCACACCATTCATCAGATGTGGGATCTTCTGGTCCCACCACTGTCAGTGGGCTTTCCCACTGACTGCACCCCTTACTGCTGGAAAACCTGCGGTGGGGTGCATCATCGGCAGGACCGGAAGATCCGAAAGGCGTGAACAGCCAGAATATTCCGGCCTGCAGCTTCATATTACTGATTTTATTAATTAAATTCAAATTCCCCAGCTGCCGTGGTGGGATTTGAACCCAGATCCCCAGAGCACTACCCTGGGCTTCTGGGTTATGAGTCCAATGATGCTACCACCCCCCAAGTAGGAGGCCATTATTGAAGATGTTCTAATTCTCATTGTAAGTAGAGAATCGGCATCTTTCCTTCACCTTGATATTGTTTATGTACTCATTCGCGGGACATGGGCGTCGCTGGCTGGCCAGTATTTATTGCCCACCCATAGTTGCCCTTGGGAAGGTGGTGGTGAGCTGCCTTCTCGAAATGCTTCAGTCCACTTGCTGTGAGTTGACCCACAATGCCAGGTGGGACTGTGGTCGGTGCAGACTCAATGGGCCAAAAGGCCTCCTTTTGCACTATAAGGATTCTATGATTCTGTGAAAAGGGCAGCAGCTCTGGGAAGGATTAGTCAGACTATGGGTCATCTTTTTCTCACCTTCCACTCCGTACTAGCACGCCGCTGTAATAAGAGAGGCCTCGAACAGGACAGCATCAACAATAGCCAACTGGTCAAATATCAAGCAAGAGAGAAGAGGGATTGCATTTGACAAATCTGTCGCCAAGTGTGACCACGAAATCAGCATCTTCAGGAGGCACATGTTCCACACACAAGTGACATTCACGTCACACAAATGCCAGGCAATAACCATCACCAATAAGAGACACTCTAACCACCACCCCTTGACACTCAATGGAATTATCATCACAGAATCCTCCACTGTCAACATTCTTGGGGTTACCACTGACTAGGAACTAAACTGGACTCGCCACATAAGAACAAAGAACAACACAGCACGGGAAACAGGCCCTTCAGCCCAACGAGCCCACGCCGCCCATTTTAACATTATGAGTGCCCTCCTCTACCCATGACCTTTGTCTACACCTATTGGGGAAGATTGAGGGAAAACTAATTTAGGGACGATAAACACAGTGACTGTAAGAGCAGGTTAGAGGCTAGGAATATTGTGGCGAGTAACTCACCTCCTGATTCCTCAAAGCCTATCTACCATGTACAAGGCACAAGTCAGGAGTGTGATGGAATACTCTCCACTTGCCTGGATGGGTGCAGCTCCAACACACTCAAAAAGCTCAACACCATCCAGGACAAAGCAACCCGCTTGATTGGCACCACATTTACAAACACCCACTCTCTCCGCCACCGACGCTCAGTAGCAGCAGTGTGTACTATCTACAAGATTCACTGCAACAATTCACCAAAGATCCATAGACAGCACCTCCCAAACCCACGATCGCTTCCACCTAGAAGGACAAGGGCAGCAGATACCTGGGAACACCACCACCAGCAAGTTCCCTTCCAAACCACTCACCATCCTGAGTTGGAAATAAATATATCACAGGATTTTCACAGTTACTTCATTCCAGTGTTAATGTAAGTCTACTTGCGAAACTTTAAAACAAACATTTAAAAAAATTAAAGCTTCAAACTTGAACTTTAATCCCTTCTATCTGAAACCGGCAGCCTTTCAGCTAACCATCTCGGGACGCTTAAAGGTAGGCGGTAGACATTCGAACAAAATTTTCATGGTGCAAGTTAAAATTGGTCCTGAGCCTTCACTTTAAAACCAGGCCACGCTGCCAGGATTGTTTGAAGGAATAAATTTAAACATTGTATCATTGTAATCAGCCATCTTCCTGAGCCCCAGTTTATCACACCAGAGAGCCAACCACAAAGAACAGCTGGATGCAGACATTCACAGTGATCCTCATACAGGCACCGGGGAATGTTGGCCAGGATTTCCCAGCCCCGTTAAAACCCTGACAGCGGGCGGGGCTGAATAATCCCAGCTGTTACGAAGCACATTCACGCCAAGAAACCTCCGACCCTGTCCACAGCTGGGGTTCTCAGGCGCTGCTGCCGTGAATGAAGTTTGGGCTGAGTGCCAAATTCTCCATTCTCGCTGGCAGCAAGATCGAACCCGGGTATTTGGCGCTGTGAGGCAGCAGTGCTAAGCACTGTGCCACCTTGCGCCCATGCATGTGTTATTTCCTGCCTTATTGCAGGTTCTGTGAATTAGGTAATGGGTCTGACTCGGGGCACAAGGAGCCAGTCCTGGCCACACGTGCAGTTGCACGTGTTAAGTTGGAAGAGAGAGCAGTTCCCTTGCATATTTGGGTATCCAGATCTTACAAACTGCAGCTTCAAATTAATTCACAAGGGAGTGAGGCACTCAAGTATTGTGATGGGGGGAAATGTGTAATGAGCACTGCATGCACAGTGACATTTTGTATCTAATTAGCCGTGTACCAAACTGAAATGAATGCAGATAATCATTCACGACATGTTCTTTGCTATTTTGTTTATTGTTCAGACAGAGGTGCCGAGTGGATGATTCACCTCGGCCTCCTCCAGAGATCCCTAGCATCACAAATGCCAGTCCTCAGTCGATTTGATTCGCTCCCTGTGACATCAAGAAATGACTGAACTGTCAGTACAAGGCGAAAGCTGTGGGCACTGATAACATCCCAGTTATACTGCTCCAAACTAGTCTCAATGACAAGCTGCTCCAGTACACCTACATCACTGCCATTTAGCCAACATTATACCTACATCAGTACACCTACGTCTCTGCCATTTAGCCAACATTATACCTACATCAGTACACCTACGTCACTGCCATTTAGCCAACATTATACCTACATCAGTACACCTACGTCACTGCCATTTAGCCAACATTGTACCTACATCAGTACACCTATATCACTGCCATTTAGCCAACATTATACCTACATCAGTACACCTACGTCACTGCCATTTAGCCAACATTATACCTACATCAGTACACCTACATCACTGCCATTTAGCCAACATTATACCTACATCAGTACACCTACGTCACTGCCATTTAGCCAACATTATACCTACATCAGTACACCTACATCACTGCCATTTAGCCAACATTGTACCTACATCAGTACACCTATATCACTGCCATTTAGCCAACATTATACCTACATCAGTACACCTACGTCACTGCCATTTAGCCAACATTATACCTACATCAGTACACCTACGTCACTTCCATTTAGCCAACATTGTACCTACATCAGTACACCTACATCACTGCCATTTAGCCAACATTGTACCTACATCAGTACACCTACATCACTGCCATTTAGCCAACATTATACCTACATCAGTACACCTACGTCACTGCCATTTAGCCAACATTATACCTACATCAGTACACCTACGTCACTGCCATTTAGCCAACATTGTACCTACATCAATACACCTACGTCACTGCCGTTTAGCCAACATTATACCTACATCAGTACACCTATATCACTGCCATTTAGCCAACATTGTACCTACATCAGTACACCTACGTCACTGCCATTTAGCCAACATTGTACCTACATCAATACACCTACGTCACTGCCATTTAGCCAACATTATACCTACATCAGTACACCTACGTCACTGCCATTTAGCCAACATTGTACCTACATCAATACACCTACGTCACTGCCGTTTAGCCAACATTATACCTACATCAGTACACCTATATCACTGCCATTTAGCCAACATTGTACCTACATCAGTACACCTACGTCACTGCCGTTTAGCCAACATTATACCTACATCAGTACACCTACATCACTGCCATTTAGCCAACATTATACCTACATCAGTACACCTATATCACTGCCATTTAGCCAACATTGCCCAAAAATCAGGCTAAATGCAACCCAGCCAATTACCAATCATCAGCCTACTCTCGATCATCAGCAAAGCAATGTCATCAACTGGTACTGACATAGCAATAACCTGCTCACTGATGCTCAGTTTGGGTTCTGCCAGGGTCACTCAGCTCCTGACCTGATTGCAGCCTCAGTTCATACATCGACAAAAGAGCTGAATTAGAGGCGAGGTGATAATTTTTTTTAAATTCATTCGTGGGACATTGCGGGCTGGCCAGCATCAGCCATCCCTAGTTGCCATGGAGGACAGTTGAGAGTCATCCACATTGCTGTGGCTTTGGAGTCACATGTAGGACCAGACTGGGTAAGGACGGCAGATTTCTTCCCCTAAAGGGCGTCAGTGAGCCAGACGGGTTTTTACGACAATGGTTTCATGGTCATCAGTAGATTCTCAATTCCAGTTTTTTTTAATTGCATTCAAATTCTACCATCTACTGTGGTGGGATTTGAACCCAGGTCCCCAGAACATTAGCTGAGTTTCTAGATTAATAGTCTGGCGATAATACCACTAGGCCATCGCATCTCCTTGAATGGCTGACCTTGATATCAAGACAGCATTTGACTGAGTGTGACATCAATCCTAGCCCTAACAAAACTGGAATCAATGGGAATCAGGGGAAAAACCATGGCTGGTTGAAGTCATGCATTCTCTGCTGGTTGGAGTCATAGCTGGCACAAAGGAAGATGGTTGTTGTTGTTGTAAGTCATCTCAGCTCCAGGACATCACTGCAGAAGTTCCTCAGGGTAGTGTCCACGGCCCAACCACCTTCAGCTGCTTCATCAATGACCTTCCTTCCATCATAAGATCAGAAGTGGGGATATTCACTGAAGCAGTGCATGTCAATATGAAGCAAGACCCACAGAACCATAGAAAATTACAGCTCAGAAACAGGCCTTTTGGCCCTTCTTGTCTGTGCCGAACCATTTTTTGCGTCGTTCCACTGACCTGCACTTGAACCATATCCCTCCACACCCCTCTCACCCATGAACCCATCCAAGTTTTTCTTAAATGTTAAAAGTGACCCCGCATTTACCACTTTATCCGGCAGCTCATTCCACACTCCCACCGCTCTCTGCCTGAAGAAGACCCCCCTAATATTCCCTTTAACCTTTTCTCCTTTCACCCTTAACCCATGCCCTCTGTTTTTTTTTTCTCCCCTAGCCTCAATGGAAAAAGGCTGCTTGCATTCACTCTATCTATACCCATCAAAATCTTGTACACCTCTATCAAATCTCCCCTCATTCTTCTACGCTCCAGGGAAGACCTGAACAATATTCAGCTGCTAAGTGAAAAGTAACATTCATGCCACTGGAGTTCCAAGCAGTGGCCATCTCCAACAAGAGTGCATCTAACCATCTCCAGTTGACTTTAAAATGGCATTGCCATCACTGAATCCCCCGCTATCAACATCCTGGAGGTTACCACAGACCAGAAGTTGAACTGGACGAGGCATATAAATACTGTGACTCCAAGAGCAACTCAAAGGCTGAGTAATTCCGTGGAGTAAATCATCTCCTGACTCCCCAACGCCTGTCTAGCATCTACAAGACACAAGTCAAGAGTGTGATGGAACATTCTCTCCTTGCCTGGGTGAGTGCAGCTCCAATAACACTCAAGAAGCTTGACACCATCCAGGACAAAGCATCTCGCTTGATTGGCATCTCAGTTATCACCTTAAACACTCACTCCCTCCGCCATTGATACACAGCCATGTATACCATCTACAAGAAGTACTGCAGCAACTCGCCCAGGCTCCCTCGGCAGCACCTTCTAAACTCACAAACTCGACCTAAAAGGACAAGGGCAACAGACGCATGGGAAGACCACAACCATCACCGCCGGGAAGTTGCTGTCCAAGCCACATACCATCCTAACTTTAAGTATACCGTTGTTCCTTTTTTCTGGGCCAAAACCCTGAGATTTAAAAGCTAAAAGCACTTATGGACCAACCTAGGCAATTCGGGATGAACCATTGACGCTTGTATTGCTAACAAGGCTAAGATCTCAGCGCTGAACTTTAAAAACTCTTCAAGACATCAAGAAGCTATCTGATTGCCAACTTAAGCATAGAATTCCTACAGTGCAGAAAGGGGGCCATTCGGCCCATCAAGTCTACACCAATCACAATCCCACCCAGGCCATATTCCAGTAACCCCATATGTTGACCCTGCTAATCCACTGAGTCGAGGGTCAATTTAACATGGCCAGTCCACCTAACCTGCACATCCTTGGACTGGGACACAATGTTATTGATTTAAAAAAGACTGACTTTATGGTATAGCCAGTATCTGGCCAACCATGCTCATCCCCTGTGTTTGTAATCAATAACGTACTCTTCAGAATCACAGAGAAATTCTGTTTTCGTGGTAGCATTGTTCTGGAAACATTTTATTTGTCACAATTTCCGAAGTGCCATATATTGGTAGTCATTTCCCTATCTTATCTGTAATACTTGACAATAGATTGCTTACTGCTACATATCGTTATTAACAACCTTTCAAAAACCAACTCACTCTCGGGGAGGTGGTAGCCTGGTGGTATTATCGCTAGACTATTAATCCAGAAACTCAGCTAACTTTCTGAGGACCTGGGTTCGAATCCCGTCAAGGCAGATGGTGGAATTTAAATTCAATAAAAAATCTCTGGAATTAACAATCTACTGATGATACCATTGTCGGAAAAACCCATCTGTTTCGCTAATGTCCTGTAGGGGAGTGTGATGACTTCAGTCGGGCTAATGAGGTTGGCCTGCGAGAGAACCCCCTGATAAGCCTTTCGCCATCTACAGGTCCAGGCAACGGGTGACCGAGCGGGTCATCCAGCCTGACTGTCTGTCCCTCTACCGCAGTTACATTCGCAGCTGGGTGTCCCTGGAGAGTGAGTATGTGTGTTTGAAGGCACTGTTAATGCCCACTTGGCACCACAGGGACTGGGGTGCATTATTGAAAATGTATTGGTACATTATGACCCCAAGAAGAAATTGATACTCACCTGTGACATGCCCCTGTACGGGGTGGGCACTTTCCTGGCAGAGGTGGCAGAACGGACAGGAATGGCCAATAGTGTGTGTCTCCAGGACCCTTACGATAGCAGAGCGAAGATATGCCCAGATTGAAAAGGAAGGATTGGCGGTAATCTTTGCAGTTAAAAAATTTCACCAATATTTATACGGGTGGAAATTCACGTTCGCCACAGATCATAAACCCTTGCTAGGCCTACTGAAGGAAAATAAAGCAGTGCTGCCAGTGGCGTCAGCCCAGTTCCAGATGGCACGTCCAGACCAGATAATTGGGGATAGCTCTGTAATTGCACTAACTGCATGTTTACCCGCCGGCAGCACAGGGGTTGTGTAGGGGAGAGTCTTGTAAATATACCCCATCAGTGAATAGGAAGCACACAACTTGAGCAGATTTAATCTATAGTTCGTCTTATAGTTCAAGTGCCCAAGATCATGAATGATAAGGAGAATAGCTTGCATTTATATGGCGCCTTTCCCAAGGCACTTTATAATGAATTACTTTGTGCAGGATATATGGACAGAAACAGCATATTCGGCCTAACTGGTCCATGCTGGTGTTCACACTCCACCTGAGGCATCCTTTCTTGTTGAAATTTGTCATTATAACCATCTATTCCTTTCTCCCTCATGTGCTTGTCTCGTTTTCTCTTAAATGTATCTATGCTAATCACGTTAACCACTCCATGTGGTAGTGAGTTCCACATTCCCATCACTCTTTGGGTGAAGACATTCCTTCTGAATTTCCCTATTGGATTTCTTGGGGTCTGCCTCATACTGATGGCTTCTCGTTACGCTTTTCCACACTAGAGGAAACATTCTCTCTCTATCTGCTCCATCAAAACTCCCAGTACTTTGAAATGTAGGCACTATTGTAATGTAGTAAGCAATTTGCAAACAGTGAGCTGCCATGAACAGCAATGGGATATTGGCCAGATAATATTATCCACAGGGATATTGTTTGAGGGAAAGGTTTTGGCCAAAACACTTCCAAGTAGTGCAGTGAGATGCTTTGTGTCTGAGAAGGCAGACAGGGATCAATTTAATATCTTACCCAAAAGACTGTACCTCTGACAGTGTAACACTCTTGATGTGGAGATGCCGGCGTTGGACTGGGGTAAACACAGTAAGAAGTCTGACAGGTTTAAGTCCAACCGATTTATTTGATAGTAAACTCACAAGCTTTCGGGGTTTGCTCAGGTGAATGGAGAGTTCTGGCCTCAGTCAGAGCATATAACAGCACAGACAGTCTACAGATTACTGATTAGAATGTGATTCTTTACAACTAACCTGCTGTTCAAGTCTTAAAGAGGCCAACAATGTAAGTGGAAGGAGTGTAACACTCTCCCAGTTCTACACCTGAGTGTCAGCCATGATTACGTTACTCAAGTATCTGGAGCAGGATTTGAACACACAACCTTCAGTTTCATAGGCAAAATCTGTGAGAAAATTCCAGCACTTGGGAACTCGAATCCCACCATTTTAGTGTTAGTTTGATCACATTGTTGACTGCACGTGTAAGCATCTTACCCCCCAGAGTACGTGTTAACATGTTCACTTCCTGTGCCTGTGTTAACACGCGCACTGCTCTGAGTACATGCGATGGTATGATCACTTTCCTGCTGCATGTATTATTGTGTCCACTGTCCTGTGTACATGTGTTAGGCTGCTCCCTGCACAGGTATTAACATGCTCACTGCCCTGAATGCATGTGTTAACATGTTTACTGCCCTGTGTACATGTCTTGTGTTCACTTCCTTGAGTATATGTTAGTGTATTCACTGTCATGTGTCAGTGAGCTCACTGCACTGAGTACATGTTAATGCATTCGCTACCCTTTGTACACATTCTAGCATATGTACTGCTGAATATGTTTGTGTGTTCACTTCCTGAATACACGGTTTGGTGGACGCGTGGGATCCTTGATTTTTTTATTCATTTGTAGGAAATGGGCGCCACTGGCTGGCCCGCATTTATTGTCCATCCCTGGTTGCCCTTGAGAAGGTGGTGGTGAGCTGCTGCCTTGAATCGCTGCAGTCCATGTGCTGTGGGTTGACCCGCAATGCCGTTAGGGAGAAAAATTCCAGGATTTTGACCCAGCGAATGCAAAGGGATGGTGATATATTTCCAAGTCAGGGTGGTGAGTGGCTTGGAGGAAAACTTGCTGGTGGTGAGATTCCCATGCATCTGCTGCCCTTGTCCTTCTGGATGGAAGTGGTCAGGGTTTAGAAGGCTCTGTCTAAGGATCTTTGGTGAATTGCTGCAGTGCATCTTGCAGATGGTACACACTGCTGCTACTGAGCATCGGACGTGGAGGAACTGAATGTTTGTAGATGCGGTGCCAATCAAGTGGGCTGCTTTGTCCTGGATGGTGTCAAGCTTCTTAAGTGTTGCTGAAGCTGCACTCATCCAGCCAAGTGGGGAGTATCCCATCACACTCCTGACTTGTGCCTTGTAGATGGTGGACAGGCTTTGGGAACTCAGGAGGTGAGTTACTCACCGCGCTATTCAATCATAGAACCCTACAATGCAGAAAGAGGCCCTTCGGCCCATCGAGTCTGCACCGAACACAATCCCACCCAGGCCCTACCCCCATGTCCCTACATATTATACCCACTAATCCCTCTAACCTACACACCCCTGGATACTAAGGGGCAATTTCTTAGCATGGCCAATCAACCTAACCCGCACATCTTTGGAATGTGGGAGGAAACTGGAGTACCCGGAGGAAACCCACGCAGACACGGGAAAATGTACATATTCCACACAGACGGTGACCCGAGCCGGGAATCGAACCCAGGACCGCTGGAGCTGTGAAGCAGCAGTGCTAACCGCTGTGCTACCGTGCCTCCCGTTTCTTAGCCTCTGACCTGCTCATGTAGCCACTGTGGTGAGGTCAGATGAGTTGATTGCGCTTTCCAAGGCAGCGGGAAGTACAGACAGAGTCAATGGATGGGAGGTAAATTTAGAAAATAATTTAACCCACAAACAACGCGGCCAATTTGAAGTGGAAACTAAATTAATCCTAAGACGTAAATGGGCATTCTTATGTGCAGTGCGACAGGACGAGTAAAAGTTCACTTGTGAAGCCAGAGTATTTCTAGGAATGATGGAAATTATTGTTGAGTGTTTAAAGGTTCTGTCTGCTGAGGATTCAAGAAGTGCAGCTAAGACATTGGCATTAGAGTTCCACCCCAAAAGCTAGGAGGTTTGAAATGTTTAAACTAGTGGCCAGAGAATTAGATGCTAACCTGAGGCAAGTGGAAGGTAAAAGGAAATGGGATTAGCGAAAATACAGCAAGAACGGAGACTGATGCCAGCGCTGGCAAGGGAGAGAGACGAAAAAGAAAGGGGAATAGAGGAAACCTTCCAAAGAAGACAGTGAAAAAGAGAGATAAGACTACGTGAACTGCTTAGGGAGGCTGATGCAGGCTGGAGAACAGGAAATCCCACATTGTCAAGAGCAGTCCCAAGAGGGTGGAGAAAGCCAGTGGGAAGCTGCCAGTCTCACTGGGAACCACGAGAGATTTGGAAAGCCGCAGGTAGAGAGAGAGAGCCTGTGAGAGCTGGACTGGCTAGGGGCGAACCGCTCGAATTCAATAAAGCCAATGAAGATGAAACAGACCCGGGTAAAGTCCACGGGAGCCAGACTGGCTAACAGAAAGCCTGATGAGAAGTTGATGTGGTTAAAGAAAAGCCACTTGAGTTTAAAGTCCAAAGATGTTCAGGTTATGTGGACTGACTGGGCTAAATTACCCCGTAGTGTCCAAAGATATGTGGTTTAAGTGGATTGGCCATACTAAATTACCTTAGTATCCAAAGGTGTGCAGGTTAGCTGGATAGGCCACGCGCAGGGTTACAGGGATGGAACAGAGGGGTGATTATTGGTAAGATGCTCTTGCAGAGAGTCAGTACAGACATGATGGGCCAAATGATCTCATTCTGCACTGCAGGTATTCTATGTTTCTAGGTTCTGAAAGTGGCAAAGTAGTAGTGAAAGAGATCCATGAAGGGCCTGTAAAGGTTAAAAAGGATGAAGAAATTGAGCCAGTAATCTGCTTAGCAGACTATTTAAATGAGGAACAGATAGACCAAGGAAGAGTGGGGGTGACGCCCCACCCAGTGGAAGGGCAGTACAACAGAAGCTGAATATCCACTTGGGGATATTAGATTCCAGGGCACATGAAACAGGTTGAGGAGAGAGCCCATTCCCAAATTAAAGCAGGAAGGGAAGCGAATACACCCAAAAACAAACAACACTTGTGGAGTCCACAAGGAGAACATCGATGAATCCAATGCAGGTAACCACTGATCGACAAAACTAAACAGAGCAAACTTTAAACCTCAACCTGCCCAGAAATATTGATGGAGAATTCGTCAGTAGTAAAGTGCCAGGCTGCAGTCCAGAATTGCTACGGGGGGTGGAAATCACCTGACTAAATCAGATTCGTAACAAGTGTCTGGCTTTGAGCGAATTAATTCACAGCTTAGAGGTTAAAGCTGATCAGAGCAGGCCAGGCTCAAAGTCAGGACAATTCTCATTTGCAGACTGAAAGGTACTACGCTCAGCAGCATGCAAGTGGTGCCAGTGAGAGGGAGCAAGAGCAGCAACCTGGGAGCCAGCAGACACGTGACGAACCACCAGAGACAATATTTAATCATTGATCATTGAATCCTGCAGTGCAGAAGGAGGCCATTTGGCCCATCGAGTCTGCACCATCCCACCTAGGCCCTATCCCGGTAACCCCACTCATTTACCTAGCTAGTCCCCCTGACACCGAGGGGCAATTTAACATGGTCAGTCCACCAAAACCGCACATCTTTGGACTGTGGGAGGAAACCAGTGTACCCAGAGGAAACAGAGGCAGACGCAGGGAGAACATACAAACTCCACACGGACAGTGATCCAAGTTAGGAATCGAACATGGATCCCTGGCACCGTGAGGCAGCAGTGCTAACCACTGTGCCACCTCAAGTCCGAGGTTTCAGCAGGGAAAAGTCACAGGGTTTCTGCCAAAATTACCTGTCATTATAAGGGAATAGAGCAAATTAAGCATGACTAATCTATTCAAATGATGACAGGTTTTGTTTTTTACCATCTGAAGGGAGAGGTGGGAGAGGAGGCATCGGAACAACAGAGTGAGTGGAGCACATTATCCAAAGTCTAACTCAGGTTAGGATCCCCTAGGATTTAAAATCACAGTCGAACAGAACAGATGCAATTAGACCCAGAGTGTGAATGGATGTGCGTGTGCTATTTTTTATTCTCTTTATATTTGAATGCCTATATTGAAGCCCTCACTGAAATTTGCATTTCATTCCGCGTAAGGTAGAGGAGCCGCAATAATATGACTTGTTCATGAGTGATATCAATCTGTAATTACACCGGCTAATCAAAAATATTTTGAATGGTTTGAAAAGGGTTTTTCAATAGCAAGAAGGTCACCAACTTTAAAAATGGCTGCCACAAGACCTCTGATGTTGGGTATTGCAAGTTGACCAGCTTTTGGAAAGTTCCAAGTGAATCACAATTCAGACATGCCCTTTTGGAATGTCACACCTGTTGATGTCAAAAACTAATTCAAAAATATTTACTGAACGTGATACTGGACCTTATATTTGCATTCCTGTAAGGCTACCTCTAAGTGGAGACAGACAGTCTTCTAGAACAATAAATACATATAAAAATTGTTCTTCCTGTCTCATCAAAATGAATAATGGATATTTAGGCATTAATGGTTGGGACATTGCTCTATTTAATCACCCCAGCCGTCAAACAAAAGCCATGGTTGGTTCAAACATCAGACAAGCAAACAGCTTCTGAAATCATTATGGAGAGGGAGATCGTGTGACTATTTTTGAAATCTCTTTAGAATACAGCGTGAGCTGTTAAAACAAGAGCCGTCTGGAAAAGTTGTCAATGACGTGGTAAAGGTTCCCTTCCCTTCTCTCCTGAGTTAGGGCCACATTTCTAACTGTTTAAAAATCCAGCACAGAGATAGGGAACTTCTCATCAAAAGAAATCTTGGGTGCAAAATCATCGATTTTTGAAAAGATGGTGCTGTTTGTTTTTATCAACTTGTGTTATTCATGTTATTAATAATCGCACTTTTAAGTTGCTCAAAATCAGAAACTGTCCGGTGTTTAATTTTCCCATGCTGTCTGGTTTGAAAGAGGAAGGACATCATATTGGTGATGCATGAGTCACTTCAGTCCCTATGGCCCTGCTGGAACAGTCAAATGTCCCATATTGGTTCCTTGCTACTTATTATTTACCGATAATACAATATATACATCCATCTTTAAAAGTAAATCCTTTTGAATTAATTATTGACGTCAACAAGTGTGAAATTCCAAAAGGGTGTCGTGGCATGTCTGAATTGTGATTCACTTGGAGCTTTCCAGAAGCTGGTCAACTTGCAATACCCAACTTCAGAGGACTTGTGGCAGCCATTTTTAAAGTTGGCGTCCTTCTTGCTTTTGAAAAGTCTTTTTCAAACCGTTCAGAATATTTTTGATTAGCTGGTGTAATTACAGATTGATAGCACTCATGAACAAGTCACATTATTGCAACACGTCTATCTTATGAGAAATGAAATGCAAATTTTAGTGAGGGCTTCCAGTCAAACATCCAAATATGAAGAGAATTTAAAATAGTGCACGTGCATCCGTTTATGCCCCTATTATTGTAGCTGTTCCAATTATTAACTTCTATAAACTGAAGATTACCAGTCAACTTTTGAAGATAAACAGAAGTCTTTCTTATAGTCTGTCATTTAAAAAAAAATATTAATCATGGTAGCAAAATGTTGTGGCTCCATCTTATTGAGTTGACATTTATTGCTCTTGGTGGTGAGTTGGCACTCTACATAGGCAATGTTGTGCATGTTATACCCAATGTTGTAGATGTTGCACTTGCACTTGAGTTGTGTCACTTAGTGGCGATGTCGTCTCCCTGGATATTAATGTTTCCAGTATTGCCAATGGTCTCTGTTTTCGAACTCTGGTGTAATTGGAATATTGACTCGACTTCTCCTTATTTGCACCTGGGTTGGGTCGCAACGATGCATGTCTGACCATGGTGTCTCAGCTTCAGCAACAACATTTGCTGGGCTCCATGTTTCCATGAGTCCTGTACGTGTACGCTTTGTCCTTTCCACAGCCCAGGGAGGGATTCACCAGGTTTGTTGAAGTGCTGGCCTCTTCCCTGTTGTGTTTCACTCAGTTGTGTCACTCCCTTCTGGTTACTCGGATGTATTTTGCTTGGCAGAGTATTATATTTTATTTCATTCAGCGACCCAGCAGGTTATTTCACGCCAGCATTGGGAGCTGTGAATCAAAGTGACAATAAGACAAGGTTTAAGTCTTCCTTTGTCGCGTGACATTTTGCAAGGATTCTTTTGACTATGCGTGTGTTTTGAGAAACCCGTGTCCCCTTGGATAATGTAGTGATGATGCTGAACCCATACTGTTTAGTGTATTCCTTAATTCCCCTGGATGTGAACTGGGTTCCATTGTCATACTTCATTCTTTCAGGAATGACTTGCCCATCAAACAGAACTCATACTGTTGGGAAGCTTGTTATAGCTCTCAAATCTTCTACCTGTCAAATTAAAAGGGAACTTTGATTTATAGTCTGCAACTATGATTTGATTTTGATTTGATTTATTATTATCAGATGTATTAGTATACAGTGAAAAGTATTGTTTCTTGCACACTATACAGACAAAGAAACCGTTCATAGAGAAGGAAAGGAGAGCGTACAGAATGTAGTGTTACAGTCATAGCTAGGGTGTAGAGAAAGATCAACCTAATATAAGGTAAGTTCATTCAAAAGTCTGATAGCAGCAGGAAAGAAGCTGTTTTTGAGTCAATTGACACATGTCCTCAGACTTTTGTATCTTTTCTTGATGGAGAAAGTTAGAAGAGTATGTCTGGGGTGTGCGGGGCCCTTAATTATGCTAATTGCTTTTCTGAGGCAGCGGGAAGTGTAAACAGTGTCAGTGGTTGGAAGGCTGGTTTGTGTGATGAACTGGGCTTCATTCACGATCCGTTGTAGTTTCTTGTGGACAGAAAGAATGCCTTCTAAGGTGCATCTATAAAAATTGGTGACAGTTGTAGCGGACGTGCTGAATTTCCTTAGTCTTCTTTGAAATTGGAGGCATTGGTGGGCTAAACTTAACTATAGTATGGCATGGAGGGACCAAGATAGATTGTTGGTGATCTGAACACCTAAAAACTTGAAGCTTTCAATCGTTTCTACTTTGTGCCCATTGATGTAGACAGGGGCATGTCCACCACTGTGCTTCCTTAAGTTGATGACTGTCTCCTTTGATTTGTTAACATTGAGGGAGAGGTTATTGTCATCGCACCAGTTCACCAGATTCTCTATCTCTTTTTGTACTCCATCTTATCACTGAGATCCAACCCACCACAGTAGTGGCATCAGCAAACTTGAAAATCGAGTTGGAGGGGAATTCGGCCACGCAGACATAAGTGTATAAGGAGTATAGTAAGGGACTGAGGACACAGCTTTGCAGAGCACCAAATCAAATCAAATCAATTTTTCCATTCCCATGTGCCCTTCATGTATCCTCTGGAGAGGTTGTTCCTGCATTGTTTTGGTTTTGATTATTCTGGATCCAGCTTGCAGAACATCTCTTCCTGTGAGATGTCACCTCACATAGACCAGCACTGCTATATTCTGGTTGCGTTTGCTATATCTTCTCAGGCAATCCTAGGGTCACTAGGAGAGAGAGAGCATCTGTAATTCCTCACCTTTGCTGATCTTATCTCAAATTTAACTGTGTTTCAGAGGTGTTATATTCATTAGATGTTAATTCTTTACATCTAGATCTTCTTATGTTTAAGTTTATTTATTTGTGTCACAAGTAGGCTTACATTAACACTGCAATGAAGTTACTGTGAAAATCCCCTAGTCGCCACACTCTGGCACCTATTCGGGTACACTGAGGGAGAATGAAGCCTGGTCACTGCACCTACGCAGCATATCTTTGGACTATGGGAAGAAACTAGGAAAGCCACATAGACATGGGGAGAACATGCAGACCCCACAGAGACAGTGACCCAAGCTGGGAATCGAATCCAGGCCCCTGGCACTGTGAGGCAGCAGTGCCAACCACTGTGCCACCATGGCATCTTAGTTTCTGATGAAAAGTACTTTCCGATGGATGTACTTACTACACTCAACTCTCAATGTCACCTCCTCCACCTCATGGTTCACAGATGATTTGCAGCACTTCATAACTGCTCTACCCCAGCAGAGCAGGACTATCTGTTCCTGTAATGTCAAACCTACAGGTAACATTTCTTCCTCTGTGTCGAACTACAGAAATTTTTAAATCATTTACAGGAGGTGGGTGTCATTAGCTGGATCAGAAATTGTTGCTTATTCCTAACCGTCCTTCAGAAGACGGTGGTGAGCTGCCTTCTTGAACCATTGCGGTCCATGTGGTGTAGGTACAGTGCTGTTAGGGAGGGCATTCCAGGATTTTGACCCAACGTCAGTGAAGGAACGGCGATGTATTTCCAAGTCAGGGATGGTGACTGGGTTGGAGGGGAACTTGCAGGTGGTGGTGGTGTTTCCATATGTCTGCTGCTGTCTCCTGGATGGTGCCGAGCTTCTTGAGTGTTGTCAGAGCTGCACTGATCCAGGCTGGTGGAGAGTATTCCATCACACGTCTGACTTGTGACATGTAGGTGGTGGACAGGAGATAGCAGATAAGCCTCAGAATACTCAGCTCTGACCTGCTTCTGTGGCCATGACGTGGAGATGCCGGCGTTGGACTGGGGTAAACACAGCAAGAAGTCTCACAACACCAGGTTAAGGTCCAACAGGTTTATTTGATAGTAAACGCTACAAGCTTTCGGAACGCTGTTCCTTCATCAGGTGAGTGGAGAGTTCTGCTCACAAACAGGGAATATAAAGGCAATCAGTATTCGATAAACTGTGTGTGGCTTTATATTCCCTGTTTGTGAGCAGAACTCTCCACTCACCTGACGAAGGAACAGCGTTCCGAAAGCTTGTGGCGTTTACAATCAAATAAACCTGTTGGACTTTAACCTGGTGTTGTGAGACTTCTTACTGCTTCTGTAGCCACAGTATTTATGGCCACAGCTCCAGGGTCCACAAGATGTGCAGGTTAGGTTGATTGGCCATGCGAAGAAATTGCCCCTTAGTGTCCAGGGATGCGTAGGTTAGAGGGATTAGTGGGTATAATATGTAGGGATATGGAGGTGGGATTGTGTTTGGTGCAGACTCAATGGGCCGAAGGGCCTCTTTCTGCACTGTGGGGTTCCATGATTCTATTTGAATGGCTCCTCCAGTTCAGTTTCTGGTCTATGTTGGGTGTACATTCTTCTGTTGCTGCTGCCTTGAATCAATGCTACCTTTTTCATGGCTCAGTTTAGCTGTTTGAATAGTCAGCGTCTTGTCTGCTTTGGCAGTGTCTAGACCCTGTGATATCGAGCACTCATCCTTCCTGATTACTGCATTCTGTGTTTCGGGGTGTGCAGAACAACAAATTAGTTGATTGCTAGCCTTTCATCTGTGAGTGTGATCTTATACTTTCTAGCTGCAGGCTTTAATCTTGTTAGTAAGGTATCAAAAGGCTTGCCTAATCTGAGTCTGAGACCTTGAATTTCACACTGGCAGATGCGTTGATTCTATTTGGCTGGAGATGGGTGCTGAATTTTTCCTAAGCTTGTTTTCTGCCTCTTTGCTGTGGTCCTCAGTGAGCTCCCAGCTGTTGGACCACAAGACAGAGGGAGCAGAAGTCGGCCATTCGGCCCATCGAACCTGCTTTGTCCTTCAATGAGAGCGTGGCTGGTCCGATATGATAATCCTCAGCCTTATCCCCATAGCCGCGGGTGGCACGGTAGCACAGTGGTTAGCACTGCTGCTTCACAGCTCCAGGGATCTGGGTTCGATTCCCGGCTCGGGTCACTGTCTGTGTGTAGTTTGCACATTCTCCTCGTGTCTGCGTGGGTTTCTTCCGGGTGCTCCGGTTTCCTCCCACAGTCCAAAGATGTGCGAGTTAGGTTGATTGGCCATGCTAAGAAATTGCCCCTTAGTGTCCTGAGATGTGTAGGTTAGAGGGATTAGTGGGTAAAATATGTAGCAATATTAGAGTGGGGCCTGGGTAGGGATTGTGGTTGGTGCAGACTGAATGGGCCTCCTTCTGTACTGTAGAGTTTCTGTGATTCTATCATAGGCTGTAGCTGTGCATTTATTGCTGCGCTGGTTGCCATTTTAGGGGAGGTGATGACCCAATGGTATTATCGTAAGACTATTAATCCAGAAACTGAGCGAATGTTCGGGGAATTATGGCACCTGGTGGAACTTGAATTCAAATTTTTAAAAATCTGGAACGAAGAACCTACTGATGACCATGAAACCATTGTCGATTGTCAGAAAAACCCATCTGGTTCACCAGTGTCCTTTAAAGAAGGAAATCTGCCTTCCTTACCTGCTCTGGCTCCAGAAATGTGGTTGACTGTCAACTGCTGTCTAAACACGGGCAACTAGGGATGGGCAATAAATGCTGGCCAGCCAGCGACACCCATTTGCCACGAATTAATATAAAAAAAATTGTTTTTCAACCTTGCACAATATGCTCAGTTTTTCTTCTGGTGTGGGTTGATTTTCCAAATCAGCACTAAACTAATTAAAATGACTTGGGTTTACTCATGGACACTTGCAAACACCATGCTCTCAGTTCTTCGAATCCTTTTGGTTCCTAGTTATTGTGGATAATTCCACTTTAAGTCTGTAAAGATCAGAAACTCCCTAATGTTTCATTGTGCCATGCTGTCTGGTTCAAAAGGGAAAAAACAGATTGAACTGGTTATTACTTCTGCCTCAAGCACAACTGTGAAACGAGGCCCCAGAACACTTATATGTAACGATTTGTTTTTTGGTTCATTGTTCTTAGCTATTTGCAAATATTTACAGACAATGCAACTATATAGCAGAAGGATTACACTTCAGAAAGGAATTGTCTCTGACAGTTGCAATTTTACATGGGTGTCAACTCCAGTCCTGGAAGTTTCAAGTTTATTAGTAGTGTCTTTAATAGGCTTACATTAACACTGCAGTTACCGTGAAAATCCCCTAGTCGCCACACTACGGGGCCTGTTCAGGTACACTGAGGGAGAATTTAGCGTGGCCAGTGCACCTAACCAGCACGTCTTACAGACTGTGAGAGAAAACTAGACCACCTGGAGGAAACCCATGCAGACACGGGGAGAACATGCAGACTTCGTACAAACAGTGATCCAAGCCGGGAATGGAAGCTATGTCCCTGGTGCTGTGAGGCAGCAGTGCTGAACATTGCGCCGCTCTGTTCAAGGTCACTGAGAAAAATGTCTATCACAGCCACAAATACCAGCAAAAGACACATAAGCAGTGACCTCACAATTTTTTTTATCTTTTAGCATTGAACTGTCTACAGTATAACTCATAACGTTTGATCCTTGTGTGTGAATGTGGGTTGTGAATTTTGAGATGCAAATTTACCTTTTCAAATACTTTTTATATCTTTGCCTAGTTGGGTTTTTAACTCAATAAATACCAACTCCATTTTGTCTTACATAAGAACATAAGAAATAGGAGCAGGAGTAGGCCATCTGGCCCTTCGAGCCTGCCCCGCCATTCAATAAGATCATGGCTGATCTGTCGTGGCTCAGTTCCACATTCCCGCCCTCTCCCCATAACCCTTAATCCCCTCTCTCATCAAAAACCCATCAACCCGCGTCTTAAAAATATTTAGCGAGGCAGCCTCCACCACTTCAACGGGCAGAGAATTCCAGAGATTCACCACCCTTTGAGTGAAGAAGTTCCTCCTCAACTCTGTTCTAAACCGCCCCCCCTTTATCTTGAGGCTATGCCCCCTAGTCCTACTATCCTTTCTGAGCGGGAAGAGTCTCTCCACCTCTATCCTATCCATCCCATTCATCATCTTATACGTCTCAATGAGATCTCCCCTCATTCTTCTAAACTCTAACGAGTACAAGCCTAATCTATTCAGCCTCTCCTCATAGCTCAACCCCCTCAACTCCGGCATCAGCCTAGTAAACCTCCTCTGCACTCCCTCCAAGGCTAAAATATCCTTGCGTAAGTACGGCGCCCAAAACTGCACACAGTACTCCACCTGCGGCCTCACCAATGCCCTATACAGCCGCAGCAAGACCTCCCTACTTTTATATTCAATCCCCCTCGCTATGAAGGCCAGCATCCCATTCGCCTTCCTGACCACCTGCTGCACCTGCAAGCTGGGTTTTTGCGACTCATGCACAAGGACCCCGAGGTCCCTCTGCACCGTCGCCTGCTGCAGTTTTTCACCACGTAAGTAATAATCCTTCCTACCATTATTCCTACCAAAGTGGACCACCTCGCACTTGCCAACATTAAATTCCATTTGCCATTTCCTGGCCCATATTGTCTTAAACTCAATATATATTGTCTTAAACTCAAACAGTTTGCCAGACTAGTTTCTTTATAGCGAGCACACAAACGGTTAAAAAAAATACGCTGGTACAGTCAGTCCTGAAGTGGTAGGAAGGGAGGTGGGATCCATCCTTATTCTTCCTCATGTTGTTGTAACTGTGCGTTGGTTGTCCTGAGTATATGTTGGTGTGCGCAGTTTGCTAAGCAAGTATGTTAGTGTACTGCAGCCATTATGTTCAGGTCTTAGTGCATTGCAGGCCTTAGCATGTTCACTGCTCCGAATGCAGGTGTTCACTCCTGTGCACTTGTTAGTATACAGGTTAATAGTGTGCTCAGTGCCCTGAGTGCATCTGTGGACTTTTCACTTCCCTGTGCAGATGATAGTGTGTTCACTGCCCTGAATATATATTAGACTGTCACTTCTCTATGCTCATGTGTTAGCATGTTTCCTGCCTTGAGTATATGTGTTAGTGTGTTCACTGCCCTGAGTACACTTGTTAATGTGTTTGGTTCCCTTCATACAAGTGTTTGTGCATTCACTGTCATGTCTGCATGTGTAGCGTGTTCACTCCCCTCAGTACAAGTGCTCGTTTTCACTGCTCTGAGGACTGGAGCCTAGTGCCCTGTCCAATCCCCATTACATATACAGTCCTATTGTCTGACTGTGATTCCTTCACTCGATAGTTGGGTAACACAATGGCCTTCACAAAATGAAAAATCTTTCCTATTAGAGTTTTAAAGGTTCCCAGAGAGGTGACATTTAAAACTCACCTTACAGCGTGTGTTTGAGATTACTGAAACATCAGTGAAAATGAAAACACTTCAGGAACACAGCAGGTCTGGGCAGCAAAGAACAGATGAGCTGGTGTTTCGGACGAATATATATCTGCACTATACTCACATTATCACAAAGAGCAGTGATCCAACAAGTGCGTTTAAGTGAAATGTGGTCTAGTGAGTAAGCGCCACTGTGAAGGCAGGAACTTTAAACGCTGTAATCAACAACTTTAAAATTGATATTGGTGCAAATGGGTAATGTTTAAGTGCTTTTTGGTCAATGGAAGTGTTTGTCCATTTGAGAAAAGGATGTTTCAAGTGGTGAAGAATAATCAACATCCCAGCTCAGAGCTACTGCCTCAACATATCAGGGTGCAGATCTGGTGTTCTCCTCTCCTGATCTCCCAGTGTACGGTTATTAGTGAATCTCTTTGTGAACCTTTACTTCCTCCTACGTCATAGAATCCTTACAGTGCAGAAGGAGCCATTTGGCCCATTGAGTCTCCACCAACTCTCTGACGCAGCATCCCACCCGGGCCCTACTTCCGTAACCCCACCCCACTAATCTCTCTAATTTACACATTTTGGGAGACTAAAAGGCAGTTTAGCGCGCCCAATCCACCTAACCCGCACCTCGTTCGGAGGAAGCCTGTGCAGACACAGGGAGAACGTGCAGACTCCACACAGACAGTGACCCGAGGCCGGAATCGAACCCAGGTGTCTGGTGCCGTGAGACGGCAGTGCTAACCACTGTGCTGCCGTGCCACCCCTCTCGGTTCAGAGCTTCAATCAAGGTTTCAAATCAAGGAATGGCGATAACCATTGCTAATTCCTTGAGTGCTGGCCAGGAAAATCAGAAATGCCCCAGCTCTCCATTCTCCAGTCTGTATTCTCATCATGAAACCTAGCCATGTGGGAGTTGGTGCAATTCCTCTGACATCCCGAACATAGAGAGTAGCTCAAAGCACCTTTATAGTACACAAGAATAAATCATATTTGGCCTAATTGTGTTTTGAAATCTCAGCCAAGAAATCTAATGCATCCTTTAATGTTTTGCAGAGAAGAAAATCCCGCTACTCAGACCTGGATTTTGAAGTAAGTTTACAGGATGCAAAGATACAATTAACCTTCAGTTTTTGACATTGCCTTCATTTTCCCTCTGTGCATTTGCCAAACTGCTCCAGGCTCTCAGCAAGATTTATCTCAGTCGATGAGCTCGAGAATGTGACACGGATAAAACAATTCTGCTGTCCAGCTCCCAGTGCTTCGATCGAGAACACCCTACAGCTTCTCGTAAATTCTTGGCGGCCTCTTGCAATCGCTTTTCCACTGGAATTTGAGAGGTCAAAAGATTCCCTGTTGAGAGAGATCTTCTTAGAATCCCTACAGTACAGAAGGAGGCCATTCAGCCCATCAATTCTGCACTGACTCTCCGACAGACCATATCACCCAGGCCCAGTCACCATAAATCCACATTTTGCCCCACTAATTCCCCTTACTTGTACATCTTGGGACACCAGTAGGCAATTTAGCATGGTTAATCAACCTAACCTGCACATTTGGGAGCGGCATGATGGCACAGTGATAAACACACAGCATCAGGAACCAAGGTTCAATTCCAGCCTTGGGTGGCTGGGTGAAGTTTGCACATTCTCCCCATATCTGCATGGGTTTCCACCAGGTGCTCCAATTTCTTCCCACAGTCCAAAGATATGCATGTTAAGTTGATTGGTCATGCTAAATTGCCCCTTAGTGTTAGAGAGATTATCAGGATGAATACCTGGAGTTATGGGGATAAAGCCTGGGTTGGGTTGTTGTCAGTTCAGACTCGATGGGTCAAATGGCCTCCTTCTGTATTGTAGGGATTTAATAATTCATTGATGATCTTTGAATTGTGGGAGAAAATGGGAGCATCCACAGGAAATCCACACAGACACAGGAAGAACTTATGCTACAATTTCCATAGAACCCTACAATGCAGAAGGAGGCTATTTGGCCCATCGAGTCTACACTGACCACAATCCCACCCAGGTTCTAGCCCCATAACCCCTTGCATTTACCCTAGCTGGTTCCCCTGACACTAAGGAGCAATGTAGCATGGCCAATCAACGTGGCTTACAAATCTTTGCCTTTCAGCCATGTATCATTTCAAAAGGAATGCATGTAAGGTTTGGAGAAACTAAGACATCACCCAAAGTAGACATAATGGGCAGGATTGTATGGCCTCGCTCGTCCCAAAACCATAAAATCCCACCCAAGGTCAACAGAGCCTTCCACTGTCCGCTCATCACCCACTCCAATTCACGTGGGTGGGCGGGATGGTAAAATTCCAGCCTATATCTTATGATTTATAAGGCTCTTACCTTTGCGGTTTGCTTAGTAAAAATCCATATGTGTGCATTAATATTTCATTGACTTGTTCCTAATGCTGAGCATTACTGGAATCTCTAATTCTATAGCCACATCCTAAAGGACATTGACGATAGAGAGTTTTTTTTGTTTTAGATGACAAGGTGGTTTCTTTCATCAGATACACGTAGCTAATGTGAGTAAGTTAACATGCTGCAGTGGAGTTTTATCGTGTTCTGTCTTTGGTTTACAGAAAGTCATGCACACAAGAAAGCGACATATGGAACTATTTCAAGAATTAAATCAGAAATTCCAGACTTTGGACAGGTTCCGTGAGCCGCCAAATACAGGCAGTGTAGTAAGTAAAAATTCCCCTTCGACTGGTCACATCAAAATGTTTCTCGCTGCTGAGAGTGCGCGACAACGTGAAGTTGTACTTAACGGCTTCTTCTGTTTGTTTCCAAAGAATGAAAAATCATGGACCGTTTCTGCAGCAGGGTACGAGAGGGGTAGTGCAAGTGTAAGTAAGCAGCTCTCTTGAATTTGCATGCTCATCACAACTACTTCTGCATCTACTTCATCTTACTGTCCCATTTTATAGCTCCATTTCCTAACTCAGTGCTCCAGAGGCTGTAACTTTGCCAGGCACAAGCCTAAAAGAAGGGTCACTTCAGGATGCCAACCTGGTGGGTAATATGAGAGCAGGAGATATGACGTGAATCAAAATTTATTAAAGTTTGTTCTATTAGTGTCACAAGTAGGCTTACATTATACTGCAATGAAGTTACTGTGAAAATGCCCTACTCGCCATACAGTGGGCGGCATTGTGGTACTGCTGCCTCACAACCCCAAGGACCTGGGTTCGATTCCCGGCTTAAGTCACTGTCTGTGTGAAGTTTGCACGTTCTCCCTATGTCTGCACAGGTTTCCTCCGGGTGTTCCCGGAGTAAATATGGTAGGTTTAGTGGGATATTTGTAGAGTTACACTATAAATGTAACCCGTTACTGTGCCATCTTGATGTGGCGATGCTGGCATTGGACTGGGGTGGCACAGTAAGAAGTCTCACAACACCAGGTTAAATTCCAACAAGTTTATTTGGTAGCACAAACTTTCTGTGCGATGCTCCTTCATCAGCTGATGAAGGAGCAGTGCTCCAAAATCTCATGCTACCAAATGCTTTGGACTTTAACGTGGTGTTGTGAGACTTCTTACTGTAGCGACTTGGTCCTTGTTCCTTAAGTTGAGACAGTTGAATGGTTCCAGATACTTTCCCAGTGAGTGATGATCAGGTATCCTGTGAAAAACCTAGTTCTTGTGCTGAACACACAGAATTTAAACACATACAACACAAAAGGGTACCTTAGCCCTGCACACCTCCAGAAATGATAGAAAGATTGCAGAGTCATATCCACTGATTTGGAAAGGTACATTTTTGCTGATCAGTGGATTTGAAAGAAAAATTTGTGCATTTCATTGCACTTGCAAGTTCAATACTGTTACCAGTGAGTTGGAATGAATTTCCTCCAATATAGGAAAAGTGTCATTTGTAATTTTTGTTAGGTGATTAGGGGGTTACAGAACCAAGGCAGACAGATGGAGTTCAGATACAGATTAGCTATGCTATTTGAGTAAGGGCATGGTAACATAATGGTTACATTACTAGATCAGTAATCTTATTGTCTACTGACCTTATTGAGTTCAAACCTCTCCATGGCAACTAAATAATTTAAATTCAATTAATTAAATAAGCCTCAAATTTAAATTGGCAATGAAACTACTGGATTGGCGTAAAGACCCATCTGGTTCGCTAATGTCCTTTAGGGATGGAAATCTGTCACCTTTCACCCAGTCTGGTCTCCATATGACTCCAGTTTGGTTGGCTCGCAACTGCCCGTGAAAATGGCCTAGGAAACCACTTGGTTATATTGAAGATGGCAACTCACCACCACTTCCTCAAGGGCAGCGTGGGATGGCCAATAAATGTTGGCCTTGCCAGCAATGCACACGACCTGTGAATGCATTAGGAAATGCATGCTCGAGCTGGCGAGAGGGGCAGAATGGCTTTCCTCCTCTTCCAACATTGGTCCCTATACACAGTGGGGTTACGGAGAAACAGTCCTTGTTAAACCTTGTGAACAACAATTGTTATTAACGCTGTGCAACGTCAACTAACGCTTAGTTTTAGCTTAATTGATCAAAGTGAAGCCTGCTCTGCATTTGAAATTATAGTGTCATAGAGGTTTACAGCATGGAAATAGGCCTTCCGGCCTAACTTGTCCGCGCCACTCTTTTTTTTGAAACCTCTAAGCTAATCCCAATTGCGTGCATTTGGTCCATATCCCTCCATACCCATTATACCCATGTAAATATCTAAATGCTTTTTAAAAGACAAAATTGTGCCCATCTCTACTACTACCTCTGGCAGCTTGTTCCAGACACTCACCACTCTCTGTGTGAAAAAATTGCCCCCTCTGGACACTTTTGTATCTCTCCCCTCTCACCTTAAACCTACGCCCTCTAGTTTTAGACTCCCCTACCTTTGGGAAAAGATATTAACTATCTAGCTGATCTGTGCCCCTTATTATTTTATATAAGATCACCCCTCAGCCTCCTACGCTCCAGAGAAAAAAATCCCTGTTTATCCAGCCTTTCCTTGTAACTCAATCCATCAAGTCCCAGTAGCATCCTAGTAAATCTTTCCTGCACTCTTTCTAGTTTAATACTATCCTTTCTATAATAAGGTGACCAGAATTGCACACAGTATTCCAAGTGTGGCCTTACCAATGATTTGTACTTCAACAAGACATTCCAATTCCTGTATTCAATGTTCTGACCAATGAAACCAAGCATGCCGAATGCCTTCTTCACCACCCTGTCCACTTGTGACTCCACTTTCAAGGAGCTATGAACATGTACCCCTAGATCTCTTTGTTCTGTAACTCTCCCCAACGCTCTACCATTAACTGAGTAAGTCCTGCTCTGGCTCAATCTACCAAAATGCATCACCTTACATTTGTCTAAATTAAACTCCATCTACCATTCGACAGCCCACTGGCCCAATTGATTAAGATCCCATTGCAACTGGAGATAACTTTCTTCACTGTCCACTATGCCACCAATCTTAATGCACCCGGTGATATCTAACTGGAACCAGCAACAAATTCCATTTATTTAGTTCCTTTAATATAATAAAAGATGCCTCTGCTCTTCAGGGGAATGTTTTCGGCTGATACATGATACCGGATCGCATAACAGTGCCATTTTTATGTGAAAACATTCTTGTTCACATCTTTATTATTGCCAACCTTACACAGAAGTAGGTTTCTTGGCTGAAAAGATGTTTCAAATATTTGAAACATTGTATCGTGTGAATATTTTTGGCCTACCTATTGGTTTTATCTACCTCTTATTGGGGCAGTCTTGATCAAAGAGGTTGGCTTTAAGGAGCTTGTTAAAGGCTTGAAGGAGATGAGAGATAGAATGCTGCAGTTGCTTAGGAAGAGAATTAGTACTGCAGCTTCACAGTACCAGGGACCTGGGTTCGATTCCCAGCTTGGATCACTCTGTGCGGAGTCTGAATCTGTGTGGGATCCCTCCAGGTGCTCTAGTTTCCTCCCACAGTCCGAAAGATGTGCTGGTTGGATGCGTTGGCCATTCCAAATTCTCCCACAGTGTACCCGAACAGGCGCTGGAGTGTGACGGCTAGGGAATTTCCACAGTAACTTCATTGCAGCGTTAATGTAAGCCTACCTGTCACACTAATAAATAGACTTTAAACTTAGCTTAAGTCCCTGACACCTGAAGGCGCAGCCGTCAGTGGCAGAGTGATTAAAAGTGGGGGCTGGAATGAGGAGAGTGGCGTGAGGCGTCTGAGGGTCATGGAGGAAAGGCAAGATTCACGATGGGGACGCTTAAAAACAAGGATGGCAAGAATAATTTGATTTCATTTTTCATCCATATGCCCTGCCCCGTTGACGTGTTTGAGTGCCCTTTTTTTGTGTTTGAGTGTACTTTGTAAATCTCCAGCCAGCAGCGCGGATTAACGCTGGATTAACCTGTTCCCACAGGACAACCCAACACCCAGCAAGCATGACTGGGACGCTTACAAGAACCCCGGTGACTACCAACACTACTCACCAATGAATGTATTGGATGCGGAAGCAAAAGAGGCGTTAGAATTAAGGCAAGCAGAGTGGGAGAAGTGTCTCTCCATGCCCTTAGATGTGCAGGAGGGGGATTTTCAAACTGAAGTTTAAACTCAAGCTGGTCACAAGTAAAACCTCTTGCACTTCAAAAAAAATTTTTACAAAAGCCTGGTCTGTAGGTCTGGACTCTTTAGAGTAATTTAGGGACTTTATGCACCAGGAAAAAGATGTCCATGTCTTTAACATTTCTCACTATCTTATTTAGTGAGATACAAGATGTACAATTATTACCATCATGTGTTGTACGTTAATGTGGAATGAATTGTAAGGTAATCTTTATAGATAAACCTCAAGCAAAGATACATGTTGTACTAGCTTCATTTGGTTTAGTTTTAAAGAGAAAACTTCACCATGAAGCACAATGTATATATTTATGCAGTTTTTAAGATTTATAACAGTCTGTTTGGCCATTACTACACTTTTTACTTTATAATATAAAAGCAAACAATTTTCTGTCATTTAAATGAATGGTTGTTGAGCTATGTTCTTCATTGCTTTCAATGCAATAAAGTAATACTCTCACTTTTATATGAATAATATATTTCACATCTTTATTATTGCAGATTTCACACGGAAGCGCAGAAAAAAAATAGCTTTCTTGGCTGCAAACGTGTACAAAATATTTAAAATGTTGTATGGTGTAAATAAATTTTTGTCTACATATTAGTTTCATCTACTTTCTACATTTTATAGATTATTCAGAGTCTGCGTTTGACAACTGGAGTTCACCACTGTTTCGCAATCAGAACTTTGCCCCTGGAGCAGGAACGCGCACGCTCACATTGCACTTCAGATAAAAGAAAAATTCCTGTGCCCAGATCCGCAGATTTCCATCAGTGCATGAGTTCTCGCAATCCCGCAGTGTTCAAATTGGTCGCTGTGCTTTCTACAATTACGAGTGACAGATATCCGAGGTCTGTCTTCCTCAGTAAGTGTAGGTGATTCACAATATTGAACCAATTTCTACAAATCACCATGACACTGATTAGAATCCCATTCCCCCCTTTTCTTGAGTTTTATGCAAGCTAAATATCTTTTACCTTTAAAACTACCCTTTGAATTTGTGATCTACATGGAATATGAAATCAGGGGCATGATTCTCCCAAAAAAACTTAAGTGCCCAACGAGTCAGAATACAGGAGTTTTTCCCACCCGTATTTTGGGTGAGAATGGTGTGGAATGAATTTACGGCACTCTGTACATCACAGAGTCCATCACACGATTGATGCCAATAGTGGGAGAGCGGGGCCTAATCATACCCAAGAGGCCGGCATCAGACTGCAGAGTGGGCTAGTGTGCATGCGCCACCAAGATGCCTATATACTGAGAGATTGGTTGGCCAGCACTTCCCCCCTCCCCCCCCCCAACCCCGCAGTCATCAGCTTCCCAATCGCTGGCTCAGAACCCGCACAGCCCGATCACCAACCCCCCCCACCCCCAATGCTGAATACCAAGCCAAGACTCTCTGCCTTGTGAAATGAAATATCAGAGGCCACCTCCGCACCAGGGTAGCAAAATCCCAGTGAGCCTCAGCAGCTTCAACAATTCAGGAATGGAAACGTCACCCTTCCACCCTCTACTGGTACGTTCATCTCAATCCTGCGCCTCCCCCTCCATGGCCAAACCTGATATCGTTTTGGAGAATAAAACTAATCACAAACCCTTCCTACCCAACTGTCCTCTGCTCTGATCATTTCCAAATAGTGTTGGATTTTCCATTTCCTAAACCTGACACTGCAACTGCTATTCTTCCTCATCACTCTCCCCATGACTCTTCAGTACTTTTGTAGCTTCTCTTTCAATTGCTGTCTGACCATCAGTGGACCCATTTTGTACATCCCGCTCGTTCTATTCCATGTCCGCAAAATTCCTGGCTAACTCTTTCCTTGCATCGTAAATGTTGTTAATTCCCCTCAATTTTGCTGTCGTCATCCCATCTTTGAAATGCCCACTCTCCACCCCCACCACTGACCCTCGTTGGGCACATAACATGCTGCCTCCCACCCTCAGAAACCTACTGCTGTTTAATACTTCCTGACTGTTGACTGGCAGTACGTGGAACTTCTATCCACCTTCAGAAGGAAGTCCCGCCTTTGAGAGCTAGAGGCCAATCAGGGGGTCCTGGGAGCCAGAGGTTTGGGGGCGGGGGGGCGGTGGGGGAGGAAGGGGGGGCGGAGGGGGGAAGTGGGGGAAGTGGGGGGGGGGAGTTGGGGGGGAGGAAGGGGGGGCGGTGCCCTTGTTGGTCAGGAAGGAGGAGATGATTGTAGCTTTGGGGGATAGGCTAGTTGGAGAGTGAGGGCCAGAGCTCCAGGTTTCCAAGACTGAATTTGAAGGCGCTTTCAGATTGAGGTGCCCCACCCCTTTCTCTATTTCCCACCCTATTGCATCCATCTTAAAGGCCTTAATAGGTGACATGACGGACCCCTGCACAAGAACCAGCCTGCCCAACCTTGAAATTGCAACTGAGTTGGGGAAGATGAGTTTTGGGGGGGTGTCCAGTCCATTCAATCTTACATTCAGAACTTGCCTTGAGGGAAACTTAAGAGGCACAATATTTAGATCTACATTTATTGCCTTAAAATTGAATGGGGATTTCTATGTCATGATAGAGTTATGATCATTCTTGCCCAGAGGATCATTTACCATGAGGTCATCAATTAATCCCGCTGAGATTTGGACCCCCCATATTTAGTCAGTGTAATGGAACCGTTGAATCTATGGTATGGAGACAGAACCTTCAGCCCAAACTGGCCCATGCCAACCAAAATGCCCATCTAACCTAACTCCATTTGCTTGCATTGGCCCATACCCTTCTAAACCTTTCCTATCCATGCATCTTTCCGAATGCCTTTTAAATGTTGTCAGTGTTCCTGCCTCAACCATTTTCTCTGGCAGCTCATTCCACATACGTACCACCCTCTGGTCAATACAATTCTTTGCTTTTATCTCGAGCATTGTTCAACTCTGTTTCCCCCTTATTCCTACTGCAGCTAAAACTGCCTACATGTTGTTTTGTTACAACTAAACTGTATTTCCTCAGTGCCCATCAATAAGATCCTGATACAAAATCTCCAAATGTTGTCACTGAATCCTAATCCACAGACAATGCTGTTTGCCCAGGATTCTTATCTGCACTGATCTCAATGATCTTCCCTGACTCCTGGTGCGTGCATTTCAAAATCCTCATCATTCTCCCTAATTTCCTCCCATTCTATTCCACCTCTGTAACCTTCCTCTCCCTCAACAAACGTTTGTTTCTCCAAATTTCCCCTCTACATGTCAGTTCCTGTGCTGCACCAGAAGATGGTGGAACCTTCAGTCATGTTGCCCTGATTAAGGAAGGTCCTCCTGAAATTCTTCTGTCTCAATACCTCTCTCCCTGCCTATGAAAGGATCTTTCAAACTTATCTTTTTGCCAATGCCTTCCATCGAAACTCTTAAGTTATTGGAGCCTTTTTGCTTCTGTGAAGCCCTTGGGACAGTCCCTATGGTGAGGACTGCCGGATAAATTCATACATAAGAAGTAAGAGCAGGAGTTGCCCATCTGGCCCTTCGAGCCTGCTCCACCATTCAATAAGATCATGGCTGATCTTTTCATGGACTCAGCTCCACTTACCTACCCGCTCACCATAACACTTAATTACTTAACTGTTCAAAGATTTATCCACCCTTTCCTTAAAAACATCCAATGAAGTAGCCTCAAACGCTTCACTGGGCAGGGAATTCCACAGACTCACAATGCTTTGTGTAAAGAAGTTTCTTCTCCTCTCAGTTCTATGTCTGCTCCCCCTTATTTTGAGGTCATGACCCTCGTTCTAGTTTCACCTCTCAGTGGAAACAACCTCCCTGCTTCTATCTTATCTATTCTCTTTATAATCTTATATGTTTCTATAAGACCTCCCCTCGTCCTTCTAAATGTCGATGAGTATAGCCCCAGTCTATTCAGTCTCTCCTTATAAGCCAACCCTCTCCAGAATCAACCCAGTGAATCTCCTCTGCACCCCCTCCAGTGCCAGTTTATCCTTTCTCAAGTCAGGAGACCAAAACTGTACACAGTACTCCAGACGTAGCCTCCCAGCACCTTATACAGCTGCAACATAACCTCACTGTTTTTAAACCCTCTAGCAATGAAGGACAAAATTCCATTTGCCGCCTTAATTATCTGCTGTCCCTGCAAACCGACTTCTTGTGATTCATGCATGAGGTCCCTCTGCACAGCAGCACGCTGCAATATTTTGCCATTTAAATAATAGCGTACCATTTAAGTAATAAATCATATGGCTTCCCCTGTGGCATATGCAAAGTTGAGAGTTCATTTGAAAATTTGACCATAGCAGCAAGATGAGACAAAGTAATTAGCAGTTGTCCAGAATCTGTTGAACTGACGAAGTGGAGCAGGTTTGAAACGCACCAGGAAACCAAAACACCTGCTTCATATATTTCCTCACTTTGCATCTCGAAGAGATTTGTCTTGTGATATGACAATATCTGAACATTGTCTCAAAAAAAGCAACTGAACAAATAACTACTACACATCGGGGGGAGTTTTCCCATCCTGCCCACCATAGAAATCATTGTGTGCGGTGAAGCGGATCATACCAAGGTCCATTGGCCTCGGGCAGGATTTACCAGCTTTGGGGTGAGTGTGGCTGAAAATCCCATCTATCATCTATCTAATTATCACATAATTTATTCATTTGTGGAGGCAGAGGCATAGCGGTATTGTCATTTGAACTAGTAATCCAGAGATCCAAGGTAATAGTCTAGGAACCTGGGTTCGAATCCCACCAGATGTTGAAATTTTGATTTTATAAAAACCTCAGATTGAAAGTCCTAATGATGACCATGAATAAAAACGCATCTGGTTTCACTCATGTCCTTTAGGGAAGGAAATCTACCGTCTTTACCTGGTCTGGCCTATGTGTGATTCCATGGCCACAGCCATGACTCTTAAATGCCTTCAGGGACGAACAATAAATGTTGACCCAGCCAGTAACACCCACATCTAATGAATAAAAAACAAAAATACCAGATGGCTAATCTCTATCCTCTGCTCTTCCAATTCTTTTCAAATCATTGGCAAATACTCAAAAGAACATTTTCATCCACAGGTTAATTAAGGGAATTTGACAGTTATGAGCAACTGGTGGGGCGGCACGGTAGCACAGTGGTTAGCACTGCTGCTTCACAGTTCCAGGGATCTGGGTTCAATTCCCAGCTCAGGTCACTGTCTGTGTGGAGTTTGCACGTTCTCCTCCTGTGTGCATGGGTTTCCTCCGGGTGGTCCGGTTTCTTCCCACAGTCCAAAGATGTGTGGGTTAGGTTGATTGGCCATGCTGAAATTGCCCCTTAGTGTCCAGGGATGCATAGGTTAGAGGGATTAGCAGGTAATAATATGTAGGGATATGGGGGTAGGACCTGGGTGGAATTGTGGTTGGTGCAGACTTGATGGGCCAAAGGGCCTCTTTCTGCACTGTAGGATTCTAGCACACAGTACCCATGATGGTGTCCCTGGAGAGACAGCATGCAGAGTCCATGGGCGCCATTAAGGTCTTCCATGCCCATTTGGCCCTGCAGGGGCTGGAGTATTATTTGACCCCTTTAGTCATATTTTGATTTGATGTTTTGAGTTTCCTTTACACTTTGTCTTTTGTTTTGAGTGGTTCCCTTCTTTTTGGGGGCTGCCCTTCTTGCTTTGTCGCTTGATTTGGTTTATCCCAAAGTCCATCAGTTCCATAGTACGCAAACACAAAACTTATTTTTAAGCCAAGGAACCAAGGCAGATAGTTGGAGTTAAGGAACAAATCAACAATGGCCTAACTGAAAGATAGAATAGTCTTGAGGGGCTGAATGGCCTACTTTTTTTTAATAGAATCCTACAGTGCAGGAGGAAACCATTCATATTTCAATGCTCCTCCTATCACATGTACATTTTACTCCATTTCTAAGCTGCATATGTTTGTTTTTTGGTATCAAATACATTTTTATATAATTTATATATTTGGTATTAAATACACTAAATTATATTTGGGCTCACAAGTCTAATTTGTGTTCCAAATATTCTCCATCTCATCCCAGATCCGTGCTTCTCTCTGCCATTTCCTACAAAGTCAAAGAGCTATCTTGTATAATTCATCTGCTCTTGTAAAGAAATCATTCTTTAAATCAAAAGTAAAATTGTTTAAACAGAAAATGGTAGAAACATAGAGATTTGATTGAGCTCTTCTCTTTTATTTATTCAATGGATGTGGCCATCGCTGGGCTAATATTGCCTATCTCTAATTGTCTTTGAACTTAGTAGCTTTCTGGGCCAGACCGGTTAAGGATGGCATATTTCCTTCACTACTCAGTGAATCACATGGTCGTCATTGGGCTACTTTTAATTCCATATATTTATTGAATTCAAATTTCACCATCTGCCATGGTGGGATTCAAACCCAGTGCACAGAGCATTACTCAGGTCTCTGAATTACTAGTCCAGTGACAATACCACACTTCACCGCCTCCCACTAAATTGCAAATGTGGCTTTACTGATCATGCTTCTGCCAAATTTTGTATGGTGTGCTAATCGCCCATGGGACCATTATATGAAATGAATGGTCCAATTTACAACGACTTTAGGTTTCTTGAGTTTAGAGTCAAATTTATTCACTATAACCAGAACAAAATAGTATCAATGCTGAAAATCTGAAGTATCATACTGGAACACGTGGCAACTGTGAAAAGGAAACCAGTTAATGGGCAAGATTCCCTGATCCCATCCATGCTCGTCCTACTCACCAAAACTCCATTTACTTCCAGTGGCACTGGAGAATCCCACTCACAAACAAGGATGGAGATTTTTGGCAAAAATCTTGGCGTTAATCTTTCTTCTTTTAAATTACAATTGATTCTCTGTTTCTGAATCTTGTAACTGGCTTCGTTCAGAACAAGAAGAACTTACACTCCAGTAACTTATTGCATCCCATTGGTTTACCAATTCCAAAGTCTTTGGAATAAGAGCTAGGAATAGGAGTAAGCAATGTAACCCCTACTCTGCCATTCAATACAATCATAGTTGATTTCATCCTCAACTCTACTTTCCTACCCATTCACCACAGCCCTTCAAACCCTTAGGAATTAAAAATCTGTCTATCTCCTCATATACCTACTGTCCTGGTCCACGCTCTGGGGTAATGAATTCCATAGACTCACGTTTCTTCTCATCTCTGTTTTAAGTCTGCCACCACTTCTTCTAAAGCTACGACCTCTTGTTTGACATTGCGCTACAAGAGGAAACATCCTCTCGGAATCTACTTTGTCAATACCTTTCATCAACTTGCATACCCCAATTAAATCTCCTCTCATTCTTCTAAACTCGAGGGAATAAAGGCCTAACCTGCCCAATCTCTCTTTGCAAGACAAGCCCCTCATCTCTGGAGTCAACCTAGTGAACCTCCTCCAAGTTACCTCCAGTGCAACTATATCCCTCCTCAAGACCAAGACTGTACACAGTACTAGTGCGGGCTCAGGAATGCTTTGTACAGTAGCAGCAACACTACATTACTTTTCTATTCTAATCCTTTAACCGACATTCCATTTGCCTTTTTATTACCTGCTGTACCTAGATAATATTTTTCTATGATTCGTGCACGAGGACAGTTCAGATATAAGCCATTCCAATGGTGCAATCCCCACTTTGCCCAGTACTGATGCCTGTGCCCCATGAACTGAAACCCACTTCACCCACACCAGTCCTTGAATCATGTATTCGTTCCATAATTTTATGTTCCCTATGCCAATTTGCAGGTGGCATAGGTAATAATTCAAAGATTACAACCTTGGATGTTCTTTCGTTTAATGCCTAACTCTCAAACTGCCTACACAGAAATTCGTTCCTCATTCTCTCTCTGTCATTGGTACCTACATGGACCACGACCACGGGATCCTCCCACCTCAAGTTCCTCTCCAGCCCAGAGCAGATGCCCCGAGTCATGAGACTGGGCAAACAATACAGTCTTGGGACTCTCAATGCTGGCTGCAGAGAACAGTGTCTTTTCCCCTGACTATACCATCCCCTACTATGACTACATTTGGTTTGTCTCCCTACATTTGAATAGCTCCCTTAATGACAGTGCCATGATTAGTTTGCTCATTCTCACTACAGTCCCTGCTTTTGTACACACAGGGAGAAAGAATCTCAAAACTGTTGGACAAGGGCAGAGACTGAGATGTCAGTGGTGCTACTTCTTTGCTCTCTCTACCTGCCTTTCTCCAGTTACATCTCGCCACGCCCTCCTGTCCCTGACAGAATTTAAAATAGCTAATCTAAGGGGAGTGACTGCCTGCTGAAACACAGCGCCCAGGTAACTTTCCCCGTCCCTGATGTGTTGCAATGTCTGAATCTCGGGTTCCAGCTCATTAACTCTGAACCGAAGTCTCTCGAGCAACCAAAATTTGCTGCGTAAGTGATTGCTGTGAACCACAATTGGGCCCACTAACATCCACACATTGCCTGGGGCTGCATCCCTATTTTATTTAATTAGAATTTATTTAATTTAGAATTTAGTTTGTTTTTTCCCTTCTTTACTTTCTGGAATTTCTTTTCCCAACCTAACCTTCATATCCAAAGTCAGAAAGGTAGAAGAGAGAAAGACTCACCGATCACCTGTGATATCACAGAGACATGTTCACTCAATACTGTCGTGCTCACTGTGATCTATAACCCAGCTCACCTGCCTTGGCCTGTACCTGTCTCCACTGACCTGTGAACACAATAAAGAAAATAAGACACAGCAATACACCCTCCTTCACTTTCCAGAACTCCCACATTAATCTTAACTTCCATATACCTAGAGCAAAATGGCCCTTTGGTTTCTGACCATACAACCAGGCACAATGTAACAATTTCTAAGTTTTATTTATTGGTGTCACAAGTAGGCTTATATTAACACTGCAATGAAGATACTATGAAAATCCCCCAGTTGCCACACTCTGGCACTGTTTGGGTACACTGAGAGAGAATTTTGCACGGCAATGTACTTAACCAGCACATCTTTCAGACTGTGGGAGGAAATCGGAGCACCCAAAGGAAACCCACAGAAACACGGCGAGAATATTGCACAGGCAGTGACTCAAGCTGGAAATCGAACGCGAGCCCCTGGGGCTGTGAGGCAGCTGTGCCAACCACTGTGCCACCATGCCACCTTGCACGTTCAACTTTCTGAAACATCCTGGTGAAGTGATCAAGGAACTTAATGTAACGCAAAATTTGGAGATTTGTCACTCATTTACTCCTTAGAATCCTACACTGCAGAAGGAGGACATTCAGCCCATTGAGTCTGCACCAACCACAATCCCACCCAGGCCCTATCCACATAACTCGGTGCATTTACCCTAGCGAATCCCCCTGACACTGGGGGAAGTTTAGCATGGCCAATCCACCTAACCTGCTCATCTTTGAACTGTGGGAGGAAACCAGAGCACCTGGAGGAAACCCATAAGGACACGGGGCAAATGTGCAAACTCCACACAGACGGTGACCCAAGCCGGGAATCGAACCTGGGTCGCTAGCACTGTGAGGCAGCAGTACTAACCACTGTGCCTCCATGCCGCTCCACCATGCTTTCCCTGTTAATCATTCAGAGCTTACATCAGCCTTTGAGAGAACTGTTCTAAATTTATCTTTCAGTGGTTGAGATTTAAGACCCTTTGACTTGTGCTGACCTGTCGAATCAAATAAAAATTATGGTTTCTCCAAATCTTGCTCGTACAAGTTGTCAGTTGTTGCTCAACAGTCATAGGATGCTGTGTTCAATTATAGAAAGAAAGATTTATAGAGCACCTTTAACATCCATTGGGAAATCTAAACCACTTTACAGCCACCGTACCTTTAAGATGTAGTCACAAAGCAATTGGCTCATGGGATCAAATGAAAAGTGTAAGTTGGATTCATAGAGCCCCTGCTGTACAGAAAGAGGCCATTCAGCCCATCGAGTCCATATTGACAACAATCCCAACCAAGCCCTATTCCTGTAACCCTATTCCCATTTACCCTGCTAATCCCCCTGCCATTAGGGTCAATTTATCACGGCCAATCGACCTGACCTGCACATTTTTGGATTGTGGGAGGAAACTGGAGCACCAGGAGGAAACTCACGCAGGCATGGGGAGGACATGCAAACTCCACACAGACAGTGACCCAAGGCTGGAGTTGAACCTGGATCCCTAGCAATGTGAGGCAGCAGTGTTAACCACTGTGGCACTGTGCCAGATTCAAATTCAGCTTAGTGACAGCCAAGAGTATTGGTTGGGAGATCTTCTTGTAATGGGAAGGCTGCTTCCTGTGAGGTTCGACAGAACCCATTCCCTTGTTATCCATGATTAATGGCTCAGATGTCAATACAGATGCATGATTACAGGGATAGGCTCTGGATGGGATTGTTGTGCAGGTTCAGTGGGCCAGATGGTCTCCTTCTGCACAGTGGGGATTCTATGATTCTATAATTCTATGATTAGAAGTTTGCAAATAATACAAAAATTGTCCATTTAAAGGTAATTTATTATTAGTGTCACATACAGACATTTTTCAAAACCCCTAAGCTAGTCCCAATTGCCCGCATTTGGCCCATATCCCTCTATACCCATCATACCCATGTAACTATCTAAATGTTTTTTAAAAGACAACATTGTACCCACCTCTACTACTACCTCTAGCAGCTTGTTCCAGACACGCACTAGTCTCTGAGTGAAAAAATTGTCCCTCTGGATATTTCTGTATCTATCTCCTCTCACCTTAAACCTATGCCCTCGTTTTAGACTCCCCTACCTTTGGGAAAAGATATTGACTGTCTAGCTGATCTGTGCCCCTCATTATTTTATAGACCTCTTTAAGATCTCCCCTCAGCCTCCTATGCTCCAGAGAAAAAAGTCCCAGTCAATCCAGCCTCTCATAACTCAGATCATCAAGTCCCGATAGCATCCTAGTAAATCTTTTCTGCACTCTTTCTAGTTTAATAATATCCTTTCTATAATAAGGTGACCAGAATTGCACACAGTATTCCAAGTGTGGCCTTACCAATGTCTTGTACAACTTCAACAAGACATCCCAACTCCTGATTTAATATTCTGACCAGTGAAACCAAGCATGCTGAAGGCTTTCTTCACCACTCTGTCCCCCTGTAACTCCACTTTCAAGGAGCTATGAACATGTACCCCTAGATCTCTTTGTTCTGTATCTCTCCCCAACACCCTACCATTAACTGAGTAAGTCCTGCCCTGGTTCAGTCTACCAAAATGCATCACCCCGCATTTGTCTAAATTAAATTCCATCTACCATTCGTCAGCCCACTGGCCCAATTGATCAAGATCCCATTGCAAATGGAGATAACTTTCTTCACTGTCCACTATGCTACCAATATTGGTGTCATCTGCAAATTTACTAACCATGCCTCCTATATTCTCATCCAAATCATTAATATAAATGACAAATAACAGTGGACTGATCCCTGAGGCACATCACTGGTCATAGGCTTCCAGTTTGGAAAATAACTCTTTACAAACACCTATCAAGAAGCCAATTTTGTATCCATATAGATATCTCACCCTGGACCCTGTGAGATTTAACCTTATGCAACCTAACAAACATGGTAACAAACAACCTAATGCATGGTACCTTGTCAAATGCCTTGCTAAAGTCCATGTAGACAACACCAACTGCGCTGCTCTCATCTACTTTCTTGGTTACTCCTTCAAAAACAAGTTGCTATAAAAATCCCCTAATCGCCAAATTCTGGCATTGCTCGAGTACACTGAGGGAGAATTTAGCACAGCCAATGCACCTAACCTGTCTTTTGAACTGTGGGAGGAACTGGAGCACCCAGAGGAAGCCCACACAGACATGGGGAGGACCTTGCAGACTCCAAGTGACCCAAGCCAGAAATCGAATACATGTCTCTAGCGCTGTGTAGAATTAATAATGAAGAAGAGAGCTGTAGGTCTGTGAGGAAGCTACCCATGGGCTGATCAGATGGTCTGTAAAATAGGCAAATGGAGTTCGAACTGGAGAAGTGAGTAGAAACAAGACACAGGAAAATGGAATGAACGGAGGATACTGAGAGACAGAGAGGATCAGAAGACTTGGTGATGCATGTCTACAGATCCTTGAAGGTAGCAGAACAACTGGATAAGATTTTCAAATGGACAAGGGCAACTAGAAATGAGCACCAAATGCTGGCCAGCCAGGGACAACCATGTCTAACAAATGAATAGAAAAGAAGGATTTTTTTTAAATGGGTCAGGTCCTTCAAGTATCAAAGCAGGGAGGTTATACTAGAACTGAGCAGGACACTAGTTAGCTCACCGCGTAATGTTCTGGTCACTGCATTACAGGAGGGACGTGATCGCACTGCAAGGGGTTAGAGGGAAGATTGATGAGCATGCTGCCAGGAATGGAGAAGGTTAGTGATGAGGATAGATTGAATAGGCTGGGGCTGTTTTCTTTGGAGCGGAGGAGGCTATGGGGCGGGTTTATTGTGGTGTACATAGTCACGAGGGAACATGATGGAATGGGTAGGAATAGACCCTATTTCCATTGGTCGAGAAGTTAATAACCAGGAAGGATTAATTATGGGCAGAAGGAATAGGAGCGATGGAGAGGTAATTGTATCCACAAAGGTGTGTTGAAGGTCAGTAAGTCAGTGCCTGAAAGGATGATAAAGGCAGAGACCCTCATGGCAATTACTTCATTGGTTGTAAAGTGCTTTTTAATGTTTAATAACCTTGAGAAGTGTTAGATAAATAATGATTTTTCTTTATTAAAGAACACTTGGACATGCATTGAGATGTCATAACCTATAGGGTTACAGAACAGGAACCTGAAAGCGGGATTCAATTGGATAGCTTTTCCTTGGCTGAAGCAGACAGGACGGAGTCAGATCTGTGAGTGAATCACAGATTTACAGAAGGAGGCCATTTGGCCCATTATATCTGCACTGGCTTCCGAATGAGCATTGGTGCAATCCTCAAACCTTCTCCCTGTAACCCTGCACATTCTTCCTTCCCAGGAAGCAGTCCAGTTCCCTTTTGAAAGCTTCAATTGAATCTGCCTCCACCCACACAGTGCATTCCAGACCTTAACCACTCGCTGTGTGAGTAACATTTTTCCTCATGTGTCTTTAGCCAATTGCTTTAATTGCTCTCCTATGTGCCACAAATCATTCTATGTTTTAATGCAGGAAATGCAGCAGCTACACTCTCACACAAAGAGCAATGTGAAAATGAATAGGTGAGGTGAGTTTTTTGTGAAGTTGAATGTGGGATAAATATTAGCCAGTATTCAGGGAGAATTCCAATAAACCATAGAATCCCTACAGTGCAGAAAGGGGCCATTCGGCCCATTGAGTCCACACTGACTCTCCAAAAGTGCATCACATCTTGGTGCCTTCCCCATAGCCCTGTACACTTACCATGGCCAATCCATCTAACCTGCACATCTTTTAAGGAAACTGAAGCACCTGGAGGAAACCCACGCAGGCATGAGGAGAATGTGCAAACTCTACACAGACAGTCACCCAAGGCTGTAATCAAACCTGGGTCCCTGGCAATGTGAGGCAGCAGTGCTAATCACAGTGCCACCATGCCCGTGACTCCCGCCTGCTCTTCTCCAAGAGAGTGCAGCATGAGATCTTTTGGATCGACGTGGTCTCAGTTTGGCACCACATGTCAAAGATGGCAACTCCAACACTACCAGCATTTGTTTTTAAGCTGGGCTGGATCCAACAGAACATGACTGACACCCAAACATAAGGAAATCCTGTTGTTCAGCATTCAGGGGGTGCTGTTTTCCAGACACAACATTAAACTTGATACCCTGTTTGTTTTGACAGGTTATGGCACAGTTTGACAGAAGAGCAGGCCAGAGCTCCTGAATGCCCTGGCCAATAATTATGCTCTGTGCAATCACTGAAACAGATTATCCGGTCATTAATCTCAGTGCTGCCTGCGGAATTTTGCTGTGTGCAAAATGGCTGTTTCGTTTCCAATGTTACAACAGTGATTACACGACAAAAATAATGAAGAGACTAGAAGTTCCTGTGGATGTGAAATGTGTTACGGAACACAAATTCTGGCTGGAATTTTACTGCCTTTCCCGCCCCAGAATTGGGGCAGGCGACGCTCGCAGAATGGCATTCTCCATTGGCCTCGGCTGGGATCTTACGAGCCTCAGGCAGGCAAGGGGGTAAAATTCCAGCATCTGTCTCCTTTATTTATAAACCCCTAGTAGGTCATTGAGTGTCTTTAAGACAGAGAAAGATAGGTTCTTGATCTATAATGGGATCAAAGGTTCCAGGGAGAAGGCAGGAGAATGCGGATGAGAATCATATCTATTGGAGAGCTCAGGCCCCCTACTGGAGAGCTCGGGTACTCTATGGGAAATGGTGGAGCAGACTTGATGGGCCAAATGGCCTAATTCTGCTCCTATATCTTACGTACTTCTTATCTCGAGACGGTAGGATTTAATATTTTACAATGTTTAGAGCTTATTTCCTCTGCACTGTGGATTATTCTTCTTGCTTCATACATCCATCAACATATTTGTGTGTCTTTTAGGTCAAACCAAGATCAACATATTTGTGCCCCATTTAAAGTGTGGAGAAGAGAATTATAAAATGAAGCAGAATTAGGAACAGGCCATTTGCTAATGTTTATGCTCCTGACAAGACCCCTCCCAATCTACTCAGTTCACCCAGTCAACAGATCCTTCCATTCTTTCGCCCCGTGTGTTTATTTAGTCTCCCTTAACATCGTTACACTTTTTTCTCAAATATCTCACAGTCTAGTGAATTCACACACATTTCTCTCCTGAATTCCTTGTTGGATTTATTAGTGAGTATCTCAGAATTGGACTCTACTTCGAAGTGATGCCAGTGTATTGGAAAACCTCAGTATTGGACCTGCAGCCGTGAAATCTATTTCTTTGACCACGAATGCCAACATTCTGCTGGCTTTCACATCATCTCCTGGCCTAAATGTTCACAAAGGTGGTAGAGCACTTTGCCTTAGCCAAAAAGGCTTGGGAGACTCGATTCCAAAAATCCTATCCCTGAATCCAGCACACACTATTGGGGATTTGTGGTGGTGGTGGTACACGTGTGGTGGTTCGGTTGGGAGGGGTGGTGGATGGGATCGTGGCATGGCAGGTCATGCTTTGAATATGTGATGTTCATGGAGACAGCAGTTCAGGTACAGTTCCTTCTATTAGAAGTGATTTCCACCACACAAATTTCGGAAAAACAACTGCTCGGATTCACATTTTGCTGGAAAATTTCTAAATGTCCTTAGAGAACTCAGGTACCCTCTTGGAGAGCTCAAGTACCTTATTGGAGAGCTCAGGAGCCTTATTAAAGAGTTCAGGTCCCACATTGGAGAGCTCAGGTACCCTATTAGGGAGCTCAGTTATCCTATGGGAGAGCTCAGTACTCTATTGGAGATTTCAGTTACCCTATTGGAGACCTCAGGTGGTCTATTAGGGAGCTCAGTTACCCTATAGGAGAGCTCAGTCCTCTATTGGAGAGTTCAGTTACTCTACTGGAAAGCTCTGTTATCCATTCAGAGAGGTCAGGTCCTCTATTAGGGAATACAGATACTCTACTAGACAGCCAGATTGAGGAGCTTAGATCCCTAACTGGAGAGCACAGGTACCCTAATTCCTATACTATGACTGGTATACGATGATTACTTGTGATCATATTTGAAACTCTTTTTTGTGAATTTCTGAATTCTGCATTCTGGCTCATCTTAAAGATTTGATCCTACAGCTACAGGAATAAATCTTCTTAAAACCACTCTTGGGACTTTGGTTACTTGAAGCGAATGATATTTTTATTGTTGTCATTGTCAAAACTATTGTACTAGCCTGGTAACACCCTGCTGGAGAGATCAGAGGTCCCCTGTTGAAGAGCCCAGGTGTCCTAGGTAATATCTCAGGAATAAGCTCTGATGAGGGGGTCATACAGACTTGAAACATTGGCTCTATTCTCTCTCCACAGATGCTGTCAGGCCTTCTGAGATTCTCCAGCTTTTCCTGTTTTTGTTTCAGATTATGGCATCTGCAATATATTGCCTTTATTGCTGGAATAATATTGGATATCTCAGAATTTGTGTGCATTTATACATAGCCCCCTTTTTAAGTTCTGACTGAGTCAACTGAAAAATAATCAGTAGCAAAGCTTTGGTCTAAACCAAGATAAAGGTTCCTTTTATTACAGAACTATTGCATAGGTAAAGTAATTAAGTTTAAAGGCAGGTAAGGATAAAAATATATTTTAAAAAGATGAAATTCAGCTCAGTACTTCAAAGGTATCATTGTTTGCACCTGACATGTTGGTTGTCTAGAGTGAAGGATTGAAGTTGAGGTGTTGTGTTCAACAACTGAAATAGCTTCTGTAGTCGGATTTTCATTTTGTCTTTTCGGGTGGACTCAACAGATTGAGAGAAGTTTTCTTATTCCTCATTATTTCTGTGATTATGACACTTGATTCTTGTGGATTCTTTTCAGCAGAACAGCAGTTGATTACTAAATACCTTTCTCTTTGTTTTCCTTTGACCAAGAACCCTCTCTGTTTATCGTAGAAGAAATCATAAAAACTCTATAGTGCACCAACAATCCTACGCAGGCCCCATCCCCACAACCCCACACATTTACCCCGCCAATCTCTCTAACCTACACTTCTCAGGACTCTAAGGAGCAATTTAGCATTGCCAATTCACTTAACCTGCACATCTTTGGACTGTGGGGGGAAAAAACTGGAGCACACCCATGCTGATATGGGGAGATTGTGCAAACTCTGCTCACAGTGACCCAAGCCAGGAATTGAATTCAGGTCCTAGGAGCTGTGAGGCAGCAATGCAAACCACTGTGCCGCCCTATTATGCCTCTGAGTTTTTCTTGAGGATGCTACGATTGTATCTGTTCTGTGATTAGCATGTCTGAATATGCTGCTGATTGCTGCTTCTCACTCCAATGTATTTTCAATTCTTATTCTTCAATACAACTTTATCACAATATTTCAATACCTCAAAAACCCATAGAAAGCACAAAGAATGGAATAATAGTTCAGCAGACAAAAGGGCAAGACTGAAGTCAATGGAAAAGGTTGAGAATCATGTTCAGTGTGAAACAGGTTACTGTGTGTAACCCATTGCACACCCCTTTCTTAGCAAGCTCAGCCCAGAAAACCTATTCACAGTAAACTTCTATTCACAGCAAAATAAAGGGAATTCCAACTATTATTCAATACTCTGTTCACAAGATAATTACGGATGATAAAGGCCATCTAGCCCAGTTCACCTCATCCATCCCAGCATAACACGCTGTTACGTGAATTAGGAGCAAGAGTTAGCCACTCAGCCTCTCAGCTGTTTGAAAACACTATCTACGTTATACTGGTGACTACAAATCAAAAGTATTTGAGTGGCTGTAAAGCGATTTGGGGTATTGTGATAGATACTGTATAAAATATTGGCTTGTCTTTCATTGCACCTGAATGTAGTCGGCAGAGTGACTGAGGTAATGATAAAATTGGAGGCCCAATGTTGATGGTCTAAAAATAATTAATCACAGAGCAATCTACTGATGTCAAGAAAGTGGTTACAAAGAAGTCACTATTTTTACAAAAACAATTCAAATTTGTAGATCATCTCCCCCGAACCCCCCCCCGTGCCAACCAACCCCAAACTACTCCACTCCCCCTTCCCAAACCTCTACTCAACCTCCTCCCAATATTATAAAAACGTAGAATCTTACACTGCAGAAAGTGGCCATTCGACCCATTGAATCTGCACCAACAACAATCCCACCCAGCCATATCCCAATAACCTCAGGCATTTACCCTAGCTAGTCCTCCTGATAGTAAGGAGTAATTTGGCATGGCCAATCCCACTTAACCTGCACATCTTTGGACTGTGGAAGGAAACTGGAGCACCTAGAGAAAACCCACGCAGACATGGGAAGAATGTGTACGCGCACGCACACACACACACACACACACACACACACACACACACACACCCCCCAAGCCGAACCTGGGTGTGAGATAGCAGTGCTATTGTGCTGCCCCAACATTTCCAATCTTCCCCCTGCAACCTCCCCTCTACCTCCCCAGCATCCACATGGTTGTAAACTTATTGGCAATTCTTCGAGCAGGAACTATCTCAAATGCCACGGCTGCTTCTCACCTTCGGGCCACCTCCTGATGGAATTGAGAAGCTGCCCGGGGGTTGGAGGCAGCAGCAGTGACTCAGTGAAATTGACCTGACACTGACAGGCCACATTTAGGAAAAAAAATCAGAACTCTTAGACTGACACGTGTGTTCTTTTAAGGTGTTCTTTCAGGTCTGCAGTTCAGCATGAACAATGATGAACAGTTTGAAAGACTGACCTTGGGCCAACTCCACCCCAGGTCCTGCAGAGCTGACAAAGACTCTCAACGTCCACTCTATTCTCTCCCCACAAATACTGTCAGACCTTCTGGGATTTTCCAGCTTTTTTCTGTTCTTCTTCAAGAATCATCCAACTGTAATCAAGGGGAGGTGATGGATTTTGCAGAAGATCATAAGATATAGGAGCAGAATTAGACCATTCAGCCTGTCAAGTCAGCTTCACCATTCAAAGAAAGGAAAGTACACACAGGAGCAGGTTCTTCAACCCTCATACCGATCATGATGCCCTAACTTTTAAAAGAAATCCTCTGCCTTTACTCGGTCCATATCCCTTTATTTCCTCCCTATTCATGTACCTGTCCAGATGCCTCTTAAATGTTGGTAACGTGCCTGATTCCACCACAGCCTCCGGCAGTGTGTTCCAGGCACCCACCACTCTCTGCGTGAAAAACTTTCCCCGCACTTCACCCGTAAATTTTCTCCTCTTGCCTTGAACATGTGTCCCCTTGTAATTGACGCTTCCACCCTTGAAAATAGTCTCTGACTATTCACCCTGTCTATGCGCCTCATAATTTTGTCGACCTCTATCAGGTATCCCATCAGCCTGTCTTTCCAATGAAAACAATCCTAGTTTATTCAACCTCTCCTCCACGAGAACAGGCAGCATCGTGGTGAACCTTCTTTGCACTCTCTCCAAAGCTTTCACGTCCTTCTGATAATGCGGTGACCAGGACTGCACCCAGTACTCCAAATGCATCCTAACAGAAGTTTTTTTTACGTGGCTGTAACATGATTTCCCAACTCCTGTACTCGGTGCCCCAGTGGATGAAGGCGAGCATGCTATATGCCGTCTTATCATGGCTGTTAAGTTTCTCAAACCCCATTCTCCCACTTTTTCCCCTATAATCCTTCATCCACTTACCAATCCAGAACCTATCTATCTCTGTTTTAAATACACTCAATGACCTGGCCTCCTCCTGTGGCAAGGAATGCCACAGATTCACCATCCTCTGGCTGAAAAAATTCTTCCTCATCTCAGATCTAAAGATGACTCTCTACTCTGAGGCTGTGCCCTCGAATCCTACTCTCTCTGACTGATGGAAGAGTCCTCAGATGCTCCTTATATGTCAAGCCTTTCATTCCCGGACCCTCTCTCTTGAATCTCCTCTGCAACCTCAATTGGATGTATCCAGTGACCAGTGGGAGAGTTGGAGGGAGATGATTACTTGATGAAACCCTCAGGAAAATGTCCGCCATGAGTTAGAAATTCCAATTAGTATGAAAGGAAATGTTCAAACTTCTTGAAACAAGGTTCCAAAATGTATTCGAACTCTTTTGATATTGAATATAATGGCAGATATGTACCTGGTGTCAATGAGCAGTCCTTCCAAGTTGCTGCAAGATTATTGGCATTTCCCACATGCTGCATCAGCTACTTAAATCAGTGCCAATTCCTTCAAGTAAAGATTTACACTGCGGTGACCAAGACAAGTGACACTGAACACTTCACCAAGGCTAGGGTTTCGTCTTGCTCAAGTGGAGCCAATTGCCCTATAAAAGTTCCAGGTGATGGATTTATTGATGCTGAAGCCAACTGCAGACTGAGAGCAGCCACTGAAACAGAGCAAGACATCTCACACATAGACACACACACAGGCGTTCGTCAAAACCAGCTCCTGCAACTTGCCCTGAAACGCAAGGCCGGGGGAAACAACTCGCAAATGTTAAAGAAATATTTGGGCATGTTTGCTAACTTTAGATGGGATTGCTGCAAAATCCACTAAAAGGTGTTTTAATTTATTGGTGGCACCGAGCCAAGATTCTCAACTGGGAGTTGGAACTTTTCACATCTGCCTCCGAATGAAAGTAGCTTCAGACAGTGCCTCAGTTTATTAAGGCTGCTTAATTTCAGGAAAGAATCCAAAGATAGCTCCTTTTGGAAATAAATTGACTCGATCAACCAAGGGAGGGCAAGAACAGATGCACAGCATAATTCCACAAATTGGATTGGATTGCTATTGATTATTGACCTTAAGTCAATGCCAAAGAGTAAAGTGGGATTTAATTTCCACACCAGTAAGATGAAGTCACAAGCTGTGTACAAATCTTACCCGTGAACAAAGATATTAGCATCCGCTGCATGAGGAAGGTTGTGTCGTTTCGATGTCTCAGGATTTCATGGCCTTAATTGGGGCAGCATGGTGGCACAGTGGTTATCACTGCTGCCTCACAGTCTTGGGTGACAGTCGGTGCGAAATCTGCACCTTCTCCCTGTGAGTTTCCTCCAGTTGCCTCCCACAGTCCGAGAGACATGCTGGTTAGGTGCATTGGCCATGTAAAATTTTCCCTCAGTTTACCTCAACAAGCATCGGAGTGTGGCAAGGAGGGGATTTTCACAGTAACTTCATTGTGGTGTTAATGTAAGCCTACTGGGGACACTAATAAATAAACTAAACCAATTCCCGCTCCAGAAGCTGGAGCACATAGGCCAGAATGATATTCGAGATGCAAATCGGAAAGAGTGCTACACGTCAAAGGTGTTGTCTTTCAGGCAAAAGGTTAAGTCTAAGCACTTGACAAAATCTACCTCATTGCCTGTAAAACCCTTTGAGATACCCTGAGGTCAGTAAGTATCCATGATAAGTTGTGTTTGCATTCCTGAAAATCGCAAATTTAGGTGAAACAGCTTGAAGTGTATCCTGGATTCCCATAGGAACCAATGTTAAGGCTGGTGTTAACTTCCTCCAGACATTTGTTGTCCAAAGAAACCAATGCACAAGGTGAAAAATTGGACAGTGTACCAACAATACTGTGCGTTCCTAGCTAGAATAACTTGCAAATGAAAATAAGTTACTGAATATAACAGAAATATGGTATAAAATCAACTTGGATAACATTAAACCTGTGTGACCCACCCACAGCTGTCCTGAAACTTTCTCTCACCTTTACCACTCTCTCTCTCTTTTTGCACTCTGATCTTGCCTCTGCCTTTCTCTTTTCTCTGTCTCTCTGCTTCTCTATTTTCCCAATCTCTCTCTCTCTCTCCTTTTCCACTCTGTTGCTGTTTGGTTTTGAAAGTGCAATGCTATAGTAAGTAACTGGCTTGCTGTAGTTCATGTGATTCTGCCTGTATGGCAGACATCATTTAAATGAAGCCTCTCACAGAAACACACACTAAAAAGGATTGTGGTCCTTGTACTTGCAATAGTCGCTCTCTCGCTGAGCTTGTAGCCTTCATAACAGGATCTGTTACGACAGCAAGTACGGGGGAATGGCTGTGGAAGAAGCTGGGGAGGGGGAAGGGAAGGCTCATATTTCTCATTGCCATGGGTTACTCACTCCACAAAAACAAATACATTATACAATTTAATCCAACATCTAGTCCTCAGCCTCATCACAAGAGAACCTTTTTTCTCTCTTTTATTTGATTCATAAACCCTTCCCCATTTCCATTTGGACCTTTATTTTTTAGCTTAATCTGTGCTGACGAAGACTAGACACTCACTGCAGCCAGCAGAATCTTGTCTCTGCCCTGCACTCTTTTGGGCCTTACTCTCAAACAATCAGTTTGATTACTTTGTGAAGCGCTTGATATTATTTGAATACTTTGTGAAAGTTAGGTACTTTTGGGCTAACAAAGTCAGAGATCCAATACTTTGTATATGACAAAGTTTGATACCTTGTGTACTAACGTTTCTGTAGTAGAGTTTGATACTTCTGTGGTAACTCAGTAGAGTATAACAAGGGAGATTTGTTGTACAATAATTCAAGATTTTGAGTGTTTTTGTCCATCGTGTCGATTTGACCTGGGTTCATTGGTTAGCACTGCTACCTCAGTGCCAGAGACCCAGATTCAATTCCCAGATTGGGTGGAGTTTACACTTTCTCCCCATGTATGTGTGTGTGTTTCCTCCCACACTCCAAGACATGCTGGTTGCTTGCACTGGCCATGCTAAATTCTCCCTCAATATACCCAAAAGACCCACCAGAGTGTGGTAACGAGGAGATTTTCACACTAACTTCATTGCAGTGTTAATTGTGGTGACAATAATAAATAATAAAAAAAACACAATCCTTAAGACAACTATTGCAAAAACCCCTACTGCACTGAGCTTATTTGTGGGTTGTGTATCTCAAACCAACCATGCGTCATTTGATTCTATTGCACAGTTGCATAAATAAAGCCTCCAGAGCTAAATAAATTAGAGTCTTTGAAATAAGAACATAAGAAATAGGAGCAGGAGTAGGCCATCTAGCCCTTCGAGCCTGCCCTGCCATTCAACAAGGTCATGGCTGATCTCAAGTGGATCAGTTCCACTTTCCCGCTTTCTCCCCATAACCCTTAATTCCCTTGTCTATCAGAAACCTATCTATCCGTGACTTAAATATATTCAGCGAGGTAGCCTCCACCACTTCAACGGGCAGAGAATTCCAGAGATTCACCACCCTTTGAGTGAAGAAGCTCCTCCTCAACTCCGTTCTAAACTGTTTCCCCCCCTCCCCTTTATCTTGAGGCTGTGCCCTCTAGTCCTGCTATTCTTTCTAAGCCGGAAGAATCTCTCCTACTACCCTATCTATCCCCTTCATTATCTTTTACGTCTCCTATAAGGTCCCTCCTCAGCCTTCTAAACTCCAATGAATACAGACCCATTCTATTTAGTCTCCCTTCATAAGCTAACCCCCTCATCTCCGGTATCAGCCTATTGAACCTTCTCTGCGCTCCCTCCAAGGCCAATATATCCTTGCGCAAGTGCGGTGACCAAAACTGCACACCGTACTCCAGCTGTGGCCTCACCAGTACTTTGTACAGTTGCAGCAAGACCTCCTACTTTTATATTCTATCCCGTTCGCTATCATTGAAAAAAAACTCAGCCGTGCTTAAAAGAAGGGGAACAGATATGTGAGCTGTCATTCAATTACTCTTAAGTCACAGAGGGCAACTGATAATCAAATGTGAATATCAATATTATTCAAAACAGGAGCACTTTATCCAATGGATAAAGTACTCTAATACACTCTTCCACTTTTACAATGTTCATCAATTTAATGATCACTTACCTTTTTAAGAACAAAATCCTTTTTATTAATTATGGGGTTAGAAACACATTTGAATTATCAGAGGGCATTGCATTATGACACCTTTTGAAATTCACAATCAAAATGTGCCCAATTCCAATCAAGATGCTCTCATGGTTCATGATAACTCTGAGATGGTGTGAACCACATGACCTTAAAAGGCCATGATAATTGTGGAAGATGTAAATCACACACGCACCCCATGTAGTTACCCTGCTCGTTCTCTGGACACTATGGGTCAATTTAGCATGGCTAATACACCTAACCTGCACATCTTTTGAGTGTGGGAGGAAACTGGAGCATCCAGAGGAAACCCACGTAGACACAGCAAGAACATGCAAACTCCATAGACAGTCACCTTAGGCTGGAATTGAACCCGTGCCCCTGGTGCTGTGAGACAGCAATGCTAACCACTGTGCTGCTCATTGACAAGGACAGGAGTACTACACCCTGGCTCTGGGCCTGCCCCTCTTCCCACCCAGCCAAACTAACCAGCAATAGGACTGGCACACCTCCGCTTCCACTTACCTGATTGGGTATTGTCAGGATGGGCAAATCCAGCCCTCGGAGGGCTATTTGCCCCCACAAAGTTCTGACACAAAGGTGGGAGTGCAACAAACTGGCCGAAAGCTGATGCATCACATGTTAGCGATGCAGATGATATCTTGAACTGCACACTTTGCAATTATGTGAACATCACTCTCTTGTGTCTATAGTCCAACTGAATGCATTCAGAGTAATGAACAGATTCACTGCAATGCACATAGTTCATGTCAAGTGGATTACCATTATGATGTAATGATATCTGAGACATTCTGTCCAACGTTGAAATACAATTTCAATTATGTTGACTTTAATTGGGTGGGAAGAATAACGCCTGTTCTTACCCAGCTCAATAACATTATCATACAATAATGTAGATTTGCAAAATGACTTTCATGACCTTCCTCACTAAAAATTACCCAATGGATTTTGTTGATTCAGTAATGTGGAGAGGACCAAGACTCGTATCATATGGGGAAAAGAGGAGTTAAAAAGACAGTGAGAGCTTCACTCATTCAAAAGCCAGGGTTAAAGTCGAGCTCATACAGGCTGGGGAGGGTAGGCCTGTATTGAATTGGCTGGGACTCCGGCAACCAAGGATTGTTCAGGACTGGGTCAGGAAGGAGGTTCAGCCCTGACTGTGTTTCCCAGCCATGCTGTCTGACATCCTATGGATGTAGAGTGTTGAGGAAAGTTGAGATCTGGTCCCTGCAGGAAGGTTGCCTGATGCTGGCTGCCACAGCTTACTCATGGCTAAATCGCCACCAGTCAGATCTCTGCCCCAGAAAGAGGGAAAGCATCCCACAGGGGACCTTTGTGACTTCCATTTCAACAGCCACTTGGGCAGCCTACAGGAGGATAGTTGGTGAGTCCGAGGGAGCAAGGGCTTAAAGGGGGCTATCCTCCTTTCAGATTTGACGGACAAAGCAGTAGTTGTAGATCCAGCAGCACTGATGTCGAGAGGGGTGAAAGTAAGACCAGGGGCGTTACCCTACCGCCCATTCACACCACGGTCCTGCTGCAGTGAGATCGGAGAATATGGCAACCAGCCAAATCTCTGTTCACTGCAGCAGGAAGGGTAAATCCCATTGGTGTGATCAGTGGTAAGATTCCAGTCCGGATGTATAAACACTAAGTCTTAGAAGGAAAATACCCTTCAAGAGAAGAGGGGACAGAAGAGAAAATTGGGGAGAAAAAAGATACTTCCAACATTGCACCAATCATCCTTAGCAACTCAATACCATCTTGTGTCAACAGGTTAAAAATTAAATCTCAAACAATTGTCTAAAATAATTGTCACTGTGCATCAATCAATTTAATATAATTTAAAAGCACTAAAACAAAGCCCCCCCCCCCCCTTTATTTCCACAAGGTTATGTGCATTTACTGCCTCTACATCAAAGCATCAGTTCCATTTGCACGCTTTAACAGCAGTGTCGGCAGAATTTTAATTAAAATAGAAAGCACTCTTATGTTTGCAATGTTTTACAATCTATCACGGAATGAATTTTACTTACAGAACATAATGGTTGACACATTTATGGAGTTCAGCTGCCGCAGTTAAAAGGAAATAGTTTTTTTATTCATAACTGAGAACAACAGGGTCTTAAAGAGGATCATGAAAATCTGGACTTCTCTTCCTTTAAAGGCGCTTAAGGCAGGGAGTTACTAAAAGAAAATTCCAAAGTTGTTAGATTTTTGTTCGGTGAGGATTATAGAACCAGGACTGAAGGTTAGCTATGATCTAATAAATAATGAAAGGGGCTGAATGGCCTCTGCCCGAGCTTTTTTCCTTATGATTCGGAAAGCAAAAGCTGATTTTCCAATTTCTAATTTCCTGATTTTTCTCAGCTTCCCGTGGGAACTTCCTCCCTGTGTCAGAAAGATTCAGATTTTTTTTTTAGATTCTCTTTCACCAGACTTTCTGACTCAGGGCATGCAAGAGTCTGGTAGAGTAGCACATTCCTGGGCACCAGCATGAAGGCAGTTCAGTCGGATATCAGGAGCACAAGCTGTGTAGATCTGGTACATAAGAACATAAGAAATAGGAGCAGGAGTAGGCAATCTAGCCCTTCGAGCCTGCCCCGCCATTCAATAAGATCATGGCTGATCTGAAGTGGATCAGTTCCACTTTCCCGCTTTCTCCCCATAACCCTTGATTCCTTTGTCTATCAGAAACCTTTCTATCCGTGACTTAAATATATTTAGCAAGGCAGCCTCCACCACTTCAACGGGCAGAGAATTCCAGAGATTCACCACCCTTTGAGTGAAGAAGTTCCTCCTCAACTCTGATCTAAACTGCCCCACCCCTCTTATCTTGAGGCTGTCTCTTCTGGTGCTATCCTTTCTAAGTGGGAAGAATCTCTCTACCCCTACCCTATCCATCCCCTTCATTATCTTATGTCTATATAAGATCCCACCTCATCCTTTTAAACTCCGAGTACAGGCCCAGTCTACACAATCTCCCTTCATAGGCCAACCCCCCTCATCTCCAGTATCAGCCTAGTGAACCTCCTCTGCACTCCCTCCAAGGCCAATATATCCTTGCGTAAGTGCGGCGACCAAAACTGCACACAGTACTCCAGCTGCGGCCTCACCAATGCCCTGTACAGTTGCAGCAAGGCCTCCCTACTTTTATATTCAATCCCCCTCGCTATAAAGGCCAACACTCCATTCACTTAAATTGCGAATTGTACATTAAAGGTGCAGCCAAGTTTTTAAAGGGACAAGACGGGCCAGGAGAAGGTGAGTGGATAGGATTCCAGGGGAAGGTGGGGGGGTGATTTGGGGGCCCAGGATGGGGGGGGGGGGGGGGGGGTAGTCGAAGCATGGTTGTGGTGGGGTGTTTGGGTTGATTCTCTGGGAATGGGTGATGTCAGGTCATGTTGGATTTCAGGTTTGAGGCAATTAAGTTGGGTCTTGTTGGGGAAGGGGGGTTTTGAGTTGGGTGCAGTGACTCTTGAGGGATGGTGGTGGGGGTGGGGGTGCGGATTGGATTAAGCCATGGAAGCAAGGTGGGGAGGGTCAAGTCAGGCCTCGGGCTTACTGTCAACTTGGGCCTGGGGGAATGAAGTGTTGGTTCTGACCTGGGGAAGTGTGGAGTGAAAGTCAGACTTGGTTTGGGTGGGGGCAGGGGGGATGCGCGGTGGCGGCGCTGTATGTGTGAGGAAAGAATCCTCTGGGGGGGGGGGGGGGGGGGAATTCCCATAGGTTGGGATGGTCTCATCAGGGGATGTAGTCCCTTCAGGGTAGGTGGAGTCCCCTAGGGATTGGGGTGAGGGGCGTCCTGTGGGAGGGGAGTCTCATGGTGGCAAGGGTGAGGAGAGTAATCGGGTGTGGATGGGTGGAGTCTCTTGGGGATTTAGAAAGATGGGGAGCCCTGTGGGCGTGGAGGGGGGGGTGGGTGGGGAATCGGCGGGGAGGGTTGATAGAGACTACTTGGAGCTTGGCAACGGGGGGAGACCTCTGGGGTGGGGAGTAGTTGGGGAGGGTTGATGGAGACCCTCGGGGTTGGCACTAGGGGGAGACCTATGGATGGGGATAAGTAGCCAGGGAGGGTGGGTGGAGACCCCTGGGGATTTGGGCATGAGGAAGGAGAATTGTGTGTGGGGTTAAGTAGTTGGGGAGGGTGTGTGGAGACCCTTCCAGGTTTGGCAATGGGGGGCGGTTGTTGGTGGAGACCTGTGACTGGGGGTAAGTAGTCAGGGAGGATGGATAGAGACCCCTCAGGGTTTGGCAATGGGGGTGAGTCCAGTGGGGGAGTCAGTGTGAGCCTGTGCAATCATTGCCCAGAAGGTTTTAACATTCCAACTTTTCTGGGTATCTATTGGTTTAAATCAACCGGAACGATTTGCAGTTTGTGATTTCAACCTCATTTTCAGATGGTTCGAGCGCAGGACGATTACCCAGGGGACGTCTGCACTTGCAGGCAATTGCCGTGCAAACTCTTATTTGTGATCAGTCGGGGGAGGGAGTTCTTCTCCGCATCTTTGGGATACCCCCTTCCCATGCCCCACCCCACTCTCTCAATACAGCATCATGGAGCATGGAAGTTACTGTCCAATATTACACATTAGGTCAAAAAGTGGCGTTGCATTTGCGGATATCATAGATACAGAATAGAAGGGGGCCCATCATTATTATGGCGGTGCGTTTCAAAATGATGAAGAGTGCTTTGCACAGGCATGTTGGCCTCTGATTGACAGGGAGATGGAGGGTTTCTATCTTTGTAGTTCTAAAAATGGCAAAGGAGTTAAAGTTTAGGAAATTGACAGCAGCAGCGTGCAAACTAAAAATAGCATTGGCAAGTGGATAGACAAGTGAGTGCTTGGTATTTTTTTGTTGATCCGTTCAAAAACAGGATCTTACACTTCCACCTAACTTGCATTAAGTTGATTTTTCTCTACACCCTAACTGTTACTGTAACACTACATTCTGCACTCTTTCCTTCTCCATGCACGGGACACTTTGCCTGTATAGCACATAAGAATACTTTTCACTATACTAATACACGTGACAATAATAAATCACATCAAAGTATCAACTGCATGATTTTAAAACAAGCTATTTTAGTTCTGATAGAAAGTCAGAACTCAAGCCAAACCTCTCCCAGCTGCTGTGTGTTCATGTTCCACTCCAGAGAAGCGAGTGTATAATCCAAGTTCCCACTCCTAGCACAGTACTGCGGGAGGGCTGAACTGTCGATGGTGCTGTCTTTCTGATGGAGCCTGAGATGTTGCCTGCCTTCTCGGGAGGAATCAAGGATCCCATTTTATAACGTTGTAAAATTGGATGTTGCAGAACAAAGCATCCAAATAGAATAGAATTTAATCACTGCCATTTTTGCCTTTCAAATAATACCCATACACATTAATACACACATGCATTAATATTGGCATGCATTAGTTCCAATACTGGGGGGTGGCACAGTGGTTAGCACTACAGCTTCACAGCGCCAGGGACCTGGGTTCAATTCCGGCCTTGGGTCACTGTCTGTGTGGAATTTGCACATCTCCCCATGTCTCTGTGGGTTTCCACTGGGTGCTCTGGTTTCCTCCCACACTCCAAAAGATGTACAGCTTAGGTTGATTGGCCATGCTAAATTAGCTCTAATGTCAGGGGGATTAGCGGAGTAAATATGAGGGATTACAGGAAAAGGGCTTGGGTGGGATTGTGGTCAGTGCAAACTCGATGGGATGAATGGCCTCCTTCTACCCTGTAGAGATTCTTTGAATGCACATATACATTATTACTGACATGTATTAATATCATTAATTTGTCTGAAAACCTTTAAAATCTTCATTGTTTAAGAAAACTCAGTTACATTAACTTTCCAGACTTTTATTTCATTCCTCCCTTTCTGATGTAAAAGCACTGATGTGTTCATTGTTCAGCTCGCAGAGGTTTTAACGTGTACTGGAAATGACCCCACAGATGCTTCTACCAGATACAGTCTCAGAGCTAACCCATGGTGGGTTTCGATCTCACAGTTGCTAACTTGTACTGGGGTCATGCTGCGCAAAGTCCTGGTTGTATCTCACCAGGCAGTGATGAGCACAATACCTTAGCAATGATATTAGTCTTGGAGGGAGAGCATGTAGATTTACCAGAATGATGTCTCCACCTCCTGAACTGTTATGCTACACGAAGAGGTTACACAGATTAGGCTGTATTTCTCGGAATTTCGGAAGTTAAAGGATAACTTGATCAGATTTTTCAATGTGAACCAGCAAGACTGATAGGACGCTTAGGGAGAAATTATTTGCACTAATGGTGCAACCAAGTGCCAAGGCCTGGTCTTAAAAACTAAAAACAAACCTTTCATGAGCGATTTTTTTTTTAAAAAGAAACACTCCAGAAAGTTTGGAATCTCTTCCACAAGCAAGAGTTAATGCATGGTGGCACAGTGGTTAGCACTGCTGCTTCACAGCACCAGGGATCTGGATTCAATTTCTGGCTTGGGTCACTGTCTGTGTGGAGTCTGTATGTCCTCTGCATGTCTGTGTGGGTTTCATAAAATCATAGAATCCTACAGTGTAGAAAGAGGCCCTTCAGCCCATTGAGTCTGCACTGAACACAGTCCCACCCAGGCCCTACCCCCGTATCCCTACATATTATACCCTCTAACCTCTGCTACCCTGGACACTAAGGGGCAATTTCTTTTCATGGCCAGCCAACCTAACCCGCATGTCTTTGGACTCCGGGTGCTCCAGTTTTTTTCCCCACCGTCCAAAAAAACGTGCAGCTCAGGTACATTTGGGCCATGCTAATTTCTCCCTCAGTGTACCCGATCAGGCACCAAAGTGTGGCGACTAGGGGATTTTCATAATAACTTCACTGCAGTGTTAATGTAAGCCTGCTTGTGACAGTAATCAATAAACTTTAAACTTAAATTGTTATAGAGTCTGATGCCAGAATTTTTCTGTACCACCCGTTGTGGAAATCAGAGCGGACGAGGGGTGAAGCATGGGAAGATCCGTTGACTTCAGGCAGGATTTTGCAGTTTGGGGGGGAAAAGCGAGGCTGTAAAATCCCGCCCATAGAATCATAGTCATACAGCGTGAAAAGGCCCTGCAGCCTACTGAGTCTGCACCCACAATAACCACCACCAAAGTCACATTAATCCTATTTTCTAGGGATTTGTGAATAAATACCCCAATCTCCATCTGTCCCTCTGAGCCTCCTAGTGTCCTGCCAAATAGTTGATTTTGAATCAGAGATTGACAGATTTCTCTTAAACAAGGGCAAAGGCAGATGTCACAGGTATAAGTCACAGAGTTAGGTCGCAGCTCTGGAACTCCCTCCCTAACAGCAGTGTGGGTATAACTACACCACATGGACTACAGTGATTCAAGGAGGCAGCTCACCACCACCTTGTGTCCATCAACTAGGGATGGCCAATAAACATTGGCCGAGCCACAACAAGGAAGGTCCCACACATCTGACAAAGGAACAGCGTTCCTGAAAGCTTGCGGGATTACTATCAAATAAACCGGTTGGAATTTAACCTGGTGTTGTGAGACTTCATACTGTTTTTACCCCAGTCCAACGTCGGTATCTCTACATCATGATTAGCCACAACAACCTATAAATGAATGAATAGAAAAGATCTATCATGACCTCAGTTAAAGGTGGAAGAGATTATGGGAATAAATAAGTTAATCTTCATAATGTTTCTACATTCCCACTGGTTCAAATGCAAAGTTGGAATTTAGACCCCACAGCAGATAACACTTCGGGAATTAGTCTCACGGGAGATAACTTGGGCTGTGTTCAGTCTGATATTTTTCAAGTACGTTTTCTCCCCTTGAAGAATGAGCTAAAAATATTAATCCATTTACAGCAGAGTGTGAAAGTGCCCAATTATATTTAATAGCTGACAGATTTGTGCTACTAAAATTTAAACTCCAGAAATATTTATTCTTAACTTTTTTTTATAGAGATTTTGCATAAATTAAAAGATAATTTGATCGGAGAAAAAGAAAACGTAGTCCCACTTATGAGCTCATGAAGTGAATTTTTGTTTTATTCACAAGAATGTTCTTGTGTCCGGGAGTTATTGGCCTGCTCCCACTGAGGGAAGGAATTGGAAATTGGATTTGAGTGCTCTACACAAACATTAGTATTGCAGTCTCAATCAATGGGTAGGAATGGGGATGCTTTCCAATTCAATTGAGAGTCAGGCAGTGCTGCCCTCTCTCACGTCCTGTTTGTGTGTTGTATGAGCCCATCAGGAAGGATTTGGGCAGAAGGGGACAATCCCTGTCAGCAGAGACACTCGGGTCAAAGTCTCCCTGGACATGGATGATATCACTGGCTTCTGCTCGGATCCACTGTCAGTCACAGACTGATCAAACTCTGCGACCAGTTCAAACTGCCCTCGGGCACCAAGATCGATCGTAGCAAGAGCGAGGCCATGGTTTATTATTTGGCAGCTGGGCTGACCAATCCTTTGACCCCCTTCACCATCAGGTCAGGAAGCCTGAACGTGCTGTGGATATGGTTCAGATGGATCAAGGCATGCATTAGAAACTGGAAGGAGCGAGTATAATCGACCAGAAACTGGGTGGGGGCGATTCTCCCAGCCCGCTGAACAGTGGGCCAGGAGACATCAGCAGAGGTGGTTTCGTGGGCTTCTCTCTGGGCAGCTTTCGCACATCTCTGGCCCCAAGTCTCTTTTTTTTCCTGATTTCCAGTATAGATATCTTCATCTCCACATGATCAGTGAGCCTGGGACTGACGTCTCCGCGCCCTCCAGCATCTTCCCCCCGCTGCCCTCGAACCCAGCGATAGTGGTTCCCTCCAGCAGCACTTACTCTTGCTCCCCACTACTGGGGAACACGCAGCTTCACCTCGCTGGAGTGAAAGGAAGGCCAAGGTTGGGGGTAAGGGAGGGTTGCACTGCCCAAGGGGCACCTTGACACTGCCTGCCTGACGTTGGGCAGTGTCAACAGGATGAGGCTAGAGGAGGGGGGGCCTAATGGGAGGCAATCGATGGTGAGTGGGGGGGGGTGTCGGGATCGTCCGTGTCAGGGAAATCGGGGCTGGCCGGTGGATGGAAATAAGGGTTGGCCCAGGGAGATTGAAGAAGCCACTGATTGAGGGGCTTGGGGGGGGTAGTGGTGGATGGGGTGGTCAGAAGGCTAGCAATAGGGGTATGTGGGGCTGGTCAGACCCCCTCACTGACAGATTGGCACATATGCAGCAGCCTGCTCAGCACTATGCTGTCGGCCTCCCGGGTAGGACTAGGCCCTGCTCCCAAAGTTTCAGAGATTCATTCTCGAAATCACGCTTATATAAAAAAAAAATTGGGATTTACTCCCACTTTCCCACACATTGGGAACTTGGAATTTTTTTGGGAGATTCCCAGCCAGCGTGTGTGGGTGAGGCCCGCTCTCCATTGCAGCAAGGACCTGGTCATTAGGTGTCAGACAGTCTCGCTGTTGCTGTACGTGGCACAGGCCCTCACTCTTGCATTTGGCAATCACCTGAACCGTTTTCCTGGGGGGGGGGGGTCAGAAATGGACTACATTTATAAGGATGCAATATACAAACCTCTAGGTTAAAGGGGGGAGAAGAAGCATGCTCAAGTCACCCTAATCCTGATGGCCATCCCTGTGTGTGGCTGCATCAAGCTGTGCTCGGTATGCCAGCACCAAGGGTGGAGGTTTCTCATTCCATCCACCACGGGAAGCACGACTGTCCCGATCTATCCCCTGTCGGCCTGCCTGGAGCTCAGGCACCCTTACCTGTCAACGATTGAACCTTTGCAGGCAGTTTAACTCCCTCCTGTTGCCGAGAGAAACTGGGGCAGGCAGCTGCACCCGGCCTCGTGCCCGCCATCCCCAAAACGTCCAGTGCCCGGGCCGATAAAAGTACTGGCACATCGGCCATGCCAGTATTTTTAAATACCGTCAGCCACCATTCCTGTCCACAGCAGGGTCGAAAAGCCCTGCCCCAAGAGTCAGCACGTACCCCATCCAGAACTGGGAGTGGTCTTAGTGAACCAGAGACAGCTTCTTAAATAAACTTGACTCTGTAATTAATTGCAGCCATAATGTACTTCCCACCCCAATCCCAAGCTTAAAACACAATACAGTTTGGCAATATTCGAATATTCAGGAGTCTTCCACCAAAATGACCTCAGAATGCTAAAACCGAGTCATAGAGACTTGCAGCAAGAAACAAGCCCTTCGGACCAGCTTATCCATGCCACTCCTTTTTTTAACTACAAAGCTAGTCACAATTGTTCATGTTTGGCCCATAGCCCTCTACACTCGCCTTACTCGTGTAACTCTGTAAACACTTTTTAAAAGACAAAATTGTACCCCCTAAAACACTACCATGTCAGCTTGTTCCAGATACTCACCACCCTCTGTGAAAAAATTGCCCCTCTGGTATCTCTCCTCTCTCCTTAAACCTATGCCCTCTAGCTTTAGACTCTCCTACCTTTGGGAAAAGATGTTAACTATCTAGCTGATTTTTTTTTTTTATTTTATGCCCCTTGTTATTTTATAGACTTCTACGAGATTATCCCTAAATCTCCTACATTCCAGGGGAAAAAGTCCCAGTCCATTCAGCCTCTTTATAACTCAAATCATCAAGTCCCGGTAGCAGTCCAGTAAATTTTTCCTACGCTCTTTCTCTTTTAATAATATTCTTTCTATAATAGGGTGACCAGAATTGCACTCAGTATTCCAAGTGTGGCCTTACCAATGTCTTGTACAACTTCAACAAGATATCCCAACTCCTATATTCAATGTTTTGACCAATGAAATCAAGCAGGCCAAACGCCTCCTTCACCATCCTGTCCACCTGTGACTCCACTTACAAAGAGCTATGAATTTGTACCCCTAGATTTTTGTTTTGTGACTTTCCCCAACACCCTGAATAAGTCCTGCCCTGGTTTGATCTACCAAAATGCATCACCTCACATTTATCTAAATTAATCTCCATCTGCCATTCATCAGCCCACTGCGCAATTGATCAAGATCCCATTGCAATTCTAGATAACTTCCTTCACTGCCCACTATGCCACCAATCTTGGTGTCATCTGCAAACTTACTAACTGTAGACTGAACTTACTAGCTAGTCCTGCATTTGAGAGAGGCTGAAAACCTTTGAGGCCAGCAATTAATTATCGGGAAGGGTACATTTGTTGTATCACTGACTTTAATGAGGTTGAGTGTTGTGGAAAACTGAAAGAATTAATTTAGATTCTGGGAGCAATCTCAAAATTTGAATGGGTTGCAGATGTGTATGTGGCACAGCAGTATGAAAATTGACAATCCCAGGTGCAGGAAGTGAGAACTCGTGGTCCCAGTTATTTGCAACATGATTAGCCATCAAGAATTTAAACCGATCTTAGCGCATTGAATAACTCCCCTTATTTTTTTTCAACCTCAATGGCACTGATTGGGAAACTGCAAGAGGATTCTGACCACGTGGATTTTACATGAGCCTGGGCATTATAACAATAACCCTTCACTTTGTTTGCAGTTCAGGTAATAGTAGTGCAGCATAAAGGAAAATTTATAAATAACATAATTAATGGGAGGTCTCACTTTATCATTTCCTCTTTCTTTTGCACCAATCCATTGTTCCCTATAATGTAGAGGCCATGCTGCAAGATCCTAGGAAAGTCTGAGCCAAGGAGAGTTTAAAGTTTATTTATTAACTTATTACTAATTTATAACATTGCAGTGTTAATGTAAGCCAATTAGGCTTGCATTAACACTGCAATGAAGTTATTGTGAAAATCCCCTATTCACCACACTCCGCCACCTGTTCGGGTACACTGAGGGAGAATTTAGCCTGGCCAATATGTCTAACTCGCATGTCTTTCGGACTGTGGAAGGAAACTGGAGCAGCCAGAGGAAACCCACGCAGACAAGGGGAGAACGTGTAGAGTCTGCACAGACAGTGACCCAGGCTGGGAATCAAATCTGGGTCCCTGGCGCTGTGAGGCAGCAGTGCTAACCACTGTGCCGCCCCAGACATTTTGTCTCATTGATACAAAATGATGACGGCATGGGGCGAATGGATAGCCCGAAGCTTTTTCCCAGAATGGAAGAGTCAATTGCTAGGGGGCATAGATTTAAGGTGCAGGGGCTAAAGTTTAAAGGAGATGTACAAGATAAGTTTTTTTGCACAGAGGGTGGATCTCACTGCCAGGGGAGGTAATGAAAGCAGATACGACAGTGACTTTTAAGAGGCATCTTGACAAATCCATGAATAGGATGGGAATAGAGGGATATGGTCCCCAAAAGGGTAGGGAGTTTAGTTCAGACGGGCAGATTTGGAGGGCTTGTTCTTGTTTCTTTTTTCTTTGTTCTTTGATACCAATTATTGTCCAGAAAGCCCTCATGTTATTTTCATTATTATGCTCTTCGGGGCCAACCATCAGCCATGTGTAGACAGAAGCCGCAGCTTATCTCTGCAGGCTGAGCACATTTGGTGCTATATGCGTCTTACATTTTTGGACAGGATCTTAATGATAAGTGGAATATGCCCTTCAGCAATGACCTTCACTCTGGTAGATTAGATAGAAGTGCGCACTCGGCACAACAGCCCTCTCCCTCACATTTCTGGTCTTTTTTATTTTGTTTCTCCACGCTCCGTTCCTACTCTCCGACGTTCACTTAAATTGTCTTTCCTCCAATGATTCTGTTTCTTCCTAAATTCTGCTCCTGCCTTTTATTTCTTGGATTTCTGTTTCTTTGTGTTGCTCCCAGCTGTTTCTGGGTATAATCTCCCACCTCTTGCATTCAGTCCCTCATTTCTAACCTTGAACTTGCTGTTCATTTTTCACTCAATTCTACAATTATTTTGATTGCCTACAGCTATTTATTTCCAGCTTCCAATGTTTGTGTTTCAAATCTTTGTCTGCAATGCACCTATTAACTCCCTCACCCACTGCTGCTGTTGGTTATGTCTCATTAGGTCTGATGAAGTCCCTGTTTGTAGCCTTTACAGATTTAAGTCTTTAAAGTTTTTATTATTGTCACAAGTTGGCTTACATTAACACTGCAGTGAAGTTACTGCGAAAATCCTCTAGTCGTCACACACTGGTTCCTGTTTGGGTCACACCGAGGGGAAAATTTAGCATGGCCCGTGCACCTAACCAGGACTGGGAGAAAACCGGAGCACCCGGAAGAAAACTACACAGACGTGACTATCGCTGTTTGCCGTGCAGATACATGGATTTGGGCCAGTATCTGTGGGAGTTTGCACATCCTCCCCGTGCTTGCGTGGGTTTTCTCCGGTTTCCTCCCACACCCCAAAGTTGTGCTCTTAGGCTGATTGGTGTAACAAATTGTCCCTAAATTAGCCTCCCCTCAATCTGGTTTCCAATGTGGAGTGCCACAAGCGTAGGCAAAGGTCATGGGTGGAAGAGGGAACTCACAATGTTGAAATGGGCGGCGTGGGCTCGTTGGGCCCAAGGGCCTGTTTCCCGGGCTGTGTTGTTCTTTGTATGGGGGGAACGTGCAGACTCCGCGCAGACAGTGACCCAAGCTGGGTTCCTGGCACCGTGAGTGCTAACCTCTGTGCCACCTTTTATTGACTCTCAGAACTGTTTGTAAATACACCAGCTAGGGGATGTCTCCATGCTTAGGTCTGCACCTGGCCCTGCCTAACAGCACACTGTCTCTGGGAGCTGTCTTGTGTGGGTGGTACTGTACTCAGTTCCACAGTAACCCTATATGTCCTAGACCTTTACATTGCACAACGCCCCCCCTCCTCCCCACCCCAAGTCTTAATCCAATGTATTTTAAGTGACTATTGTTTGCTCCAGCCCCGATTCTTCCTATAAAATCTAAGTGCTTCCAGCGGCAGGAAGATTGCGACGGTTCCCAATAGCACTGCTGAGGGTGGGGATTCAACTACATTAAAATGCCCCACATGAATCACACTGGGCCAATCGTGCCAGCAGTGTGAGGCTCCCAAATCGTCAATCAGCTGACATTCAAGACCATTTTCTACATTTCTTTCTCTCAGGATAACTAAAGGAAGAATAACCCCCATCTCGCATTAACGCAGGCAGCATTTCACCTTAAGATCTCCTACGAGGCCAGTTTTTGTGAGTTTTATATCTGTGGATTTTCCTCTGACAGCCTCTACCACAGCACGCACCCAGGGAAAATAATTGAAGCCTGTGACTGAACTGCTCCCCCAAAACGTCGTTCATCGCAAGACTAATGAGCTGTTCCGTGCAACGTCCAGTTAAAACATGCAATATAACCGAATCGAACCTGTAGAGCGGGATTTTCCAGCCTCATTCACCCCACAATCAGAAAATCCCACCCACGATCAGTGGACCTTTGCATGTTGTGCCCCCACCCTATCCCACCTACTTCAATTCCATGACAAAAGTTGGAGTGTTACGGTAAGGTAATGTAAGGCATTGGTGAGGCTGAATTCAGAGTCTCGTGTACAGTTTTGGTCACCTAGTTACAGGAAGGCTGTAAATAAGGTTGACAGAGTGCAGAGAAGGTTCACAAGGATGTTGTCGGGACTTGAGAAGCTGAGTTACAGAGAGAGATTGAATAGGTTAGGACTTCATTCCCTGGAACGTAGAAGAATGAGGGGAGATTTGATAGAGGGGTATAAGATTTTGATGGGTGTAGACAGAGTGAATGCAAGCAGGCTTTTTCCATTGAGGCTAGGGGAGAAAAAAAAGAGGGCATGGGTTAAGGGTGAAAAGTTTAAAGGGAATATTAGTAGGGGGGGCTTCTTCACGCAGAGAGTGGTGGGAGTGTAGAATGAGCTGCTGGATAAAGTGGTAAATGCAGGGTCACTTTTAACATTTAAGAAAAACTTGGATGGGCTCATGGATGAGAGGGGTGTGGAGGGATATGGTTCAAGTGCAGGTCAGCGGGACTAGGCAAAAAATAGTTCGGCCACAGACAAGAAGGGCCAAAAGGCCAGTTTCTGAACTGTAATTTTCTATAGTTCTATGGGTGGGATGGGAAAATTGCCTCCATAGTTTCCCCCATGACGGTTGTACCTCGATGGTTCTATCTTTCACACATGCTCAGGATAATAGAATGAAGTGTGGTTCTGAAATTGGAGGGCCAGGATGGCACAGTACCTTGGGGTACTTGTGTACAATAAAGCAGAGACATATAGATTAGTCTGTGTATTGCATCACATGTTTCCAATCTCACCTAGCCATTGGAAGGCAACACTCCCTCTACAGGAGACAGAGAGAGAGAGTTACGCTAATAATAGCTTTTCAATATCTACTAGCAATCAAGTGCACATTGCATCACTTTAAATGCTGAAAATGGTGAGAAAACTATCATTAAAAACGTGCATTCTTGCACAGCAGCTTAGCACATCCTCCTGATGTCCCAGAGTGCCAATGACTCTTCCCACAGGTAGTCGGTGTGCCTGGTGGGAAAGCAGTTCCGATCTTGGGAGAATAGGATTAATTACTCATGTCAACATTGCTAGTGATTATGTCAAATAGTTAATGAGTCACCCTGATGAAGGAGCAGCGCTCCGAAAGCTGGTGATTCCAATAAACCTGTTGGATTTTAACCTGATGTTGTGAGACTTCTTACTGTGCCCACCCCCGTCCAACAATGGTATCTCCACCTTATGACATTCATTAAGCAAGTATACTAGTGATTTCTAACTATACATAAAGTGCGTCTTTAATCTGTGAGAAGAATGTTGCAAATTTGGAACACGAACAGTGATAAATTGGAGATTTTATTCATGTTTAGAGATTATTTGACTTTTAGGAGTTGAACTGTTTTCATTTTGTTCGAGTGATACTTAAACTGTGTTATGAATGAAGCTTGTTTTGACAAAAGATCCCAAATGTGTCAGTGAAATTCCTCCAGAGGAAATCCTCCTTTCATTCCTGCCTCTCTCTTTGCTTTCCTTTTTGAAACAAATCCTTTTAAAATCTACAACCTTGACTAAGCATTTAGTCATCTGACCCCATATTTTCTGATATGTATTAGCTAATGCTAGGGTTTATAATGCCTGTCAAGCCGTGTGGAACATTTTGTCATGCTACACAAATGCAAGTTGTTGTTGATGTTGGTATCTCTGCCCCAGTTCAGGGAAACTGATGGTGACAGTGTTTCATCCAAACACTAACACATCCAGGAATGAATTCAGTGTTCAGCGGATGATAACTTACCCAGGAGCCCTCAAAATACCTGGACAAGTGTCTCTACGGTTAACTTCACCTCATCAACACTGGCCAAATACCTAAAAAAAAAGGTCAACCCTAAACATCATGGCAACAAGCACATGCAACACTTAGCAACAGTGGCCCTGGTCTACTCTGCTGCAGAGTGCTGAACTGCCTCAGGATCCTGCCTCAGTCCCCACACAATGATAGCAGGCGTGCAGCTAAATGTTACTATGAGGACTGTATCAGGAATGCTTAAATGTAATCAGTTGAGTGGTTTTGGTGCTGTCTCATTGCCCTCCTGCCACTCACTGAAATGTCGTCATGCTCCACAAAATACAAAAAAAATCACCAGCAGCCCTGACCTTCCCAGTAACCACGATGTGGAAGTCTTGCCGAGGGCAGCATGGTGACACAGTTGTTTGCACTGCTGCCACGCAGTGCCAGGGACCCGAGTTTGATTTCAGCCTTGGGTCACCGTCTGTGCGGAGTCTGCACATTTTTCTTGTGTCTGCGTGGGCTTCCTCGGGTGCTCCAGTTTCCTCCCACACTACAAACATATGCTGGTTAGGTTGATTGGCCATGCTAAATTGCCCCTTACTATTAGGGAGATAAGCAGGGTAAATATGTGGGGTTACGGGGATTGTGGTCGGTGCAGGTTTGAAGGGCCGAACGGCCTCCGTCTGCACTGTAAGATTCAATGAAAATCGCATCAGCCACCCTGAGGAACTGCAGTCAATGTTCAGACAGCTGGTATCAGCCACTCGCCAGGCAGATGGAATTGTAGTATGCATGCAGCACATCATTCACTGATCCAACAACAGGTCTTTGGCTTCAATCTCTGCATGTGCACTACAACTCTCACTGTTTCCTATGGTGCATCCATAAAAATTATCCTTCCCAGTTGTATCACCAGTACCCAGTTGGTACGGCTCCTGCTCCAACCAATACCACTGGAAACTACAAAGAGTTGTGAATGAAGCCCAGTCCATCACACAAACCAGTCTCCCATCCATTGAAACTGTCTACGCTTCCTGCTGCCTCGGAAAAGCTGCCAGCATAGTTAACGACCCCACGCACCCCGGACATTCTCTCTTCTAGCTTCTTCCATCGGGAAAGAGGTACGTGTACCAACCGACTCAAGAACAGCTTCTTCTCTGCTGTCATCAAACCCTTAAATGGACCTACCTTTTATATAAATCTGATCTTTCTCTACACCCTAGCCATGACTAACACTACATGCTGCATCCTCTGCTTCTCCTATATACTCTATGAACGCTATCTGTATAGCGCACAAGAATCAATACTTTTCACTGTATCCCAATACATGTAACAAATCAAATTTATATTTGATATAAATCAAATCAAATCCTTCAATGATGATGTTTAGTCAAACTGACACTAAAAATGGTGGATGCAGCCATTAGCACCGTAAGTGGAAGATTAGGGATGACCCAAAGTGCTATTGCGACCATGAGTCCAAATCTATGGAACACAGCACATCAAGCAGCTCATTAAAACTTGGTGCGGGAGGTACCTAATTCCTCCATTCAACATCCAGAGGTCACTAATGCATAGCCAAACCTGACATCCCATTATATACAAGTAGTAAGCAGTCATCTTCACTCTGGTACCCACGGGCCATCACCGAGAAAATAAAAATCAAGGCACTGGCCACACACGAGGGATTGGGGAATTGGATGCAGTATTGCACAGTTGGAGAACCTGTACAAGTTACCAGCTCCCTCAGTCTAAATTACACGGCAACATTTTACCCTCCTGAACAGAAAATGCAAACACAGCCATTTAAAGTTATCCCACAAGTTCACATGTCAACAGGCAAGTTCAAGGTTAGAGCCCGGTTCATTCTGGAACATTCTTTGCTCAAACGTCAGATGGCCCCTTGTGACTTTTGTCATCATCCTTGGGCAACAACAGTCAATTCCAGACAGATCAGTTGCGAGAATGGTACCGATGGGTTTCAGAGCGATACGCATCTAACCCCAGGTGAGATCTCTTCTCTTGGTTGGACACACCTTTGGGCTATTTCTATTATGGCAGAGAAGGCGGAATTTAAGACTGATTTTTGAAATTAAAAAGTGTTCTGATAGCAACAGCTAGACTTGTGTCCGCTGGAGTTTAGAAGAGAAAGAAGAGGCTTAATTGAAACATATGAGATCCTGAGGGGTGTTGACAGATATGGAGAGGATGCTTCCTCTTGTGGGACAATCTAGAACGAGGCATCACTGTTTAAAAATAGAACAAAGAAATGTACAGAACAGGAACTGGCCCTTTGGCCTTCTAAGCCCATGCCAATCGTGATGTCCTAACCATCTGAAAAAAAACTTCTGCCCTTACTCGGTCCATATCCCTCTATTCTCTCCCTATTCATCTACCCATCCAGATGCTTCTTAAATGTGGCTAATGTGCCTGCTTCCACCACCACCTCTGGTAGCGCGTTCCAGGCACCACACTCTGCGTGAAAAACTTTCCTCGCACATCTCCCTCAAACTTCCCCCTCTCACCTTGAACCTGTGCCCGCCCTTCTAATTGATTCTTCCACCCTGGGGGAAAAAATCTGACTATCCTCCCTCTCTATACCATTCATGATTTTGTAGACCTCTATCAGGTGTCCCCTCAGCCTCTATCTTTGCAGGAATCCTAGTTTATTCAACCTGTCCTCATAGCCAACACCCTTGAAACTAACATCCTGGTGAACCCTCTTTGCGCTCTCTCTACAAAGATTCCACATTCTTCTGGTGGGGTTGAAATAAGGGCGGCAGTGGTTATACACTGCTGCTTCATAGCTCCAGGGTCCTGGGTTTGATTCCTGGCTCGGGTCACCGTCTGTGTGGTGTTTGCACATTCTCCTTGTGTCTGCGTGGGTTTCCTCTGGGTGCTCTGGTTTCCTCCTACTGTCCAAAGATGTGCGGGTTAGGTTGATTGGCCATGCTAAGAAATTTCCCGTTAGTGTCCAGGGATGTGTAGGTTAGTGGGTATAATATGTAGGGATATGGGGGTAGTGCCTGGGTGGGATTGTGTTCGGTGCAGACTCAATGGGCCGAAGGGCCTCTTTCTGCACTGTAGAGTTCTATGAAGGGGTTGTCCATTTTAGATGGGGATGAAGAAATTTACTTTTGCTCAGAGGGTTTTCTCTCAGCATGGTGGTCACCTACTGAGCACTGTTGCCTCACAGTATATGGGACCTGAGTTTGATTCCAGTCAATTAATGACCAGTTTCAGGATTAATTAGATACAGAAATAGATAAAAGTCTGGCCCTGTGTGACATTCGATACAGAAAAGTGGAGAGAGAGAAAATAAATGCAACTGATTTATTTTTCTGTGCTCTTTGGGATGAGGCAATCTCATAGTCTTACAGATGCGTCAGCCTCAAGCTCAGTGTTAGCATTCTCCTCACTATGTCGTTTAAGTAACATTATTATTGTGAATTAACAGGAAACAAACAGCAATACTTGACTTGGTCTCCAAATATAACTGCCTAATTTACTGGGTTTGAAATTCCAGAAGAAAACAGAGGCAACCAGATCATTTCTGCTTCGTAGGAATTGCTCCATGAAGAAAGATCAGTCACAATGTTGGGATAGGTGTTAGATTGCAGCTGTGGAATGTAGGGGAATTTGGATGGCAAGGTGATGCATTCCAGACACATCTGCAGAAAGGGGAAGCAGCTGGAGGAATTTTGGATTAAGATTATTGATCCGGAAGCCAAACTGCAGACCATGCATCATAACAGAGAGTAAGAAAACCCTGAACGCTTTGCTCTAGAGAACGGTCAGACCTCTTTGAATATAGAATCCTGTAGTGCAGAAGGAGGCCACAACCCACCCAGGCCTTATCCCCATAACCTCAGGCATTTACTCTAGCTACTTCTTCCCTTGACACCAAGGGGAAATTTAGCATGGTCAATCCACCTAACCCACACATAGAGTCATGGAGGTTTACAACATGGAAACAGACCCTTTGGCCCAATCTTCCATGCTGCCCCTTCTTCTTTAACCACTAAGCTAGTCCCAATTGATTATATTGGCCCTTGTCCTTCTATGCCCGTTTTATCCATGTAACTGTCTAAATGCTTTTTAAAATTGTACCCGCCTCTCTTACTACTTCTAGTAGCTAATTCCAAATACTCACCACCCTCGGTGAAAAAATTGCCTCTCTGGACCCTTTATGTATCTCTCCCTTCTCACCTTAAACCTATGCCCTCTAGTTTTAGACTCCCCTCTGGGAAAAGACAATCTCTGGACAATATGGTCATCTGTTTTAGCCAGCGACGAGGCACGAGAGGATGTGATTGTGAGTGGGGCAGGTGAGGAGACTGAGCAGAGAGTGGAGGAATCTCAGACTTTGCAAAAGTCAAATAAGTTTGAGATACTCACAACCTGTGTGAACGAAAGTGAGATCTGTAAGGTGGATAAGCGAACTGGCCATGGCACCACAGCACAGGAAATCATTCAAACGGGAAGACCCAGAAGGAATATAGTGGTTAGTAGGGACAGTATATTAACGGGGAGTGACGCTGTTAGAGCCATAGAAAATTACAGCTCAGAAACAAGCCTTTTGGCCCTTCTTGCCTGTGCCAAACCACTTTTTTGGCTAGTCCCACTGACCTGCACTTGGACTTTTTCTCTTCTAATCCACAGGTGCTTTGGTCCGCCTTGTTGCCCAACAAGGGGCGTACGCGCGGTGGGTCGTGCGAGGGCTGCTCTTGGATGTTTCGAGAGTAGCCTAGTGCTTCACGTTGTTAGTGTACTCTTAAACTGGACCAGACGCTGGGCAACATGACAGCTCGGTGACTATCACTGTTTGCTATGTAGATACATGGATTTGCGCATTCTCCCAGTGCTTGCGTGGGTTTTCTCCGGGTGCTCCAGTTTCCTCCCACACCCCAAAGATGTGCACTTAGGCTGATTGGTGTAACAAATTGTCCCTGAATTAGTCTCCCCTCAATCTGGTTTCCAATGTGGAATGCCATAAGCGTAGACAAGGATCATGGGTGGAGAAGGGACTCTCAGCGTTGAAATGGCGGTGTGGGCTCGTTGGGCCGAAGGGCCTGTTTCCCATGCTGTGTTGTTCTTTGTTCTTTATATCCCTCCACACCCCTCTCATCCGTGAACTTTTCCAAGTTTTTCTTAAAATGTTAAGTGACCCCACATTTACCACTTTATCTGGCAGCTCATTCCACACTCCCACCACTCTGTGCGTGAAGAATACCCCCCTAATATTCCCTTTAAAGTTTTTTTCCTTTTGCCCTTAACCCATGCCCTCTGGTTTTTTTTTTTCTCTCCCCTAGCCTCAGTGGAAAAAGGCTGCTTGCATTCATTCTATCTATACCCATCAAAATCTTATACACCTCTATCAAATCTCCCCTCATTCTTCTACACTGCAGAGAATAAAGTCCTAAAGCTTGAAGGTAAAAGGGGTTTTTACCTAACTCTTTTTTTTGGAGATTTTTTTTCAAACTGGGAGTGTAAAACAGGAAGTAGGCCCCAGTGACCCCCGGGAAAGTTTTTTTAACCTTTAAAAGGAGCTTGCCTTAGAGGGTTCAACCTCATTGTTTTCCAGAGAAGAAGTTGGAGTGGAGACTCATTACAAAAAGCTTGAAGGTGAAAGGGATTTTTACCTTTTTAATTTTTTTTTGGAGGTTTTTTCAAACTGGGAGTGTAAAACAGGAAGTAGGCCCAAGTGACCCCTGGGAAGGTTTTTTCTCCAATAAATTTGAACGGAGACAGGTTAGTTCAAACGAAATCACAAATGGAAGTGTTGAGTGTGGTCGAAATAATCTTTTAAGGTGCGCCTATTTCAATGTCAAGAGTATTGTGGGGGAGGCAGATGAGCTTGAAGGGGTGGATTGACATGTGGAAATATGATATTATAGCCACTAGTGAAACTTGGCTACAGGAGGGGCAGGACTGGCAGCTCAATGTTCCAGGGTTCCAATGTTTCAGGCGTGATAGAGGCGGAGGGATAAAAGGTGTGGGGTGGGTGGGTGGGTGGCATTGTTGGTTAGGGAAAATGTTACAGCGGTACTCAAAGAACAACACAGCATGGGAAACAGGCCCTTCAGCCCAACGAGCCCACGCCGCCATATTAACAATGCATTTTTCCTACACCTCCCTTGACTCTTGTCTATGCTTATGGTACCCCCATTGGAAACCAGATTCAGGGGAGAATAATTTGGTGTAACAAATTGTCCCTAATCAGCCTAAAAGCACATCTTTGGGGTGTGGGAGGAAACCCACGCAAACTCCCACAGACACTGGCCCAAATCCATGTATCTGCACAGCTAGCAGTGATAGTCACTGAGCTGTTGTGGTGCCCATCTGCAGTTTTAAGCACACACAAATGACGCAAAGTACTAAGGCCACTCTTGAAACATCCAAGAGCAGCCCACGCATGACCCACCATGTGCACGTCCCTCGTTAGACAACAAGGTGGACGGATGCACCTGCGGAGTAACAGAGACAAAACATCAACACATGTAGCATTAGATTTCCAGTAACTTCCCGAGGCTCTGACCCTTATTTCAAACCGTCTCCTATAATCCTCCATCCCTGTTTCGCTCATGTGCCTATCTAAGTAAACCTAAAACAAGTCTGCGTGCCTGCCTCCACCACCTTACTTGGTAGTGCATTCCATACACCCACGACCCTCTGTGAAAAACCTCCCTCTAGCATCCAAATTATACTCCACCCCACCCCCAACCCCACCCCTCACCCTAAGCTCATGGCCCCTCGTGATATTTGTCTCCAATCTAGGAAAAAGCCTGCCACTGTTTACTCTATCTATACCCTTCGTTATTTTACACACCTCTATCAGATCCCCCCTTAATCTCCATCTTTCTAAGGAAAAGAGCCCCAGTTTACCCAATCTTTCCTCATAACCCAGTCCTTCCATACCAGGCAGCATCCTGGTAAACCTCCTCTGCACTCTCTCCAGGGTCTCCACGTCCTTCCGGTAGTAAGGTGACCAGAACTGGACACAGTACTCCAAATGCGGTCTAACCAGCATTCTGTACAACTGTAGCATTAAACGCCAGCTCTTATACTCTATACTCCTTCCTATAAAGGCTAGCATACCGTACGCTTTCTTCGCAACCTTCTCCACCTGAGTTGCCACCTTCAGAGACTTGTGCACCTGCACTCCCAGGTCCCTCTGCACTTCTATACTCTTAATTGGTCTACCCTTTATCATGTAACTCCTCCCTGCATTATTCCTTCCAAAATGCATCACCTTGCATTTATCAGGATTAAATTCCATCTGCCATCTATCTGCCCAATATACCAGCCTATCTATATCCTGCTGTGTCACCTGACACTCCTCCTCGCTATCTGCCAATCCTGCCATCTTTGTGTCATCTGCAAACTTGCTGATCACACCACGTACTCCCTCATCCAAGTCATTTATATACATATTACGAATAGAAGAGGTCCCAGTACTGAGCCCTGCGGCACACCACTGGTGACAGACCTTCAGCTAGAAAAGGACCCTTCCACTACTACTGTCTCCTGTTGCCTAGCCAGTTTTCAATCCATCTAGATACCTGTGCCTGTATCCCATGAGCCTTAACCTTTTCTACCAACCTACCGTGAGGGACTTTGTCAAACGCCTTACTGAAATCCATATAGATGATGTCAACGGTTCGTCCATCGTTAACCGTTTTTGTCACCACCTCAAAAAATTCTACCAGATTCGTAAGGCAAGACCTCCCCTGAACGAAGCCATGCTGCATATCCCTAATCAGATCGCAACGCTCCAAATGCTTATACATCCTATCCCTAAGGATTTTTTCCAACAACTTTCCTACCACTGACGTCAAACTCACCAGCCTATAATTACCAGGGTTATCCCTGCTGCCCTTTTTAAACAGCGGTACCACATTAGCTATCCTCCAGTCCTCTGGGACCTCACCTGTGTCCAAAGAAGAGACAAAGATTTGCGTCAGGCCCAGCAATTTCATCCCTCACCTCCCTAAGCAGCCTGGGATAAATACCATCAGGCCGCGGAGCTTTGTCAGTTTTTATGCTGCCGAAAAACCAGCACTTCCTCCCTCGTAATGGTTATTTCCTTCAACTGGTCTACAGCTCCCTCCAAGACAGTACAAGACACCAAGCTCCTCTCCTTCGTGAATACCGACGCAAACTATTCATTCAGGATCTCCCCCATTCCCTCAGACTCTATGCACAGTTCCCCTCCTTCCTCCCTAAGAGGACCGATTTTTCCCTCTAACTGCCCTTTTGTTCCTAATATAAGAGTAAAATGCCTTCGGATTTTCCTTAATCCGATCAGCCAAAGCAATTTCATGCCCCCTTTTCGCCCTTCTAACTCCCCTTTTTGAGCTCCCTCTTGCTCTCTATATTCCTCCAGTGCTCTCTCTGTTCCCAGTTGCTTAGACCTAACATATGCCTCTCTCTTCTTCCTGACCAAGTCCTCAATATCCCCTGTAATCCACGACTCTCTAATCCTGCCTTTCCCATCCTTCCTCTTTACCGGCACATGTCTTCCCTGCAACCTTTTCAGTTTGCCCTTGAAAGCCTCCCACTTGCCAACCGCGGACTTACCCGCTAACAACCTCTCCCAATCAGTGTCCTTCAGCTCCTTCCTAATCTGGCTATAGCTCGCCTTCCCCCAGTTCAGCACCCTCCCCTTCGGACAGCACTCATCCTTTTCCATTATTATCCTAAAGTAGACAGACTTGTGGTCACTGTTAGCCACGTGTTCGCCTACTGCAACCTCAACCACCTGCCCCGGCTCATTACCCAAAACTAAATCCAGTATAGCACCCTCCCTAGTCAGGCTAGTTACGTACTGCTCCAAGGACCCTTCCAGCACACATTTTACAAATTCCTCCCCATCTGTACCCCCAGCTCTAGGCACCTTCCGATCCACTCCAGGAAGGTTAAAGTCACTCACTACAACAACCCGATTCTTTCTGCACCTATCTAAAATGTCTTTACAAATGCTTTAAAATGTCTTTCCACTGCCCTTGGGCTGTTGGGTGGCCTACAGTACACCCCTAGCATAGTAATTGCTCCCTTCCTATTCCTCAACTCCACCCACAGCGACTCAATCCCTAACTCCTCCATATTATCCTCCCTCTGCACAGCTGTGATGTGCTCCTTAACTAACAACGCCACCCCACCACCTCTCTTCAACCCTCCTCTATCACACCTAAAACACTTATACCCAGGAATATTCAGCTGCCAGTCCTGCCCTTCCTTTAACCACAGCTCTGTCACTGTCACCACATCTAAATTCCTCACGAACATCAAGGCCCTAAGCTCATCCGTTTTACCCATTACACTCCTTGCATTAAAACAGACGCAATCCAAACCTCCAGGCCACTCGGTTCCTCCTTCCCCCAGGATAATTTTCCTTTCAACCAAACCTACCCGTCACCCAACTCGCTCCCAATCCCAGTGCCTAATAAGCTATCAGTCTCATCCCCACCCCCACCTCCCTCCCTATTACTTGGGCAGGATAGATTCGGGAGCTTGTCTGCAGAGGCCCTATGGGTGGAGTTGAGAAACAGGAAGGGTATGACCACATTAATGGGGTTGTATTATAGACCACCCAATAGTCAGTGAGAATTGGAGGAGCAAATCAGCAGACAGATAGCAGACAACTGCAAGAAACAGCAAGTTGTGATAGTGGGGGATTTTAATTTTCCACATATAGATTGGGACTTGCACACCGTTAAAAGTTTGGATGGGGTAGAGTTTGTTAAATGTGTTCAGGAGAATTTTCTACATCAGTATATAGAGGTGCCAACTACAGAGCATGTGATACTGGTTCTCCTATTGGGGAATGAGTTAGGGCAGGTGATGGATGTGCTCCAAGGGAACACTTTGGATCCAGTGATCATAATGCCATTAGTTTGAACCTGATCATGGATAAGGATAGATCTGGTCTTTGGGTTGAAGTTCTGAACTGGAAAAAGGCCACATTTTGATGAAATGAGAAGGGATCTGGGAAGTGTGGATTGGCACAGGCTGTTCTCTGGTAAGGATGGAAATGGAAAGTGGGAGGTCTTTAAAGGAGAAATTTTGAGAGCAGAGTTTGTATGTTCCTGTCAGGATTAAAGGCAAAGTAAATGGGAATAAGGAACCTTGGTTCTCGAGGGAGATTTTAACACTGATTAAGAGGAAGAGAGAGTTGTATAAAATGTACAGGCAGCAAGGAGCAGATCAGATGCTCGGAGTATAAAAAATGCAAGAAGCTACTCGAGGGAAATCAGGAGGGCTAAAAGAAGACATGAGGTTGCTTTGGCAGACAGAGTGAAGGAAAATCCAAACAGCTGCTGTAGGTACGTTAGGAGCAAAAGGATAGTGAGGGATAAAATTGATCCTCTTGAAGACCAGAGTGGTAGACGGTGTATGGAACCAAAAGAAATGGGGGAGATATTAAATGGGTTTTTTGCATCCGCATTTACTGAGGAAACGGGCATGGAATCTGTGGAAATTGGCCAAACAGGTAGGGAGGTCATGGAACCTATACAGATTAAAGAGACGGAGATGCTGGCAGTCTTGAGGCAAACCAGGACCAGACAGGGTATTCCCACGGACCTTGAGGGAGGCTAGTGTTGAACTTGCAGGGGCCCTGGCAGACATATTTAAAATGTCAGTATTCACGGGGGAGGTGCCGGCTGATTGGAGGGTGGCTCACGTTGTTCCGTTGTTTAAAAAAAGGTTCCAAAAGAAATCCGGGAAATTATAGGCCAGTAAGTTTGACGTCGGTGGTTGGCAAGTTATTGGAATGTGTGATAAGGGATAGGATCTACAAATATTTGGATAGACAGGGACTTATTAGGGAGAGTCAACATGGCTTTGTGCGTGGTAGGCCACGTTTGACCAATCTATTAGAGTTTTTCAAGGACGTCACCAGGAAAGTGGATGAAGGAAAGGCAGTGGATGTTGTCTATCTGGATTTCTTCAAGGCCTTTGACAAGGTCCCTCAAGGGAGGTTGGTTCGGAAGGTTCAGTCGTGAGGTATACATGGGGAGGTAGTAAATTGGATTAGACACTGGCTCAATGGAAGAAGCCAGAGAGTGGTTGTGGAGGATTGCTTCTCTGAGTGGAGGTCTGTGACTAGTGGTGTGCCGCAGGGATCAGTGTTGGGTCCATTGTTGTTTGTCATCTACATCAATGATCTGGATGATAATGTGATAAACTGGATCAGCAAATTTGCTGATGATACAAAGATTGGAGGTGTAGACTGCACCAACCACAATTTCACCAAAGCCCTATCTCATAACCCCATGCATTTATCCTAGCAAGTAGTCCCCCTGACACTAAGGGGCAACTTAACATGGCAAATCAACCCCTAACACGCACATCTTTGGACTGTAGAATATAGAATCGGTTTGGATGGACATGATGAGTAGTGAGGAAAGGAGTCCCTAGTGGGAATGGTCTATAGGCCCCCGAACAGCAATCACAATGTAGGACAAAGTATACAAGGAGAAACACTGGGTGCTTGTGATGAGGAGGTGGCAATAATCATGGGTGACTTTGGTCTGCTTATAAGCTGGAAAAGTCAGATCGACAGTGGTAGACTGGATGAGGAGTTCGTAGAATGCCTTCGAGATCGTTCTTAGAATTGCACATCCTGGAACCAACCAGAAAGCAGGTTATGTTGGATTTGGTATCATGTAATGTGACAGGATTAATTAATGACCTCAGAGTGAAGGTAGCAATGACCACAATATATGGTTGAATTTTACATCCGGTTTGAAAGGGAGAAGTGTGGGTCTAAGACTTGTATTTTAAACTTAAATAAGAGCAACTGCACAGGCATCAAAGCTGAGCAAGGTGAAGTGAACTGGGGAGCTAGGCTAGAGGATACTTCAGTCAAAATGCAGTGGCAAGCATTTTTGAGGATATTTCAGAATGTTCAAAAAAATACCCTAAGCAAAGATGCCATGGTTAACTGAAAACGTTAAGAAAAACGTCAGACTTGAGGGGAAAGATACTGCAAAGTTGAGTGACGGGTCAGATGATTTTTTTTAAGAAGTCATTACGGGATGTGGGCTAGACCAGCATTTATTCTTCATCCCTAGTTGCCCTTCGGAAGGTGATGGTGAGCTGCCTTCTTGAACTCCTGCAGTCCCTGAAGTGTAAGTACACCCATTCTGCTGTTAGGGAGAGAATTGCAGGAATTTGATCCAATGACATATTTCCAAGTCAGAATGTTAAGTGACCTGAAGGGAAACCTCCAGGTGGTGGTGCTAGTGTACCCAAGGTATCTGTAGCTCTTGTACTTTGTAGATGGTAGTGATCATGAGTTTTAAGGTGATGCCTAAGGGACACAGTGGCACAGTGATTTGCACTGCTGCCTCACAGTGCAAGAGACACAGGTTCAATTCCAGCCTCGGGTCACTGTGTGGAGTTTGCATTTTCTCCCTGTGTCTGCACAGGTTTCCTCTGTTCTCCTCCTACAGGTAGGTTGTTTGTTTGTGCTAAATTGACCCTTGGTGTTGAGGGATTAGCAGGGTAAATGTATGGGGTTACGGGAATAGGGCCCGGGTGGGATTGTTGTTGATGTAGACTCAATGGGCCGAATGGCCTGCTGCTGTACAATAGGGATTCTATGATTCAGAGGAAACTTGGGGAGTTACTGCAGTGCCTCTTGTAGATGGGGCAGCCATTGTTGGTGGTGGAGAAATTGGTCTATAAAGAACAGCAGAGAATGTCTGAAAGGTTAATTAGGAAAAAGAAATTAGAGTATGAGAGGAAGATGGCTGAAAATGTAAAAATAGATAGCAGGAGTTTCTATAGGTATTTAGAAAGGAAAAAAAAATAAAGTGAGTGTTGATCCTCTAGAGATTGACTTTTAATAAGGAAATAGTGGACAAAATGAACAAATATTTTGTTTCTGCCTTCACTGTGGAGGATACAGTAATTTCAGCAATATCTATAAATCAGGAGGTAGAAGGAAGAGAGGGACTTGCCGAAATTACAATCATTAAGAAAGTGATACTGATCAAACTGATGGAAGCTGCAGACTGACAAGTCTCTGGGTGCTAACGGACTTCGTCTGAGGATGTGAACACACAATAGTTGCATTGGTGTTAATTTTCCAAAATTCACTAGATTCTGGAAACATAACCCCTGAACTCAAGAAGGGAGGGAGGCAGAAAACTATTGCCCAATTAGTTTGACGTCTGTGGTGGGGAAGGTGTTAGAATCAATCACTAAGGAGGTTACAACTGGGCACTTAAAACAATTCAAGGTGATCGGAGAGAGTCAGAATGGTTTCCTGAAAGTGAAATTGTGTTTAATGAATTTAGTAGAGTTCTTTTAAAGAAGTAACGTGCTGGGGGTAGAGGGGAGGTTGTAGATGTGCTGTACTTGAGAGAAAAGTACATGAGAAAGAGGTGATTCGGACGTGCGGCAGTGTGGTCCCTTTAAGGGTCCCCGAGGACCATGTGATTGGGCCAGACCCTATGGACTGTCAAGGCAGGAAGCTGAGCCAGTTGAGTGCCAGGGCATGTACCCCGAGTTGGAGCTGGGGAGTGCTGTACAGTTGCATTCTACCTGACCCTTTGTTGTAAATACTGAATTATCACTGGCAATAAACCCTTTGTTACTTTGAGTCACCCTTGATTTATTACACTGGTGACAAGGAAAAACTTTAAAAGTCATTGGGGATCGCAATGCACAGCTAGTGACAGAGGAGACTTGAGCATGAAAAGGAAGCAAGGGTGCATATGCACATTAAAATACCTTTTTGATTGGAAAGATTTAACCATTTGAGGCTGAAATGGAATACAAGGGACAATATATTGAAAGGCTTCTTTGTAGCAAATAAAATAGCAGCTGAATAAAAATGAAAGATTATTCTGCTAACAGTCTTGGCCCACAGGCATATAGCTTAGTGATACTTAGCCTGATAGTCCAGACCCTTAGTGGGTGATTTACCATCTTAGCCTGCCGGCTAATGAGCAGGGGAAGCCGGTAAGATCACGAGAAATCGGGGTCACGCCCAATTTCTTGCCTCTCGCGATCTTACCAGCACCAGATATCTGACGAGATCAGCCTTGTGTCCAAAAATTGAATATTCAAATTCAATTTAGATTAGAATTTAAATATTACAGGTGAGTCCAGGACAGAATTATTTGGCCCCTCTTGCCTTGCAACCTCACAGAATACAGAGATCTGAGCATGCGCAATTGCACCCTCTGTTGCAAGCTGCTGGTTTTCAGTGAGCGTAGGCCCTGACTCCCCTACGCCTTGCTGGCAGGAAGCAGAACTTGCATTTTTGTTTCACAGAACGAGATAAGATTGGATTTTTTTTACTCGCCCAAAAACAATGCGATTCTCCCCCATTTTCACGCTTTTTCGGCACTTAAAGTTTTTTTGGTAAGATCGCCTCAAGTCTTTTGACCAGATTGTTGAATTGGTTAAGAGGAACCCGAGTCATTTAACCTAGACCAGGTCCAACTGAGTAAAGTAACCCCTATAAAAACAGGCTTAATGGTAAATGGCAGGTTTCTTAAAAGGAAATTGACACAGGGGCTGTGGCTACAGTCATAGAGAAGCAGGCATTTCATTACCTTCAAAAAGATTGAATGAATCAGGAGCCATATTCTCTACACATTCTGGAGAGATACCGCAGACCTTAGCTGCAGCAGCAGAATCAAACAGCACAGTTACCTATCTTGGTAATTAAAGATCATGGACCTTGTCTAATGAGCTGTAATTAGCCTAAGATAAAAATAAATTGGTTGGAAATATTAAACCAATGGGATGGACATTTTCAGGAGCTGCTGAATATTCTGAGGTTTTTCTAAAATGAGCTAGGACATAAAGGGGTAGCCAAAGCCAAAATCTATCTGAATCTGGATGCAATGCCTGCATTTTGTTGGGCTAGTCCAGTGCCCTTTTTGCACTTTATTGGAAATTATAAAGTTGAGCTTGGCAGAATGGTATATTTAGGTATTATAAAAGCAGCATAATTCTCTGACTGGGCTGTACCCGTAGCCCCTGTGCTCAAACCGGATGGTACTGGAAGAATTTGTGGGGATTGTAAATTAGCAGTTTATTGACGAGCTCAGAGAGACAGCCTATTCCTGGAGTCCAAAGGTGTGCGGGTTAGGTTGATTGGCCATGCTAAAAATTGCCCCTTTAGAGTCCTGAGATGAGTAGGTTAGAGGGATTGGCGGGTAAATATGTAGGGATATGAGACTAGGCCTGGGTGGGATTGTTGTTGGTATAGACTCGATGGGCCAAATGGCCTCTTTCTGCACTGTAGGGTTCCTACGATTCTATGAATTGAGGACCTGTACGTCAAACTAACCAGAGATTTAAAATACACCAAGTTAGACTTCAGTCACACCTACCACCAGCTGGAGTTGGATGAGGATTCACAGAGGTTGGTTACTATCAACACCAACAGGGGTTTGTACCAGCATACACGTCTACTTTTGAGTCTCATCAGCCTGTGCCATTTTCGAACGTACAACAGAGAGATTATTATAAGGCACCTTGAACATTGTGGTTTATCTCAAAGATGTTGTAATTGCAGTCGCTCAAGAGCTCTGATCATGAGTAGTGGCAGGAATGAACTTGGGCATTGTAATCTGTTAAGACTTAACTTTCTGAGGGTGCACAAGATGAGCAAAAAGGGGCTTGCATTTATATATCACCTCAAGACTATCCCAGAGCACTCCACAGCCAGTGATTATGGTTTCCATGACCTGGAATCAATTACAGGACAATTTTACAATTCAAGGAGAAGAACATAGGATTTTATTTTACGAGTGGGTCCATTAACATGGGCCAAATACTTCCTCACACCTTATCGGGTGAATCCTCTGGGAAGCACACATGTGGAGATGAGCTGAGAACAGAGCTTGGCTCAGCTGCTATCTTTGAAATGACTAATAAACTGATAAAGACTCACTGTCCCAATGGGTATTCAGGTGAAATCTGTAAGGGCTTCAGTGAAAGCATAATGCAGCACAAATCGCAAGAGAAGAATGAATGAGAAAATTTGAAAATAGATAAGGGAAGGCTTGAAAAAATTGGTCCTAAATTTTCAGGTGCCTATTTTAACAGCCCACGAGAAGGGAATCATTTGGGTTGAAATGCTCGCAAGAATCTACTCAACCAACCCTTGCTATTTTAAACAGGTCAGTGTTACCCTGGGGGAAATTTAAAAGTCAGGATGTATTGCTTTGATTCAGATTCCAGTTGTATTTTAACTGTTGAAAGACACATTCAGTCTCAACGTCATTCCTGATGGCAGGATTGGTCACAAAGTGGCAACAGGCTCAGCAGAGAGTTTCACTCGGCTTTCCACAGACATCAGGAGCCCACAGGGATTCCCTCACCTGCCTGCCCTGAGCCCCCGCCTCATGCTCCATTAATTCCAAAAGGCTTCTTGGCGACTGTAAAAGAACAAAGAACAAAGAACAACCCAGCACGGGAAACAGGCCCTTCGGCCCAACAAGCCCGCGCCGCCGCATCACCCTACACCTATTCTACCCTGCGTATCTACAGTTAGAACCCCTGACTTAGCCAGATTCAGGGGAGAATAGTGTCAATTTGGTAAAACCAATCAGCCTAAGAGCACATCTTTGGGGTGTGGGAGGAAACCGGAGCACCCGGAGGAAACCCACGCAACCACAGGGAGAATGCGCAAACTCCCACAGACACAGGCCCAAATCCATGTATCTGCACAGCTAGCAGTGCTAGTCACCGAGCTGTTGCGGCGCCCGTCTACCAGTCCAGGATCAAGCACACACACCGACACGACGTACTAGGCCACTCCTGGAACCTCCAGGAGCAGCCCACGCACGACCCACCGTGTGCATGCCCCTCGTTTGACAACGAGGTGGACCTCCACCTGCGGAGTGAAAAGACAAAAACGTTAATCACAAGCCTGCCTTTCCGGTGTCTCCCGAGGTTCTAACCCTTATTCAATAACCCCTACCATAACCCTCCATCCTCGTTTCACTCATGTGCCTATCTAACTGAACCTTAAACGAGTCCAACGTTCCCGCCTCCACCACCCCACTCGGTAGCGTGTTCCATACCCCCACAACTCTCTGCGTAAAGAACCTTCCTCTCATATCCAAATTATACCTCTCCCCTCACCCTTAAATCATGTCCTCTTGTATTCGTAACCAATCTAGGGAGCAGTCTCTCACTATTGACCCTGTCTATTCCCTTCAGTATCTTATATACCTCTATCATGTCACCCCTCAATCTCCGTCTTTCCAAAGAGAACAGTCCCAGTTTCTCCAACCTTTCCTCGTAACCCAACCCCTCCATGCCAGGCAACATCCTGGTAAACCTCCTCTGCACCCTTTCCAGAGCCTCCACGTCCTTCCGGTAGTAAGGTGACCAGAACTGGACGCAGTACTCCAAATGCGGTCTAACCAACGTTCTATACAACTGAAGCATTAGACGGCAGCTTTTAAACTCTATACCTCTTCCTATAAAAGCTAGCATTCCATAAGCCTTCCTGACAACATTCTCCACTTGTGTCACAACCTTCATGGATTTGTGAACCTGCACTCCCAGGTCCCTCTGTGTTTCTATACTCCTAATTTGCCTACTTTTAATCACATAGCTCCTCTCTACATTATTCCTTCCAAAATGCATCACCTCGCATTTGTCAGGATTAAATTCCATCTGCCACCTATCTGCCCAATGCACCAACCTATCTATATCCTGTTGTATCACCTGACAATCCACTTCAGTACCCGCCAACCCTGCCATCTTGGTGTCATCAGCAAACTTGCTGATCACACCACCTACGCTCTCTTCCAAGTCATTTATGTAGACTACAAAGAGGAGAGGTCCCAGTACCGAGCCCTGCGGCACACCACTGGTCACTGGCCTCCAGCTGGACAAAGTCCCCTCCACAACTACCCTCTGTCTCCTATTCTCAATCCACCTAGCTACCTGACCTCGTATCCCATGCGCCTTAACCTTTTCTACCAGCCTACCATGAGGGACTTTGTCAAACGCCTTACTGAAATCCATATAGATGACATCAACGGCTTGCCCATCGTCAACCGTTTTTGTCACCTCCTCAAAGAATTCCACCAGATTCGTAAGGCAAGACCTCCCTCTAACAAAGCCATGTTGCGTATCCCCAATCAGACCGCAACGCTCCAAATGCTCATACATCCTACCCCTAAGTACTTTTTCCATTAATTTCCCTACCACCGATGTCAAACTCACCGGCCTATAATTCCCAGGGTTATCCCTACTACCTTTTTTGAACAGCGGTACCACATTTGCCACCCTCCAGTCTTCTGGGACCTCACCTGTGTCCAAAGAAGAGACAAAGATTTGCGCCAGAGGCCCAGCAATTTCATCTTTCGCCTCCCTAAGCAGCCTGGGATAAATACCATCAGGCCCCGGAGCTTTATCCATCCTTACGCTACCTAAAAGCCCTAGCACTTCATCCCTCGTAATAGATATTTCCTGCAGCTGATCCTCAGCTCCCTCCAAGAGACCGCACGATTCCGAACCCCTCTCCTTCGTGAATACCGACGCAAAGTATTCATTCAGGAGCTCCCCCATTCCCTCCGACTCAATACATAACTCCCCGCTTTTGTCCCTAAGAGGACCAATTTTCCCTCTAACTACTCTCTTGCTCCTAAGATAGGAATAAAATGCCTTTGGATTTTCCTTAATCCTACCGGCCAAAGCCATTTCATGCCCTCTCTTCTCCCTTCTAATTCCCCTTTTTAGCTCCCTCCTACTCTCTCGATATTCCTCCAGCGCACTCTCCGTACCCAGTCGTTTCGACCTAACATACGCCTCCCTCTTCTTCCTGACCAAGTCTTCGATACCCCCTGTAATCCACGGCTCTCTAATCCTACCTTTCCCATCCTTCCTCTTAACCGGAACATATCTCCCCTGCAACCATTTCATTTTGCCTTTAAAAGCCTCCCACTTGCCAACTGTGGACTTGCCAGCTAACAGTCCTTCCCAATCAGTGTCCTGCAGCTCCCTTCTAATCCTGCTGTAGCTCGCCTTTCCCCAGTTCAGCACACTCCCGTTCGGCCGGCACTCGTCCCTTTCCATTTTTATCCTAAAGTTTGTTAACGTATCCCAGTCCAGCACACAGTTCAGCCTCACGTCCATTGACTCAGGTCTACGTTACCCACCGCCTCAGAAAAGCAGCCAGCATAATGAAGGACCCCATACACCCAAGATAAAGTCTGAGATCACCAACTGACTCAAGAACAGTTTCCTTCCTGCTGCCATGAGACTTTTCAATGGACGAACCTTCTATCATAGCATCGACAGTGCAGAAGGAGGCCATGTGATCCATCGAGCCTGCGCTGACAACAATCTCACCCAGATCCCATCCCCATAACCTCACTTTTTTTTTTACAGAATAACCTCACGTATTTATCTCTGGAATTCTCTGCCCGTTGAAGTGGTGGAGGCTGCCTCGCTAAATATTTTTAAGAAGCAGGTTGATGGGTTCTTGATAAGAGAAGGGATTAAGGGTTATGGGGAGAGGGCGGGAAAGTGGAACTGAGCCACGACAGATCAGCCATGATCTTATTGAATGGCGGGGCAGGCTCGAAGGGCTAGATGGCCTACTCCTGCTCCTATTTCTTATGTTCTTATGTTCTTATTTATAGTCTTAATCCGCCTGACACTAAGACAATTTATCATGGTCAATCCACCTAACCCACATATCTTTAGACTGTAGGAGGAAACTGGAGCACCCAAAGGAAACCTGTGCAGACACGGGGAGAATGTGCAAACTCCAAGCAGACAGAGACCCGAGGCTGGAATTGACCCAAGTCTCTGGTGCTGTGAGGCAACAGTGCTAACCCATGTGCCATCTTTTTCTACCCCCTAGCTATAACTGTAATACTATATTCTATATCCCCCTCCTTTCTTTTATGTATGGTATGCTCTGTCTGTATCGTGTGCAAGAAACAATACTTTTCACTGTATACTCATACACGTGACGATAATAAATCAAGTCAAATCAAAACTCTCAACCATTGGCCTGAATTATTTATGAGCAGGCTTTGGGTTATATAAATGTCCTCACACCAGATGCCAGGGTTGAATTGATGCTCGCCCCACTCACCTTCCAGCATCAGGTTCACCCTCAGCAGCCTTACACTTGCCCAGTCACCTCCCAGGTAACATTGGACCTCCTTTTTCATTCTTTGAATGCAATGTGGGCTCTGCAGGCTACTTCAGCAATTTTATTTCACATTTCTAATTGTCCAAGAGAAGGTGGTGATGAGCTCCATTCTTAAATCTCTATAGTCCATGAGATTTAGGTACACCCACAGAGCTGTTAGGGAGTTCCAGGATTTTGACCCAGCGACGCTATAGGAATGGCAATATATTTCCAAGTCAGGATGGTGAGAGTGGCAAGGAGGGGAATTTCCAGGTGGTGGTGTTGCCATGTGTCAAGCGCTTTTGTCTTTCTAGACGGTGGAGGTTGTGGGTCTGGAAGGTGCTGTTAGAATGTAACTAATGATAACATTGGATCTGTTGTAGTGTGACCAACAGTAACAAGCTGAGAGTGTCAGCTGACCCAGTAAACTACATAACGTGCAAACTCCACACAGACAGTGACCAAGGCTGGAATACGGAGCTGAGGAGGAACTTCTTCACTCAAAGGGTGGTGAATCTCTGGAATTCTCTGCCTGTTGAAGTGGTGGAGGCTGCCTCGCTAAATATATTTAAGTCACGGGTAGATAGGTTTCTGATAGACAGGGGAATTAAGGGTTATGGGGAGAAAGCAGGGAAGTGGAACTGATTCACTTCAGATCAGCCATGATCTTATTGAATGGCGGGGCAGGCTCGAGGGGCTAGATGGCCTACTCCTGCTCCTATTTCTTATGAACTCAGGTCCCTGGCTCTGCGAAGCAGCAGGGCTAACCACTGTCACCATGCTGCCCATCTTAAACTGCTGCAGTTTGTGTGTGTATGGGTATGCCTCAGAGTGCTGCTGAACAAAGTAATTGAAAGATATGCACACATGGAAAGAGGTAAGTCATATCATAATTTTGATGGCTTCTCTCAAAGTTTTGATTTGATTTATTATTGTTGTACGTATTAGTGTACAGTGAAAAATATTGTTTCTTGTGCACTATACAGACAAAGCATACTATTCATAGAGAAGGAAACGTGACAGTGCAGTGTTGCAGTCATAAGCTAGGGTGTTGAGAAAGATCAATTTAATATAAGGTAGTCCATTCAAAAGTCTGATGGCAGCAGGGAAGAAACTGTTCTTGAGTTGGTTAGTATGTGATTTCAGACTTTTGTATATGTTTCCTGAGGGAAGAAGGTGAAAGAGAGAAATGCTGGGATGTGTGGAGTTTTTAATTATGCTGGCTGCTTTGCCGAGGCAGCGGGAAGTGTAGGCAGATCCAATGGATGGGTGGATGGTTTGCTTGATGGATTGAGCCACATTCATGATCTTTTGTAGTTTCTTGCTGTCTTGGGCAGAACAGGAGTCATACCGAGCAGTGATACGCACCTTAGAAAGCATTCTTTCTGGTTGTATGTAAAAGTTGGTAAGAGTCCTACTGATATACCAAATTTCCTTAGTCTTCTGAGAAAGTAGAGGCGTTGGTGGGTTTTATTAACGATCGTGTTGGCATGCGGGCACCAGGACAGGTGGTTGTGAAGCTATGTAAAAATCTCTGACCTCAGCAAAATCCCAATCATCCCAGTTTCTGGCTACATACCAGAAGCAAAATCAGTTGTCTCTGAACTGACGAGGGATCTATCCCCAAAAGCCTTCTACCTATAACATGAAGGAAGAGCCCAGTCCAAATCCTGTGTAATCACAAGCCACAGGCATATCTCAGTGCACCACTTTTGGGATTACAAAACCTGTCACTCTTTCATACACTGCTGAAATTCCATGAATGCTCTCTGCCATTCCACTCAACGGCTGCTTTTCCTGTAACACACACTTTCTTAAATCGAAACAGATTAAACAGTCCCAAAGCACCACTTGTAATGTCTTTCATCCCCCTTTAAAACAAATGGAGTTGTTTTGCATTCCAGTGATGTGCACAGGAATTGTGCACCCTTTTGGAAGCTATTGTCAAAGGAGACTTGGTGAGTTGGTGCACTGCATCTTGTAGATGGTACAAACTGCTGCCACTGCATTGCTGGTGGAGGGAGTGAACGCTAATGCGGGTGGCTACTTTTCCCAGGAGTTGTCCAAAGGCACATTACCCCCTGGTGAGGGAGAAACACAGGGTTTAGTTCTTGGAAAGATGCAACGTTGAAGAGACAAGATGCATCAGATTCCATGGGGTAAGAAATTCAATAGTAAAATGAAATGATTTTCAACAGCAGAATGAATGATGTTGATTTTATTGCAGAAAGGGTCTGTCTCTGGGAGTAGATGGGCTGGGGATGGTCTACGTAATGCTCAAAGAATTCAGTTTAGTTTTATTTCTTCGTGGCTTATGGACTTCATTAGCTTGGCCAGCATGTATTGCTCATCCCTAAATGGGATGGCACAGTGGTTAGCACTGCTGCCTCACAGTCCCAAGGACCCAGGTTCAATTCCCAGCTTGGGTCACTGTCTTTAAGGACTCTGCACATTTCTCCCTGTGTCTCCCTGGGTTTCCTCCAAGTGCTTCAGTTTCCTCCCACAGTCCAAAGAACATGCTGGTTAGGTGCATTGGCCATGCTAAATTCTCCCTCAGTGATTGGGGGATTTTCATAGCAACTTCATTGCAGTGTTAATGTAAGCCTACTTGTGACACAAATAAATAAACTTAAACCTTAAGTACCCTCAAAAAGGTTCTGGTTAGCCGTAATCTTGAACCAATACAGTTCATGTGGTGTAAGTACACCCACAGTGCTTTTAGGAGAGAACTCGAGGATTTTGACCAGCAATAGTCAAGTAACAGTGATATATTCCCAAGTCAGGACAGTATGTGGCTTGGAGAAGTTGCAAATAGTGGTGACCCCATATATCTGCAGCCCTTATCTTTCTAGGTGGCAGTAGTCTCTAGTTTGGAAAGTGCTGTAGAAGTTGCTGCACTGCATCTTGTAGGAGGTACACACTGCTGCCATTGTGCATTGATGGAGGAGGAGGTGAATGTTTAATTTGGTGGCTGGGATGTCAATGCTTTGTCCAGGATTAGTGTTGAGCTTCTTGAGAGTTGTTAGAGCTGCACTCATCCCGGGCAATGTAGAGTATTCCATCACACTCCTGACTTGTGCCTTGAGATGGTGGACAGACTTTGGGGAAACGCAGGTCAGTTTTCCATGTCTCCAAGCTTTGTTAACCTGTGAAGATTATTTCATACTTAGATGCATCCTTGGATAGTTCCATCGGTAGACAAAAGAGAGGACGCTTACTTTTGTGGAGCAATCTAGGACAATAGTTTTAGGATGAGGGATGAAAGATTTAAAACAAATGAGGAGAAATTACTTCTCTCAAAGGGTCACCAATCTGTGGAATTCACTATCCCAGAGTGCAGTGGATGCCGGGACATTGAGTAAATTTAATGAGTAAGAGTTTGAAGGAGTACGGTGAGCGGGTAAGAAAGTGGAGTTGAGGCAGAGAGGAGATCAGCCATGATCATGTTGAGTGACGGAGCAGGTTCAAGGGGCTGAATTGCTTAAATCTTGCTCCTGGTTCGTATGTTCCTCAGTGCTTTCCATTTTAGGCTCGTCAGCAGATCTTTCACAGGACTGGATGCAATCACCATCTCAGCAATTCTGTCTGAGAGCTCTGCATTTAAAATATCACACTACGTACCCTTTTCTCTGCATCTGCTGACGAGTTGGTCTATGGATTCAATGGGCTGTTATTGTACTGACATGAACTCAAGCTGATGAATACGGAAATTTTAAATTGATTCTTAATTCGTCTTTCAATATAGTGCTGAGGATTCTTTAACTTTTCTGCTGTTAATCCTGACTTGTTTCAGCCTGCATCGAGCTTTGTTTCCAATTGTTAGGTGAATTTTTATGGCTTGCTTGTCTAATTCAGATATACCTGAATCAAGAAACCATAGCTTTGCATGCTGTTTAAACAATTTTCAGATAAGTCAGCTAGATCCCAATCCAAACCGTTGGGATTTTGTGGGCACCGACAATATTCCCGTTATGCTTGGGATGGGTGGCACTAATGTCCTTTGCATACTTTTCTAAAGCTTCACGAGCTGTAGCAGGAACACACCACAAAGTGATGACATTTTTTTGCATTTTATTCAATCTGTTTTAATTGTTGGTTATAATTGCAAACTATTTCCAGAAGGCATTCAATAAGGTGCCTCACAAAAGTTTGCTGCAGAAGGTTAGGGTACACGGAGGTGGGGATAAAGTGTTAGCGTGGATTGAGGATTGATTATCTAACAGGAAGCAGAGAGTTGGAATTAATGGGTGCTTTTCTGGTTGGCAGTTGGTGACTAGTGGAGTGCCGCAGGGATCAGTGTTGGGGCCTCAACTGTTTACATAGGCGATCTGGAGAAGGGGGCTGAGCGTAAGGTAACAAAAGATTATGACGACACGAAGATGAGTGGAAATGCAAATTGTGTGGAGGGCGTGGTAAGTCTGCAGAGAGATTTGGATAGGCTGAGCGAGTGGGCGAGGACCTGGAGATGGAGTATCACGTTTGCAAATGTGAGGTTATCCACTTTGGTAGAAATAATAGTAGGAGGGATTATTATTTAAAGGGCGAAAAGCTGCGGCATGCTCCGGGTGCAGAGGGACCTGGGGGTCCTTGTGCACGAATCCCAAAAACCCAGTCTGTAGGTGCAGCAGGTGATCAGGAAGGCGAATGGAATGTTGGCCTTTATAGCGAAGAGGATAGAATATAAAAGCAGGGAGGTCTTGCTGCAACTATACAGGGTACTGGTGAGGCCGCAACTGGAGTACTGTGTTGTTTTGGTCACCGCACTTGTAGAAGGATATATTGGCCTTGGAGGGAGTGCAGAGGAGGTTCACGAGGCTGATACCAGAGATGAGGGGGTTGGACTATGAAGAGAGACTAAATAGACTGGGTCTGTACTCGTTGGAGTTTAGAAGACTGAGGGGGGATCTTACAGAGACTTACAAGATAATGAAGGGGCTAAATAGGGTAGAGGTAGAGAGATTCTTCCTGCTTAGAAAGGATAGCAGAACTAGAGGGCACAGCCTCAAAATAAGGCTGAAGGGGGGTGGGGGCAGTGCAGTTTAGAACGGAGTTGAGGAGGAACTTCTTCAGGGTGGTGAATCTCTGGAATTCTCTGCCCGTTGAAGTGGTGGAGGCTACGTCTTTGAATGTATTTAAGTCACGGATAGATAGATAGATTTCTGATTAGACGGGAATTAAGGGTTATGGGGAGAAAGTGGGAAAGTGGAACTGATTCACTTCAGATCAGCCATGATCTTATTGAATGGCGGGGCAGGCTCGAGGGGCTAGATGGCCTACTCCAGCTCCTATTTCTTATGTACTTTGTTTTCTTGGACTCTCTCTCTCTCTCTCGCTCAGTCTCAATTCTGCCCACACCCTGGTCACTCGCCAATTATAGAATCCCTACAGTGCGGAAGGAGGCCATTTGGCCTATCGAGTCTGCACCAACTACAATCCCACCCAGGCCCTATTCCCATAACCCCTCTCATTTTCCCTGCTAATCCTTCTGATATAGGGTTAATTTAGCATGGTCAATCAACCTAACCTGCACATCTTTGGGAGGAAACCGGAGCACCTGGAGGAAACCCACGCAGACACAGGGGGAACATGCAAACACTCTCAGACAGTGACCCGAGGCCGGAATTGAACCTGGGTCCCTTGCGCTGTGAGACAGTGCGACTAACCACTGTGCCACCGTGCTGCCCTTTACCCAACTGAGCTAACCCGGTGCTCATCTCATCACGAGAGATCTGTCTACTTAGCAGCTCTTTATTTGAACACCATCTCAGCATTGTGTCCCCAAAACTTTTCTTCACAGTCATCACGCTGAATTCTCCCACGGTCCCTGTGGCTTTGATGTGGTCTGACCAAAACGTCAAAGGTCTTCTCTTGCCACGTTGCATTATCTAGGTTCACCATGTCATACCTGTACTTAATCTTACTGCCACCTGTCTGACCAATGATGATCACCATGTCATATCACTAATGATACAATACCTTGGGATTATAAGAACACTGAATGCTCATAAGATAAACACCTTGTGGTTTCACTTATTACAACAAGGGCGGCATGGTAGCACAGTGGTTAGCACTGCTGCTTTGAAGCTCTAGGCTTGGGTCACTGTGTGGAGTTTGTACATTCTCCTCATGTCTGTGCGGGTTTCCTCCGGGTATTCCGGTTTCCTCCAAAAGTGTGCGGATTAGGTTGATCGGCCATGCTCAAATTGCCCCTTAGTGTCCTGAGATGCATAGATTAGAGGGATTAGTGGGTAAATATGTAGGGATATAGGGGTAGGGACTGGGTGGGATTGTGGTCGGTGCAGACTCGATGGGCCAAATGGCCCCTTTCTGCACTGTAGCATTTCCATGATCCTATGAAGGCATATGAGAACAGCTATATATAGCTTGAACATTATAACTGTGTGCATGTGCTCTGCTCAAAGCAACAGTGAAACAAAGACTGGTTCACATGACACATTTCCCCTGACTGATTTCACACTGATATCTCTCAAAGCCACACTACAACAAAAAGTTAGGACAATATGGGTGCAATGGTGGAACTTTAAGAAGATATTTAATAACTCTCAGCAAATGTTTAGCCCAGTGAGCTATTCAAGCAAATATTGATTCGAAGAGGATTATACTTACAAACAAGTGTCTTTCCCAACATTTCCGGGGAGTTCTGAGTTCAACCCTTTGCCCTGAAGATGGCGGATCTACACAACGTACTTCCGTCTTCTGCAGTAACTTTGTGTTGTGGAAGCTTTCGAGCTTTCTCTCTACGTATATTTGTCCACGTGTGCCATGAATGAATAAATGATCCAACCCAGTGTTTACCCAATCTCTTCTGAACGATTGGTGCTTCAACATCATTACTAATACAAATAAGAACTTTTGAAGTGAAATACGCAAGTGAAAATGTAATTATATTTCAACTTTAGAAACAATGGCAACATGGCAGGTCAGGTAAATGAATCCAATATCCCATGTTTGAGAGAGACGGTGCATTAAATATTTTGCTAGATTTTTCACCATTATTGACCCAGCTCTCTTCTTTCTATTCTTCTTAGCAAGAGAAAAGGGGATGTTCATAGAAACACCTTTTTATACTGAATGACTATTAAAGTGGAATGGGCTATGGTTAACACAGTGCAACTTAACAATAATCACTTTCCTCCATGCTTTGACCAAATATTGATTGCCAGTTATGTTATTTAATAATTTTTTTTTGCATTTCAAAGGAATGTTCGGTAAAATATTTGAAAACTGTGGTCTTAGAATGCAAATCGTATGTCCAGCCAGTGATGCATATTCATAACAGCCGGAGTGAGGAAGTACTAGCTCCTGATGCATTGCTACTCAGAGATTTCCAGGAAGTTTCTTCTTGTCTATTACACAACCTACCATGAGCAGGCCCTCCTTTCACCTGCTGTATTCCATCAGATCCAGATGTTTCTGGTCCTCGTTTCAGAGGGTATTACTGCTGCTTTTTCTCTAGCCCCTACAGAAAGAGGCTATTCGGTCTATCAAATCTGCAGCAGCTCTCCAAACGTTTAACCCAGGTCTACCCACACATGTAGCATAGGTAATCTACCTAACCTACACATCTTGGGGCACTAAGGGCAATTTAGCATGGCCAATCCACCTAACTTGCACATCCTTGGATGCTAAGGGGCAATTTAGCATGGCCAATCCACCTACCTTGCACAACATTGGACTGTAGGAGGAATCTGGAGCACCTGAAGGAAACTCACGCAGACATAGGGTCTGCAAACTCCACATAGACAGTCATCTAAGGCCAGAATCAAACACAGGTCCCTGGCGTTGTGAGGTAGTAGTGCTAACAACAGTACCACCATACCATCCTTAATCACACAGGCAGCTCTGTTTAGTGCCCACCTCTGGATTCACTGAAGATATTAATTGGCAAGCGGTGGGGGAGTGTGTCGAGAGTCATGTGTGGGCCGTCAGGTCAGGTGAGATGCATGTGGGAGAAAGATAAATGTAAAACTTAGCTTAAACATCAACAAGCTCAATTCATTTCCTCCTCTTCAGGATTCTCCCACTGGGTGGCACGGTAGCACAGCGGTTAGCACTGCTGCTTCACAGTGCCAGGGACCTGGGTTCGATTCCCAGCTCGGGTCACTGTCTGTGTGGAGTTTGCACATTCTCCTCGCGTCCGTGTGGGTTTCCTCCGGGTGCTCCGGTTTCCTCCCACAGTCCAAAGATGTGCGGGTTAAGTTGATTGGCCACGCCGAAAAGAAAATTGTTCCTTAGTGTCCTGAAATGCGTAGGTTAGAGGAATTAGCTGGTCAATATGTAGGGATATGTAATATCCCTACATATGGGAGTAGGGCCTGCGTGGGGATTGTGGTCAGTGCAGACTCAATGGGCCAAATGGCCTCTTTTTGCACTGTAGGTTTTCTACGATAAAGACTCATAATCTTCCCCACCACTCCCTCTTGGAACGTTGCTTGCTTCCAGGAATGTGGCCATCACACCATCCACTTCCCAGAAAGTGATCTAGTCAATATGCTTTTAACAATACTGATCGTTGTAGCCATCTCCAGCGCATTCTCACCCAGCCACCTTTTTATGGCATCCCCATTTCCTGGCTCTATTTCATCACGTAACATCTCCCGGCTTTTCACCCCTTTTGCCTCAGCTCATTTGTTGCTGTAAGTCTCATCGCGTCTTTGTGACCTCCTGGACTTGACTATTCCTCTGTACTGCTCGGTGCTCTTCCACATTCTACCCTCCCGAGACTCGAGGACATCCAAAAACTCTGCTGCCCGTATCCGAACTTACACAAAATGTCTTTCATTCACCACGCCTGTGTTCTCTGACCTACATCAGCTTCTGCCTGAACAGCACCTCAATTTTAAAATTCCCATCAAATCCCTCCACGGTCTGAGGACAGCAGAGTTGTTATTCCTGCTGCCTCACGGCCCTAGGGACCCGGGTTCAATTCCAGCCTCGGGTGACTGTCTGTCTGTGTGGAGTTTGCAACGTCTCCCCGCGTCTGTCTGGATTTCCTCCAGGTAATCCAGTTTCTTCCCACATCCAAAGATGTCCGGATTAGGTGGATTGGCTGCGGTAAACGTGCAGGGTTATGGGGATAGGGAGGGCTTGGGTGGGGCCCTCTTTCAGAGAGTCGGTGCAGGCTTGACGGGCCGGATAACCTTTTTCTGCACTATATAGGGATTCTAAGGCCCCTCCATATCTTCTGTAATTCCCCCAGACCTTTTGAGATATGTCTTCCTCTAATTCTGCCCTCTTAAGCACTTCTAATTTTCTTCATTGGCAGCTGAGTCTAGAGAGACTCTAAACCCTGGAATTTTTCCCCAACGCCTCCCCTCCCCCATTTCCCCCTCGATCCTTTATAAAACCTGCCCCTTTGACCAAACCCCTCTCCTTCTGCTTTAATATCTCTGGATGAAGCTTGGTGTCATAGTCTCGATTTGTTTAATTCAATTAAATTTTTATTGTCTATTTGGAAATTCATCGTGGGTACATTGCTTGCTCTTTAAAAATGGGTAGAAATGAATAATTAATAATGAAAAAGAGGAATTTACATCACCAAAAATCTGACTCTAATTAAATATATGTTTAAAAACTAGTTCAGTGCATTTAAAATAATCCATGAGGTAATAAACCCATAAAAATCACATAAATCAAACTGATGTTCCTTAAAATTCCCCAGAATTGAAGGCCTCCCTTTTATTGATTCTTATTAGCTGCAATGAGCACTATTGTATTAATGTATTCATGTATTTTCTAAAGGTGTCAGTGTAGGTCGCTAGTACGGAAAACTGCCAGAGTGAAAAAGCAACCACGTAGCGACAGCACTCTGGAAATAAAGCTCCGTTATTCTTAACCCTCTTTGCTTCCCAGCATCAATTCTCCAAGATGCAGAGTGGGGCGGCACGGTAGCACGTCGGTTAGCACTGCTGCTTCACAGCTCCAGGGACCTGGGTTCGATTCCCGGCTCGGGTCACCGTCTGTGTGGAGTTTGCACATTCTCCTCGTGCCTGCGTGGTTTTCCTCCCACAGTCCAAAGACGTGCGGGTTAGGTTGATTGACCATGCTTAAAATTGCCCCTTAGCTTTGTGAGATGCGTAGGTTAGAGGGATTACTGAGTAAAATATGTAGGGATGTGGGGCCGGGGTTGTGGTCGGTGTAGACTCGATGGGCCAAAAGGCCTCTTTCTGTACTGTAGGTTTCTATGACGTATGAAAAACTGGTGACGAGGACTTTGATCGGAAAAATCATGACCCTTATCACCTTGCCCCACCCTCACTCCGAACTTTAATTCCTGCGTACTTGCTGAAGTCCGCTGTTCACCTTGCACTTCACTAATCCTCATTCCCTTTCCTCGGTTTTCTGTAGCCAGAGACACGGGGAGTCAGTTGGCTGGACGGCTGGCTCACAATGCAGAGCGATGCCAACAGCGCAAGTTCAGTTCCCGTCCCAGCTGAGTTTCTTTACGAAAGCTTTGCCTTCTCAACCTTGCCCCGCACCTTGAGTCGGTTTTTCTTAGTTCCACACTGGATCAGCGTTGGTGAGCCCCACACGTGAAACGTTTTGTCTTGGGTGCTAATTGAATAGTGACAACATGTTGCATCTTGCAGAGTATTAATGATCAAATGATGCAAATACTGTTGGCGTATAGTTGGATGAGATGTTTTCTTGAGGTATTCTTTGGTTCCTTTTGAAGAAAGTGAACTAGATTGTCACACATTATAAAGATTAAATGAAGTTACCCAAACAGGCAAAAGTTGGCAAGTGGTACCCAAAAAGGATTGGTGCATTTATATAATACCTTTTGCAAACAGACTTCTCAAACCATCAGCCAATGTACTACTTCTGAAGACTAGTCACTGTTGCAACGTGGGAAACAAAACAGCCAGTTTTGTTGTTTCACTGTAAAGTACCACAAAATATTATTGAAAATCTCTCTTCAGGTATATGACCTCATAGGGCATTGGAAAACAGAATCCTTACAGCGCAGAAGGAGGCCATTCGGTCCATCAAGTCTGCACTGACTCTGACAGAGAACCTTACTCAGGCCTATTTACTCACCCTATCTCAGTAACCGCACACACTTTACCATGGCTAATCCAGCTAACCTAGGCATCTTTGGACACTTGAGAGGCAATTTACATGGTCAGTTCACCCACCTGGCACACTACTGGGAGAAAACCAGAGGAAACACTCACAGACACGGAGAGAACGTGCAAACTCCACACTGTCACCCAATGCCAGAATTCAACACAACAAGCTCCCAAAAAATGTTAATGATGAGAGAGTTTGTTTCACTGCTCTTGATTGAGGGCTAAACATTTTGGTTTATTATTGTCACACATATTTGGATTGTTCCTCGTGTGCAATACAAACGAAACATAGGGTTCACAGAGAACATAAGGGAGAAGGAAAGGAGAGGATGTAGAACGTACTGTTACAGTCATAACATATGCTACAGTCATAGGTTGTAGAGAAAGATGAGCTTAGTATAAGGTGGGTCCATACAACAGCCTGACGGCAGCAGGAAAGAAGCTGTTCTCGAGTCAGTTGGAATACGACATCAGACTTTTTATCTGTTCCCCAACGGAAGAAGACGGAAGAGACAATATCCAGGGTGCGTGGTATCCTTGATTACGCTGGCTGCTTTTCCAAGGCAGTGGGAAGTGTGGACAGTGTCGATGGATGGGAGGCTGATGGACTGGGCTTCGTTCACAATCTTTCGTAGTTTCTTGCGGTCTCGGTCAGAGCTGGAGTCGTACCATGCTTGATACATCCAGAAATGACATTGAAGAAGAGCAGGAGAGTTATCCTGCGTCTTGGCCAAAGTTACGTCCATCAGAGCAGGGGACTCAGTTTAACATCTCACTTTAAAGTTGGCACCACAGACAGTGAAGCACTGTCTCAGTACTGAGGTGGAGTGACATCTTTGATTTTTGTACTGGGGAGGAACTCGAGTCTAGGATCGTTGCCATTCTGAGGCAAGTGGCCACTTCTTTTCCAGGTCAGGGGTGGCCTGTGGGTTGAGGGAAGCACGGCAGATTAGTGGCCCCTCCAGAGCCCACTGGAGGCATCCACACCAAGGTCATTCCCCCCCCTTAACCCACACACCACCCCCTCTCCCAACTCCTGAATCGTGCCCCCACAGAAATCATTGAAAGCTCTGACCGAGGACTGACTTGGACTCCTCAGTGTGTGGTGGGACTTCCTATAGTGCCAGCTGCCTCTTCTGGGATTATATAAAAAAAAAAGTGGTGGAAATCCCGTTTTGAGGTAATTAATGCTGCATCGAAGTGTTGTGGGGCTTGTTGGGATCATGGGCAAGCTTTTGTATTTTAAAAAACGATATCGAGCCACTGGTGAAGATTAAAAAAAGCTTTACAACAACAAGATCAGAACCAAGGAGTTATTTTGAACAGGCAGGGGTGGTTTCCTTTTGAAAATAAGGAAGGGTCACCTTGTTAGGGATCTTAAGAACATGAAAGTGTTTGATAAAGTTGAGACAGGGAAGATGTTTCCATTTGCAGCTGAGACCAGAGCTAATGGCTAACATTTACTTACTACCCAATCCATTCGGGAATTACGGTGGAAGTTCTTTACTCAGAGTGGCTGGAATACAAAATTCACAGCCAAAGATGTACTGAAGACAATAGAGTTGGTAAATTCAAAAGAGAAAGCTTACTAAAGATCATTGTGCAGAATGGAATAGAAGGATGAAATAATGATGGTTGTTAAAATAGGTGGAGGCACTAACACCAGCACAGAATGGTTAGACTGAATGATTTGTCTCTCTGTTCCATGTAGTCTATGGAGATGCCGGTGTTGGACTGGGGTAAACACAGTAAGAAGTCTCACAATACCAGGTTCAAGTCCAACAGGTTTATTTGGTAGCACAAGTCACTAGCTTTCGGCAGGCTGACCCTTTGTTCACATGATGAAGGGGCAGCGCTGTGAAAGCTAGTGGCTCGTGCTACCAAATAAACTTGTTGGACTTTAACCTGGTGTTGTGAAACTTCTTACTGTGGCACTGAGGTTAGCACTGCTGCCTCACAGCCCCAGGGACCCGGGTTCAATTCCAGCATTGGGTGACTGTGTGGAGTTTGCACGTTCTCTCCTTGTCTGTGAGTGTTTCCTCTGGTTTTCTCCCACACTTCAATAGTGTGCCAGGTGGGTGAATTGACCACGTAAATTGCCTCAAGTGTCCAAAGATGTCTAGGCTAGCTGGATTAGCCGTGGTAACGTGTGTGCAGTTACTGAGATAGGGTGAGTGAATGGACCTGGGTAAGGTTCTCTGTCAGAGAGTCAGTGCAGACTTGATGGACCGAATAGCCTCCTTCTGCACTAAGGATTCTGTTTTTCAATGCCTTGAGGTCATATACCTGAAGAGAGATTTTCAATAATAATTTGTAATACTTTACAGTGAAACAACAAATATTTATCTATAGAGTACAAAAGAAGTACGTTGTCAAAGCTTTTCATGTACTCATCGGACAGATACAAGAATGCCAAATTTTAGAGGTGGCAACGATATTTCCTCTTGTGATTTTTGCATTCTTATGTACGTTCTAGTAGTCAAAGAGGTAGGTTTTAAGAATGAAGGAAAGTGTGGTAGAGAGACAGAGATACGTAGGAACAAATTTCAGCGCACAGAGCCTTGGCAATGAAAGGTGCAGCAAGCAGTGGTCGAAAAATTGAGGGATACTCGAGGCCAGAGTTAGAGGAAGGCAGAGAGCTCAGTGGGTGGTGGAGAAGGGTGAGATGCCAGGCAGGTGAGGGGAGGCCATGGAGAGATTGAAGAGCATTCTAAAATTTTTTTTCAATCCAGAATCAATGTAGATCACAGAACGGAACTTACAGTGAATTAAGTCACAGGTTTTGGACAATTTTAAGTTTACCAAGTGTGGAAAACCAGGAGGAATGTGTTAGAATAGTCAGGTCTAGAGGTAGCAAAGGCACAGGTGAGGGCTTCAGCAGCAGATGAGCCGATGCAGCGGTAAAGCCGGGCAATGTTCTGGAAGTGAACGTAAGCGGTCTCAGTGATGGTGCGTATATGAGCTTAGTTTGCGGTGAATCCTTTTGTTGGCTTCCTGTAGCCAAGAAGATATTGCCTTGGAGTAAAGCAGCAAATTCAATGATCATAGAGTCTTACTGTGCAGAAAGAGGACATTTTGGAGCATTAAGTCTGCTGTGACAACAATCTCTGCCAGGCCCTTTCACCACATATTTATCCTGCTAATCCCTCTGACATTAGGGTCACTTTAGCATGGCCAATCCACCTAACTATCTACGCACTGTAGGAGGAAACGGGAGCACCCAGAGGAGACCCACACAGACATGTGGAGAATGCGCAAACTGCACATACAGACGGTCACCTGAGGCTGGAATTGAACCCTGGTCCCTGGAGCTGTGAGGCAGCAGTGCTAACCACTGCACCAATGTGATATCGGGGCTAGAGTGAGTTAAATTACGAAGACGAGAAGCAAAATTTATTTGCACTCTTTTGACTTTAGGAGAATGAGAAGTGATCTGATCAAACATGGAAAGGATTGGATAGCGTAGACACAGAGAACTATTTCCTCCGGTGGGGAAATCAGTGGTGTGCAGAGATATCGGTGTGAAAAGTTAGGGCTCTTTCTCTTGGAGAAGAGGAGGCTGAGAGGAGATTTGAAAGTGGTGTTCAAAATCATAAAGGGTGGAGTAAATGTTCTCATTTGCGAATGGATCGAGCCTTGTCACCCAGCGAATGGTTAAAATCTGGAGTGCCGGAGCGTGGTGGAGGTTCAATCGAGGCGGTCAACGGGAAAACAACGTCAAAGACCTGCATCTCCTTGCAGCTGAGACCATTCAGTTTCTGCTCAATTGACATGCTCGGAGTCAAACTAGTCACGCAATTGTGCCCACTGGAGCAGCACTTGTGTGCGAGAGCGCTGGATTACTAATGGTTACAGCCTGAGGGAGAGCGGAACAGGAGCATCCATCTGCACCTGACCCTCAAGGAGGCAGTCATAGGCTATTGGGCCGACAGGCAGGAATGCTAAATTGCCCCTTTAATTTGGTGGATTAGCCAACGTGTGGGGGACCGGGCCATGGTTAGATGCTCTTTTGAGGAGTCGACGCAGACTTGATGAGTCAAATGGCTTGCTTCTGCACTGTAGAGATTGAAAGGATTGTATGTGGGTCAGGGGATTGCTGACGAACAATTCAGATTTATGGGCTTTCTGATGGATGAAGACAGCTGTACACCTGGATGGTAATGTTACGTGAGTGAAGCTGGGAGTGTGCAGTTGGATACAGGAGGATCACTTGGCATCGTACCCAGAATAGATCGGAGTAGAATTGTTACCTCGATTCAGTAGTAATAATAATCAATGTTCCCTGGGTGAATGTCAACACTAATATTTTTCACCAGCGCCTTGACATTTTATGCTCCTTGTTTAAGCACTGAATCATACCAACAAAATCATTTCAATGACTTGGAATTCATATTTTAAAGCTCTCTCACCATGTTGTGCTTATTGTTTTTGGATCAGTTATTACAGAATGAATGCATTATCTCTAGGGCCCAATGGTGCACAAATGGGGCAGCACGATAGCACAGTGGTTAGCACTGCTGCTTCACAGCTCCAGGGTCCTGGGTTCGATCCTCGGCTCGGGTCACTGTCTGTGTGGAATTTGCACGTTCTGGTGTCTGCGTGGGTTTCCTCCGGGCGTTCCAGTTTCCTCCCACAGTCCAAAGATGCGCGGGTTAGGTTGATTGGCCATGCTAAGAAAGTGCCTCTTTAGTGCCCAGGGTAGGGGAGGTTCGAGGGTTCAGGGGGTGTGTAGGGATTTGGGGGTAGGGCCTGGGTGGGATTGTGTTCGGTGCAGACTCGATGGGCCAAAGGGCCTCTTTCTGCACTGTTGGGTTCTATGTCCATTGTGAAAACTTCACGTCAGTGCTCTAAAAGACACTGTGTGTGTGTGTGTGTGTGTGTGTGTGTGTGGTTGGGTTCTAAATACCTGTGAATTTGAGCAGCATCTTCATCGTGATTTCTGTATTCTTTTTCACTGCTCATTAACACGTCAGTCCTGGACAATGGATCTCCAAGTTCAGAGTTGACGACTGAAGTATTTGTAGCTGCTCTTGTGGTGTTCAAAATCATAAGGATCACATGATCAGTGAGGACCCTATGGATCGCTCAGGAAACTGAGTCCATGGGCAGGAGGGCATGGGCTACTGGTCAAGGATGGACTCAGTCTGAACCCGCGGGCCCAGAGGAGAAGTCGCACTCGTAATCTAGTCTTATCTGGTGCATTTGCAATAAAGCCTTTATAGTTCGAGTTGCCCTCAATCTGTTGAGACACAGATTTAAGGTGCGGGGAGGAAAGTACAGAAGTGATGTCAGGATTAAGTTTTTCACTCAGAGGGTGGTGAGTGAATGGAATCGGCTGCCGTCAGTGGTGGTGGAGGCGAACTCGCTGGGGTCTTTTAAAAGACTTCTGGATGAGTATATGGAATTTAATGGGATTAGGGGTTATAGATAGGTCTATGGATTGGTAGGTGTTGATGTGATCGGCGCAACTCGTGGGCCGAAGGGCCTGTTTGTGCTGTAGTGTTCTATGTTCTATGTTACAGCTCCAGCATTCAGTTAGATCATGGCTGTTCTTTGCCTTGGTAAAATTCTTCTGTTCTTGCTACATATCTTTTGGCCCATTTTACCCAGCCATAGAATCATCGAACACTACAGTGCAGAAAGAGGCCCTTCGGCCCATCGAGTCTGCACCAAACACAATCCCACCCAAGCCCTACCCCCATATCCCTACGTATTATACCCACTAATCCCTCTAACCTACGCATCCCTGGACACTAAGGGGCAATTTCTTAGCATGGCCAATCAACCTAACCCGCACATCTTTGGACTGTGGGAGGAAACCGGAGCACCCGGAGGAAACCCATGCAGACACTAGGAGAACGCGCAAACTCCACACAGACAGTGACCCGAGCCGGGAATCGAACCCAGGACCCTGGAGCTGTGAAGCAGCAGTGCTAACCACTGTGCTACCGTGCTGCCCATATTCATAAATTTAGTCATAAATAGATTTGGTCATAAATCTATCCATGTCAGTTTTATAACCTCGAACTGGCCCAGCAACTACAACCAATCTGGGGGAGAATTCCAACTTTGCCTTCTTTGTAATGCATGATTAGGATGTGAGACACACTTGCTAGGCCAGCCCATTTATTGGCCATCCCTGGTTGCCCTTGAAAAGGTGGTGGTGAGCTGCCTTCTTCAACTACTGCAACCAGTGTGGTGTAGGTACAACCATAGTCTTGTCAGAGAGTGAGTTCTGGGATTTTGACCCAGTGACAGTGAAGGAACGGCAATATATTTCCAAATCAGGATGATGTGTAATTTCGAGGGGAACACCCAGGTAGCGGAGTTCCCTTGCATCTGCTCCCCTGGTCCTTCGAGGTGGTAGAAGTTATGGGTTTGGAAGGGGCTGTCATAGGAGCCTCGGTGAGTTGCTGTAGTGTATATTGTAGATGGTACGCAGGGGAGAGATCTAACATCTGTGCACACTTTACTTGACATAGAGGTGTGATTCCAGCATATACAAAGAACAAAAACAGCCCGGGAAACAGACCCTTTCGCCCAACGAGCCCGCGCTGCCATTTTTTAATATTACCAGCCCACCCTCCACCCATGATCCTTATCTATTGTTTTTATGACAATCCACATTGAGGGAAACTAATTTAGGGACAATTTATTACCTCCAATCAGCCTAACAGCACATCTTTGGGGCGTGGAAGGAAACCGGAGCACCCGGAGAAAACCCACACAAGCACGGGGAGAATGCGCAAACTCCCACAGACACCGGCCCAAATCCATGTGTCTGCACAGCAAACAGTGATAGTCACTGAGCTGTTGTGTTGCCCAGTACCTGGTCCAGTTTAAGCACACACTAACGACATGAAGCACTAGGCCACTCTCGAACATCCAAGAGCAGCCCAAGTACGACCCGTCGCGTGTACGCCCCTTGTTGGACAACAAGGCGGACCGACTTAAAACCCGTGAATTAAAAGAAAAAACATTATTATCATACCATAGCCTTTTGCATTACCAGGGACGTTCCATTGCTAATGAACTTTATTTAAAACAATCTCCTAGATCCTCCTATCTCCAACCCACTCACGTGCCTGTCTAAGTAACTCTTAAACAACTCCAGCATCCCTGTCTCCACCACCTTACTTGGCAGAGCATTCCATACCCCCACTACCCTCTGTGTGAAAAACCTCCCTCTAATATCCGTGTTATACCTCTCCCCCCTCACCTTAAGCCTGTGGTCCCTCGTACTGTGTGTCTCTAACATAGGAAATAGCTTACCTCTGTTTACTCTGCGTATGATGTGGATATGCTGGCGTTGGACTGGGGTACACACAGTAAAAAGTCTGACACACCAGGTTTAAATCCAACCAATTTATTTGATAGTAAACTCACAAGCTTTCCGGGTTAGTCCCTTCATCGGTTGGACTTAAACCTGGTGTTGTCAGACTTTTTATTACTCTATCTATACCCTTCATAATCTTATACCTGTATTAGATCCCCCCTCAGTTGCCGTCTTTCAAGGGAAACCAGCCCCAATTTGCTCAATCTTTCCTCATAACCCAGTCCTTCCATACCAGGCAACATCCTGGTAAACCTCCTCTGCACTCTCCAGAGTCTCCACGTCCTTCCGGTAGTAAGGCGACCAGAACTGGACGCAGTACTCTAAATGCGGCCTAACCAACGTTCTATACAACTGCAACATTAGACTCCAGCTCTTATATTCTATACCCCTTCCTATAAAGGCTAACATACCATAGGCTTTCTTCACCACACTCTCCACTTGTACTGCCACCTTCAAAGACTTGTGCACTTGCACCCCCAGGTCTCACTGCGTTTCTACACTCCTTACAGGCTTACCCTTTATCATATAACACCCCCCTACATTATTCCGGACAAAATGCATCACCTCATTTATCCGGATTAAACTCCATTTGCCATATATCTGCCCGATATACCAGTCTAGCAATTTCTGTTGTATTGCCAGACACTGCTCCTCGCTGCCTGCCAATCCAGCCATCTTGGTGTCATCAGCAAATTTGCTGATCGCACCAGTTACTCCCTCTTCCAAGTCATTTATATACACTACAAAGAGAAGAGGTCCCATTACTGAGCCCTGCAGCACACCACTAGTGACAGAAGATAACGAAGGGGCAAGATAGGGTAGAGGTAGAGAGATTCTTCCTGCTTAGAAAGGATAGTAGAACTAGAGGGCACAGCCTCAAAATAAGGGCGGGGGGTGGTGGGGTGCAGCTTAGAACAGTCGAGGAGGAATTTCTTCACTCAGAGGGTGGTGAATCTCTGGAATTCTCTGTCCATTGAAGTGGTGGAGGCTACCTCGCTGAATATATTTAAGTCATGGGTAGATAGGTTTCTGATAGACAGGGGAATTAAGGGTTATGGGGAGAAAGCGGGAAAATGGAACTGATCCACTTCAGACCAGCCGTATCTTATTGAATGGCGGGGCAGGCTCGAAGGGCTAGAATGCCTACTCCTCCTATTTCTTACGTTCTTGGGTCTGATAATGACGTGTTAAGGATGTTCCTGATGTTGCATGGTGGGAAATGCAGAACGTCACTGACAGGGGGGATAGAATGATTGTGCCCTTCATTCGCACCACTAGAAACCACGTCTAAGGCCTTCTTGCGATACTTTCCACTCAAATGGTGAAACCCCCACCGCTGCGAGCGGGAGTGGAAAATCCCAGGCCACATCTGGAGTATTGTGCACAGTCTCCTCATGTAACGAGGGATGTAAATACAGGAGAAGCAGTTCAGAGAAGGTTCTTTAGACTAAATGGATGAGCTGCCTTACGAGGAAAGGTTAGACGGGCCAGGTTTGTATCTGCTGGAGTTTGGAAGAGAAAGAGGTGATTTGATTGGAACAATTAAGATTGTGAGGGGATGAAAGCGAATGACTGTGAATGCTGGAATCTGAAACAAAAGCAGAAAATGCTGGAAATTCTGAATCGGTCTGACAGCATCCATGGAGGGAGAACAGAGCCAACGTTTTGAGTCTGGACGACCCTTCAGCAGAGCCAAGGTGAAAGGTCATCCATAAGACCATAAGACATAGGAGCAGAATGAGGCAACTCAGCCCATCGAGTCTGTTCTGTCATTTCAATCGTGGCTGATATTTTTCTCATCCCCATTCTCCTGCCTTTTCCCCATAACCCCTGATCCCCTTTATTAATCAAGAACCTATCTACCTCTATCGTAAAGACACTCGATGACCTGGCCTCCACAGCCTTCTGCAGCAAATAGTTCCACAGATTCACCATTCTCTGGGCGAAGAAATTCCTCTTTTTAGCTCTGTTTTAAAGGATCATCCCTTTAGCCTGAGGTTGGACCCTCTGGTTCTAGTTTTTCCTACCAGTAGAAACATCCTCTCCACATCCACTCTATCCAGGCCTTGCAGTATCCTATATGTTTCAATAAGATCCACCGCCCCCCATCCTTCTAAACTCCAATAAGTACAGACCACAGTCCTCAACTGTTCCCGATACGACAAGCTCATTATTCCAGAGATCGTTCTTGTGTACCTTCTCTGGATTCTTTCCAAGGCCAGTACATCATTGCTTAGATACGGGACCCAAAACTGCTCTCAATACTCCAAATGGGGTCTGACCAGAGCCTTATACAGCCTCAGAAGTACATCCCTGCTCTTGTATTCTAACCATCTCAACAGGAACGCTAACATTGCATTTGCCTTACTGCCAACTAAACCTGCACGTTAACCTTAAGAGAACCAGACTCCATGTTAGAAAGATCCTGCGAGGTATTGACAGGGTGGATGTGGAGAATCTAGGACAAGGGATCACTCTTTCAAAATAGTGCCCATTTACGAGAGGAATTAGGAGAAGATTTTTCTCTCTCTGGTCCTGAATCTTTGGAACTCCCTGCCTCAGAAGGCAGTGGAATTCTTCTAACTATTTTTAAGTCAGAGCTGGATAGATCCTTGATGAGTAAGGGGGTGAAAGGTTTTCAGTAGAGAACTCCGATTAGCAGTGATCGTACAGAACGGCGAAGCAGGCCCAAGGGTCCGAGTGACCTACTTCTACCCTCATTTGCACGTACGTTCATGCGTAGGTCAACCATCTCGGACTGGCCTGTCAAGTCGGAATATTTTCTAAACGTTAAGCCAGGAAGTGTAGAGGAACAGGGAGATTTATCCAAACAAAAACAAATATTGCAAGAAAATAGTAGATGAAGCATAATTTAAAAGGCTAACGGAACATTGTCCCTGCGTGGAGTGGTGAACATCCGTTCGTGGTTAAAGGAAGGGCAGGACTGGCAGCTAAATATTCCTGGGTATAAGTGTGTTAGGCACGAAAGAGGAGGGTCGAAAAGAGGAGGGGGAGTGGCGCTGTTAGTTAGGGAGCACATCACAGCGGTGCAGAGGGAGGATAATACAGAGGGGTTAGGAATTGAGTGTCTGTGGGTGGAATTGAGGAATAGGAAGGGAGCGATTACTACGCCGGGGGTGTACTACAGACCGCCCGACAGCCCGTGGGCAGTGGAAGAGGGTATGCGTAGAGATATTTTGGATAAGCGTAGGAAGAACAGGGTTGTCGTCGTGGGAGATTTTCATCTCCCTGGGGTGGATCGGAAGGTGCCTAGAGCCGGAGGGGGGGGGGGTCTGACGGGGAGGAATTTGTAAGATGTGTATTGGAAGGGTCCTTGGAGCAGTATGTAGATAGCCTGACTAGAGAGGGGGCTATACTGGATTTAGTTCCGGGCAATGAGCCGGGTCAGGTGGTTGAGGTTGCAGTAGGAGAACACGTGGCTAACAGTGACCACAATTCTGTGTACTTTAGGATATGAATGGAAAAAGATGAGTGCTGCCCGAAGGGGAGGGCGCTAAATTGGGGGAGGGCTAGATACAGCCGGATTAGGCAGCAGCTTGGGGATACAGACTAGGATAGGGCAAGTCCACATTAGGCAAGTGGGAGTCTTTCGAGGGAAAACTGAAACGGTTGCAGGCAAGACATGTGCCGGTTAAGAGGAAGGATGGGAAAGGTAGGATTAGAGAGCTGTGGATTACTAGAGATATTGAGGACCTGGTCAGGAAGAAACGAGAGGCGTATGTCAGGTCTAAGCAACTGGGAACGGAGAGAGCGTTGGAGGAATAGAGTTTAGAAGAATGAGGGGAGATCTCATTGAGACATATAAGATGATGAATGGGACGGATAGGACAGAGGTGGAGAGGCTCTTCCCACTCAGAAAGGACAGTAGGACTAGGGGGCACAGCCTCAAGATAAAGGGGGGACGGTTTAGAACAGAGTTGAAGAGGAACTTCTTCACTCAAAGGGTGGTGAATCTCTGGAATTCTCTGCCCGTTGAAGTGGTGGAGGCTGCCTCGCTAAATATTTTTAAGACGCAGGTTGATGGGTTTTTGATAAGAGAGGGGATTAAGGGTTATGGGGAGAGGGCGGGAATGTGGAACTGAGCCACGACAGATCAGCCATGATCTTATTGAATGGCGGGGCAGGCTCGAAGGGCTAGATGGCCTACTCCTGCTCCTATTTCTTATGTTCTTATGAATACAGAGAGAGTAGGGGGAATCTCAAAAGGGGAGTTAAGAGGGCAAAAAGGAGGCATGAAGTGGCTTTGGCAGGTAGGGTTAAGGAAAATCCAAAGGTGTTTTACTCCTATGTCAGGAACAAAAGCGTGGCTAGAGGAAAAATCGGTCCTCTCAGGGGCAGACGTGGGGAATTGTGCTTGGAGTCGGAGGGAATGGGGGAGATCCTGAATGAATACTTTGCGTCGGTATTCACGAAGGAGAGGGGCTTGATGTCTGGTACAGTCTTCGAGGGAGCCGTAGACCAATTGAAGGAACTATCGATTACGAGGGAAGAAGCGTTAGGGCTTTCAGGTAGCATTAAAACTGATAAATCTCCGGGGCCCGACGGCATTTATCCTAGGCCACTTAGGGAGGCGGGAGAAGAAATTGCTGGGCCTCTGACGCAAATCTTTGTCTCTTCTTTGGACACAGGTGAGGTCCCAGAGGACTGGAGGATAGCGAACGTGGTACCGTTGTTTAAAAAGGGTAGGAGGGATAACCCTGGTAACTATAGGCCGGTGAGTTTGACGTCAGTGGTAGGCAAGTCGATGGAGAGGATTCTTAGGGATAGGATGTACGAGCACTTAGAGCATCGCAATCCGATTAGGGATACGCAGCACGGCTTTGTAAAGGGGAAGTCTTGCCTTACGAATCTGGTAGAATTTTTTGTGAGGGGTCGACAAAGGACAAGCCGTTGATGTCTGTATGGATTTCAGTAAGGCGTTTGACAAAGTCCCTCACAGGTTGGTTGAAAAGATTAAGTCTCACGGAATACAAGGCAAGGTATCTAGATGGGTTGAGAATTGACTTGGTAAGAGGGGACGGAGAGTAGTAGTGGAGGGGTCCTTCTCTAGCTGGAGGTCTGTCACTAGTGGCATGCCACAGGTCTCAGTACTGGGACCTCGTCTCTTTGTAGTGTATATAAATGACTTGGAAGAGGAACTAAGTGGTGCGATCAGCAAATTTGCAGATGACACCAAGATGGCTGGATTGGCAGGCAGTGAGGAGCACTGTCTGGCAATACAACGAGATATTGATTGGCTGGTATATCGGGCAGATATACGGCAAATGGAGTTTAATCCGGATAAATGTGAGGTGATGCACTTTGGCCGATATAACGTAGGGGGAAGTTATACGATAAAGGGTAAGCCTATAAAGAGTATAGAAACGCAGTGGGACCTGGGGGTGCAAGTGCACAAGTCTTTGAAGGTGGCAGTACAAGTGGAGAAGGCTGTGAAGAAAGCTTATGGTATGTTAGCCTTTATAGGAAGGGGTATAGAATATAAGAGCTGGAGTCTAATGTTGCAGTTGTACAGAACGTTGGTTAGACCGCATTTGGAGTACTGCGTCCAGTTCTGGTCACCTTACTACCGGAAAGACGTGGAGGCCCTGGAGAGAGTGCAGAGGAGGTTTACCAGGATGTTGCCCGGTATGGAAGGACTGGGTTATGAGGAAAGATTGAGCAAATAGGGGCTGTTTTCCCTTGAAAGACGGTGACTGAGGGGAGATCTAATAGAAGTATATAAGATTATGAAGGGTATAGATAGAGTAAACAGAGATAAGCTATTTCCTATGTTTAAAAACGCACAGTACGAGGGGCCACGGGCTTAAGGTGAGGGGGGGAGAGGTATAACACGGATATTAGAGGGAGGTTTTTCACACAGAGGGTAGTGGGGGTATGGAATGCTCTGCTAAGTAAGGTGGTGGAGGCAGGCATGCTGGAGTTGTTTAAGTTACTTAGGCACGTGAGTGGGTTGGAGATGGGAGGATATAGGAGATTGGTTTTAAATCAGGTTCAGTAGCATCGGGACGTCCCTGGTAATGTATAAGGACGTGGAATGATACTAATGTTTTTCTCGTAATTCACAGGTTTTAAGTCGGTCCACCTTGTTGCCCAACGAGGGGCATACACGCGACGGGTCGTACAAGGGCTGCTCTTGGATGTTCGAGAGTGGCCTAGTGCTTCATGTCGTTGGCGTACGCTTAAACCGGACCAGGTACTGGGCAACACGACAGCTCAGTGACTATCACTGTTTGCTGTGCAGACACATGGATTTGGGCCGGTGTCTGTGGGAGTTTGCGCATTCTCCCCGTGCTTGTGTGGGTTTTCTCCGGGTGCTCCGGTTTCCTCCCACACCCCAAAGATGTGCTGTTAGGCTGATTGGAAGTAATAAATTGTCCCTAAATTAGTTTTCCCTCAATGTGGAATGCCATAAGCATAGATAAGGGTCATGGGTGGAGGGGGGACTGGTAATGTTAAAATGGCAGCGCGGGCTCGTTGGGCCCAAGGGCCTGTTTCCCGGGCTGTTTTTGTTCTTTGTAACACACTTCAGATGTTTTCCAGAAGGTTTAATTATACCTTCCATCTTTCACACACCAACAAGATGGCTGTAAAGAGGTCAATTTTTTGCCAGGGCTTTGCAAATATTGTCTGGACTACAGACTGCCCAACAACATTTGAAACTCATGAGAATCTGCGGAGATAAATTGGACACACCTTTCCATACTCACTTTGAGAATTCCTGACGACTTTTCCCCTTGGTTTTTCACAGCAGAAGTCAGTTTAATCTCTGCCAGGATCAGGGATCCTAGCTTCTCTCAACACGAGAGCCCAGAACTGGGTTAGGGTGGTCTGTCTACTAATAAATCCGATCGGGAATTCAGGAGGAATTTCCTTATCCAGAGGGTGGTGAGGACGTGCAAATTGCCATCCTCTGGAGGGGGGTGAAGCCAATGGTATAGATTCATTTACATTGAAGGGAAAACCAGGCAAGCATTTTTTTTATAAATATTAATTCGTTCATAAGACGTGCGTGTCAACGGACAGATCAGCATTTGTCGCCCTTCCTTAATATCTGAGAATCAAACGGCTTGCGTTTCCGAGGGCAGTTAAGTATCACCGTGGAGCGGCAGGTAGGCCAGACCAGGCGAGGACGGCAGATTCCCTTCCCTAAAGCACTTTGGTGAATGAGGTGGATCTTTACAGGAATTGTTCCAGACCTAAAAATTTGGGTCTTCATTAAAGGTTGGACGGCAGCAACCACTTTTGCAGCAGCCGTATTGAAACATGACGGCAGGGAGATTGGAGGAGGAAGAGAAGCCAGGCCCCCGTGCCAAGGCTACCCCAGCTTCACCCTTGGGATGTTAGGGCGGCACGGTGCCAGGGACCCGGGTTCAATTCCAGCCTCGGGTCACTGTGTCTGCGTGGAGTTTGCACATTCTCCCCATGTCTGCGTGGGTTTCCTCCGGGTGCTCTGGTTTCCTCCCACAGTCCAAAGATGTGCGGGTTAGGTTGATTGGCCACGCTAAATTGACACTTAGCGTCAGGGGGATAAACAAGATAAACATGAAGCATTGTGGGAATAGGGCCTGGGTCAGTCGGCCTCGATGGGCCAAATGGTCTCCTTCTGCACTGTAGGATTTCTATGAAGCTAACAGATCATTCAGGTAACTTGTTCTTGGAGAGTGGCAGAGCAAGATCACCCAGTCAGACTGTAACCAGGCTTGGCTGGAGCTGGCAGAGTAGGTGGGCAGTGGCAGAGTCGAGAATGAGCTGGTCAGGAGAAGTTTGTTCACCACCTTCATTTGGCGTGGTTTAGGAAGGATAGACGGGAGGAAAAAGGGGGAGGGGTAGCTCTGCTGATTTAAGGATAATATCAGGGCGGTAGGAAGGGAAGATACAGGCTCCAAAGAGCAGAATGTAGAATCGTGGGTGGAGATAAGGAACAGCAAGGGGAGGAAGACGCTGGTGGGTGTGGTCTATAGGCCCCCAAATAATAACTTGGAGGTGGGGCGGGCTATAAACAAGCAAATCAATGATGCGTGCAGGAATGGAACGGCAATAATTATGGGGGGATTTCAATCTGCATATCGATTGGTTGACCCATGTCGGACGCGGTGGGCTTGAGGAAGAGTTCTTGGAATGCTGCCGGGATAGTTTCCTTGAACAGTGTGTGACGGAACCGACGAGGGAGCGAGCTGTCTTAGATCTGGTGTTACGTAACGAGGCTGGAAGAATTAGGGATCTTCTTGTGAGGGATCCTCTTGGGACGAGCGATCATCGTACGGTTGAGTTTTTGATGCAGATGGAGGATGAGAAAGTAGGGTCCCAGACCTGTGTCCTCTCTTTGTACTCCCCTCTGTTCAGTAGGATGAGAGACGAATTGACAAATGTAGATTGGGAGCGCAGACTGGTCGGTAGGACTGCTGAGGGACAGTGGAGGATCTTTAAGGAGATCTTTTTCGGCGCTCAGCAGAAATTTATTCCGATGGTAAAGAAGGATCATAGGAGAAGGGATAACCAGCTGTGATTATCGAAGGAAAAGGAGAGTATTAAATTAAAAGCTGATGCGTTCGGAGTGGCTAAAAGTAGCGGGCGATTAGAAGATTGAGAGAGGTTTAAAAATCAACAAAGATTAACTAAGAAGTTGATAAAGAAAGGAAGGATAGACTATGAAGCTAAACTGGCACTAAATATAAAAAAGGACAGTAAGAATTTTTACAAATACATAAAGAGGAGGAGGCTGGCTAGGGTGAATGTTGGACCCTTAGAGGATGAGAGGGGGGATTTAGCAGTGGGAGATGAGGAAACGGCGGAGGCCTTAAATAAGTTTTTTGCCTCGGTCTTCACGGAGGAGGACGCGAACAGTTTGCCGGATATTAAAGATAGAAGGACGGTAGGAGTTGAGGGCCTGAATGTGATCACTGTCACTAGAGAGGTGACAAGTCCCCAGGACCGGATGGAATGCACCCCAGGGTTCTGAAGGAAACGGCAGAGGTGAAAGTAGACACCTTAATGATTATTTACCAAACTTCGATAGATTCCAGGGAAGTGCCGGAAGATTGGAAAACGGTTAACGTTACGCCGCTGTTCAAAAAAGCTAGCAGGCAAAAGGCAGGGAATTATAGGCCGGTTAGTTTAATGTCTGTAGTTGGAAAAACGCTTGAATCCGTCATCAAATAAGAAATAGAGAGGCACCTGGAAAAGAATTGTTTGATAGAGCAGACGCAGCACGGATTCGTTAAGGGGAAGTCGCGTGTGACAAATTTATTGGATTTGTAAGAGGATGTGACTAGTGCGGGAGACAGAGGGGAACCGGTGGATGTGGTGTTTCTAGATTTTCAGAAGGCGTTTGATAAGGTGCCGCACAAAAGCTTGCTAAGGTTAGGGGACATGGAGTTGGGGGTAAGGTGTTAGCATGGATAGAGGATTGGTTGTCTAATAGGAAGCAGAGAGTTGGTGTCAATGGGCGCTGTTCCGATTAGCGGTTGGTGACTAGTGGAGCGCCGCAGGGATCGGTGCTGGGGCCTCAGCTATTTACCATTTATATAGATGATCTGGAGGAGGGGGGCTGAGTGTCAGGTAACGAAATTTACTGATGACACGAAGATGAGTGGAAAAGCAAATTGCGCGGAGGGTGTGGAAAGTCTGCAGAGGGATCTGGATAGGTTGAGCGAGTGGGCGAGGACCCGGCAGCTGGAGTACAATGTTAGCAAATGTGAGGTTATCCACTTTGGCAGGAATAATAGTAGGGTGAAAAGCTGCAGCATGCTACGGTGCAGAGGGACCTGGGGGTCCTTGAGCACGAGTCGCAAAAACCCAATCTGCAGGTGCAGCAGGTGATCAAGAAGGCGAACGGGATGCTGGCCTTTATAGCGAGGGGGATAGAACTTAAAAGCAGGGAAGTCTTGCTGCAACTGTACAGGGCACCGATGAGGCCGCAGCTGGAGTACTGCATGCAGTTTTGGTCGCCGCACTCGCGCAAGGATATTTTGGCCTTGGAGGGAGTGCAAAGGAGGTTCATCAGGCTCATACCGGAGATGAAGGAGTTAGGCTATGAAGAAAGACTAAATAGACTGGGTCTGTGCTTGTTGGCGTTTAGAATAAGATAATGAAAGGGATGGATAGGGTAGAGGTAGAGAGAATCTTCCTGCTCAGAAAGGACAGCAGGATGAGAGGGCACAGCCTCAAGATAAGGGTGGGGGGTGTTGGGGGGGGGGGGGGGCGGGTGCAGTTTAGAACGGAGTTGAGGAGGAACTTCTTCACTCAAAGGGTGGTGAATCTCTGGAATTCTCTGCCCGTTGAAGTGGTGGAGGCTACCTCGCTGAATATATTTAAGTCACAGGTAGATAGGTTTCTGATAGACAAGGGAATTAAGGGTTATGGGGAGAAAGCGGGAAAGTGGAACTGAGCCACTTCAGATCAGCTGTGACCTTATTGAATGGCGGGGCAGGCTCGAGGGGCGAGATGGCCTACTCCTGCTCCTATGTCTTATGTTCTTATGGTGAGTGTTGTGTCACACCCAGGCAACAGATCTGCTGTCGCCAGCAGGCAACACAAACTAAACATCCTGACGGTGCATAGCACTCCGGAAGATCGGAAAAGCGTATGCCCAGAATAATTACTGAATTGTCAGTGAGGTTTAGCTTTTTTTTTATTGTTCATGGGACATAGGCATTGCTGGCTGGCCAGCATTTATTGCCTGTTCCTAGTTGCTCGAGGGTTATCGAGAGTCAACCACATTTCTCTGGAGTCAGATGTAGACCAGACCAGGTACAGAGAACGGATTTCCTTCCCTAAAGGACATGCGTGAACCAGATGGTTTTTCTAACAATTGACACAGTCACCATTAGATTCTTCATTCCAGTCCTTCTTTTTTTCAATTGAATTCAAATTCCACTTTTATCATCATGATTTCTATTGCTATTCATTGAAATGAGCCACTGGAGTCGGTGAACGAAGTCACAATTGATTTCTCCCTCTCTTTCTTCCTCGTCCTGACAGGAGAAGAAGGTACACGATGGCTGGGAGAGGACTCTCACAGGTGGAGGCATGTGCCAAGTTGCCAGTCTGAATTCTACGGAGGAGCAACGGATGCGGTGAGGGTGGCATAACATGAGGAAGCGGGTATGCATATTTTGTATCTGAGCTATACAGCGATGACACATCTGCTTATACACGTGGATAAGAATTCATTCAGCGTGCGCCACACTTAAAGTACCAACAGGCTCGAGAACAGCTTCTTCCTGCTGTCATTAGACTTTTGAATGGACCTACCTCATGAAGTTGATCTTTCACTCCGTTCTCGCTATGACTGTAACACTACATTCTGCACTCTCTCCTTTCCTTCTCTATGAACAGTATGCTCTTGTACAGTGCACAAGAAACAATATTTTTCACTATATCCCAATACATGTTACAATAATAAATCAAATCGCAGAAGCACTCTGATACCAACACTGCCGTAGACTTTGCTGCATTGGGGTACAGGAAAAGATGAGTGTTTTTCTGAAATTGAAAGAGCGGCACATTGGGACAATATGGAATGGAGTTAATGTGCCTCACCTCTTACTCATACTCACGCAGAGAAACCAAAACCTGCTGTGTTGAATCATTTGCACCCTGGGAAGCACAATAAAGTAATTACATGAATAAAAATGCAGGTAGATTCAATTTTACACTTCATGATAGTAAGGATAATATACATCAATCCATTAGGAAATAACGAGAAAGGTAGTGAATTGTGGCCAAGTTAGTTAAATCTGACTTTTAGTTTTTTGGGTATGCTGCTTGGAGCTTCAGCACTGTGGTTAAATGGAGGGCGGGAGACGGGGCTAGATTGCTTTAGACACGGGGATAAGTTTCACAGAATCTATTAGAATTAGATGTCCAAAAGAACAGAAATACAGTTTCTGTAAGTATAAGAAGTTCCCTAATTATCATTTCCTTATCATTGACACCAGTCCAACTAACAACTACATAAATATTCATCCCGTTAGAGCTGACGTAGCAGATTATCACCCATAAAAATCTCTCACTAATCCACGAGCAATCAATCTTCTCTCCTTCTGTCCTGAAAGACATTACGCTCCTCAGACACAGCAGACAGTGATTAACCTCTCCACGGTAAACAGTAACTGGCTCCAATGAACGGAAACACATTCACCGGTTTAAAAACTGAGATAAGAGAACACTGATACACGACCTGGGAAATGTGCTGTTGCCAGGGATGGGGAGGGGAAACTGGGTTCACGGTGGTTTGGGGGTGGGTTGGGAGATACGACATTCAAGAAACCAATCATTCCAAGAGCCTACATGAAGAGGAGCGCAGGACTTCTCCCTCCCCCTCCCCTGATCTACGCTAACTCGATTTTCTTTTCCATTTCGTTCCTAAGACAGGGACATGGACGTCACTGGCGAGCCAGCACTGATTACCCATCTCTTGGAGGGCAGATGAGAATCAGCCAAATTGCTGGACTTTGGAGCCCCACGTAGCCCAGACTACCTGAGGACGGCAGATTTCCTTCCTTGAAAGACATCAGCGAACCAGAGATTTGTTTCTGACAAATGACATGGTCATCAGCAAATTCTTAATTCCAGATATTTTCATTGAATTCAAACGCCACCATCTGCCACAGTGACAATTGAACCCAGGATCCCAAAGGGTTGGCTGGATTAGTAGTCTGGCAATAATCCTACTGGGCCATTGCCTCCCCTTAAACTTGTAGTGAGGAAGTCAATTCGATGCATCACTGTACATAGTCCAAAACAATGAAAGAAAAAACGCGATACAATCAAACAATCTGGACGCAAGGACAACTTGGCGAGGCAGCCAACGTTTGTTTGGTGCACGGTGATACTCAAACATAGAAACAATCCTGTTCCATTTTAATGGTCAGTCAACAGAATGTTTTGTAGTGCTTTCTTTCATGGGATGTTGGCAAGGCCAATCCCTATTTCTGCCCATCCCAATTTGCCCTGCTTGGCTATTTCTGAAGGCAGTTAAGAGTCACTCATGTCGATTCATTATTTTGTCACGTGTATTTGCATACAGTACCACCAAGTATTGTGTTTACCACACACAACAGACAAAGCCTACCATTCATAGGGGAGAAGGAGAGGAGAGGGTGCAGAAGGTAACATCATAGTCATAGCAAGGGTGCAGCGAAATATCAACTTAATATAAGGTAGGTCCATTAAAAAGTCTGGTGGCAGCAGGGACGAATCTGTTCGTGATGTTGCTGGTCAGTAAATGATCTCGGACTTACCACCTTCTCCATGAGAAAAAACATACAAAAGAGCACAGTGGGAGCAGGCGGGGTCCTTAATTACACTGGCCGCTTTTCTGAGGAAGCGGAAGGCGTAGATGGAGTTGACGGATGTAGGACGATCAGCATAGATGGTCCATGACAGGCTGTTGGTGGTCTGAAAACCTAGAAGCTTTCAAATATGACCACTTCATCCCCGTTGACGTAGCGAGGGGCACGTCCACCACGCTGCTTCCTGAAGTCGATGACCATTTCAATTTTACTGACATTGTCATATCATTGCAGGCCAGACTGGGTAAGGACAGCAGATGTCCTTGCTTAATAGTGTTTTCAACAATGGTTTCTTGTTCTTTTAATTCCAAATTTTTATTCAACGCAAACTTCACCATCTGCACCATGGGATTTGAACCCAGACCCTCTGTCTCTGGGTTACTAGCCCTGTGCCAATACCACTCAGCCACCACCTCCCCCATTAGAACGGAGTGAATAAGTATTTGATGATCTGCAGTCAGATGACGATGAGTATGACTTGGCCAATTGGTTCACCAGGACGACAGACAATGGGGGGAGTGCTTATACGTACGATAATCAGCTCACAGAAGAGGCTGCCATCAGACAAACCAACAGGCAGAAGAGGTTTCAGTGGTAATGGGCAGGGACACATTCTAGCTGTGGGAGGGAGTGTGCAAGCTCCAAATGGCTGCACAAGGGGACGAGAATGGGGGGGAGACTTGGGAGCAGACTGGGGGAGGGGACTTGGGGACTGGGGGGGGGGAGGGGACGGGGGGAGGGGACTAGGGGAGGGGACTTGGGGAGGGGAGGGGACTTGGGGAGGGGAGGGGACTCGGGGAGGGGAGGGGACTCGGGGAGGGGAGGGGGCTCGGGGAGGGGACTCGGGGAGGGGAGGGGACTCGGGGAGGGGACTAGGGGAGGGGAGGGGAGGGGACTAGGGGAGGGGAGGGGAGGGGACTAGGGGAGGGGAGGGGAGGGGACTCGGGGAGGGGACTCGGGGAGGGGACTAGGGGAGGGGAGGGGACGGGACGGGACTGGGGGAGGGGACTCGGGGAGGGGACTAGGGGAGGGGACTCGGGGAGGGGACTAGGGGAGGGGACTAGGGGAGGGGAGGGGACTAGGGGAGGGGAGGGGAGGGGACGGGACGGGACTGGGGGAGGGGACTCGGGGAGGGGACTAGGGGAGGGGAGGGGACGGGACGGGACTGGGGGAGGGGACTCGGGGACTAGGGGAGGGGACTAGGGGAGGGGACGGGACGGGGGGAGGGGAGGGGAGGGGAGGGGAGGGGACTAGGGGAGGGGAGGGGACTAGGGGAGGGGAGGGGACGGGACGGGGGGAGGGGAGGGGACTCGGGGAGGGGAGGGGAGGGGACTAGGGGACGGGACTAGGGGAGGGGACTAGGGGAGGGGACGGGACTAGGGGAGGGGAGGGGAGGGGACGGGACGAGGGGACGGGACTAGGGGAGGGGACGGGACGAGGGGAGGGGACTAGGGGAGGGGACGAGACTAGGGGAGGGGACGGGACGAGGGGAGGGGACTAGGGGAGGGGACGAGGGGAGGGGACGGGACTAGGGGAGGGGACGGGACGAGGGGACGGGACGGGACGAGGGGACGGGACGGGACGAGGGGAGGGGAGGGGACGAGGGGAGGGGAGGGGACGAGGGGAGGGGAGGGGACTAGGGGAGGGGACGGGACGAGGGGAGGGGACTAGGGGAGGGGACTGGACGAGGGGAGGGGACTAGGGGAGGGGACTAGGGGAGGGGAGGGGACGGGACTCGGGGAGGGGAGGGGACGGGACTAGGGGAGGGGACGGGACGGGACTAGGGGAGGGGACGGGACGAGGGGACGGGACTAGGGGAGGGGACTAGGGGAGGGGACGGGACGAGGGGAGGGGACGAGGGGAGGGGAGGGGACTAGGGGAGGGGACGGGACTAGGGGAGGGGACGGGACTAGGGGAGGGGACGGGACTCGGGAGGGGAGGGGACGGGACGAGGGGACGGGACTAGGGGAGGGGACTAGGGGAGGGGACGGGACG